>NC_140932.1:65195854-65795854 GCF_014529385.1 Adiantum capillus-veneris | reverse complement strand
GCTTTGTCCAACACCATTCCTAGGCCTTTCTTCACCTCCCGGCTGATTTGCAAACCTCCCTCGACCTCGATTATTTCCCACTTGACCTACCATGTTTAGGCTGAGATCCTTCATCAAATCTACCACTTGCCTCATGTCTTGCCTTAGCCCATCATCTTGCACCGATGTAGTGACCACTGCTGGCATAACCTGAGTAGTAACAGGAACCACTGGTTCGTGATGAACCCCTGGCATGCAACCTTGTAAAGAGTACATAGGCTGAAATTCAGACCTCATGGGCAAAGACTCCACCCCTAACTGGCTCATTTTCCTCAACTTCCACTCTTTGTTCCTTGCTACCTCCAATGCATCTTCATATGGCCTAGGCTACTTTAGCTCCACTCTCCAACGTATATTCTCCCAAAGACCAGCCAAGAACCTATCCTTCTTCACCATGTCCGACAGGGGTACCTGTGGTGCTAAGGCCTTGCACATTCGCTCCCATGCCAATGAAAACTTACGTATGTACGCATCTACTGGCTCACCTTCCTTCTGCACCAAACATTGTACTTCTTGACACACTTTGTCAGGATCTTCTATCTTCACAAACTCCACTTCCAATCCATGCCTTAGATTGTCCCAACTCAATCTTACGTGTGGATTAGCCACACGCAACTCCTCTTCAAATGCTTTGGACCAAACTCGTGCATCACTCTTCAAACAAATTTGGAGAAGACGTAGCATCTGTGCAGGGTCATGAATCTGGTTGCTAATGCAGGCAACCTCCATCTTTTCCATAAAGTCTTCCACATCTTCATCACTTCTTCCATGAAACTCCGGATAAGAGAAAGCCATGGCTACCCAAGTTTCAATGCTTTGAGAACCCCTTTGAACACACGTGCAAGAACCCAAAACTTTTACTGACTCTATTCCCAGAAACTTCAATGGAGCTCAACTTTAGATAAGGACAAACACGTGCACATCAAATGATTTTTCATCGTTGATCATCGGAATCACAACTGGCAAAGGACATTCCAGGATCTCTCTTAATCTTCTTGGCCCGAACATAAAGACTATGCGCTGCTGGAAAAAAATCTTCCTGGACACATGAACATTTATCTGGATTCTTTGAGTTAAATGAAATGGAGTGAATTGAGGGCCATTTTGATCATCCATTAAAGCCAACCATGCAGCTCCCAAGAAAGAACATCTGACTTATCCTCTGATTTTGCCAAAATTTCAGCAACATCACAGCATAAATGGCTCAAAAGACCAAAAAACCAGCCATCACAACTCGAAAAAAATTTGGCAGAGTTTCCCCATAAGTAGAGCAGTAGGAACCCAAAATATAGACTGTATATGTATGCATAAACTGTCAACAATAGAACCCGAGCATCAAATAGGACTCATTAGTACATAGCCTATGGCGAGGTCACGAAAAGGGTGCTCTAGCTACCTGTATCACCGAAAGGATCTCCACATTTGAGAATCCCCCAACTCAATAAAACCTCACGCTATCGACCCTCACACGAAGGCTAATGCAAATCGCGTATAGTCAAGTCTCAGAAATGACTATCTTCCAGACCAAGTCTCAGAAATGGCTAGGACTGCCAAATAAAACCATATATGGCTCCACAAAGGCGTACCATGGCAGTTTCCACAAGTAACGTACAATCCAACAGACAATGCGCTCAAACAGGCGCCAAGTGATGCATACCCACAACAACTGCAAGTGACACCAAAGCTAGTATATCACTGTACTCCAGCTACCTGTACCTGTGTGAATCACCTGTACCTATCCCTGTAACCTACAACCTGCAACCTGTAATCCCGAATCTCGAAGCTTGAAGCTCGAAGCAGAAGGTACTCGAAGAAGATCCTCAGTGGGGGCGCCAAAAGAATGTGAGCGGGATGGAAACACACAGAACGCCTCTATAACAACCTGACACACACTCTTGGGAAGATACACACACACACACACTATGGGGCACCACTCGGCTTACACAATCCACCTGGCCGAGACAGGGAATACACCAATGGAGTGAGAGGAGAGAGACTTCCCACTTGCCCACTCAACACAGAGACACACACACACACACACACACACCCAAAAAAATCAGCTCAAAAGAGGATATTTTCTGATGTTTAGATACAAATGAGCTTGGGCCAACACCAATGGGGCAAATAGTTTACACAGTATTGAAGAAATACACCAGATACAACCACAAAGTTATGTAGAGGCTTCACTCACCGGAGAAGACTACACAGCAAAAACAGAAGAAAAAGAATGAGAAATTTGGCAAAATGGACAGCTTCATCGCGTTTGAAACGGCCCAAAACCCCAGTCTACAATGTCAAAGTGCCCAAATCCGACCTCGAATGAGCAGTTTACGGCCAAAACAGGCTCCAAAAACCCCAAAAAACACAGTTGCGACTATTCCTCCTCTCTTCTCCATGTTTTTTCTGGTCTTCTCTCTTTTTTTCAGTTCCCACACTTAGCTTTATTAGTTGGGCACCCTTGGCCTTTTAGATGACCTCAAACGGACCCCGAACAGGCCAAAAACTGACCTCGCAGTGCATAGTTGTCACCTTTTTGCATCATTCGCACACCTGGCACTCAGCTTTTTTCCAATAATGCATCTCGCCACCACGTGAAGTGGCCCCAGAAAAAGGTCCTCATGATGACCTTTCTGCATAATTCTCACAAGCAAACACCCACGTTGTGTCTGTACTTCTTCGCGTGAAAGTATTGACCCATTCGCCCTCCTGACGCCACTAGATGCCATCTGACGCACCTGCTTACCTCATGTCGTCGGCCTGCGGATAGCTTCCTCGAGAAGTTTTACGCGCTACCAACTCCTCATTATTGTAGAAAAAACACACTGGTACTGGTAATAGTGAAAATCGATGCACTATGTACATGTTGTCCTACCTGTACACATGTGGGCCCCATGTAACCACCTGGCTCTGAAAAATGGGCAATTCTTTATTTGATGCACCATGCATGTATATGTACATATGCGCAATCCCTTTCTCCAAAAAACTCCTGACAACGTGAATGAGGAATTTAGCGTCTTCCTCGCCTGTTTCGAAGAGTGATGGAGAGATTTTGCAGTGGCCATGCAGTTGGTCAATGGTGGTGAGTACTTTAAATTGGAAAATTTTATGTCTTGTTTACATCCCAAGGTTCGGGAAAAGGTAGATTTCGAAGGCCCGGAGAATTACAACGGGACAGTTGCCATTGCGCGGTCTAAAAGCCGTAAAATCAAGAAGAAGATCGAGCAAGGTGCAATGGGATATGAGGCGATGGTTCCCAATCCGGCTTCGAGCCCGAGAGAAGAAGTTCAAGCGGAGAATCAGCCCAATCGAGGGGCAGCAACCATTCTTCAACAATGGGTACATACATTTCAAGATTTTTCTGAGCAAATGCAAGAATTTCGTTTAAGTGTTATGGACAGAGGTCAAGCAAGGACAAGAAGACGCAGAGCTAGGCAGTTTCCTGGTAGATGATACAATTGTGGTGAGGAGGGCCACTATGCTCCAGATTGCCCTCACCCGCCAAGGGAAAGGGACGGCATGTATCCTCTATTTGGTCGAGGTCGTGGTCAGGCATAGTTTAATGGCCAAAGAGGGCAACAATAGGTTGAAAACCAAGCACATGCGGCTCCATCAGGTAATGATGAAATACCAAGGGTTAACATTATTGGTGTTGATAGGTAGGAGGTTGACATTATGGCCAACAAAAGAGCACGAGGTGAAAGAGAGACTGAGACGAAGCGTGAAACTAGAGCAAAGAAGGGGAAAGAGAAGGTAAATGAAGGAAGAGAGCAGCCCGAGCCAAGCAGAAGGAGGCGAAGACGGAGAATTACCCAAAAGGATTTTCAAATGGGACGCGGAAATCCGGAGTATGATTTGGTAAGAGATGTTCAAAATCAAAAGGCTAACATCACTTTTGGGGAGCTGCTTGCATTAAACCCTAAGTTAAGGAGGCAATGGTCAACCAGTGTCAGCACTAGGCTTCCTCGAGTGGGAGGAGAGGTACATACAGTGCAGAATCTAGCCTTGAAAGTGGAGAGTCCGACCGATGTGCTTCCGGTGGTGGATGTTTTGATCGAGAAGAAGAAACAGGTTCAAACATACATCAATGGTGGTGCCCAAGCCTGTGTTATTACGGAGTCGGCTATGAGGGATATTGGCATTAAAGCTGTTTTTAGGTCAATGTGCGAATGAGGATGGCTAATCATGCCAAGGCTCATTGCTTGGGAGTGGCACAAGATGTGAAGGTAAAGGTTATGGGAATTGAATGCTTAATTGATTTTTTTGTCATGAAAGCAGGAGAGAATGCTTATCCAATTATATTGGGGATGCCATGGCTGTTGGCAATTGGAGCCAAGCAAGATTGGGGGACCGGGGTGTTTACCCTGCCAGATCGAGACAATGGCGGACAGATTGTGTTGGATCTAAAGACCAGGGAAAGTCATTTTCATCCCTCAGCAGGTGGAGATAATCTAGATTGCAGTACCAGTTATGAGTACAAGACGGAGTCTACTTATGATGAAGGGTCTACCAGTGTCAAAGAGGAAGAGAGTGATGAGGATTTATTGAAGCTGGATACAGATTTGTCCAGGGTCACAGTAGACTCTACCACTGCAAGGAGAGGTATGCAAGTTCCTGTTTGTAGTTTGCAAGCTAAAGAGATGGAAGATATGCTAGGTTTCGATTTGACAAAGCAGGAGAAGGAAGGCTACATGGACCTATGTGCATCCTACCCTAACTTATTTGCAATGGAGTATAAGGATCTGAGGGGAGCTAAAGGAGTGGAGCATCAGATTCTGCTTAAAGATACAGGCCAAAAGCACAGAAGCTCAGAAGGTTGGGGGATATTCAAAAGGAAGCTCTATGGCAGGAGATCAACAAGTTGCTCGAGGTAGGTATTATTTATCCGGTAAAGGAGTCTGAGTGCGTTTCTCCTGTTGTCATTACCCCGAAGAAGAATGGAAAGTGGCGGGTATGTGTAGATTATAAGCCTTTGAATGCTGCAATCAAGCAGAATCATTACCCTTTGCCTTTTCAAGACAAAATTTTAAACCAGGTTGCCGGACATGAGCGCTATTTTGTTATGGATGGGTTTTCTAGCCGTAGACTTGAATTTTTGCAACTTCACAAAAACAACTCACAATTGATTTTTTTTATAGAGCACTTGGATTCTACTTACCCTACTCCTAGGTTCTACTGCAATGGGATTGTGAAAAGTGTCCACAAACACTCACTTTATTGTTTCTTATGGTTTTCTGAGCCTTGATCTTAAGACTTGTCTCATCCATCAATCATTCTCAAAATCCTGATATAATCCTACAATCCTAAAAGGTACTTAGCAAGTACAACCTACTTCCAAGCTACCTCTACACAGCAAAAGACGACAATCTTAAGCTATGCAGTTTTTAAAAAGAAAGTTTTGACTCTACGAGATCATAGAGGAAATTAAAGGATAACTTCACAAGACGCTGTCGTGCTGTGACACGTACATAGTGGGAACGCATGCTACAAAATCTATCTTGTATTTTTTTTAGATACATAATTATATTTCCTATAATGTACATATGCATATGTAAGTATAAAAATAAGCTTTCTATCTCATCTTATTATTTATCTCAAGGGTAATGTATTCTTACTTTACCATCAAAAAAATACTATGGGAAAAGTGTCAATAGCTCCGCCTCTTTAACTTGGGGCAAAAAAAGCATTGATTCTTTATTTCTACTATTTCATTATCATCTCACACCCTAGCTAGATCCTATATCTAGGGTAAACTCCAATATATATATATTCTATGTATTTTTTATACTTTTCTTATATTTCTTTTTAAATAGCTACTAGGAGAGAATCAAATCCTAGTGGGACACTAGGTGGCATGATTTCAAAGATACACTTATTTTAATGCATTATTGCAAGCATGATTACAAAACTTTGTCAAGGAGCAATGTCATGATTTCATATGGCATGAGGTGTCCTTTGGAATCAAATGAAAGTCTAGGCTAAGGGGACCACATGAAGACTTTTGCTGCCAGAAATGGACCCTATTTTGATAAATTTTTTACACAAGTTTCCAATCCGAATTGGAGAATGATTTTAAAATGAAAATCGTAGCTAATGAGCTGAAGTTTCTGCCCATATTTTTACTTTTTTATTTGGAGCTACGGTTGAGGAGATATGATCAAAATACTGGACCCCAGTCTGCCCACATCATGCAGGAACAGCTCATTTCCAACTTTTCCAATTCCTGTTCACACTGGCTCCTCTCTTCTTGTGTAAACCCTTGTGGGTTCCCTTCACCTATAAAAGGGGACCTCTTCTTCCTTGGAAGGAACTCAAGCATTCAAGCCATTGATGAGAGGAATTCTTGAGGGAGTGAGTAGTAATGCCTAATTGTACTTAGCCCCATTAACATAAGCCCAAGCCTACACTTTCTCCTAGAGGAAAACTAGCCATTCTTGTACGCCATCCTTGGAGGATCAACTCTAATCAAAGAAGGTGTTGTACTTGGCGTATCAATCAACGTTGAATTCTCCCCTCTTCTTCTCTCTCCCATCAATAATGGTGCCGAAGGGTTTCAAGTAAGATGTGTTCTACATTGATGTTTTCTTGATTTCTTGTTGTTTTCATTTTCATCTCTAATCCAACATATATATATGTACCTAATCTCATCTCCTTAACCAAACCTATCTCTCTCATTCTTAGTAATTCATCCTCTCTAGGTTCTCTTTGCTACAGGTACATCTCTCCCCGCAGTATCCTTATTGCCTACGGGCAAGAATAGGGCTTGGGAGGGAAACTTCTCATCTCTTCACTTCTCTCGTATCTACATTTCTCACATACTATCCTAGATGAATAACCCACATGATGATCATTTCTATCGCTTTCACTCTGTACGATCTATTAGAATTAACGTATGGATTAGCCGTAAAATACACTTTCAACAACGTATAGTGTTTCTCTTCGGCCCTGAAAGGCTCAATGAAATACTTCTATCACCGGATCCCATCATACTACCTCTCATAGACTATAATTTTTCTTTTGATGTAAGCGTAGTTATCTTGCTATGAACCAAGAGGATTTGTACACACAATTAATCCCAATCACTAGGCAAAATATATATATTATGGTAAGCACAAAACTACAATTCCAAAGAACAATTCGTAGCCTATTTGGTCAGCCAAGATTGAATGCCATTAACTCATCCATTAACCCTTTCATATTACCCATGATACGATATGACCATAGCCTTGATGTTTTCATCTTCGTATTGTTTTGACATTCTCTTTTGCGTTCTTTCTTTGTGTGTGTGTGAGTGCAAGAGAGAAAGAGTGAGTCTTATTTGATTGCACTTCTTTCCAAACCCTAGTCTTCATGGCATCCATGGTTTAACTCCTTCATATAGTTTTTGTTGAGTTCTCTCACAAACTCTCACAGCCATAAGCCCGGTGCTTTCCTAGCAAGACCGCAAATTTCTCGACAACGCTCGTATTTTTTCCTAGTTTAGGTCTCTTCGATCCTCGGCAGCGGCGCCAAATGTGAGACGGGTGTCTAACCTCATTCCTATCTTATTGCAGACATAGCGAGAACCACAAATATAATTGTCAATCCATGGGACAAAGCTGACTTGACTAGTTCATAGAGGCTACAAGAGGTTGTCAATCTCTTGGAAACAATAAACAACTCGCATCTAACTCAAGCTACACTCAAATGACTGAAATCACCAAAAGCTAATCGCTCATCGGTAAACAAATCACATTCGTTACAGCATCAAATGACATCCAAACATTACGAAACTTTTAGGACATGTTTATAAGACCTAAGCACACATGCTTATTGTCTCAAATCTCACATTAGGTCATGTGCAAAAATCACAATTATTAACAGTGAGTTTTTAACCTAGTCGTTTTCGACCCAGAATACATTTAAATGCTTAGCAATGATGCCCCAATACCCGCCTATACTTAGTTTATGATTTTGAAGCTTAAATTCCTACTTATGATGAAATTAGGCCACAGGTCGGCGACGCCAAAAGCTACGGATTACCATGAAATGCGTACGTCAATGCGTAGAGCTCTTACCTGCGGTTGCAACGCAACAGACTACACTGCAATGTGACAGCCGAGAAGAGAGTAGGAAGCGCGAGAAGGAGAGAAGTGAGCATCGTTAGCTCACACTGTGTTTCTATTATCCAAAACTTATAAAAAACTTACAAAATTTGGCTTTTATACCTTAGCCAAGGTTTTTGTGGTCAAAATCAATAATCTGGGAGCTTGAAGTGAAGACAGGTTGATACAATCTGGAAGCTTGTAGCCCCGGCTCATCAATTACAATGTTTATCTAGAAAGTAGGAGTTACAATATTCCCGATTCATCAAAATAATAAGTGTTTTTACAATAAAAGCTCTGAAAAATGATATTCGAGTTAGCTTGTTGCTAAGAGGAAGTGACGAAGGCTTGCTTTCCCTTGAAAGCTCCATTGGCAGTTACAGTATCTCCTATCTCAAAAGCTTGAATGCCCAAATTAGTGGCTAACTCCATTGATATGAAGTAGTGAGTAGAGCGAGGGTCAAACAGGATGAAGGCATCATGGTCCCTTATCTTTCCTCAAGCATAGGAGAGAGTTGATCCTTTGCAATGAGAATCCTCTTTAGGAGCTTTGACCGTGGAAGTTGTAGGATTCTCCTTACAGCCATTTCTTTTTGGGAAAGTACGATAGCCATATCCTTGCTCCCCACACTTAAAACATTTGTGCTCCTTACGAAAAGCTTCTAGCTCTTCAGAAGAGAGTTTATTTTTACCTTTGTAAACTCCCTTTTCCTTGGACCGATTGTTGTTGTTGTTGTTGTTGTTGTTGTTGTTGTTGTTGTTGTTGTTGTTGTTGTTGTTGTTGTTGTTGCTGTTGGAATTGCCTTGGAAAGAGTTTTGGACATTGTTCTTCCCCTTTGCATCATTTCAATATTTGTTTTCCATGGGCTTGGCATTCCTTTTAGCCCCTTCTTGGAAATTGATGTGCGAAGCAACCATAGTGTGGTGGATTACTTTGGTGATAGAACCAGGCCATTGAGAGTTGACATACTCGGTCATTTCTTCTAAGCCATCCTGCACAGAGTTGTTGCTTTTTCTCAACAAAGTCTATCTTTTGAAAGACAGTATCCTTGAGATGTAAATCCTAAAACTTGTCCACATATTTGTGGATAGACTTGTTGGAGAGCGGCATCAAACTCCGCCATTCGATAAGCACTTTGTCCTACATCGCTTGCAAGTAATTTCTTCATGATGTAAACTCGTAGAGTTTTCCATGTCTTTGGGACCTCGCCATTGCCATCAAGGCTAGCCCACCATTCAAAGCAGATTTATAAAGGTGCATAGCTACATGAGTAGCTTGGAGGACTCTGTGAAGCCCTCATCTCCAAAGGCCGCATCAAATTGTTGGATGAAGGCTAATACTTTGTCGGTGGCACCAAGAGTTCCATCATAGGTAAGAAAAGAGATACTCTTTCCTCCCTCTTTAAACTTCTTAAGCTTTTGGGACCTTCTCCATGCACGGTAGGATTTGTGGTGTCCTCTCCTCTTGTATTCTCTAGGAGAATAGATGTTACTTTTGTCGAAAGAGGACGAAGGTGAAGAAGAAGGAGAAGAGGGTGACCTTTTTCTTGCCTTTTTCTTCCTTTGTTTCCTCTCTTCCCTTTCAAAGTGATGAGGAGAAGGACTATGGGTTGAACGTTTCCTCGTGGGAGAAGTTAGCAATCGTCTAGACCACTGTCTTCGTGGAGCCACATCTTCAGAGAAACTTAGTGATTCACTTCTATAAGCCTTGGGACTGCTTAGCCTCGATCCTCCGCCCAACCTCCCTTTATAGGCCTTGCCCCTTTTTTCGAGGAGATCCACGCCTTTGCAAATTTATTGGGGAGAATCCCTCCTTGTATTGTCCAAGGGGTTGGCCAAATGTGAAGGCCAACCTTAAAAAATGACAAAACCTGCTCACCAATGGCGGCCGCCTACATGTGTGCCGATGAAGATGAGGAGAGGGCCGTCACTACAGGCCCAACCAGGGTGAGCCCCTGTGTCGAACATTTACAATCAGGACTGGGCGACCTCAACAAGCTCAACTACTCGCCGATTCTGAGTACCAGAAAATCCTATCCCTCTCGACATAGGGGTCGCGTCTCGTGGCCCCGACTTCCTCGACTCTCTGTGTCTTCAACGGGCCATACCCATGGCCCGCCATGCCCATGGCCTTCCCCTTTCCTTGCAAGAGCTTTTCCATGGCCCAAGCTCATCCACAAAGAGAGAGAGAGAGAGAGAGAGAGAGAGAGAGAGAGAGAGAGAGAGAGAGAGAGAGAGAGAGAGAGAGAGAGAGCATGCAACCTTCATGCATCACCATGTGAGACCTTCTCCCCTCTTCCATCGTTCCCTTCTTCCACCTCGCTCTAATACTAATGTAAAGCCCTGGGACTGCTTGGCCTCGATCCTCCGCCCAACCTTCTTTTATAGGCCTTGCCCCTAGGATCTTGTCTCCATTAGCAGCCGGTCCTTGACCTCCAGGGTGGCCCTTGGCCTGACAACTTCTTTCTCATTCTTTGGATTCCTCCTCTCTTATGGGAGAGAGTCTTCTTCTAGGAGTCTCATGATCAAGAGGCCTCCTAAGCTCTCTCTCTCTCTCTCTCTCTCTCTCTCTCTCTCTCTCTCTCTCTCTCTCTCTCTCTCTCTCTCTCTCTCTCTCTCTCTCTCTCTCTCTCTCTCTCTCTCTCTCCTCTTGGAGAGGAAGGGAAATCCTATAAGCACGAAGTTTTTGAGTAACTTTGGCTTGCAAATCATGGTTGCCCATAGCTTGTTGCAACCTAGTAACAAGATAGTCAGCAAACATGGGGGCATCATCATCAGCACCTTCATGTGCAAAATCAAAGTTGTCAATATTCATTCTACTCTCTTGATTATTGTCAACCATGGTAATTAAAATTATGTATAAATTACTTTGTGCTTTGGTACCCTCAAAAACCTCAATCGCTACTCTTCTTTACCTTTGAAAATTAGTTCTCAAGCTGCCACACCCGTAGTTTAGACATTGTTGATTGCAAAGACTAGTGGAGAGGGTCTATCATTGCTCGGTTGATTATTGTTCCTGTTGAGCTTGCTAGTAGCTCAATAATGGTTAAGCCCTAAGAGACTCCATTATTAAGACTTGTTGGGGTAAAGGCACTCCATCTTTTGCCCGCTGGGACGTCCAATGTCCACCTGCCCGCCCACGTGTGTACATACCGTTATTCTTCATTACATATGAGAATAAGGAGCTCTCATCTTAGTCTTCTGAGGCTAATCCACCCACACCGGCTTGTGCTCTTCTCCCTTCCCTGCATGCATTGCACCGTGCATGCATGCACACGTGCACTCATCAATTGGTATCAGAGCTACGACTAGGCGACGACGGCGATCTCTCAGTGGCGACGGAGTTCGGTGCTTGGCAGCATCGGATCGGAGGCGGTTCAACATGGATTCCAAAAGTAGATCTCAAAGATCAAGGTAACAAGAGCTTACACTCCACCATGCAAAAGGGGAGAGAGAGATCAAGTTTTTTGTGAGCTAGGGACATTGAGAAGCAGGTCGTCACTGAGGTTTGGCAGCTTGATATCTATTGAGTATTTTGGCCATAACTTGAGCTAGGAAGCTCTGATTTCAAAACTTTTTTATGAAGACATAGATCTCTTCAAGATCTACAACTTTGTAGAAGAAATGGTTTTCTAATCCGGAGTGCAAGGGTCAAAAATTTAAAACAGAGAGAAAGAGAACTGTGTGAGAACACACTGGCTACGTGCGGATGAGTAAGCCCGGTGTTATCTGGCATTGGCCCGAGTTTGGCCTTCTAGCATCATCTACGGCCTTGAATATTGACGGCTCGGCTTGGCGCATTGGTTTTGACACACCGATTTGCGGCTATTCAACTAGTGTGCATTCGCCCGACGATAGAAGCCGACATCAAGCGTTTTCTCAACTTCAAGGTACAGGCAGCCATAGCATTGGCACTTTCGCCCGACGGCGAAGATGGCTCCGACAACCATCCTTGGCTTTACGACTCCCATTTCGGCTTCGATGGCACATACCGACAAATACGGCTTTGAAGGACCATTCCAAAGCGGATTTCTCCCTTGAGCGCACACAGAAATTGACAGGTTTTTTCAATCGACGTATTTATCAATCGAGGAGGTAGTAGTTGCCAATTTCAGCGGTTTTGCTCTTAGGCTACAGTGCACCTTGCGTGGCACACTAGAGAGCAGTTTTTTGCACAGTTTGGTGCAGTTTCAGGCTATGTATGCTTATGTGGATACATCTTGAGCTGAGATAGCTCGTAGGTAGTAGATTTACAGGTTTACATGTATTTTTTGACAGGTACACGTCCATAGAGCCACTCGGTCAGGAGTGAGCCAGTTTGCCAGGCTTTTGGTAGCGTATGTAGACCATTTGTGGATCTCTTTACTGAGACATTGCGTGTCTAGTTTTCATGCGATTTGATGAGATTTTTTTCTCTAGAGGAAACTCTGGTGGAATTTTCCCAGATTCTCACCATGGTTTGCACGTATTCACAGTTTGCTCTCTGATGGTATAGTGGTCGAGTTGACTCCCACTCAGGCAGTTATTTGCAATTTTTGGCTTGCAGTTTGCGTTGAGTTTTGACTCAATTTGCAAAGGAAATTCTATTCATTTTTCTCCGTCTTCTCACCATAAACGTTTGCAGTGTTATGCCATCTTCTACAGTGGTCGATATATTCCCACTTTGACAGTGATCGAGTGCTTACTCTCACTTTGATAGATTTTGACAGGTTTTGTCAGTTTGGACACGGTTTGGTGTTTTTGTACCCACTCTTGCAGGAGTGAGGATTATGATTCTGTACGCTTGTGTGGCTACAGATAGACAGTCACAGGTCTCACAGGTTTTTGCAAATATTTTGCAGGCAGTTTCTCTCATGGGATGCGTTTTGAGATAGCTTGTTCTCTACTTGCGTATATGGTTATGTGCTTTATGCTCAGTTGAGCAGTTTGTCCCATTTTACGCTTCCAGAGTTTGCAGATTGTGGAGTTGCTTTTATGCATATGTTAGCATCAGATTTGATACGATTGATCATGCTTTTGAGCATTGTGTAGTGGTTGAGTTACCTCCCACTTTGTTGCCCGTTTGGCATGGTTTATGGTTGAGATTGTACTTGAGGTTTTGCTCAATTTACAGGGGAGATTCTGTCATATTTTTCCCAGATTTATTGCCATACTTTGGTTCTAAGCCATACATTTATGGTATGCTCGTAGTGGTTACAAGTTTTCTTTGATTTTGCTTCATGTTCTCATATCGACGCATATTCCGAGCGTGAGACTACAGCATGTAGGTTACAAGTTTTTACTATTGAGCTACTGGTTGATTTATGCTTGATTAGCATAGTGGTCCCCAAGTGATCTCCCACTTTGTTGCCATTTTGGCGTCCACTTATGGCAGCAGACATGTGTGACATTGAGAGACGGCGGTCTCGTTCTTGCCGATACATGCATTGTTGGCATTCCAGTCACGCAGGGCACATTAGACGCCGTTGTTTCAGACATATGAGATAGCAACGGAGATGTATGCAAAATGCAGCTATATCTTTGGTAGATATAACGCTACGCCATGTGCATTATGTTCCTCAGCTGAGAGAAAGCTTGATCTCAGTGAGACAGTTGGCAGCTTTTGGTTGTCAGGTACTGCTTAGAGAGCAATCTTTCTAGATGCATTGCGGTTCACTAGTGATTGCCAGAGGAACCCGAAGCAGCCTGGTCTCAATTTTGTTGCTGGCATGCTTTGAGTGAGAGACAAGACATTTCTTTTTTGCGAGTGATCTCCATCATGCTCAGGAGACAGAGCATTTAGCTGTGGAGGACATGCTAGTAGACTCTATAGAGACAGAGATAGAGCGGCAATGCTCTAGTGAGACACAGCAGGTGTTGTCAGACTTTGTGCATGCAGATGTAGAGCAGGTATGCTCTCTAAAGACACAGAACAGAGCTGACAGATATGGAGTTTTTTGGCATGCTCATGTTAGAGGCTGATGAGTTGGTGCCAGGATGCACAGTTTTGCCTATGGGTGAGAGGGACGTAGCTTCCCTAGTGTTGGTGTTGACACATCCATACGCGATGGGTAGTTCTAAGGATGTAGTGATTGCAGATAGCACAGGGGAGGCGGGTACATCCAGTCTTGCGCAGATTTTGTCAACACTCGAGCGTCTCATGTTCGACTTGTTCCTGTCGAGGCCCAATCTAGCAGTTGCAGTGGGAGCATTTGCAGCAGGGATTGTCAGTCGTACGGTGGTTGACACTAGCATGACGCTTTGTGGAGCTTTGAAGATCATACAAAGTTGTCTGGGGGATTTACATGCAGGCTCTAGTGTGGGTACACACGCTCGCCTACCACCAGAGCCGATACGATTGCATGTAGCTTGACAGAGTGAGCTAGTGGATGTAGGTTGAGAGAGTCTCTCATCTAGTTTCTTGTGCATACTAGTAGTTTAGCTAGTAGGCCTCACTTATCGGTGCATCGTCTTAAAGTGGGAGATTTTTGGGGTAAAGGCACTCCGCCTTTTGCCCGCCCAAACGTCCAGTGTTCGGCCGCCCGTCCACATGTGTACATACTCTTATTCTTCATTACGTATGAGCTCCTCATCTTAGTCTTCTGAGACTGCTCCATCCACACCGGCTTATGCTCTTCTCCCTTCCCTGCACGCACCGAACCGCGCATGCACGCACGCATCCACTCACACGCATACTCATCAAGACTATAGTTCCCAATGGTGTACCTCAAACTAAGTCCTTTTCAACCAAGATAATAGATCCCTATCCCACTTACCCTATTGCAATGAATAGGTCCAACCTTTCATGGACAACTTAAGGACCTATCTTATTAAACAAGAAAAGAGAAACCAATAGCTCTAATACCAATGTAATGGAAATAACCTATGAACGTTGAGAATAGCGGAATTAAGAAAATTATACTAAGCATTTTTATGAGACTACTTTGAGAACATAGAGGGTGAATTTAATTAGTGGTAGCAACACAACCATTATACAGAATTAACTTGGCATGAACAATACTTTTACAAGAGAGACAATTAGTAGAGAACTTGACAACAGTTGAGGACCGGATTTACTTGGAGACAGTCCCCCCTCCAATAGGCTTTTGTATTCTAGATTCTCCTATGAAGAGAGACTTAGTACAATACAATATTTGTGTTCCTTGTGACCTAGGTGATGCAATAAAGATGGAAAGAGTCATGCATCAGGAGCATAACATAAACTTTGTAAAAGCTTTAACCATCGCTGGCCTCTGTCTGGCCTCTATCCCAAGGCCTCAAACACCTTCGAAGGTTAAGAGAGCTAGTGGGAAATGAGGGTAGGGAAGAGGAAGAAGAAGTAACATACAAGAAAGAGATAGTTCCTCACTTATCATCACTCTTCTTGCATAGCATAGCATAATAATGATCATGATGAAGATGGTGAGGCGATCCGGGGCGGGCAACAAGAAGAGTGGCCTCTAAGCACCCTTCTAGGCTCCCGTGCTACTCAATTGGGTTGGGGCTGGAAAAAACAACAAACACACACACAAACCCACAAACTAACCCTACACAAATTTGGGGCACCGCCTAGTTTTGGATGCAAACTAGGCCGCGTAGAGAGAGAGAGAGAGAGAGGTAGTGCTCGGGCTGCTTTGAGATGTATCGGCAATGATCAAGCAAACACAATTATATATGTAAGAAACAGAGGGAAGGGGGAGGGGGTGCTTGTTGCACTAATACCTTCTTACAAATCTGTCATGACCAATGAAAGTGAGATTAGTATTTGTTCAACATAGCTTGAGTAAATTACACCACCACAACACATCACAAGAAAAGCCACCCCAATCACTGTCTTGAGGCCAGGGAGTCCTCTCCACCCTGTCGCCCTCTTACAGTATGTGGGATTTATGGCTAAATTGATGACAACACCCAGAGACAAGCTATCAAGAACTAAAAAAATCACCAAGACACTTACACATCATTGTTGTCCATTACTTCACGTTGGAAGAGAGACAAAATATCCAATCTTAGTTCAAATCCACCCTCCTTGATTCAGCAATTGTTGGGCTTACACTAGTAGGAGAAATGATAGATTTCCTACTCTCAATTAAATGATCACTCTCTCTTACAATGGCATAGAGTTCCCTTGCTAATCACCCCTATTACAACACATGCACAAGCATACGACAATGAGCTTCCACTCAAGAGCTCCTTCTAGAGAGGTTGAGCTTGGCTTCCCAAGCTATAGCATAGTGCTCTTGCTTATGGCTCCCCCTTTGTGCTAGCTACACCTTCCTTTTATAGCAATTTTGAGGGCTAGGGTTACTCCTCTAACCATGGTTGGGTTATATTTTCAGCACTTATCTAATTTCTTTTGCTTGGAATTATCAAGAAGTTGGTGGGGATAGGTGAAGAAGAGAGAGAGGAGAGAAGTGGAGGTGATAGGACTTTTCATACTAAGTTAGTGTTAGTAAATTAGTAGAGTTAGTATTTTTATTGATTTACAAATGGAATTGGATATTTACAATGGGAGTATCCATGTAGGATACAAATAAGGAAGAAAAAACTCTTAATAGGTAAGAAACATGGATTTCTTACAATGTCGATGCTCCAAGTGTCTTGAGTAGGGTCAATTTTGATGCTTGTTGACGGTCCACTAGCTTTGACGGTACGTTTTTTCTCCACTCTTGACCTTCCTTGGGAGCCAAGGTAAGTGAACATGAGTGATCAATCACCATGATGCTGTCTTTCAAGAGAAGAGCCTGAATTTTGTGGTTTTTTTTATAAATATGGGTAATATGGAAGAGAAAAAAATGAGACTAGGTGGTCAATTTTGGAATGGAAGTGTGTGTAGGAGACATGAGTTCACCATGGTTTCTCTTATTCTTCAAGGTTGAGAAGAAGGTGAGTAGGGTGCAGAGAGGAGTGGTGAGAGAGGTGGGGATGATGAGTGGAGAGGTGTGTGTGAAAGAGGAAAATGGTAAAGTGGAAGAGGGGGTGTTGCTGCATAGCATGGGCAAACTGGGGTCCACCAATAAAATCATAGCTCACAGCTCGTAGCTCAAAAAAATATAAAAAAATTTGAGGTGAAAGTTCAGCTCACGAGCTACAACTTTTGTTTGTATCACCTTTTCAAATTCGGGGAGCATGTGATCTTTAAAAATTCAGCAAAACCGACTGTTTTTTCCACTGCACAAATGTTGAGATATCGAGCTCTACACCTTGAGCTGGCATCCACTACGGGTCTTGGCCGCTTACGGCATTTACTCACTGGCGCGTTAGGTGACCGACACGGAGGATCTCTGCCAGTGATTCTACAGCTGGACTACACTTATAGTGCCAGCCTAGTACGCTTCTAGCGAGTTCACACTTAGTGACCGCATGTACATATGTGCTATTTTTTCAGCTTTAGCACTTAGTCATTTTGTACTCTCTTTTCTGTAAAGAAGAAGAAGAAGCTTTCCATCTCTGTGTGCTTTGTGCTTGTCTTGTGTAGCTCTCTTGCATCCTCATTCTTTACATGGTATCAGAGCCTGGTTCAGGCAAGAGAGGCTAAGAGAGCAAGAGCATCACAATCCCTTCGTTCGCAATCCATGACCAGATGCCGAAGGCTCCTCGCGCAGCGAAAATTTTTTTAGGGGTTTTTCGCACAAGTTTCTGAACAGGTCTCCAAAGTGCAGTATACAGAGATTTACTGTACAAGTATAGTGGTTGTGAAACGCTTGATTGTGGACACTCGTTGAGTGTAGAAAGCGTTACAGGAACCACGATAGCAGGTTCAGCAGATTTGCAGGTTTTTGCAGATTGCAGCTATTTTGTCTTAGTGCTTCAAGATGTCTGACGGTTTCAGTCAGATTGTTACTGAGAAGCTTGAGAAAAATAACTACCCTGCATGGAAGTTCAGAATAACAAATTTCCTAAAAGGAAAAGGTTATTGGGACTATGTAGAAGGAGACAATGAAAAGGAACCAGAGATTCCCGAGGAAAATGCTACAGCAGAACAAAGGAAAGCTTTGAGGGACTGGCAACAAGGCCAGAGCAAAGTGATGTATTGGCTGTCTATGAGCATCACAGATGGCATGATGGGCTATCTACAGGATGCTAAAACCCCCGCCATTGCATGGAGAAACTTAGGCAGAGTGTTCGAGGTGAACACCAAGGCCAGGAAGCTTCAACTAAAGTCTGAGCTAAATCAGGTTAAGAGGAACAACCTCTCAATCAATGATTATGCCTTGAAGATCAAGAGTATCATTGAGGCTCTTGGATCTATTAAAGTCTCAGTGGAAGATGATGACATTGTCCGTGCATGCTTGGATGGTCTAGGAGATGAGTATGTACATTTCAGGTCTTCCATGAATACAAGAGACGACATCCCCGTGTTCCAAGATTTGATTTCTATGCTTATTCTTGAGGAGAAGAACCTTGACACATCTTCTTCTCATGGCAGAAATAATTCTGAACAGGCCTTCTATTCTAACTCCAATAGAGGTAGAGGTAGAGGTCGCGGTCGAGGCCCAAGGGGTTGCAGGGGCCAATTTCTGGAAGGTCAATCAAATCAAAACAATACAGGTGGCAGGGGAAACCAGTCTCAAGGCAGGGGGAGTCAAAGAGGTCGTGGTGCAGGATCAAGCAGGCAGCAACATACTCCAGATAGTAGAGAATGTTGGACTTGTGGTGAAAGAGGTCACATGTCACGTGACTGTCCAAAGGGAAAAGCAAGTAGAAAGAGAGAACAGGGCAACTATGCATCTACTAGCAGAGATGCAGATGACAGCAAAAACGAGCGCATGTTTGTTATGCAGCATGTAATGAATACAATGACTGCAGAGAATTCCACCCAAGATGATGTTTGGTATGTGGATTCAGGTGCCTCTAATCACATGACGTCTCGTGGAGAGTGGTTCAGAGATATGCGCAAACCAGATGTGTCAGGCTATGTGCAGACAGGAGATGACACAGCTCACCCCATTGCTCATGTAGGGGACATACCTCTAAATACGAAGAGTGGGAAATCAAAGTACTTAGCAGATGTACTTCATGTCCCAAACATTACAAAGAATCTTGTTTCTGTTGGACAAATGGTTGAGCAGGGTTTGCAGGTTCGCTTCAATCCAAATGGCTGTTATGTAGAAGATTTCCAGAATGGCTGTAAGCTGATCACAGAGGGCAAATGTGTGGGCAGAATGTTTACGCTGAATGTAGACATGCCTGAGGTAAAAGCTGCATTATTTGCACAAGGCACAGGTGTTGTGGCTGATGTTGACATTTGGCAGAAACGCATTGGCCATGCCAATGAGCAGAGATTGCGCAGCATGCAATCAAAACAGATTGTAAAAGGTTTGCCCAAATTCAAGGTGGATGGTATGCATAAAGTGTGTGCAGCATGCCAGTTTGGAAAACAGTCAAAGGGCTCATTTCCACATGAGCGCAATGTATGTAAAAGGCCACTTGAGGTGGTGCACACAGATGTTTGGGGTCCAACCGATACTGCAAGTATACATGGTTGCAGGTATTATGTCTCTTTCATTGATGACCATACAAGGAAAGTATGGGTCTACTTCATGCGTAACAAAAGTGAAGTGTTTGGTCACTTTCAAGACTTCAAAGTCATGATTGAGAAGGAGACAGATATGCAAATCAAGACATTGAGGTCAGATGGAGGGGGAGAGTACTTCTCCAATGATTTTTCAGATTTTCTGCGGATGCATGGTATACGCAGGCAGTTTACATGCAGATATACTCCACAACAGAATGGGGTCGCAGAAAGGAAAAACAGGCACATTGCAGAGGTTGCACGTGCATTGATGAATGAGAAGAACATGCCTCATCATTTCTGGGCTGAAGCCGTAAATACAGCTGTGTACATTATGAACAGGACACCTACAGCCGCGGTGCATGATGTAACACCTGAGGAAAAGTTTACAGGTACAAAGCCTGATTTGGCACACTTGAAAGTGTTTGGCTGCATAGCTTACGTGCATGTACCAGATGAGTTGCGTAGGAAATTGGATCCTAAAGCAAAGAAATGTATTCTTGTGGGATATTCCCTTGAACAAAAGGGGTACAGGTGCTACAATCCTACTACACGAGAATTACGAGTGAGCAGAGATGTAGTCTTTGATGAGATGAGCAGCTGGTACAGTAATGCACATGGCACTATTGTGGCTGATGTAAAAGATGATGTGGTTGTACAAAATGTGAGGCCACAGTCACAGGTTTTGAGTGGACCACAAGAGTCCTCTTCTCGTGGCTCTGTTGAGAAACCATGGAATGGTAGACTACGTACGCAGGTTACTCCACCAACAGGTACAGGGAATGTATCACGAAAAGGAAAGGAAAAGGTTGATGAACCTCCCTTTATGGCTGATGCATCATCAGGTTTTTCACATGTAGACATGGATTCAGATGGTTCTGAACAAAGTCTTGATGAGGAATTTGGAATTCCGGCTGTCAGGACACCTGGTGTAAGGAAAGTACAAGAAGATGCTAGGGGGCAAAGGAGTGACCCAGGACCGCGCAGATCTAATAGAGTCAGAAATCCAGTTCAGAAATTGACTTATGATGGGTATCTAGCGCATCACCAAGCCTATATTGCTAAGGTGATACAGGATGTGGAGCCCACATGTTTTGAGGATGCAGTTGGAAATGTGCATTGGGATGATGCAATGAATGAAGAGATGGCTGCATTGGAAGCAAATGACACATGGGAGTTGGTGCCATTGCCAAGTGGCAAGAAAGCTATTGGCTGTAAATGGGTGTATAAAACCAAGCATAAGGCTGATGGTAACATTGAGCGTCACAAGGCAAGGCTGGTCGCAAAGGGTTATGCACAGACGTATGGCATAGACTATGAGGAGACCTTTGCTCCAGTGGCAAAGATGACGACTGTGAGAGCTGTCATAGCAGTGGCTGCATCTAGAGGATGGATTATGCATCAAATGGATGTAAAGAATGCCTTCTTGAATGGTGAGTTGCAAGAGGAGGTGTATATGGATCAGCCACCTGGTTATGTCGATCCAGGTTACCCAGATTATGTATGCAGACTTCTCAAAGCTTTGTATGGTTTGAAGCAGGGCTCTAGAGCATGGTATGACAGGATTGCCAAGTATCTTGTCAGTATTGGTTTTAGGAGAGCTCATGCTGATCATTCACTCTATGTACGTGAGAGTGATGTGGGGATTGTGGTCATTACCATATATGTAGATGACCTTATTATTGTTGGTGACAATGCTATGGAGATTGACCATGTGAAGGGTCTTCTCAAACAGGAGTTTGAAATGAAAGATTTAGGCGAGTTGCGCTACTTTCTTGGCATTGAGGTGATCAGGACTCCAGAGGGTGTATGGCTATCACAGAGACAGTATGCTTTGGACATGTTGTCAAAGTATGGTATGGTTGATTGTAAGCCAATTTCTATTCCCTTGGATGTGAATGCAAAGCTGAGTGCAGAGAAGGGTGATGTTGTTGAGGATGTCAACATGTACAGGAAGATTGTGGGTAGTCTAATCTACTTGACTATCACGAGGCCAGACTTGAGCTACACAGTAGGCTTGGAGAGTCAGTTCATGCAGCTTCCGAGGAAGCCACATTTGGATGGAGTACGACGCACACTTAGGTATGTGCAAGGTACTCTTGACTACGCATTGTTCTATGCAGCAGATGCACCATTAGCATTGTATGGGTATACAGATGCAGATTGGGCAGGTAGCATTGTTGATAGGAGATCTACGAGTGGCTTCATGTTCTCTTTTGGGAGTGCTGCTGTTACTTGGAGCAGCAAAAAGCAGCCTACGGTTGCTTTATCGAGCACAGAGGCCGAGTACAGAGGTGCAGCAGTTGCGGCGTGCGAGGTAGCTTGGCTACGCACATTACTTGAGGACTTGGGAGTGCAGGTGGACCAGCAGATTTTCATCCATTGTGACAACCTCAGCAGCATGCAATTGGCTAGGAACCCAGTGTTCCATGCCAGGACCAAACACATAGAGGTCCATTACCACTACGTTCGAGAGCGAGTGTTGGCGGGCGACATCGACTTGGTCTACGTCAGCACAGAGGAGCAGATAGCGGATATCTTTACCAAGGCCCTTGGAGCTGAGAAGCTTCGACGTTTCCGGACTATGCTTGGACTCTGCGACATGCAGAGCTCGAGGGGGAGTGTTGAGATATCGAGCTCTACACCTTGAGCTGGCATCCACTACGGGTCTTGGCCGCTTACGGCATTTACTCACTGGCGCGTTAGGTGACCGACACGGAGGATCTCTGCCAGTGATTCTACAGCTGGACTACACTTATAGTGCCAGCCTAGTACGCTTCTAGCGAGTTCACACTTAGTGACCGCATGTACATATGTGCTATTTTTTCAGCTTTAGCACTTAGTCATTTTGTACTCTCTTTTCTGTAAAGAAGAAGAAGAAGCTTTCCATCTCTGTGTGCTTTGTGCTTGTCTTGTGTAGCTCTCTTGCATCCTCATTCTTTACAACAAAGTCCTTGTGACGTCCTTCTTTGGATGATTCTTTTGAATATCTCCAAGAGTGAGCCCCCCATGGTGCATGCATGTATTCCACAAACCCTTGACCTTATTTGGTAGGTCTATAATTGAAGATATTGTTGAGATCATGATATAAGTGAATAGTACAACTAAGAAAATCAAATATTGAGGGGTCTAAAAAAATATGTACATGTCAAATATAAATAATATAGGTGGAAAAAATATAAAGGGGTCAAAATAAATCTCTCTCATTATAAGTCTACCATAAAAAGATGAATATTTTTTGTGGTCTAATTTATGAGAGTAATAGAGAATAGATGTAGGAAGGAAAAAAACACAATAGTGAAAAAATATACACATAAATAGAACTAGTTTTTTTTGGATTTTTTTTGGGATGGAGTTACACCAAAAATAAGAGAAGCTTGCATGAAATTATTTTTATATGGAATAAAGAGTATGCAAAATGGTAAGAAAAAATATGGTAATGGTGAGTCAATGTACATAGCATAAATAACACACCATAGGTAGAAATATTTAAATAAATACCAAAATAATTATGAAAAATCCTTTTATTTAGGCCCTATATACAATGAAATTTTTACACACAAATGGGCCATAATATACTTATATTTTTTTATTTTTTATTTTTTGGCTCAACTAGCCCAGTGACTAGCTAGCTGAGGGTTTTTAAGAAGATATGGGAAAAGTCCCCTAACTCACACACACCTATATACAGTGAAATGGTAGGGATAGCCACAGTGTTTGGATGATTTTGGTAGGGTGGGTTAACTCACTATGGCAATTACGTAGAGCCGAAAAACGGCTATCAATGGAAAGCTTAAGCATTGGAGCATGGCTCTTGGTTGGATTTGCATTCCATAGCCAAGAGTGTTGATGTACACTCTCAACTTCTCAACAATCTTGGAGAAGGAGATGGAGCTCTTACACTTTGCACTTCACACAATGTGTGTGTGTGTGTGTGTAGGGGGGGGGGAGGTATCTTGTAAGCAAGCCCCTAGCTTCCTTGGTTGACTCCTCATTGTAGCTCAAGCTTCAAATTGATTGGACCCCTACAAGCTTAGCCAATCACATGCAGAGTGCATATCAAGAAACCATGCTAGCCTTCGGACAAGTAACCCCCTTTTCCCTTTAAGAGAGATGACTTGATAAATGCATACACAAATAATTTAATTAGCTAAATTATGATTGGACCCTTTGAGAAGCCAACCAATAGACTTTAGGTACACCATGAGGGCAACATGAAAAGGAACTTGACATGTGTCCTTGTTGCTTCTTTAGAGTAGGCTTGCCTTGTGTGAGGGTGTGTGTGTTCTCTCTCATGCCCCTACAATGAGCCCCCCCCCCCCCCCCCCCCCCCCCCCCCCCCTGAGTAGGGATACTTGTTGACTTTTGGAACCTCTAACCCCCTCGAACACCTTAGTCATGGAGCACCTTAGTACCTTAGTCATTTAACACCTCAAGCATTTCAAGCACCTTAGTCAGCAAGCAGGACAAGCACCTTAGTCAGCAAGCAGGACAAGCACCTTAGTCAGCAAGCAGGACAAGCACCTTAGTCAGCAAGCAGGACAAGCACCTCAAACTTGGGTTGGATTCCCACCTCTTGCACAGCCCTAGCTTGCCTAAGGTCTAAGGAATTTTAACACTAACCTTTCGAGGTCTTTAATGAATCTAACCCTAAGGTCTTTAAGCTTCATTAGCTAGCCTTGATCTATAACAGACCATCTCTCATTTGGACCCCTTAAACCTTGGCCATGTGTTGAGATAGATCTATAAGCACATGTCTATATTCTAACCCTTATTCCCATTTATTCTCCCACAATAAATGATCAGTTAATATGAGAAAATCATTTGGGTTGGTTAGATATTATATATTATCACACACACACACACACACACACATACACACACACACACACACACGGGGGGGGGGGGTGTAGAGAGGGAGAGAGGATGTAGAGAGAGATAGTTAGATTACAGAGAGAAACAAGGATAGATGGTGTAGAGAGACAATAGAGAGAGAGAGAGAGAAAGAGTAGATAGAGAGATTACGTGGCATGAGAGTCAAGATTAGGAGATAAAGAGAGTGTAGAGATAGAGATCAAGTAGAGAATAAATAGATAAGGTTAGGATTAATAAAGACATTAGGGTGTAAAGAGAGGTGTTGTAGAGTATATAGAGAAAGTGTAGAGATTAGGTAGAGAGGGAGGATACCTAGAGGAGTAGAAATAGAGAGTCTCGAGATTAGGGGATAGAGAAAGGGTGGAGATAGAGAGTAGATAGGTATATCTATTTACCTCTCTATTTATGTCTAGAGGTTAGAGAGAGGATAGAGATAGAGATTTGGTAGAGAGAAGATAGATAAGGTTAGGATTTAGAAAGAGATTAGGGTGTAGAGAGAGGTGTGGATAGAGTATATAGAGAGGATGTAGAGGTTAGCTAAAGAGAGAGGATACATAGAGAGTAAAAATAGAGATATTAGGTGTAGATACACTCTCTCTATCTACCTCTCTCTATGCCCTCTCTATCTAGGTGTAGAGAGAGAGAGAGGTAAATAGATTAGGTAGAGAGCGAGGATACATAGCGAGTATAAATTTAGAGAGAGTAGATAGAGAGATTAGGTGTAGATACTTCCTTTCCATCTCTCTCTCTCTCTCTCTCTCTCTCTCTCTCTCTCTCTCTCTCTCTCTCTCTCTCTAGGTGTAGATTAGGTAGAGACTAGGTGTAGAGAGTATAGAGGGAGGATACATAGAGAGTAGAAAGAGAGAGATTAGGTGTAGATACTTTCTCTCTATCTATCTCTCTCTACACCCTCTCTATATCTACCTCTCTCTCTACACCCTCTTTATCTAGGTGTGTAGATTAGGTAAAGATTAGGTGTAGAGAGAGAGGGGGCATAGAGAGAGAGGTAGACCTCTCTCTCTCTCTCTCTCTCTCTCTCTCTCTCTCTCTCTCTCCAACACTGCCTAGCCTTCTCTTTCCCGCATCATCCTTAGTCTCCCCCTTGGCAAGGGGCTGCCTTGTGGAGGGCATTAAAATAGCCTTGCCCTCCTAACCATCACCGCCCATCCCATGCATCTATTCAGCCCCACGATTAAAACTTTGTCCGAGCCTCCCACAACCGCGACTTTGTCCGACCCACCCGACTTTTACTATACCCAAGCTACCCCAACTCTTAGATTTTCCTTGAACACTGACTTCGACTTTGTCCAAGATGCCCTCAACTCTTTGATCATGTTGTTTTGAGTCTCTCCATAGGAATCATGTGCTTACCATGGTCACTCGAGCCTCATCTTAAGTCAAGTCTACATTCCTCGGGTTGTGGCAACAACCCCAAAGACAAACAGCTTAGCACGCTTTCAAAACTAAGTCGAGAGGCTTTGCAAGGAGAATGAGGAGTTGAGGCATAGACTCACCACCATCGAGGCTCAACTCACCGGAGTGGAGAACAGCAAAAATAAAGAGAAAAAAATCAAGTTCAATAACACGAGGGTGGAAGTAGAGACCACTTTCACAAAGGAGTCAAAACCTAAGTGCAAAATATCCTCTTTTATAAGGTTGAAGATCATGTGGCATCTAGGCTATGCAAACCACAATGTAAAAAGGATATCACCCTCAATGTTCACATGGGTACAAGCGACTAAAAAGGGGAGGGGGATCTCAACTTCCACGAGGCCTTTGCTCGCATCTAAACAACAACCCACATGGTACAATGGGACCTAGGCTTCGTCACATCTTTACACACGAACATCACACCAACCATGCAATCCTCACTTTCATGACCAAGGCAAATCAAATCAAACTCCCAATAGAGGCTTCTCAAGGACATCAAAATTTGTTTGTAGAAGATCGTACACCCACCCAACTCAAACAAAAGAATATAGAGCTCCAACAGATGCGAGAAGCGCGCATAGCTTGAAAATGGGTAGTTTATCGATGAGGCAAAGCCATAATCCAAGAGTTTTGAACTCCCAAACCAGCTTCCCCTCACCTACCCCTCCTTAGGTTTCATTCATTTCATCTTATCTACTCTTTATCACCCCTTGTTGGATCCTCATTCCTTAATGGAGATGTATCCAATAACCCCTTCACTCAAAAGGAACTTTGTAATGTTTTGGTTTTGGTCTCATAGGTCATATATGACCTCTGTGGAAGATAATTCAATCTATTTCTATGTATCATAGATGTCATAATGAGGAGAATCCACAATCATCAAGAATGCCAAATGAATGCTAGCACGCACAAAAAAATATCTTAGCGAGATAGAGAAGTAGATCCCATATGCATTCTTCAAAAGGGAGATCCAAAAAGATAAAATGTGAAGCAATGAATATAGAGGAGCTTGGATTTTGCCAAAAGGTTAAAGCATCTAAGCGCAAAAAGGTCGGAGGTTTTCTTGGATCTCAAGCGCAGGTGTAGGTATTCTTTCACTCAAAGTGTTCTTTTTCGTAGATAACTTGGAGGCAAGGAGCAGCCATATATGTTTAGACTTTGCATGTGCGGAAATAATAATGACAAAGGGCCAAACATGATGCCATGCATGCGTGTATTGTCTTCAAGGAAAATATTAGCTTGTATGAGGCAATTGGCATAGACATGGCAATGGCAATGCTACAAAGTGTCAAATACCATCAATGTCAAAGATGAGTATGTGAAACCCCTGGGATGAATAGAGCTCCCTTGTGAGAGAAGAGTATTAAGAAGAAGTGACCAATACTTGTTGATGTGGACTACGTGCTTGAAAAAGGTAGTCATAGACTAGATGACTTTATGCAGGTCAACAATAAAGATGCTCATCTGGGCCATCCAAATTGGATGGCCCAGATGAGCATCTTTATTTTTTAAAATTTGTATGGCGGAAATATACGCAATAATATGTGAGGCAATATACAAGGTAATAGGAGCGTATATAGGTGCGCTTATTACCACGTATATTGTTGTTAAGCCACTATAGTGTCCTTTGATGCTCTTAACGCTGCACACATAATATTTTCTCTTTCTATTTTCCTTTGAACCTATTAAGATTTTGCCACCTCATCCAGCTGTGTATCAGCCACAAACTTGCACCAAAAGGCTGCTTATAACGCTTATAACGTCTCCCAATTTTTCTTCTCTTCTTCACATAGCCCATCATACCATCTCCACACTTTACCACGAACTAGGAGCAGAAAAAGTTGATTCGCATCTTTGTCTCTTAAAAAGCTTCTCTGCAACAGAAACAAATGTAATCCTGGAGCCAAGTTGCTGCATCTTCAACCCCATGAGAATCAAAAAACCCAACAACATTCTCCTTAACAGCACCTACTCTTCAAAACCTGTATATCTAGCTTTGCCAAAACCACAGCATCACTTTCCAACAAGAGCAACCAGTGTGGTTAACAATGGGGGCACCAGAAGATGGAGAGGGGGAATGGGGAACACACCCCAAACCAAAACACCAAGGCCTCTCTATAGCTCAGGGCATTCACATCACCCCTATCCTTTCAAAAACACCTTACAAAATTTCACACTTCCACTAGCAGAACATCGTCGGCTCAATTAACATTCCCCCTTCAAATTTTAGTACCCATCCTCGGGCACTGTTTGTTGGGGTAAAGGCGTTATGCCTTTGCTCAGGGCCACTCGCTCCCCCATCATGTGTACATACCCTTATTCTTTCTATAAGAATAATAAGGAACTCCTTACTCTTACTTCTAGAGGTTGCTCCACCCACAGCATCTCGTGCTCCTCCCCTTCCCCGCGTGCATCACAAGTGGTATCAAAACTAGGTTGGCAAACCGTGCATGCAATCGCTTCCCGACGATAGACACGGGAGCAACGGAGGTTGGCCATGGCGGTTTGCGTTCAGCGGTAGTGGATCCGGCTTGACGGCATTGGATTAGAGCTCCTCATTGAGCACTTGGAGGAGATCCGATGGTTGGTGTGTGCAACCCCTCTTGGCTTGCAGTGGATCTTGAGGATTCTCACAGAATCGAGAGCAGGAATCGGATCTGCAAGTCAACACAGGGAGCAAAGCTTGGTAAACCTTAACACTAGGTTTGTAACGGGACAGTTTTATGTCCTGAGACACTTTTATGTCCTTTTAATTGACAGTTTTATGTCCTGAGACACTTTTATGTCCTTTTAATTGACAAACATTGCCAAATTAATTGTGTTGGTCCAAGTAGGATCATGTTTAATTGACCAATTGGATCATGTTTGAAAACACTTGAAAAAAACTTGGAATTATTTTCAGCATCATTGCATGCTTGTTACATTGAGTAATTAGGTGGATCATGAAACTATTGTCCATAGTTTAGGTACAATTGTCACCTCACCATGGAGAGTCGCGCTCCCCCACTTGCTCGAATTCATGCATGGGAGGTGATTTTCATGGGCAATTGAGGGCCATTGGATCTACCCTTGATCCAAGGGCTCACATTGAAAGCCCTAATTGAACTAAAATCCCTTTAGGTAAAGCGTGGGAGCCCGAAATCTTCATTTCAGACATGGCACATAGCCTGCAGAGCAGGCAAATTTTTATGTGCCCTCAGCGCTGAATCGAAGGCGGTTTTCAGCAGAGGATGTTGGATGCATACGTAGTGGACGCTCTCATGAGTTTTTGGCGGCTCAAGAAGGTGCACTGTTGCAGGTACCCGCGGCCTGGTTTGGGCTTGAATGGGTAGAGCAAGAGTATGGTGAAAGGCATGCAGAGGTCTTCTTTTTTGGTGTCATCCACAAACACTATGCTAAATCAACAAAATTTGCATGCAGGTTTGAGGGAGATCCGAAGCAATATGGTGCAAATTGGGATGATATTTGCGATTACATCGTGCGGAGGTCCATGCGACTAGATTTCCATCAAGAAATTGGTGTGGTAAGTGATGCAATTACACCTCCTCTTTCTACATTTGAAATTGGTGAGTCTAGTCATGCACCTATGCTTGAAATCTTGAATTTGGGGTGTGATGATGCTCATGATGCGATGCTTTTTGGGGCAAGAAACAACATCTACCATCTTGGAGATGAGGGTGAGCCTACTCCTCTTGAAACTACTCCACTTGAGACTATTGAGCTCACTCCAATTGCAAGGCGGCATGGAAGGCCGCTAAAACCACAAAATCGGGGTAGACCTAAGGGTTCTAGCATGCATGAGAATGTTGATTCCACAAATCCTTCACCCAAGTTTAGTAAAAGTAGTGGCCAAAAGGGTGGCCGGCCTCGGACGCATCAACCATCACATGCAGGAGGTAGACCTACCCCCTCAGCCACCCCATTTGATGTGGTTGATGATGATGAAAGTAATGATGAGCATGCATCAGAGGGTGAAGGAGCAGAAGGTGGTGATGATGAGGTCTTAGAAGCGGAAGGTCCCGTTCTTGATGACTCTGCTGATGGTGATGCTGACTTTATTGATGTTGTCCCCCCCGAGTGGAATAGTGGTGATCTCCTTGAGGAGGAGCCTCCTGGCACATTTAGAACCCTCCCCCCATTCAATGGTGTCAAAGGGCCTGATTTGGGGCATTTACCTCGTGAGTTTTGTGAATTTCACTTGTTTTTTATGTTGTTTCTGCTTGATCTCATTGACCATGTTATAAATGAGACAAATATGTATGCTAAAAAAGAAAGGCAAAGGTGTGGTGCCTTGTATGACTCTATGCGCAAGTGGGTACCTATTGATCGTCACTCTTTTTTGCGGTTTATGGGTGTTGCTATGGGCATGGCACTTCACTACATGCCATCCAAGAGACACTATTGGAAAGATGACAAAGTAGGCTCCCTTCAATTTCCTAATTTTGGTGAAAAAATGAGCCAAACTACATTTCAGCAAATAAAAAGGTTTCTCCACTTGCGAGACAATGCAAAAAGACCACCTCGTGGATGTAGAGAACACAAGTTATGGCAGGTGTTTGATTTGGAGGAGAGGTTAAATTACACATTTCAAAAGCATTACAATGTAGGTCAATGTGTGACTGTGGATGAGCGCATCATTCCCTCTACATGCAAATTGAACCCATGTCGGGTTTATAACCCAAAGAAGCCTCATAAGTTTGGTATGCAAGTATGGAATTTGTGTGACTCACCAATAGGGTATAACTTTGCATTTCACATTTATGATAAGCTGCCTTGCCCTGAATTCTCTTTTCATGCATTTGCAAACTTGGTGAAAGCCCTTTCAAGGAAAGTGCATCATGTGTTTTTTGAGAGGTATTTTACCTCCGTAAAGCTCCTTGAGCACTTGAGATGTGAAGGACAAGGTGGTACAGCTACTTATGTGGCCGATAGAAAGCACTTTCCACATGCAAAATTGCTACACTTGGCTAAACAAGCACGGGGTGCTCGCCGGTTTGCCTTTATTGCAAGAAGCAAGGTCTCATTGCATGCTCATGGATGGATAAGAAAGAAATTTTGTTTGCATCTAACTGTTATGGAATGCAAAAGGTGAGGTATTGCGCCTGGTAAGTGGTGGAAAGAGGATGCATGTTGCATGCCCTGATGTGGCTGTGAAGTATAGTGCATGTAAGGCTGGTTGTGATTTTTTTGATAGCATGGTTCTTGGGAGTGGATACAGCTTGCAAACAACGATGCATGGTTTTAAGTGGTGGCATGCAGCCTTTTGGGGTCTCATGGATTCCGTGTTCACAAACTGTTGGATTATTTGGAGGGACCTCTATGGAAAGAGGGATGTGTCCAGGTTTGATTTTATGCTACATTTGCATGAGCAGCTTGTAAATAATGCTTTTAGGGCTTATGTATGTAAGCGGTCGGTGGTTGAGTATGCATACAATGGTCACTATCCCACACGTTTGCATGATGTAGCAAGTAAATACTGTGTGGTATGCTCAGCAAAACGAAAGAAGCTCATGTCTGAGCACAAGGAGGTAGATGGCTCAAAACCGTCTTGCACCATTTGGGGTTGTGGTAAGTGCAAGAAGATAATGTGTGCAGATCCTTGCTTCAAGGACTACCATGCAAGAGTTGTCATGGATTTTCTTTTTGATGGTCGCTCGCGAGTGACTAGACGGAGAGAGCCAGTCTTATGTAAGTGTTTTATTGAGTTTGGCATGTGGCTTTATGATGCATTGTATATTTTCACATCATGTTTTTTGGTTACTTCATCATAGTTTTCTTTATGTTTTTTGTAGGAGAGCATGGAGTCCACTGATGGCTGTTATTTTTGTTTATGCTTGCTGACAAGTTGCAGGTTATGGTTATGGATGCTTTAGGCCATATGGTGGGCGATGTTTTGTAATGTGGGTGGTTTTCAAATTGCCTCCATGGATTGGACTTATGGTGCATGTTTGGTTGTTGCTTTGTTATGGTAGGTGCTTCTACTGTTGCGGGTTCTATGGTGCAAGGCGGCAGACCCTGCTCCTCCTTTTTGGTTGTCTGCACATTTGGGATTGGAAGACACTAGCTACATCTACACCCTTTGGTTTGGGTCCCTCTTTGGTCTCTTTTTGGTTGCTTATGGTAGGGATTGTGAAGTGGTATACTTATCTCTCAACATTAGTTTCTCTTGATGCTATGGATGATTTATGATCTTGGTGGACATGCATCAACTTTTATTATGGTTATGGCTACCATGTTTAGCTTTGGTTATGGTTATGCTTCCATGTATAGTTATGGTGCCAGCTAGTGTATGGTTCTGATGACTTCATTATTGTGCTAGGAAGTCTTTGGTAATGGTGCTAGCAGGTGCTTGGTTATGACCTGCTAGGTTATGATGCGAGCCAATGTATGGTTCTGACGACTTCACCATTGTGCTAGCAAGTGTATGGTTGTGGTGCTAGCAAGTGTTTGTGTGTTATGGGATTGGATGCCAGGTCTTGATGTGAGGTGTCTGCTTATGGTTATGGTTTGGTGTTGGTTTTGTAGTTTTATGGCTGAGGATACATTGCCAGGTCTTGATGGTGGTAGGTGCCATCTTATGAACATGGTTATCGTGTAGCGGGTTATTGTGCTAGCAGGTGTTGATGTTATGGCTTTGATTCCAAGCCTTGTTGTAAGGTTACATTGCTAGGTCTTGATGGTGGCAGGTGCCATTTTATGAACATAGTCTGTCAAGATACTTGTGTCTACATGTGTTTGGTTATGGTGCTAAGCAGGTGTTGGTGTTATGGCTTTGATGTCAAGCCTTGTTGTAAGGTTACATCTTATGGTTATGGTTTTGCTGTGGTTGCAGGTGTTTTTTTATGGTTATAGTGGCAAGTGGCATGTCAAGATACTTGTGTCTACTTGTGTTTGATTATGGTGCTAGCAGGTGTTTGGTTATGACCTACTAGGTTATGGTGCGAGCCAATGTATGGTTCTGACGACTTCGCCATTGTGCTAGCAAGTGTATGGTTATGGTGCTAGAAAGTGTTTGTGTATTATGGATTTGATGCCAGGTCTTGATGTAAGGTGTCAGTTTATGGTTATGGTTTGGCTATGGTGTCGAGTTGTATGTACATATTATGGTTTTTTCTACCATGTCAAGCTTTGGTGCAAGGCTTTGTGTACATGTTATGGCAGATTTTATGATCGACATTAGGTTGTGGGCACCAGGTCATGATGGTGGTAAGATGGTAGGTGCCATCTTATGAATATGGTTATTGCTCAAGCACGTTACTGTGCTATCAAGTGTTGGTGTTATGACTTTGATGCCAAGTCTTGATGTAAGGTTCCATCTTATGGTTATTGGTTTGCTGTGGTGCCAAGTTTGTTGCTTACAGTGATGGCTCTTGCCAAATTGCGGTTCTAGCAGGTTTTGTGGCAAATGCTTTATTATGGTAGGTGCTAGGTCTTGATGATAGGTGTCAAGTTGTTTGTGCATGTGGTTATGGTTGCCATGGCTATGGTTGTCTTCTAACGTATGATTATGGTTGTGTTTGCTTGTTTACATCTCATTCATGTATGCTAATGTATGGTGCATCTATGGGGATTTGTTTGTTTGCTAATGTATGGGGAAGCTATGGAACTTTTCTAATGAAGAGTAACATATGCATTTCCTAGGAAGTGTTTTTAGAATGATCAATGGGTAATTTGTTTCACGATGGAAACACCTGCTTTATTGCAAAAAATTTCCTTGACATGGTATCCTTGTGCCATTTGATAATGCCTCCAAGATGACATTGATTTGTCTTTGTAGAAGGAAATACTCTATCATAGAATGGTTTCTAAATTTCTATTGAGTATTATATTTAGCTCATCAAGTTTTCATGGAGCACATGTATTTTTTTTATCATGAGAAAGTTGGTTCAAGCTTGCAATTCTGGTGATCCACGATATAACTTGCTAGTATTACAATGTTATGTAGGGGAAATAGCTTGTTATAAAGTAATGTTCTTCTCATTGGAAAATGGAAAATGGTGACAAGTGGCTTCTTTGAGTCCATGAAAACTTGTGTAGACTTATATTTCTCAAAAAGTTTGTGGAATGCTATATTGGACTCTCACTTAGGCACTTGTAACCCCACGTGCGCTTACACCCCAAGTTCTCTAAAAACATGTGATTTTGGAATAAAATGTAGACCTTCTAATAGATTTTTTGAGGCTGTAGCCACTCATCCATTTGAAACCTTTACTATTATAGTCTACTAGAAAAATATTGAAATGTCTAGAATAATTTTTATTTGAGAGTACCGAGCTATGCACTAACAAACTACCCTGTTTTTTGTGTTGTTTCAAAATGCACCTACTTTCAAAGCTTATTACTCCCAATTGATTCTAAATTTCACAATTCTTATAATTTTCCCTAAAGAACATGTGTCTTTTGAGTATGCTCAATGAAGGGTTTTGTATTTGCAGTCCTTTGCTAGGAGTTGTGAGGTTTTTCTTAGACCCTGCAAAGGACACTTTTATGTCCTGTTAGGTTACCAACCTAGTGTTAAAGCCAAATTGAGCAACAGACAGTCAAAGGCAAGCTCAACAAATCGACAAGGAAGCTGCACTCAAAGCAAGACAAAATTGGCAAAATCGTGTAGGGAATTGACCAGAGTAGAGTCAGGCACATCATCTTGCGCATTTTGAGGCAATTGGGAGCAAATTGCAAGTCAAAATCCTGAAGCAAATTTAGGCATCGGGCAGCCAAGCACCAAGCAGGTGTGTGGAAGATCTACTACAAGAGCTTGGAGAATTTGCAGCAGAATCGGGGAACTGCATCCCTTGGGAATGTGCGTGTAGCGAGCTGCACGCAGGAGTTTGGTGCGTGCGAGGCAAAGCAGAGCTAGTAGGTCAAGCAGAAGGGGGAAATTGAAGGTAATCTACAGAAACAAGAATCAGGCTGCTGCAACAATTATCTTTGCTTGTGTGTTTAGTTGCACACACACCCACACTCAGGTACCTTCGCAACACACAGTAGGTCGAGAGAAATCAAAGTTTTTATGTGAACCTCGTCACTCTACAGCAGACTTTTTCGACAAGTTTTAAATTTTTCCTTAACAACCTCACACACTAAAGTGTGCGCAAGAGAGTGTACACACTTGATGCGAGCAACCGAGAATGTGTGGATTTGGTGAAGAAGAGAGAGAGGAAGCCGGCACTGGAAGAGCGGCATAGCTCAAAAAAAGGATTCATTTTTCTTTTGACACTCAACATTGGATAGAGAGCAAGAATTGGTGTGAGCCGGAGCAAGAGAGATACTCTCTCAGCTCTCACGACATCCGTGGCTCTCCACTTAGCGGGACTAAGAGCACCTTTAGGCTATCCTTTTACATAGCCTCTACATTGACATTCTTCCTCGACATCCCTTCGGTTTTGACATCGGAGAGCTGGTACATTCCGGTTGAGAGAGAGCTTCTCCCGAAAACATCTTCTTGCCATTGATTTCCTTTGCGGCCATTGGTTTTCAGCATTGGCTTGGTTTTGCATTAACTCAACATCGACAAGTTTGGCCTACGACTTCGACTACTGCTTCCATTTGGCGACAGAAGGCGACATCTAGTGTTTTCTCAGCTTCGAGCACAGGCGATGACAACATCGGCGCTTTCACTCGGTGACAGAAGACGGCATCGACTTCCATCCCATGCTCATTCCAGAGTGGATTTGGCTCCAATGGGCTTCTTGAACTCAACACAACAGGAGACAATAGAGCGAGAGTGGCATTGGCTCTCCTCTAGCCCCATCCGGAGCGGCTCGGTTATAATGTACTCTCCATGGCATTTTGACCTCGATGATTTTTTCCAATTTTTGCTACAATGGCCACACACAACGACACATACAGCTCCGACAGACCATTCCAGAGCAGGTTTTTCCCTTGAACGTGCTCAGCTCTTGGCAGATGTTGATCGACGAGTGTACTGATCGATGAAGTAGTGCATGCCTGTTTTCCAATGGTTTTTCTCACAAGTTGCACAGTCTTTCCAGTGTGGATTATGGAGCACATGCAGTGCTCATGTACAGTTATTTGGAACATTCCAAAGAGCTTCTAGAACGTTCTTGGGCAATTTCATGCTATGTATGCATTTGTGAAATTAGCTTGAGCTTGGTATAGCTCACAGGTAGCAGGTTTACAAGTGTTTTCGGATAGGTATACATCCATAGATCCACTCCGTCAGGAGTGAGCTGTTTTGCCAAGGTTTTGGCAATGCTATGTATGCCATTTGTGGATTTTGCTACTAAGACACTGAGTGTCTATTTTCATTCGTATTTGTTGAGATTTTTTGAGTTTTGTCTTAGTTTTCAAGGGAAACTTTGCCGGATTTTTCCCAGATTTTCTTGCCATGGTTTTGCACGTCTTCGTAGTTTACACTTTGATGGTTTAGTGGTCGAGTTTACTCCCACTCTGGCATCTGTAATTTTTTGGCTTATGGTTTGCGTTGAGTTTTGGCTCATTTTACAAAGGAAACTCTATTCGTTTTTCCCCATCTTCGCGCCATCAAAGTTTGCAATGTTATTCCATCTTGTACAGTGGTAGATATATTCCCACTTTGAGTGTGATGTGTTTAATCTCACTATGACAGGTTTTGTCAGCTTGTACATAGCTTGGTGTTCTTGTACCCGCTCTTGCAGGAGTGGGGTTAGTGTATTCTTGTGTGGCTACTACAGACAAATAGTCACATGTTTCAAAGTTTTTGCAAATTTTTGCAGACAATTTCTCTTGTGGGATGTCTTTTGAGCTATTTTGCTCTCTACTTGCATATATGGTTATGCGCTTTACACTCGGTTGAGCTATTTGTCCTAGTTTATGCTTGCAGATAGCAGATTGTGGAGATTTTTCATGCATATGTGAGAATCAATTTTGATGCAATTGGTCATGGTTTTCATGATTGTGTAGTGTTCAAGTTATCTCCCACTTTGTTGCCATTTTGGCATTCACTTATGCATCAGACATTTGTGACAGTGAGGGGTGGCGGTCTTGTTCTTGCCGATACATACGATGTTGGCATTGTGGTCACATAGGACACATTAGGCGCCATTTTTTCAGACATCTGAGACAGCAGCAAAGATGTGTGTGAGATGCAGATACGGCTTTGACAGATGTTAGAGAGACAGTTTCAATGGCAGTCTATGCCAATGACGGTGATGTCATGCTTGCCTCAAGTGTACCTCTTGTAGATATGTCTATGGATATGTTTTACATGTTGTTTTCCACGTCACACCATGTTGTGAGTGGTTCGACACATTTTCTAGTGGGAGTTTTGGATGTGTGCACTTGGCCCCGATGGTTTGGCGTTTGACATAGAGGGTGCAGGAGATGTTTGTTTGTCTTTGTCGAGTGATACATCATATACGCTACGACATGTTTGCTATGTTCCTCAGCTGAGATAGAGCTTGATCTCAGTGAGATAGTTAGCACACTTTGGTTATTAGATATTGCTTAGAGAGCAGTCTTTCTAGATGCATTGTGGTTCATAAGGGATTGCAGTGAGATAGTTAGCACACTTTGGTTATTAGATACTGCTTAGAGAGCAGTCTTTCTAGATGCATTGTGGTTCATAAGGGATTGCAGAAGAGGAGCCCACAACGGCCTGATGTATCCTATGCATGTGTTTGAGGTCCGATACGACATAGTCTCGGTTTTGTTGCTAGCATGCTTTGAGCAAGAGACAAGACGTGTTTCTTTCATCGGTGAGCTCCACCATGCTCATGAGACAAAGAATTTAGTTGAGCAGGGCGTGCTAGTGGACTCTGTAGAGACAGAGGTAGAGCGGCAGTGCTCTAGTGAGACACAGTAGGTATTGTCAGAGATTCTGCAGGCAGAGATAGAGTAGTTCTGCTCCGTAGAGACACAGAAAGAGATGACAGACATGGACTTTTTTGATATACTCATGTTAAAGGATGAGTTGGTGCCAGAACACACAGTTTTGCCTATGGATGTAGCTATCCCAGTGGCATTGACACATCCATATGTGATGGGTAGTCCTAATGATGCAGTGATTGTACATAGCATAGGTGAGGCAAGTACAGCCAGGTTTGCACAAATTTTGTCAGCGTTTGTGCGTCTCATGTTTGACTTGTTAGTGTCGAGGCCCGATCTAGCAGCTACAATGGGAGCATTTGCAACAGGGGTTGTCAGTCGTGCGATGACTAACACTTTTATGATGCATAGTGGAGTTTTGCAAACCATACAGAGTTGTCTGTGGGATTTACATACAGGCTCTAGCATGGGGACAGATGCTCGCCTACCACCAGAGCCAATACAACTTCGTGTAGATGAAAAATAGAGTGAGCCAGCGGGCATAGGTTGAAAGAGTCTCTCACCTAGTTTCTTGTACATACTAGTAGTTTGGCTAGTAGGTCCCACTTATCGGTGCATTGCCTTTAAGTGAGTGTTTGCTGGGGTAAAGGCATTGCGCCTTTGCCCAGGGCTGAACGTTTGATATCCCACCGCCCACCCAACGTGTGTACATACCATTATTCTTTCTATATGAAGAATAAGAAGCTCCTCACTCTTACTTCCAGAGGTTGCTCCACCCTCACCATCTTGTGCTCTTCCCCTTCCCCACACGCATCCACACACACGTGCACTCACACTACTGAGAAGTGTTCTTGGGGGCTGGAAGGTTGTTGATTGGTTGTTGATGGCTTATATTGTCTTCATTTGTGGATGAATCAATTAATGAGGTTCATTTTGCTGTAGCATCTTGAATGTCCAAATTTATCTCCGGTGTGAGAGATTTTGTTGCATTGTCCGTTGTATGAGCCATTGTAGCAGCGTAATGGCAAGGTTTGCTCTTTATTTATTAAGAGTATTTAAAAGATAAGTAGAGAAGTGAGGATATAAATTAGGGTCTAATACTTGGATGACTAAAGGGATAAAACCCAGTGGGAAAAAAGTGCCTTTGGGATACACGCATTGTTGGATTACTTATTAGCATGGGAACTGTTAACAACCTTCTTTGTTGGGAGAGTCTCAATTTTTTAACAACCTTCTTCGTTGGAAGGTTCTCAATTTTTCTTCATATGCCGTGATCTCTTGTTTTGGTACCCATACTTGTATATTACCCTTGTAGTACTCTTGTTCTTGTTGTAAATTGTACTGTGATGCTATCCATCCCATGTGTTTTTTGTACTGTGTTGATCTTCTGTCTTCAATCCACACTAGATCACTAACTTTCACTAGACTACTTGGGCCAAGCACTTTCTTGACTTTTTCTTGCTTTAATGAGTACTTAGGCTAATATATATTTTCCTTTTTGTGCCTTTGCATTGAGATCCTATTTTGTTCAATGAATGATTGAGACTTTTGAAGGCATGAATTTTTTGAGGGAGCTGATTTGTCATGGTCCTTCGATGTAGAGGCACATGTTGTCACATCTTTTATGGTAGTCAATGAAGGGTCCACTTTAGCTTTACCTTTGTCTGTAAGATGCATCGATGATTCTTGTGAAATTTGCAACTCTAAATCCAACAATAGCAGCACCTGTAAAACTTGCTTACTACTTCTTGGAAAAGAGAGTAGTAGCATTGTATAGGCCTTGTGTTGGTCTAGCCACAAACGAACAAGGATGACATATGCAGGCATTTCTTTTGAAAGTTTTGCTTGAAACTTGATTTTGAATGCTAAGAGTGGCAACCATTTCTCCTTCACTTGTAGCCATCCTAGGGTTGCTTTGCTATCCTATTTGCATCGACGGGTGATCTCAAGGATTCTCTCGATGTTTTTTGAAACATATTGCACTTTGCTTCTTAATCCAATAAAGCATTACATCGGACGCACAAAACCATAAAAGGGGGAAAAATAACCGAGATGACCTGAGCCGTAAGCCAATTGAATTTTTAAAAAAAAATCGAGAAGAGCGAAAAAGAATCTGATGAAAACAAAGCGGACAAAAACACATCAAAAACTGTCAAGACTCGATCGGCTAAAAAAAGGTCACACCAAACCCAATTCAAAAATGAGGTTAAGTAAAATGCAATCGTTAGAAAAAATTTACAAGCCAAAATTGCCAATCGAGGATAGAAATTTGAGCATGATTTGGTGAAAATCGGCAAAACCCAAGTCATAAAACTTGACCGAGCCTATAATGTTGACATAGAATCGGGAAAAACCTCTGAAAATTGGGTCTTACTCGTTTCAACCAAAAATATCATTATTCTAGCCTACTTTTGGAAAGTGATGCCGCGGTTCAATCAAGGAACACCAGAAGCTAGAAGTAATTGTATAAGCTACAAATTAGCAAGTGCAATCATTGCATTACAAATTGGGCCTAGAATCAGAGGACCAAGGGCACATGTGATAGCAGATCAAGCTTTTCTTAAAACTCTAGTTTCATCGTTCCAAAGGATTGCAATCAATTCTAACGCATTCGAGCTAGAATTACCCAACTCTCTTGAGTCTCAAGAGCGACAAGCTGCCAAATTTTATTTGGCACAAGTAGTCTTGTCAGCCTGAAGCAAGAAAATCCCATTGAACACCATCAAAATTTGCTAGTGTGATACCTCCGTCCATTTATTTATTTTTTGAGTATGTTTTATGTTTTATTTGGGACTTTTTACTTCTTTTAATAACTTTTTATGATTTTTGAGTTTTCTATGGTTTTTTGGATTTTAAAGGATTTTTTAATTATTTTTGTTTTTTATAATTTTTTACAGCTTTTGTGTGATTTTATAAAAAATAATAATTATTTCTTGTTTTTGTGAGTTTTCAATTTTTTCTTATTTTTATTTGATTTTTGAATCATTTTTATTTGTTATTTAATAAAAATTTACTTGTTAAATAAAACAATCCTTGCCTGTGTTGGCATTGACTAGAACTAATGGCCATGCAGCACAAGGAAGGTGGATGACAGTGGGTGGATGAAGGAGAAAGGAGGCGGACAGCGTGAGCAGAGAGGGAAAGGAGGAGAGAGGAACAGGGAGTGGGCAGGAGAAAAGAGAGAGAAAGAGAACCTGTCAGCGTAGTAGGTAGAGAGAGAGAGAGAGAGAGAGAGAGAGAGAGAGAGAGAGAGAGAGAGAGAGAGAGACTCGTAGGGTTGTGGGTGTGTGTGTGTGTGTTGTTGTAGCAGAGGTAGGGAGAGAGAAAAGAGAGATAGCGAGCACTCAATAGTTCAACTCAGACTGTAAAAGCGGCAGCACTTGTCAAGAGAGAGAGAGAGAGTGAGTGATATTGTGCTTGTGAGTGCAAGTTGGGGAGCCAATTCATTTGGCAGCAACAAGGGTAGCCAGCGAGAGTCCGGTTGTGTGCATTGATTGCACCTCATGTCGTCTCGGCTAGCAAGCGCCAAAATAAAGCAGGTGAGTAAGTATTGAGATGGTGATAGCCAACTAAAATTGGGTGTGTGTGTGTGTGTGTGTGTGTGTGTGAATCATTGAAAAGCAAGTTGGTTGGTGGGTCACACATAATAAGCATAGATTTTGCTCAGGAGAGAGAAAGAGAGAAACAAAGAGAGAGAAAGTGGGAGAAGAGAGTGTCTGTAGTGTGGGAAAGATAATATCCAGACTCTTTTGAGAGAGTGGGAGTAGAGTGAGGAGGATAATAAGCACGCTTGACTCGAGGGGGGGAGCTTTTTTTTTCCCCAAATTTTTTGAACCTTAGAGCCAGAATAAGAGGAGATTCTAACCAACAAAATCCGTCGAGTCCGATTTTTTTGTCAAAACCCAAAAACTTACCGTCGCATTTGTCCGTGATTGCAAAAATTTGCCAGATCGTACATCGGAACTCCTGAACTATCGTCGACTCACGTCGAGGCAAAATTTTCAATTTTAAATCATTGAAAATGAAAAAATTAGTTCAAAATTTTTAAAAAAAAAGTACCAAAGAATCAAAAAAAATCCAAAAAAAACCTAGAAATCTCAGAAAATCATCAGCAATTGCATTCAAACAAGCCAAACATATTTTCACTAAAAACGCCAATTGCAACAAAATCACAAACCGGCCTCCAAAAATAGCAAAACACACAAAAGTCAACAAATGAGGGCAAAAAAGTGCTCCAAATCATGCCATGATTGCGCATTCAAAACTACTCATCAAGATCATAAAATATCAAATTTTAACAGAATTAATTAAAAAATCAATGCAAAACTTAGCAAAAAATTGGCAAAAAATCTACAAAACATTGTCATTAAAATACCCCCAAAAAAGTTTCATATTCCACAAAAATAATTTAATATTACAGCCAGATTAAATTTCAATTAGCACCTCGGGTCCTTTGCCAATTAATTTCAGTAACAAAAATCAAAACTAAGCAATTAAATCAACAACATTAGGTCAAAAATTAGCACAATTAGTGTGTGTGTGTGTGTGTGTGTGTGTGTGTGTGTCTATTTTGAGCTCAAAAAATGCATGAATTAACCATTACACACATCAAATTTGCAGTCAAACTTCCAATTATTCAAGCACATTAAACACTTTTTATGCACACACACATACACACTAACAATTGGTAGTTTTTATCAATTTCTAGGTGCACATACACAAGCTTTAATCATTTCAAATTTGCAAATTGAACACACAAATGTCTAATTGGCAATGAACATATCACAAATCAACCTGTCAAATCCCTAAGCACACATTAATTTTTAGGGCACACACAAGGGGAAATTAGTGCACATACACCTAAAGTTAGGCGTACACAAACTCAATTAGACTATACACACACACACACTTAATCTTAGTGCACACAATTTCAATTAAACATTCAAGCACACATTAGGCAAATCGACAATGAAAATTACCATGTAAAACCAACAATTTATGCACATTCGATTCTAGGAAAAATTTGGCATTATGAAAGCATGCAAACGTGCAAATCAAAAGCTCAAAATAACAAAATCAATAACAACTATGCATACCACTCATGTCTTGAATCTAATGGAACTATCTAATTGCCAATTACTCAAAGTGTAGGCCGATTTTGTTGAAGCTCCAAAGCCCTAATCTTGCTTTCCAAAATCAATAAATGGTTATGTCATTAGCACAAATTGACATAGCTAGAATTCAAACCAAGCCTCTAATTAAGCAAATTCTAAATCATAAGCACAAAATGTTAGTCCATCTAGTCATAAAGTAGTTTTAATGTCTGTGCAAAAAAATTAGTGAAATTAGCAAGGAATTAGTGTGAGAGCATAGTGTGTAGCCACACAACTAGCAAGATATGGCATCAATTTTAAGAAAATTGTACGCATACAACATCCAGAAAACAACAAACACACAAAGGGAATTATAGGAGAAATTAGTGAGGAAACCTACTCGAGTATGCTATAATTACACTAGTGTAGGCCATTGATCCCCAGCAACAGTGTCAAATGTTGGGGGTACTATCATAGCATAGCTATAATAGCCAACACATAAATGTCAATCTAGATTGATGAGCTACCCGGCTAGGGCATGAAAACACTCACACAATTAGTGAGCTAATCATAGCAACACGAGCAGTGACTCTACGAAGTGAGCTTATCGGCCTGTGGAGGAGTTAAGTCACAATGGTTGTTAATCTCTACATCCTTTTCTCTTCACCTCAAATCAACGAGTCAATCACACATGCTAATAATTGCAATGACACACACATCACTAATCCCATCATGCAACACACTAATCACAAGGCCACATACATAGATCTATTCAGCATCCACACTCCAATCAAACTTACATGCACACACAAGGAATAGAGGAGAGTAGAGTGGGATTAACCACTAATTAGTCAAGATCTAGCTAATCAAGCATCATAGACAATCATAAGAGAGAATAAAAGAGGCATAGTGAAAGAGAATTAAGAATTGATTAGTGTTAATCAAATCACATGAGCAAGGAGAAGCTCAACGGCTCAATAGCCACACACCTCATGAGCTCTCACTAGAAGTGGTCTCAGCAAATGAGGATAATAACCCTAATTCCCTTTATACACTTCCTTATATACCTATGTGCATTGTCTAGGCGATCAAGGCCATTAGGGCTCCACAACTTATTGAATCTGCAACCTAGGCACACTAACTGATGTAACCTTTATAGGTTGGAACTCTCATTGATCCCATAACACATTACAATTATTACAATGGCTTGAAATAAATTGGGAAATTACAATACATGGCCATTTTTATTAAAAAAAAGTAAAAATATGTAACTCCAATCTAACTAGCATCGGTTTAGTTAACATTGATGTTGGGGGTACCATTGTAGCATAGCTCCAATGACCAACACATAAATGTCAATCCAGAGTGATGAGCTACCCAGCTAGGGCATGGAAACACTCACACACTTGGTGAGCTAATCATGGCAACACGAACGGTGACTCTAGGAGGTGAGCTTCTTGACCTATGAAGGAGCTAGAAGTCACAATGATTGGCAATCTCTACATCCACTTCTCTTCGCCTCAAATCAACTCAATCACACACACTAACAATCGAAATGACACGCATATCACTACTCCCATCATGCAACACACTAATCACAAGCCCTTACACATAGATCTATTGAGCATCCACACTTTAATCAAACCTACATGCACACACAAGGAATAGAGGGTAACCACACACACAAGGAGTAGTGACGCACACATCACTACTCCCATCATGCAGCACACTAATCACAAGCCCTCACACATAGATCTATTGAGCATCCACACTCCAATCAAACCTACATGCACACACAAGGAATAGAGGGTAATCACATAAGATTAGAGTTGGAATAGCCACTAATTAGATAAGGTCAAGCTAATCAGGCATCATAGATAATCATAAGAGAGAATGGAAGAGGCATAGTGAAAGATAATTAAGCATTGGTAAGTGTTAATCAAGTCACATGAGCAAGAAGAATCTCAAGGCCTCAATAGCCACACACCTCATGAGCTCTCACTAGAAGTAGTCTCAACAAATGTGTCTAAGAACCCTGATTCCATTTACACATTGCCTTATATACATAGGGTTAAAATGTGCATTGTCCAAGTGCCCAAGGCCTTTAGGGCTCCACAACTTACTAAATTTGGAACATAGGCACACTAACTAATGTATTGTTTATAGCTTGGAACTCTCATTGAGCCCGTAACACATTACAATTATTACAATGGCTTGAAATAAATTGAGAAATTACAATACATGGCCATTTTGGAAAAAGGTAAAAACGTGTCTCTTCAATCTTTACTTCTTCTTTGTAATCATCCTTGATGTGCATTCGCAAGCCTTGAGCCTTTAGTAGATCATGTTAACTGATGTGGTCTTAGTAAACCGCAATCTATAAATGCTTTTGCTCAAAATAGGTTGAACGGGAAGTCATCAACAAGATGCACAAGGTATTTAACCAAGAACGCCATGAACATGGGAGCATAGGCAATGCCAAGGTCAATTATGTTTTTAGCACTAGTTGGGAAGGAGAAGGACCATAGATGGCTTGCTGCATAATACGTTCTATAGGAAGTCAAAGAAGAAGAGGGAGAGCTAGTAGGACACCATAGCTTGGATTATGCCGTAGCCAAGTCCCTCCAAGTTCCCCACATAGAGTGAAACTCTCTCTCTCTCTCTCTCTCTCTCTCTCTCTCATACACACACACACGTGTCCACACAATCAAACACACATGTGGATGCTCAATCTTGTTGCCTCTCTCTCTCTCTCTCTCTCTCTCTCTCTCTCTCTCTCTCTCTCTCTCTCTCTCTCTCTCTCTCTCTCTCTCTCTCTCTCACACACACACACACACACATACACACACACACATCGATGAATGTTCTGTCAAAGCACTGGAACTGAGGGCAAACTGTAAAGCAGTAATTCAATGGATTTGGAGTAGAGGGGGCTAGAATTTTGTCTAGCAGGGCTAAGATCTTCCCATGCATTAGGGTGGAAGAGGGGTTCTCAAAAGCACCAATACCATCAACATTGATAAGAGGGATAGTCCAACTACATGACACGTTGAGCCTTCGAGCACTCTAGGATTTCTCAAGCTATTTAATATAGAGTATACATGTCATAAAGTCTAATATATAACTAACCCAAATTATCTTCTCATATTAAACTGATCATTTAATGTGCGAGAATAAATGGGGACAAGAGTTTGAATATGGGCATGTGCTTTTAGATTTATCTCAGCACAAGACCAAAAGCAATGGGTCCAAATGAGAGATGGTCTAGCAAAGAGCAATGCCAGCTAATGGAGCTTAAAAGACCTTAGGTTTCGCTTCATTAAAGACCTCCAAAGGTTAATGTTAAAAGTCCTTAGACCTAGGACCTTAGGCAAGCTAGGGCTGAGATTGAGGTGGAAACCTGGCCCAATCTTGACATGCTTGTCGTGCCTGCTGACTAAGGTGTCGGTCATGCTTGTCGTGCTTGCTGACTAAGACGCTTGAGGTGCTTGTCATGCTTGATGATTAAGGTGCTTGAAGTGCTTAAGGTTCTTGGGGGCCAAGAATCTTGAGGTGCTTGAAGTCAAACCATGGCCTACAAAAGGAGGGGGCGAGCCCCAAGAGTAAGGGGTGGGGTTGAATGGTGTTTCCCTCACCGAAGGGACGCCCCTTGCTCAAAGAGGCAAATATGACACATGTCAAGCCCCTAGCTAGGTTGCTCCCATAGTGTGCCTAAAGCTTATTGGATGGCTTTGAGAGAGGTCTAATGAGAATTTAGTTGAATTAACTAACTATCTAGTTATTATCAAGCCCTCTCTCTCAAAGGGGTAAGGAGGACACTTGTCCAAATACTACCCATGTTTCTTGAAATGCATTGTGCATGTGATTGGTTGGGCTTAGAGGGGTCCAATGAGCTTCAAGCTTGAGCTACAAGGAGGGTTCGACCAAAGCAAGCAAGGGGGGTGATTGGGGGTATACTCCCTCTCGCACACACTCACTTCCTCTCATTCTTACTTTGTGAAAGTGCAAGAGTTCACCTCCTTCTCCAATCTTGAGAAGTTGAGATCCTACACCAACACTGTTGGCTATGGAATGCAAATCCAAACAAGAGCCATGCTTCAATACTATACTAGCCATCTCTTCATCTCCAATACTATGCTACTATGCTATGCTAAGCTACAAGAGTAATACAAGTGAGGACTCTATTTCTTTCTCGGATGATACTTCTTCTTCCTCTTTTCTTTCCTCACTCCCTGCTAGTTCTCTCCACCTTTGAAGGTGTTTGAGGTCTTGGGATTGAGGCCGGGGATATGTTAATGCTTTTGCAAGCTAATAAGGGCATAATTTTGGTGTCTGAACTCTACCATCTTCATTTCACCAACAAGGTCTCAAGAAACACAATCTTGTATTGTACCAAGTCTCTCTTCATGGGAACTATAATACAAAATCCTTTTGGAGGGGGGACCAGCTCCACATAAATCCGGTCCTCAATTGTTGTCAATTTCTCTAAAACTTTCTCGCTCTTTTACAATTATTGGTCATGCCAAGCTAATTAGGTGTAATGTTCATTTTACTACCTTCGATCAATTACTCTTCTTATGCTCTTTAAGAATTCTCTTCAATGAAATGCTCACTATTATAATTCCAATTTTTGTTATCTTAAGTTGTCCATGAAAGTTTTACATGTTTATTGCAAGAGGGTAAGTGGGATAGGGATCTATTAACTTGGTTGAAAAGGAATTAGTTCGAGGTACACCGTTGGGAACTATAGACTTAAGAATGGAGTCTTTCAGGGCTTTTGCCTTCGGCTTAACCATTATTGAGCTACTAGCAAGCTCAACAGGAACCATAATTAATCGAGCAATGTTAGACCCTCTCCACTACTCTTTGCAATCAACAGTTTCTAAACCACGGGTGTGGCTGCTTGAGAGCTAACTTTCAAAGATAAAGAAGAGTAGCAACTAAGGATTTTAAGGGTACCAAACATAGTGGTCTCGTACGGTCCCGCACGTTTTGTACACGTACGATGATGTGCGGTACTAAACGAACTAAAAAATATTAAGATGTATGATGACGTTACGTACGTTCAAAATAAAAAAACAAAGAATTCTTACGTCTAAGGCTCAGGCCCTTGGGTTTAAACTTTACACTTAAAGAAACTTGACGTTATGAGATCTTCAATGGGAGCTTGAGAGGGAGAGACCCAATGGAGAGAAGATGGAGAGGCAAGACTCTAGTCTCTAGAGCTTGTCACTTGAGAGCCAGAACATGGGAGCATTGAGCAGTGAGAGCATTGAGAGCAATGAGCATTCAGAGCATTGAGAGCTTGAGAGCAAAGAGCATTGAGAGCTTGGAAGTGTTGGAGAACAAGATGGAGAGGCATTGCTTAAATAGGAAGAGGCTAGAGCATGAGAGAGAGAGAGTTGGGCTGCTCAATGTAATCCATTCACAATTGTGAATTTTGCGTTCATTATAAAAATAAAAATAAAAAAACGTACAAAACGTACGAAACGTACTGGACGGTACGTGACCCGCAGTACGGAACGAGACGTTCCGTACGTCGTACGAAAACTACCCTGGTACCAAAGCACAAAGTAGCATATACATAAGTTTAGCTAGCATGGATGACAATAATAAAGAGAGTAGAATGAATTTTGACAACTTTGATTTTGCACATGAAGGTGCTTCTGATGATGCCCCAATGTTTGTGAGCTATCTTGTTACTAGGTTGCAACAAGCTATGGGCAACCCTGCCTTGCAAGCCGCAGTTACTAAACAACTGCGTGCTTATGGGATTTCCCTACCTCTCCAAGAAGAGAGAGATCTTAGGAAGCCTCTTGTAGAGACTTCCAAAAGAAGACTCTCTCCGATAAGAGAATAGGAGGGATCCAATGAACAAGAAAGAAGTGAATCTCCCAATTCCTTTGAAGATGTGTCTCCATGAAGACGGCGCCATTTGGTGAGCACTTTATCTTTCAAAAGATAGACTTTGTCGAGAAAAAGCAACAATTTTGTGTGGGATTACTTGAATAAATAGCCGAGAATGTCAACTCACAATAGCCTTGTTCTATCACCGAAGTCATCCACCACACTATGGTTGCTTCTCTTGTTAATTTCCAACAAGGGGCTAAGAGGAATGCCAAGCCCATGGAAAACAAATATCAAAATTATTCAAAGGGGAAGAACAATGCTCAAAGTTCTTTCCAAAGCAATTTCAACAACAACAACAAGACCAAGAAGAAGGGAGTCTATAAAGGTAAAAATAAACTCTCTCCTGAAGAGCTAGAGACTTTTTGCAAAGATCACAAATGCTTTAAGTGTGGGGAGCAAGGACATGGTTGCCCCAAAAGAAATGTCCGCAATGAGATTCCTAGAGGGTTGAAGCTCCAAAAGAGGATGTTCATTGCAAAGGGTCATCCCTTTCCTATGCTTTGGGAAAGGTGAAAGAGCATAATGCCTTCGTCCTATTTGATCCTGCTCTACTCACAACTTCATATCAATGAAGTTGGCCACAAATCTATGCATACAAGCTTTTGAGATGGGAGATATTGTGACTGTCGATGGAGCTTTCAAGGGACAACACGTCTCCGTTATTCCCTTGATTGGGAATCTGAGGCTCAATGTCCAAAGCTATGTCGACAAAGAAGACTTTTTCATCTCTCCTCTCCAACATGAGGATGTTATCCTAGGGGCACCATGGTTCAATCGCATGGCTGCCAACATCAAGTTCCCTGAAGGAGAGTTTATTTCACCTACACAGAAAAGAATATGTATATAGATGCCAATGAGTCATGTTGTACTATACCTCTTGTAAATTCACCTACTTTTCATAAGTCGATGAAAATCTCGGTTTCCTCGTACATGATTTTTGTCAAAGAGTCTCTAGATGATGCTAATGTTTTAACAAAACAAAGGGTAGGAATCAAGAAGAATTAGACACGTCTAATTTTCTAAATAGATTCCAAGATGTATTTATCAATGACATCCCTATAGAGTTACCTCCAAAACGAGGGGATGATGACCATAAGATAGAGCTTCTACCTGGGAGCTCACCACCTAATAAACATCCTTATAGAGTTTCTCAAGCTGAACAAGAGGAGATTATGAGGCAAGTGCATGAACTGGTAGATAAGGGGATGGTGAGGCCTATTTCCTCTCCATTTTGTTCACCGGTCCTCTTAGTGCAAAAGAAAGATGGCACATACCGCATGTGTGTGGACTATCGAGCACTAATCCATATCACTATCAAAAATCGATCTCCCGTACTACGGGTAGCAAATCTGTTTGATAAGCTACAAGTTTCACCCAACTTTAGTAGGATTGACCTTAAAAGTGGCTATCATCAAATAAGGATAGTGAATGAAGATATCGTGAAGACCGCGTTCTATACAACTGTGAGGTCCCCACCCCGTCGTCTCAAACAACGGATCTGATGGTAAACCTGGTGGCCACTAGATCTATAGCAGAAGCAAACAAAGTGGTTCAGGGTTCATCTAGCTGACGATCTCTCATCACAAAGTGAATCGAGTTCGAGCCTGCTAGCAACGACATCTAGCTCCACCTCGCAGGGCAAGCGTGATTAACCTATCTGGCGATCCTAAGACCCACCTTCCAAGAGGAGAGAAATTTCGAGTGCCTTTTTCCCCATGTTTCAGAGGCACGTACACTTGAGACTTCACCGCTCCAGAGGGCAATGAGTAATACTAGAGTCGAATTAAACACTATGGGGACAGAGAGTTCCCGGCCAATCGGGACCACCCTTCTCATAGGCATTGGTAACCTGAGCCAAGCCCCCACACTCACACTTCCTTGTGTGTCATAATTACTACCACAATTGTTATTCAACATAAAAAAATTCCTTGATTAGATTCCGAATCACAATGTTCGTTAAGACAGCCCTTCAACCAGTATTGCAAAGCGGTACCAAGACAGAAACTCTAGTAAAAATTCTACTCAAACTTATTCATTAAAATTCCAATGTTCTGGAGGTACAACATCCCCCCTCCAGCTAGAGTTTACTCCTCCCGTTGTCGCTTAGCTACCCATACAACTAAGTATGTCCACCGCATAGAAAGCACGACATGGACGTTCCCACCGCATAGAAAGCAAGACGTGGGTTCCCACCACATAGAAAGCAAGTCGTGGGTAAAGGCCCTAAGCTAGTAACTCTAGCTACTGTGAAATCGTCGTGAGCTGCCCCCTGTCTGTGATCAGTAGGGGGATCAGGACTAGTTAAACATTGGAAATAGAATGAACATGTCGAGCTAAATTTTCCCTAGCAGACATTCTTTCCTATTGCAAACAGTATATCCATCAATCATTTCTTTCCTACTTTAGACTTTAATATACAAATGAATTCAAATGCCGATGTTTCCGTCAGATTTCTCCAACATGTTCAGGGGTATGTTCATTCCTAGCTAATCGTATATAATGTTAATTAAACAACTTTGAATAAAATTGTGACCTACCTCTTCCATTTCTTCATCAATAGCCCGTGAGATGGCCGGTGCTTGTTCGTCCATGGGAGCTTTTTCCTTTCCATTCGCGTTGCTCGTTCCCGCCTCGTGGTCGTGGGCACCACTGAAGCGAGTTCTCTTAACCGGGGCCATTTTATACTCACTACTTGAAATGATAAACTTGGAGAAAAGAGCTAATGTCCGAGAGCATCATAACAATCCAAATGATAGATTAGAATCATTAAACAATCCCACTTATACGAGAGGGTTAGATTTTCCTTTGATACATAGCAATTTTATGGATAATACTTTACTTATCCTATGGGAACCGGCTCTAAAGTTAATCACTTGGCTTAGATGATTAAGAATATCATAATTTTACTAATTGAATTACAAGAGAGATGAATTAAGCTAGCTCAATCACTTTCCTAATGCAATTAGAAAGATGCAGAATCACCGCATGCATAGGTGAGAGAAAATTCTCTTCTTAGTGGCTTAATGACGGATTAATTTTTCCTTAATTACGTCTTAATCCATGAGTAATTTAAATCTCACTTAGCTACACCAAGATTATATGATAACATAATGAATTTTTTGACCAAATCTACATCATTACCGCCTTGTCAATTAATTACTATGCTGCCTAGAGAGAGAATCCTCTTCTAATCATGTATTAATCATTGATTAAGAATGATGAATGGCTGCAAAATTATCTATTGGATGATGATTATGTAATAGAATATTGATATGGTGAAATTAGAGAGCAGCTATTGAGAATTATAGCTAGAATTAAACATAGTAGATGAGGAATTAAGAGAATGATGAAGAGGTTTACAGACGAGCATAAATTAAATCATGATTACCGTGATTAGGGGCTGAAATCCTCTCGATTTTTTGATCCAATGGAGTTCTCAAGACGAGAATCCGGCAGCACTTCCCTCCTTTGCTTCTCCTCCAAAAATTGTGTGTACCGGCAGCACCTCCCCAAGGTGTGTGTGTGTGTGTGTGTGTGTGTGTGTCTGTGTGTGTGTGTGTACTGAGTGGGTGTGTGTGTGTGTGTGTGTGTGTGTGTGTGTGTGTGTGTGTGTGTGTGTGTGTGTGTGTGTGTGTGTGTGTGTGAGAGAGAGAGAGAGAGAGAGCACACTCTTAAATAGGCTCCTCCAAGCTGAAAATCGACCAGCCTTGCTAATTGCATATGAATGAGCACTCAGTTAATGCATGGCAAGTCTAGTTTCCTGCCTACCAAGTGTCCAGTTAGCTAGTCTAACTGGCTCTCACACTCACTCTCAAGCTTGGAAACTCTCCTACAACTCCCACAAGACAAGAGGGCGTCCCCTAGCTGCTAAAGCTGGCTTAGAGTGGCCTGGAACTTGCTCCCACACAGCCTCGAGCCCCTGTGCCTCCCCGCACAATTTTTGGAGAAATTGATTTTAGGCTAAAACGGGTCATACGAGTCGGATTTTAATGCCGTAAATTGCTATACTGAGCTCTAACTAAGGTGTACTGGTCCGAGTACCTGCCATATTTAGCAGCCCCCCGGGGTCCGAAAATGCATTTTTTTCAAATTCGGGGTACGGGTGCAGTTTTTCGAGACGGTCAAAACTAAACGGGTCGGGTGACCAAAAACTTACTATTTTTGGAAATTTTTCACAAAAAATATTTTAATTCACATTTCGAATCTTTAAAACATTCTAAACATCATGGCACTGACAAAATTCAGAAAACTACTAAAAATAGTAACTTTTTTCATTATGTTCATCCCATGGTACAAGGTGCTCTTTTTGGTCGGGGTCAGAGACCTTACAACAACGTTTAGTATTTATGAATATCTTGTCATGCCTTTTGGTTTGACAAATGCTCCAGCCACATTCAATTGCCTAATGGAGAGAATCTTTGGACCGTATCGCACGTTTAGTGGAGTGTTCTTTGACAACATTATCATCTGCTGCTGCAAATCTTTGGAGGAGTATAAGCAACATCTCAAGGTAGTTTTTCAAGCTATGAGGGAAAATAAAATTTTTATTAGCCAAAATAAGAGTGAATTTTTCCTCCAAGAGATTCAATACTTAGATCGTATTATCTCTCAAGATGGTATCCATATGGATCCAACCAATCTTGAGGTAATAAAAGAATGGCTTACAAGGAATCTACATGAGCTACAAAGCTTTATTGGTATGTGTGCATACTATAGACGCTTCATAGCTAAATTCTCCCAAATAGCAGGGCCACTACATGACTTGACCAAGAAAAATGTTAAGTACATATGGATTGCTAAAGAGGAAAGTGCTTTTTAGAAGCTTACCTCTCAACTCGTGCTTTACAATACCGGATCTCTCAAAACCATTTGAGGTCCAATGTGATTCTTGTGGAGATTTCCTTGGAGCAATTTTGCTTCAAGAAGGACATGCCATAGCATATGAGAGTCGAAGACTCAATTTCGACGAGCGAGTATTGGGCATCTACGAAAAGGAGCTACTAGTTGTCCTGCATGCCCTTGACACATGGAAGAACTATCTATTGGGGACTCCATTCATCCTATGAATGGATCACCAAAGTCTTAAGTAGGTCATGACCCAAACCAAGCTCTTCAAAAAACAAATGATGTGGGAAAATTTTCTTTCGCAATTCAATTTTCATATTGCTCACATTGCTAGCAAGCACAATCAAGTAAATGATGCACTATCACGATGACCAAGAGCAAATGCGGTGTCCATAGCAACTCACAATGATCTATCTTCCATGATAGATGAGTATGCTATTGACCCCAATTTTAAGGATGTAATTTTAGCCCTTTCCTTAGGGAAGAAAGAAGAACCATTCACCTTATAGGATGGTTATCTTCTCCATGGAAATTGGCTATGTGTTACTCACTCTCTTCGTGAGAAAGTGATGCATGAATCCCATGCTCCTCCCTGTGCAGGGCATAAAAGAATTCAACCTACTCTTCTAGGAGTAGAAACATAATTCTATTAACCTACCATCAAAATGGACATACAAGACTATGTGTCAAAATGTGTGGTGTGCCAAAAGACAAAGTATGATAGGGGAAGCAACCTGGATTGCTTCAACCTTTGACAACTCCTAATTCACCATATGAGAGCATATCCATAGATTTTATCTTTGGATTTTCCGATTCCATCCATGGGATTACGAGAATATGGACAATAGTAGACAGTTTTAGCAAACAAGCACATTCTATACCTTTCAAAAAGACTATTAAGGCACACCAAATGTCAACCCTCTTCATATCCCAAATTTTTAAACACCATGGCTTGCCAACATCAATAGTGTCGGATAGAGATCCTCGAATTATCAAAAAAAATTGGAAGGCTCTCTTCAAGAATCTAGGTACTAGGCTCAATTTCTCTTCGGCCTATCACCCACAAATGGATGGCCAAAGTGAAATAGCCAACCTTATGATTCTAGATCTACTCAAGACCTGTGTTATTGAAGTAGATCAATGTTTACAATGTGAAAAGTACCTACCTCTTGTAGAGTATGAGTACAGTAACACTATCCATACTACTGCGGGGAAGGCAATTTTCGAAATCATTGAAAGAAGACCTAAAAGTCCCTTGCTACTTAAGGTACATGGGACGATCTTCATTGCCAATGAGTATAGCAGAGACCTACAAGAATCTTTCCAAAAGATTAAGGAGGCTATATCCATCTTGCAACAAAGGCAAAAGGCTGTTTCTAATAAGCAATCCTACGGGCCACCAAAAGTATTATGCTAAACTAGCAAAAAGATACTATGGCCCTTTTCAAATCCTAAAACCAATCATTGAGATGGCTTATCAACTCAAGTTGCCCAACCATTGGCTCATTCACAATACTTTCATGTGAGCCTACTTAAGCCTTACAAAGGAGAGCCACCACAAGAACCAATCATTGAGGGCCACCCGCGAATGAAGATCAAGAAGAGGTGCTTCAGCTCGATCAATTCTTCGACATGAAGACAAGGTACTAAGACATGGTAAGATTATTTGACGATATCTTATTAAGTTCAAAAATTATCTTTCTAAAGATGCCAGATGGATGCAAGGAACACGGCTTAAGGATAGTATGAACCTTGTCAATGCTTACAATGCTACATTAGAGTAAGCAAATGTAAATACATTTCAAATGAAAAATATTTTTGTCTTATAAGACTAGTTCTTGTTTTTATTGTGCACAAATTTAAGTCGTATGTATGCTTAATTTATCAAAAAGGGACTTGGAACTGGCTCGCTGCTGCCCACGCGCCCCCCCTTCGCCTGCTGCCTCACACCCCCCTTTGCCTGTTGCCTATGTGCCCCCTCCCCTGCTGCGCATGGGCTATATTTGTTGTGCGCTTCTCGCTGCCCCTACTGCTTGTAACAGCTCGCTTCACACTGCAGTTTTTGGCCAGCGCGCCCACTCAGCCAACACGCCCCCCCCCCCCCCCCCCCCCCCCCCCCCCCCCCCCCCCCCCCCCCCCCCCCCCCCCCCCCCCGCCACTCATTTCACTTTCATACTTTCTCTCCTCGAAGGTTTTCTTTCGACTGGATCAGACAGTGCTCATTCTCTAGGCATGCTCGTCAGGGTTTGTTGCAGAGGAACTACTCTTTTCGATTCTTTTCCGCTTCTTCTCCGCGACAGCAGCAGACACGAATGGAGGCTCAAGTTCCACCACAGAGGGACTCATCCGAAGCCCCCTCACCCGACCTCGCTAAGCCCACCATTCGACTTGATCTTTCAACGACAGAGCGAGCGAGCCTAGCCACAGAGGTAGAGCACTTGCAAGCAACTTCTGTCATCTACAAGATTCTCGATACCTGACCCAGCAGAGGAGAGCTATGTGACCTTCTCCAGGCCTGCCTTCTCGCAGAGGTGGGCAAGATCTTGGACGTACAGATACTTGGACGAGGCTACTATCAGATCGAGTTTGAGACCTTCAAGATGGCATCCAAGGTCATCGCCATGAGTCCATTGACCATCCGAGCAGCTCGAGCCCACTTTCAACAGTGGAGACATGGTTTTGACCGTGCTTCGGATGTTTTGGTAGAGGAGGCAGACATCCCTATCTCCATCCGCTTTTCTGGTTTGCAGAGGGAGTACCTACCACTTTTGTCCAAGATAGGCTCAGCCATTGGGACTGTTTTGGAGACACCTCGCACGGCAGCCTCAGTAGCTGCCAAGGGGGCTGGCATTCCATCAATTTGCGTTCTGGTTAGGGACACCCACACACTCTCGAAGGTCATTCTTCTCCCTTGGGTGAGTGGGGGTTGGTTTAGACATAGCATAGAGTATTCGGGCCTCCCGAACCAGTGCTTCATTTGTCGACAAATGGGCCATCTTGCGAATGCCTGTCCACGCAGGACGCCTCGACCTACACCACAGACTCAATCCCAGCCTGCAAGGCTGACCAGAAGCCACAGACAGAGACACAGCGCACATATGCAGAGCCACCCTCTGAGCCTAGGGCTCCAACGAAGGAGGGATGGCAGTAGGTCCGTGGTCGACGACGATAGGGACCACAGCGACAACCTGGAACTGAGAGTGGTCTTCAGGCACCTGCCGAGCAGCAGCGGGTTCCCACAGGGAATCGTTTTGGTCCTCTTGAGCAGGATGAGGTCCTTGCTCCAGCCTCCACCTCAGCTTCACCCTCGATAGCCCCTCCCCCCCCAGAGTTCCCCCCTCCTCATCATCCTCCCCCCGCCTCCTGCTCCCGCCACCTCTTCCCCTCGCCCCTCTACCCCTGCCGCTCCCCCCCTCCCTTCTTCTCCACCTCTTCCCCCTGCTCCTACTCCCCCCCCTCCTGCTCCAGTTCCACAGTTGACCCAGGGGGCAAGGCCATCTCCGGCTACTAGGAGATCTCTTGGCAGTGCCTTTGCCACGAGTCGCTAGGCGAGAGAGGGATAGCCTTTCTTGCGTCTCCCTTTGCAGCTATCCCTCGTGGTCTGACAAGCATTGACATCCGGGGCCGATGGGACTTATTCGACTACGACTTTACTCGTTTTCTCAGCGACCCCTCAGCAGACCATGAGGCAGCCTGCTTCAGGGTCCATGTTCTATTCCTTGCAGCTAGGGGGACAGAGGCCTTGGACTCAACCGCTGGCTTCTCTTTTCCCCTCTACGATAGGGACCAGACTGAGTGGACTCGCGACTCAGTGTTGGGGTGGTTGCACACACAGGTCCTAAAGTTCTCTCACCACATGGGAGAACTAGGAGTTACAGACCTGCTTCAGACTTTGTGGCCATTGGCCAAGTTAGCGGTGACCCCTCCAGATTCAGCAGGATGTAGACACATTGTGGTTTACTTCTTTGCCGATACACAGTGCTTGCCATGCTATGTACACATTCATGAGGACTCCTGGACAGAGGAGGTTGCTTTACGTACGGATCGCTCTACTTGGGCTTGGGCCATGCACTCGTTGCAGTCATGCCTATCTAGAGGACGCTCGGATGCGGATTACTCCCCATCCAAGCCAGCCTCAAAGATAGCCCGTTTAGCTACTACAGCAGCATCTGTTCTCTCTCGCTCCCCATGAGGATCATCTCATGGAACATGGAGGGACTTGGTGGGCCCCAGTTTTAGCATCAACGGGGCCGACTGCGTCAGGAGCTTTAGCGCTGCCTTGTGGGAGGAGAGATTTATCTTCTTATGCTACAGGAGCACCATCTGTGTGAGAGCAGCATTAGACATTGTGGTCAGCTCTTACGTGGACAATATGATACTTTTTGGTCAGCTGCTTTTGGACCTGGAGGCATCTAGGGTGGGGTATGTATGACTATTGCAGATTCTTTACAGCAGGCCATTGTGGGCAGAGGGATTATTGTGCCACGTAGGGCTCAGTGGAATACTATGCAGGTTCAAGGTTGCCTTGTGGGCTTCCTGAACATCTATGCGCCCAATGTGGCGAGTGCACAAGCAGAGTTTTGGTCACAGATAGTTGAGTCTCTGCCGCAGGCAAAACACTGGTGCATAGGGGGGGGACTTCAACATGTTGGAGGACCCTTCTGACAGGATTGGTGGTAGCCATGCTACTGTGCATGGAGTTGAGCTGGTAGCTTGGGAGGGGTTTTGTATGACTCTAAGGGTATCGGATGTGTGGTACCACTCTAGTTTTGTGAGGCCCCCAGATAGCCTAGCCTTCTCTCGTTCGGACCGCAGAGTGGGAGGAGTGAATCTATCGTGGATAGAACGCTTCTACACTAGTGATCATTTTAGTGACTTGGGTGGGATAGTTGGCATTCTGGCAGGGACTTCCTTCTCGGAACATGCACGAGTGATCCTCAAAGTTGCAAACACGCAGAGGAGGGGGATCACGATGCTTCGCATCCCAAAGAGGGTCTCGCTGGACTCTGCACTCAGAGAGAGAGTTGAGGCTCTCTGGACAGAGATCTTGGACATACAAGAGTCTCCTGCTGACAGAGTGGCCTCAGGACTCGCTCATATTAGTCATTTCTTTCTCCGCGAGTCTTTGGCTCACCTGGCTTCAGCGAGAGAGGAGGAGCAGCGTCTCAGAGGGGGGATTTCTTCATTGCAGAGGATGCAGGAGTAGCATCCATACAGTCCTTGGTTGGAGGAGTAGCTATAGCAGGCTCGCCAGGAGCTTGTTAGCACAGAGGAGCAGAGACATAAGTTTTCTTTCCATCGACAGGCATCTCAATGGACACAGGTGGGCGACAGAGTGACTTGTGCTTTCTTCAAGGCAGTGGGACCTTGCCATTTGCATGCCAAGGTCAGTCAGTTGAGGAGGCCCGACAGGTCAGCTGCTTTTGAGCCAGAGGACATGCGTGCAGTTGCTATTGACTTTTACCTTGAGTTATTGTCTACAAAACCTCAGTCACAGAGTCAAGATGCATGCAGGGAGCAGGTGTGGGCACATATGCTTTGCCTTGTGACTGAGGAGATGCATCAGAGGCTTGAGCTGCCACTTCAGCTTGAGGAGCTGCACACGGCTCTTAGTGCACTCCCCCGTGGTAGCTGTCCAAGTGAGGATGGAATGACTCCCAGTTTTTTCTTGGAGTATTGGGACTTGCTTGGCCCAGATCTCTGTAGTGCTTTTTAGTACATCTTGCACACAGGAGTGATGCCTGACAGCATGAGTGAGGGTCTGATTTACCTCATTCCCAAGGAGGGTGCCTCCTTGGATGAGGTTTGACAGTGGTGCCCCATCACCATCCTCAACTCAGTCTACAAAATTCTTGCCAAGGCTCTGAGTTCGAAGATCCAGCCACTTCTAGAGAGCCTTATACATGGGACTCAAACAGGTTTTGTCAAGGAGCACAGTATCCTTGACAACTTCTTTACTTTTTGGGAGGCTTCTGCCCTAGCGCGGCTTCGTGGTGAGGACCTGGTGATTCTTCTTCTCGATTTTGAGAAGGCATATGACAGAGTTGACTGGGACTTTCTAGAGGGCACTCTACGTAGGATGGGCTTCTCAGATGCTTGGATTAGAGGGGTGTCAGCTTTGTACATACAGGCACACAGTCAGGTTCTTTTGGCAGGAGGTAGAGGTGATCGGTTCATGCTCACACATTTGGTCAGACAAGGCTGTCCTCTTGCCCCCTTCCTCTTTCTCTTCTATGTTGAGGCGATGAGCAGGTTTTTGGTGTCGCAGCAGGTTGGTCTACGGGGCTTAGGACTCCCTATTCGGGGAGATGAGTTACTGGACGCTGAGTTTGTTGACGACTCAGCCTTGTACTTAGATGGCCAGGAGGCCAACCTTCACAGGTGTGAGTAGGCTCTTGAGACCTTTTGTGGTGCATCTGGCACACCGATCAACTGGAGAAAGACTGTGGCTTTCTCGGTTGGTAGTGCTCCTGTTCTCGATTGGACGCCAAGTGAGGGTTTCAGGTGGATTCCCCCAGGGACTGCAGTTCGCTACTTGGGTTGTCAAGCTGGTTTGGACTTGTCTCCCAAGTAGAAGATTTCTCCCCTCCTCCTGTCCATCAGGAGGAAGTTGTTACATTGGAGCTCCGCACGTGTGTCTTTGGCTGGCAGAGTTGTAGTGGCCAACCAGGTGTTGTTGGCTACTATGTGGTACATCACTTCTTGTTGGATCTTCTCGAGTTCTTGAATCATCCAGGTAGAGCGGCTCATCAGGAATTTCCTTTGGTCAGGGCGAGACACTTTGACTGCCCGAGCCAAAGTGGCTTAGCAGGTCATCACTCTTCCTTGTTCACAGGGAGGGCTTGGGATCATTGACCGAGCACAGCAGAGCAGAGCCCTTCTTGGGAAGCTCATCGTCTGAGGTCTTCTTCCAGGTGAGGAGCCCTGGAAGGAGTTCTTGTTACAGCGGCTTCATGCTAGGGTGCCTCAGGCAAGAGGCCCCTGGCAACCTTCAACCAGATGGATCTTCACAGAGATGCGTAGAGTTGGTTTGAGCAAGAGACTAGAGGATCGCTTTGCTGTGGGGTTGCTTCGATCTTGGGAGAACTTGCGGTGAGGCCTGGAGCAACGCCAGTCTACTTGCACGGAGGAGCACCTACGCCAACCACTTGTTTGGAACCCCATGGGTAGCACTCAGAGAGGGCACTTGGTTGGTAGTTGGCCTCATGTTTCCTGGGGTTCCATGGCAGCGGGTCTAGCACGACCTTTAGGTGACTGGTTATAGTTTTCAGGCTTGTCAATAGAAGCTAGAGGGCTTTTAGCTATAGGGCATGAGAGGGGTGCAGAGCATGTGTCAGGACATTTCAGAGGCAGTACCAGCTGAGTGGCTCATGCCTCTCGAGTCAGCAGCGCCCAGATGGATGGGAGCCTTCACGCAACTGGAGGTTCTCATCTCTATTCGGGCTTGCTTAGAGTCTGTTCCCTCCTTGTTTTTCGAGCTACAGGGAGAGGGATTCTTATAGCGAGTTGCAGTAGAGGCCCCGTAGGTGGCAAAGTGCTGCTTTCAGAGGATCTGAGTGGTGGGCATTTGTGGGAGGACTTGTGTCATCGATCCTGACCCAGTAGCTCTTGAGACTGGACATTGGAGGTTGTGGGCTTGGGAGTGTTGTCCACTTGCACAAGTATAGTGGGACCCTGGTGAGTGTCTCAAGAGGGACCCTTTCTCTTCTGCAAACCACCCAGGTGTCCCTTTCTTTCAGTACATTGTTTAATTGGGACGTCACATACTGGCAGCACACAGAGAGGCTCGCCCCGCTGCAGCACCTCATTGGCAGGAGGAGGGTCTCACAGCTGAGTTTTTGGCAGCTTTTTCGGAGAGGTTGTGGGACTCCAGACAGCCGAGGTGAGTCACTTTGTTTCAATGGCCGGTCGCACACATCGCTACAGCAGTTGGGAGTTGGCTGGTGCATAGTGGTCTCTCGGCCGTATGTACAGTTTGTGGCCACCTTATAGAGAGTCGAGGTCATTGTCTTTGGGACTTCCCTTTGGCACAGCAAGTGTGGCTTTGTGCTCTTCGGTTGATGCCTGCTCTTTCCACAGCTCGGCAGTACACTTGGGGAGCAACGGCTTGGTCCACTCTCACGGGCGCGGCACTTCAGTTTGAGCTATCTTCCACCAGTAGGATGATAGTGATGCAGGGGGGCGGACTACACTCCAGCCTGCCCCACAGAGCTTACTCTACAAGAGTGGTGCAGTGAGAGAGAGGAGTGCTGGGAGCTCATCAGTAGCCTGACACTCTGGTTCATCTGGTGGGCCCGTTCTTTCCGCATCTTTGAGGCTCACCCTATACCACTAGCAAAGACTGTTCGCGATCTTTGGCTAGAGCTAATCCACACTCTTAGAGGACAGATAGAGAGACTCCATAGCAGCTCCGACCGCATGCGGGAGTGTAGACGTAGCTAAATAGATAATTGAGTAGATTACTTAATGGAGAGAGACAGATTTATATACACGAGATTATAGAGTAGAGAGAGAGAGAGTACACACGATATACGTGGTTCACCCAATGTGGGTTACGTCCATGGGAAAGCAGCCACTCAATGGCTTTAGTACTTCAAAACAAGAAGTAGTTTACAAAGGGATTATACCCTTAATGGAGCTCCCGCCTTGCTTCACTCTCACCACCTCACACTCACCTTGTTGCATCAACTTCACACTATGCAATGTGTGTAGAAATGGCCTCCTTTTATAGGCCAAAAGGGCTGCCCTCTCTTATGAGAGACAGCCATGTGTAGCCGCCCTTGTGCGAATAAGTCCAAATCGGACCCTCCAATCTGCCCATGTGTGGCCGCCCTTGAGAAGACAAGTCCGCTTTTGAATTCGGCCACCGGCCATTGACTTCCGACCACCGGCCACCGGCCACCGGCCAACCGATCGGTTGTTTTCCGACCACTTTCCGGCCGCCGTTCGGCCATAATATTCCGGCGAAAAAGAATATTCCGGCGAAAAAAAAGTCTCGAGGGCCTCCGCCCCCGAGGCCTTTAAAGTTGCCCCTGATTCTTGTTCGTGAAAATTTTGGTTTCCCGGTGAGTGATTTTCCTTCACGCACGATGGCTTCTCCTCATAATGGGGGCCTTACAAATGTGCGCTTTTACCACAGAAAATTACAAGGGTAAATCAGGCTCCATACTTAACAATCTCCCACTTGGAGACTGATCTCCAAACCAAACCTGTGACTGCTTTCCATTATGGCTTCTTATCCTTGAATGCCGATTGAAGATGAGCAAAAGCTCAACTTCTCCTTGTTGACCACCTTTGTAAACATGTCTGCAGGATTTTCACTTGTATGCACTTTTCCTAGCTTTAGTTGTCCCTCTTCCAAAAGAGTGCATATGAAGTGATATCTCACCTCAATGTGCTTTGTCCTTGAATGAAAGGCTGAGTTCTTCGCAAGATGGATAGCGCTTTGGCTATCACTGTACAAGACACAATTGTCTTGTTTGAATCCAAGCTCTTCTAAGAATCTGTGAAGCCACAGAATTTCTTTGCTTGCCTCCGTCATTGCTACATACTCTGCTTCCGTGGTAGAAAGTGAAACCACTTTCTGTAGCTTTGAAGCCCAGCTTACTGCTGTGCCTCCAACCGTGAACACATAGCCAGTAGTGCTCCTTCGAGTATCTTTGTCACCTGCCATATCTGCATCATCATACCCTTCTAGAAAAATATCAGTTCCTCCAAAATACAAAGCATTTGTTGTTGTCCCTTTTAGATACCTAAGTATCCACTTCACAGCTTGCCAATGCTCTTTACATGGGTTGTCCATGAACCTACTCAAAACTCCCACTGCATGTGCAATGTCTGGCCTTGTCCAGACCATAGCATACATTAGAGAACCTACCGCTGCAGCATATGGAACTTTAGACATATAGGCTATCTCCTCTTGTGTCTTTGGACACATATCCTTCGTTAGTTTAAAATGACCAGCCAAAGGTGTAGAAACTGGTTTTGCATTTTGCATTGCAAACCTTTCTAGTACCTTCTTGATGTAATCTTCTTGAGATAGCTTTATTGTCTTCTTCGTCCTGTCCCTTGATATTTTCATACCAAGTATCCTCTTTGCAGCACCTAAATCTTTCATTGAAAAAGATTTGGACAGCTCCTCTTTTAGGTCTTTGATGTCCTGCATGTTAGCACTTGCAATCAACATGTCATCAACATACAACATTAGGATGATGAATTTCGCATCTCCCAAATTCTCCGTGTAGACGCAGTGATCCGAGTTGCATCTTGTGAATCCATGATCCAACATCCATCGATCAAACTTCAAGTACCATTGTCTTGATGCTTGCTTTAAACCATACAAGCTCTTCTTTAATCTGCAAACCATTTTCTCCTTACCTTTTACTTCATACCCCTTTGGTTGAAGCATGTAGATTTCCTCCTCTAAGTCACCGTGAGGGAATGCCGTATTTACATCCATTTGCTCGAGATTTAGATCATGAGTAGCCACAAGGCTTAAGACAAGCTTAATTGAGTTCATTTTTACAACAGGAGAAAATATTTCATTGAAGTCAATACCTTTCTTTTGAGAAAAACCTTTTACCACAAGCATAGACTTGTACCTTTTCTTCCCACCTTCTTCTTCCTTTAGTTTGTACACCCATTTGTTTTGAAGTGCCCGCTTACCTTTAGGCAACTCAACCAACTCCCATGTTTGGTTGCGATGTAGTGAGTCCATCTCCACTTGCATGCTCTTCGTCCATTCTTCTTTGGATTCATGTTGCATAGCTTCTTCATATGATTCCGGCTCTCCAGAATCTGAGATCAAGAGATGGTTGAAGGAAGGAACAAACCTTTCTGGAGGTCTACTTGCTCTTGTAGATATTCGGGGAATAGGTTGAGGCTCCTCATTTGGTTGACGTTGTTGCACATTGTCACCGTTTGCAGTCCTTGAGTCTTCACCGTCCTCAAGCTCCATGTACTCATCACCTGTTTCTTTTGTTTGTTTTCTTTTCAAGTAATCTTTGTACATATTTTGTTCGTTAAAAATTACATCCCTACTCCTTAAGATTTTACCATCTTCAGGATTCCATAGGCAATACCCAAAGTCTCCTTCTCCATAGCCAATGAAGAAACACTTTTTGGACTTTGCATCTAACTTTGATCTTAGGCTTCTATCTATGTGCATGAAAGCCTCACACCCAAAAACTTTGAGAAATGCATAATTCACCGGTTTACCTGTCCATGTCTCTTCTGGAACTCCCCCATCCAATGCCGTTGAGGGTGACCGATTGATTAAGTACACAGACGTACTTACAGCTTCCGCCCAAAGCTCAAGCGGTAGGCCTGCATGTAGCCGCATGCTTCGTGCTCGTTCCATGATTGTCCTGTTCATCCTTTCCGAAATCCCATTTTGTTGAGGTGTCCTTGGGGTTGTCCTTTGCCTCCGAATGCCATTGCTAGCACAAAAGCTTTCAAAAGCTTGGCTGCAATATTCGCCTCCATTGTCGGATCTGAGGCATTTAACCTTGGTACCTGTTTCATTCTCCACAAAGGCTTTCCACCTTTTAAATATGGAAAATACATAGGATTTATTCTTCATGACATAAACCCATGTTTTTCTAGTCGCATCGTCTATGAATGTTACATAGTACAATGAGCCACCAAGTGATGGTGTACTTGCAGGACCCCAAACATCAGAATGAACCAACTCAAGTTTTTTATTTTTTATTTCATTTCCTGATCTTTGAAATTTTACCCTCTTTTGTTTACCATAAACACAATCTTCACAGAACTCTAAGTCCACTTCCTTCAAATCTGGTAGCAGCTTCTTTGTTTGAAGGATTTGCATTCCTTTGGCACTCATATGCCCAAGTCGGTAGTGCCACACCACACTATCAACTTCTGTAGTTGCTGCACAAGCTGAAGGTTGCGTGCTAACAATACACAAGTAAAGTGTACCGACTTTTTCACCCTTGGCAACCACCAAAGATCCCTTTGAGATCTTCCACCGTTTGTTTTCGAATGCAATGTTGTGACCTTCATCGTCCAATTGTCCTGTAGAGATCAAATTTTTGCGAAGAGAAGGAACATGCCTAACATCTTTAAGCTTCCATTCATTTCCGTTAGCAGTTTTGACAGAAACTGTACCTTTGCCGACAATCTCACAAGCTTCATCATCTCCCAAGTATACATACCCAAAATTACCTTTGGTGTAGTCTTGGAAATGTTGCTTGTGTGGTGTCGCATGGAATGAAGCCCCCGAATCTACTATCCAGGAATTAGACACATTGTCTAATGAGAGAATTAGAGCATCTTGCTCTACTTTACCTGCCACATTGGCCTCCGATGTAAGCTTGTTGTCTTGAGACTCTGTCTCCTTCTTCTTCTTGGACCAGCAATCCTTCTTGATGTGGCCCTTCTTGCCGCAGTTCCAACATTCAAGAACTGACTTTGTGCGTGACTTGCTCCGCCTTGAGCGATCACGACCCTTTTGGTTTTTGAACCTCTCCTTAAGCCTTCCTCTTGTTTCCACTGATAGTGCAGCACTTGATGATTCTTCTGTGCTTCTCCTTCGCATTTCCTCGCTTAGGAGAACACCCACAACATCATCAAACTTAAGAGTATTTGTGCCAGAGATAGAATTACTTACAGCCATCACAAGGCTGTCCCAACTATCCGGTAGAGATGATAGTATAAGGAGAGCTCGCACTTCGTCATCGAAATTGATTTTCACTGATCGAAGTTGACTTATGTTTGTGTTAAAGTCATTTAGGTGTTCTGCAACTGAACCATTCTCTACCATCTTTAGATTGAACAAGCGCTTCATAAGAAATACCTTATTGGATGCCAATGGTTTCTCGTAGAAGTCGTCAAGTGACTTCATCAAGTCCTCCGTGGTTTTCATCTTCGAAACATTGAAGGCCACCGTTGACGCCAAGCTTAACCGGATTGTTCCCAGTGCCTTTCGATCAAGGACAATCCATGCTTCATCTGCCATTGTTACGGGCTTCTTCGCAAGACTGCCTAGTGGCAAATAGAGGTCCTTCTGGTAGAGATAGTCTTCAATCTGCATCTTCCAATGTTGGTAGTTTTTGCCGTTGAACTTCTCAATCTTGAGCTTCCCTTCCTCCGCCATAACTCCCACTCAATTCAAGGAATCCTTTCCTTGAGATAATTTAGCTACGAGCAAACCTTGCTCTGATACCAGTTGTTAGGAAATAAGACGTAGCTAAATAGATAATTGAGTAGATTACTTAATGGAGAGAGACAGATTTATATACACGAGATTATAGAGTAGAGAGAGAGAGAGAGAGAGAGAGAGAGTACACACGATATACGTGGTTCACCCAATGTGGGCTACATCCATGGGAAAGCAGCCACTCAATGGCTTTAGCACTTCAAAACAAGAAGTAGTTTACAAAGGGATTATACCCTTAATGGAGCTCCCGCCTTGCTTCACTCTCACCACCTCACACTCACTTGTTGCATCAACTTCACACTATGCAATGTGTGTAGAAATGGCCTCCTTTTATAGGCCAAAAGGGCTGCCCTCTCTTATGAGAGACAGCCATGTGTAGCCGCCCTTGTGCGAATAAGTCCAAATCGGACCCTCCAATCCGCCCATGTGTGGCCGCCCTTGAGAAGACAAGTCCGCTTTTGAATTCGGCCACCGGCCACCGGCCATTGACTTCCGACCACCGGCCACCGGCCAACCGACCGGTTGTTTTCCGACCACTTTCCGGCCGCCGTCCGGCCATAATATTCCGACGAAAAAGAATATTCCGGCGAAAAAAAAAGTCTCAGGGGCGGAGGCCCCCGAGGCCTTTAAAGTTGCCCCTGATTCTTGTCCGTGAAAATTTTGGTTTTCGGTGAGTGATTTTCCTTCACGCACGATGGCTTCTCCTCATAATGGGGGCCTTACAAATGTGCGCTTTTACCACAGAAAATTACAAGGGTAAATCAGGCTCCATACTTAACAAGTTCCGTACCAGTCCAGTCCGCTCGGTTGGAGTGCCATCTAGGAGTTTTTGGGGTTCAACCAGGCTGCTCTGGAATACAGTGCAATTAAAAGATCAATAAGTGCTTGAGGAGCATCGTGTTTGGAATGTCATCTCTTGGAATGCATTGATTGCGGGATTTACCCCAAGGAGAGAGAAATCCCTGATGAGATTGTTAGTCAATGGCTACCGGAGGAGGTTGCAAAGTGCTTAGGCCGCCTAGATGAGAATGGGGTGCCCTTTCACATGAGAATTAAAATGGCCGCCCAATATAAGGAGCAAAGGGCCACGCTAAGCTTGGAGGGTGTGAACAAAATAAGGCATGGCGTCGTGCAGGCAACAACCAATAGCGTGGAAGGGGAGTACTTTACTCGTGCCGGCCTGTAGAGGCTTCGAACAGTGTCGAGCGAGAAGGGGAAGATGTAGCTCTCCTTGTGGTGCACCATTTTGGCTCTACTCTCGCGGTGTTTAGCGCTGCTCGAAATCTCAAGCTTGAACAAGGGTAGGACAAAGACTATTTCTCTCTCTCTCGGGATTAGAGAAACAAAGCAAAGGCTCGGAAAAGAGCAGAGTTAAGCAAGGAGTCGAAGGCAGAAGAAAAAGAGTTAAAGCTCAGCCAAGCAGGAAGTTACAAGATAATTGGTAATAATTGAAGCTTGATGATCGAGGCAATGAACTGAATTCAATCTTGCAGAATCCGCGAGGTATTTGAAGCAGATAAAGCGGCAGAGGAAAGTTTCCATCACCGTCATCCGTTAGAGATTGAATTAGCATTTTGTTGAGTCCGATGTCGTTAACGGCCCGGTTAATCCTGTGAACGGGAGCTTAAACTCCTAGTTAGCAGATGATCCAAGTGACGGTATTGTTAACAGCCCGCCTTGGCTAAGTATTAAGTTGTACTCAAAGAATTTATCAATTAATTGATGATTACGGCGATTGCCAGAGCTATCAATGTCTCTATTCTCTCTCTTTCACACCTCCCACAGCTAGAGGCCCGGCTCACGTAGCGAACACATATCCCCCGACAACGGGTCCAAATGGGAGATGGCCTATCAAAGAGCAATGTCAGCTAATGGAGCCTAAAAGACCTTAGGTTTAGCTTCATTAAAGACCTCCAAAGGTTAATGTTAAAAGTCCTTAGACCGAGGACCTTAGGAAAGCTAGGGTTGAGATTGAGATGGGAACCCGACCCAAGCTTGAGATGCTTGTCGTGCTTGTTGACTAAGGTGCTTGAGGTGCTTGTCATGCTTGATGATTAAGGTGCTTGAAGTGCTTAAGGTACTTAGGGGACAAGAATCTTGAGGTGCTTAAAGTCAAACCATGGCCTACAAAGGAGGGGGCGAGCCCCAGGAGTAGGGGGTGGGGTTGAATGGTGTTTCCCTCACTCAAGGGACGTCCCTTGCTCAAAGAGGCAAATATGACACATGTCAAGCCCCTAGCTAGGTTGCCCCCATAGTGTGCCTAATGCCTATTGGATGGCTTTGAGAGAGGTCCAATGAGAATTTAGTTGAATTAACTAACTATCTAGTTATTATCAAGCCTCTCTCTAAAAGGGGCAAGGAGAACACTTGTCCAAATACTACCCATGTTGCTTGAAATGCATTGTGCATGTGATTGGCTAGGCTTAGAGGGGTCCAATGAGCTTCAAACTTGCGCTACAAGGAGGGGTCGATCAAAGCAAGCAAGGGGGGTGCTTGGGGGGTATACTCCCTCTCACACATACTCACTTCCTCCCATTCTCACTTTGTGAGAGTGCAAGAGTTCATCTCCTTCTCCAAGCTTGAGAAGTTGAGAGCCTACAGCAACACTCTTGGCTATGGAATGCAAATCCAACCAAGAGCCATGCTTCAATTCTATAATAGGCATCTTCTTCATCTCCAATACTATGCTATTATGCTATGCTAAGCTACAAGAGTAATACAAGTGAGGAATCTAGTTCTTTCTTGTATGATACTTCTTCTTCTTCCCTTCTTCCCTAACTCCCAGCTAGCTCTCTCCACCTTTGAAGGTGTTTGAGGTCTTGGGATTGAGACCGGGGATATGTCAATGCTTTTGCAAGCTAATTAAGGGCATAATTTTGGTGTATGAAGTCCACCATCTTCATTGCACCAACGAGGTCTCAAGGAACACAACTTGTATTGTACCAAGTCTCTCTTTATGGGAGAAACTATAATACAAAATCCTTATGGAGGGGGGACCGGCTCCACATAAATCCGGTCCTCAACTGTTGACATAGCGACATCTCCCACCTAGAATCTCATCTCCATGAAGGTAACTACATGATTCCCTTGTATGATTGTTGGTTTATGTTGTAATCTCTTCCCCTTCCATTGGGCTATTGATGTAACTTTTTGTCCTTTCTAATATAATTCTCCTAGCTTTATATTTTATTCTTTTTTTTAAAAGATGCTCATGAGTGTACCATGTTTTTTTACGATCACTGGACTTTGTTTGATGCGCTTGATTTGGAAAGGAGAGGCCACAAATTTTTTGGAAGCTGGAAGAATGTTTGGGGTCACCTCCACATATGTTAAGATAGCATATGAGTTCAACATAAAGGTTTTTAGAACCATAGATTTTACCATATTGAAGGGTACCAAACAAAGGAAGTTTGCATGAATCAAATAGGAAAAGGGTGTGTCTTAGTCGTAGAAAATCTATAGGTAAGCGGTTTTTAAATAGACCTTGAATGCATGTGATGCAAAGGGTTTGCATATAGTGCCCCCCCTCATCCCCCCCCCCTAAGAAGAACGTAGAGGCCATTGCAATAGTTTTAGGCAAGTGTCGAGGAGCCCCAATCATGGGGGGTATGATTGTTGATAAACAAGGTGAGTTCGCTACGGCCTACATAAGGCTATTGAGAGGGCTCTAATGAATGATAAGAGAGTTCTTTGTGAGAGAGAAAATAAAAAAGTGACACTATCATTTTAAAACATCATTGGGGTTATGATTGTTGATAAACAAGGTGAAAGTTCACTATGGCCTACATAGGGCTATTGAGAGGGCTCTAATAAATGATAAGAGAGTTCACTGTGAGAGAGAAAATGAGAAAGTGACACTAGCATTTTAAAACATTTCTTGTCACTTGAAAATTTGAAGACATCTGTTGTCACAAGCAAGTGTTAGATTATTGAGTAGGTTTCCCCAATTTTGGAAGCAGGTGGATTAACCGGTATCTTTCGAGATACTTTGGATAGGTTTGAAGTCAAAAAGCGGGAAGCAGACACATGGAGGCGGAAGAGAAAGGCAGTATACGCGACGTATTCTCTGGTTGCGATCATAGGAAGTCGGGGAGAGAGAGAGAGAGCAGCCCATTTGCGAGAGCTCGCCCTCCAGGTAGAGCGTGAACGGGGAGAGAAGCAGGGCCACGTCGAAGAAGAGTCTGTTGTTGGAGATGTGGAGGATGGTGAGTCGACGTGGGAAGCTTCGAAGAAATTATACCAGAAAGTAAAGTGCTAGTATGGACGCTCGGACGCAAGCAACACTTGGAGGATTGGTCTAGAACTACTTGTGCCTTGTTGAAAGCAGAGGGCATGCCTAGGACGGGGGAAAATCTTGGCTATCGATAATTAAAAGATCTCAGATGAACATGACAAGGGACCCTATGTATCAAGGATAAGGGGGCGAGTTGGGTGGGATGGCTGCCCTGATAGCCGATGTAATTATGGTCCCTGGATGACGTCATGGCTCAACACGAGCATGACAAGACCTTGTAATTATTTGGGTTGATAAATATAATTTACTCACAATTGTGAGTTTTGCTTTTTTTCTTTTAAAAGTGATAAAACTTAGCCTTTGAAATGAAGAGTGGGTAGAGATTCTAAGCACCTTGTGAAGATTCCACATAATGAACATTGAAGTTTCAAAATGATGGATGCAAAAACATGTTGGTATACTTGCAATGCCCACCTCTCTTAGTTTTGCCACCACAATATATGCTGCACAATTTGTAAGGCCCCCATATGAGGAGAAGCAAATGGTGCACATGTATTTGGTGGATTCTGGCTTTGCACGCTGCTGAGATCTCTATTTGTGATCGTGGTGGATGGTACGGAGCAAATTCAGGGGCAACTTTTTTGCCCTTCGTCGGAATATTCCTTTTCGCCAGAATATATTGGCCGTACGACGGCCGAAAGACAATCGGAAAATGGCCATCCGGTGGCCGGTGGTCCGTGGTCTTTGGCCAGTGGTCAGCGGCCAGTGGTCTTTGGCCGGTTTTTTATTTATAGGAGGACTTGTCTATCCAAAAGAGGCTCCACATGGGCGCAAAGGAGAGTCCTACTTGGACTTGGCTATCTAAGGGCGGTTGCACATGGGCGTTTAGAGGCTCACTTACACCTATATAAGGAGGCCTTCTCTTGAGTAATTGGGTAGAATGGTGTGCACACTTGACGCACATAACACATCCTTGTGTAAGGATTGTTAGTCTCTTGTATTCCTACTTGCTTTAGGGTTGTCTAAATCTTTATCTAAGCTCTACCTTCAGAGCGCATGGGTGGATGACGCAATCACTTTGTAACAGTGTGCTAATCTAAAGTTTTTGATTTGCCACTAATCTACTTTGCATCGTATCTCTCTCTACTCTCCCTGCTCTACTAGATCCTTATTGTATTCCGCATTTCTTTCAAAACAATCCGAGGTATTGTAATAAGAAACTGAAAAAAAATAACATAGTGAAATTGAATGGGAAAGATTGTGTGTGACCCAATACCCAATGCCCCTTTTTAAAGATGGAGGTACAACACCCTCTGACAAGGACCTACAAAAAATAGTAAAAAAGGAAGTTTGTGATTATTAGCTTGCCATATGGCATTAATCCACAAGCTTTATCCAATGGTCCATAGATGCACCCAAAATCCAACTTTTTACTAAGGACTACTTATGTAGTCCAACAAGTGAAACGGTCACGACGGCTTTCAAAAACAATAAGAAAGTGATAAAATCTTTAGGTTGAATTAAATTGGTATCTGTGTTTGGGAAAGGGTTACCTTAGTCGATTGAAAATCGAGACTAGCTAGCTGCAAACCATGGTAAACGGAAGAAAAATCGATGAAATATGTGAGAAAGTCATCCAAAAATTTTGCTAGTATTTTCGATTTTCTTCTTTGTGAGGAGGAAACTCGACCAGTAGCCGCTTAATAAAAGAGACTTTCTCAAATGTTAACACTGACTGCAATCAAAGTATAGAATGCAAGAAATATAAAGCCATGTGAAGTTGTGAAATGAAAAGTGAAATAAAAATAACTAATTAATAAATGTGTATGTATAGAATTTATTAGAATTATGCAAGATGAAACTTCACTTTAGCATTCTAAAACAATAGAATGCAAAAAAAAAAACATATACGTGTGTGTGTGTAAAATTTACTAAAATTATGCAAGGTGAAAGCTTCACTTTAGCATTCTAAAACAATACAATGCATGAAAAGTAAAGACATGTCAAGTGAAATGAAAGGTAAGTCTCCATCGTGCAATGAAAACAATAAAAGTCTCCTTAACCCAACACAACACTAAAGGTTTCTTTTAGAAAGCCAAAAAGGGGGGAGGGAAGGGCCACAAGGGGTTCCAAACGCCCAAACACATCCCATGCCTCCCTACTGCTAGAAATCCCCATCTCTCAATCCAATCTATGTAAATGGACATATCAATTTTTTTTAGTGTGACACTAGGAAAGGTTGCAACCTCAACTACTATTGGAATCTATTGTTCATGTTTTATTGCCTCTTCAAAGCACCAAAAGGAGTTCAATAGAAGATTTTGATTTAAACAAGGGTGTTTCTATTTATGATAGGCATTCAATCTTTGTGATGTCTTTTTGTTTAATCCTCATGCTATCTTATTATAGAAAAGTCCTACAAGCGAGGAGTTTTGAAAAATCCATATTTACGACTAGTGTATAGTAATTATGACCTCTCTTTTTTGCGCTAATAAGGGCTGTAGTGAGAAATCTTATTATACCCCTATTTTATATATAAGGTTTTGTATGGTTCTTTGAAAACATGCTATGGCTAAATCTTTGACCTCTCTTTCATATTTTTTTAAAATTAGTTTATGTCACTATACTTTCGCCGGATTCTCTTTATTTCTAAGCTTGATTTCTAAGAGAGAACAAAAATCAAAAAGTATTTATTAGATAATCTTTGATGGCAGCATGTGAGTACGTGCAACTTTGAGGTGATTTAAATGAAAAGGTATAGGTCTTGTAATTTATTATGGCAACATGTACTTCTTGTAATTTCTTATGGCAACATGTGAGTACGTATAGATTTGAGGTGATTCAAGTGAAAGGATCTCTAAATATGGTAATATCAAAGGCTGACTTTCACTTGACATCACATGGGAATTACAAACAATGTTTGCATGTGATGTATGCATCAAACTTTCTATGACATATGTCAATGGAGGTACACGTTATTGATAAGACTACATGGAGAAGAAGAAGAAGAAAATTTTCACGTCATACAAAACTAATATATGTTCCTCTCCTTCCAATGCATGTCTATCTCCTTTCCTTTCCCTTTCCTCCCCCATCTAGTGAGACTTATATCCTACCCTCCATTTATAAGTTCAGAGGAGAAATTATTGGGAGAATGTCCTTAACTTAAGCTTGTTTTGATTTTTGAAAAGTCCCCCTCATTTGCACTTTCATGGTACATTAAGTTTTCCACATTAGTTGATGGAGCTAGCCTAGTTGGTCGAGCATTCAAACTCGGGTCATGGGTTCGATTGCGGTTGGGTGATGCCCAAAGACGCACTCTTGTAACTTTTTGAGCGGGAATGTCCGAACCGCTACCAAAAAAAAACCTTTCCACATTAATCCCTTGGATAGAACACTTGATGATTTTCTAAGCACTTTAGTTGCTAAGAACACTTAAATCTTATGGATGGTGCTTGGCCTCAATGGCCTATCTTTGGTCATCCTGGTTGGTGGGTGCTTGGTGGTGGAGTTTATTGGCTTTTGCTTACTCTCTCACATTCCTCAATTTGGGGGGTGTTGGGTCCACTTTTGTTTTGCTATTGTTTGCTTAGGCACAACATCTCTTGTGTGAGAAGGTGTGTTATGGTGGCTCTGAGTGAGTTGGGGTTTATCTTGGTCCTGGCTCGACATTAGAGTGGTATGTTTTGGTTGTGTTATGTAAGGGTTTTGAGCTTTCTTGTAAAAAGTTCGTGTATGGACTGATGTATGTATTGATTGTTGTCTTTGGTAGGTTGGGCTCTCATGGCACATGTTGTGCATGAGATTATCCTGTAAATTTTTTGTTTAATTTATTTTCAACTCACCAATTGATGACTACTGCTTTAAAAACAAGTGATAAAATCACGAGGCCTGCCATGGGAATTTGATTAGAGATCCATTTTTGACTCTCATATAACCACAAACGAAATTGTTTGCAAGTGGTAGTATTTGCTGTTGTTTTGACTCAGAGCCTCATCCCCTCGTGGTGCATGACACCCTTGCGCAGCCTAGTCCCGACTCCCCAACTCCCCACTGTAGATAAATGAGAGAGAGAAGGGGGGGGGGGGGGGGGGGGGGAGAGAGAGATTCTACCTGTCCTTGTCTTGTGCAACATTTGCACCCGGGATGTCTCAGGCACAAAGGCAGCCCACTGATGTGGACAAATCTGCATCCCTTGCCGTCAGAGCTGCGACACATCCAATGGAAGCGTGCACCTCCTTGCTGTTCAACAAGGCCAAGAGAAGCGAGTTTTATTGCGCATCAAAAAGACAAGCTCCCTGTTCTCCCTCCATCCTACCTCATAATCGCACACTCTGCCTTCGCCTCACACAACCCCTCCTCGCGCTTTGATGCACAGAGAGACAGAAAGAGGGAAAATATTTACTCATGTGCAAACAAAATGCCAGGGATACAGTCTTGGTAGCAAAACAAAATGTATAAAAAGAAAAAAATCATCTCCACTTTCCCTTGCCCCCGTTTCCTTTTCCTTTGGTTTTCCAAATGGCATAAACTTAAATTTGTAGTAATGAAAGCGGGGTTCAACCCTACTATAACCCCCCCAAATCCACATCGACAGCTCTCCTACCTACTCTCATGCCCTTCCTTCTCACCACTCTGTGTTGCTGACTGCGTTTTCTCTCTCTTTCTCTCTCTCTCTCTCTCTCTCTCTCTCTCTCTCTCAATCTTTTAAGGTCTCTTGGGATAGTTTCCTACTACGTTAAAACTCTCTTCTTCTTCTTCTTCTCTCTCTCTCTCTCTCTCTCTCTCTCTCTCTCTCCCCTCCCCTCCCCTCCCCTCCCCTGCCCCCCCCCCCCTCCTCCCGTCTGCAAAGACGAGCTTTGTTTTACCTCCCATGCCTTACCTATTCCCCAGCGTAGAGAGAGGGAGGGAGAGATACCATATAGAGTATAGCTTAACTCTCTTCTTCTTCTTCTTTCTCACTCTCTCTCTGTCTCTCCCCCGCCTCCCCTGCCCCCCCTCCTCCCGTCTGCAAAGACGAGCTGTGTTTTACCTCCCATGCCTTACCTATTCCCCAGCGTAGAGAGAGGGAGGGAGAGATACCATACAGACTATAGCTCATAAAATGGGTAAGAAGGGTAGAGAGAGAGAGAGAGAGAGAGAGTTGTATGGATGCACCTCTTCGAATGTAGAGGAGAGAGAGAGAGGTGCCTCTACCCCACAAATTGCCTTCCATACTGCTCGTCTTGCCCTCGCACTCACGCTCTCCCCACCCCCACCCCTGGCTCCTCTGTCGGATGCTGACAATGCCTGGTCAACCTTGTGTGCCACTATCTAGCTCCGTCATCTCCACCTTCAGAGCGATGACAGTACCCTCTGCTGCTTGACACTATCCCCATCAGTGGCTCAACTACCACACTTTTCCATCACCATCCTTGTCTCCTCATCCCTTTCAACTGCAACCCCCATCTCCCACCAACATCACCCTTCATGCCATAACTTGTTGTTGTAGCCCTGCACGCAATTGGTCGGCTGTCGATTGCACCGCATTCAGCCACTATATATATATATATATATATATATATATATATATATATATATATATATATATATATATATATATATATATAGAGAGAGAGAGAGAGAGAGAGAGAGAGAGAGAGAGAGCACCGCCTTCCAACCGTCTAGTTAGAGGGCATGAAACATCTGGCTCCTCAGGAGTCACCAGGGGGAGACAGAGAGAACGGCCACATGATAGACAACGACCAAGTCAGCAACCAATTTTCATTTTTGTCTCACTTCCAATCAGCTATAAGAATCTATGGATCATTCCATCTTCTGAGGATTTTGTTAAAATCATCCAGACATACCATTTGGCTCTATCTAAATTGAGAGTTGATATATGGAATCCATATAGATTCTGTTTCAACCAACCCCTCCCCGTCTAAGATCCACCATGCTCTCCGTATGCCTCCCTTTGATCAGCTACAACCCGTTTACAGACTCTAGGGTTGAAAGATAGAGAGACACTGCCAGAGAGAAATTGAGCTGCCACATAAAAACACACACACACACACACACACAACCGTCGAACAGAGTTGGCAATTTTGAGAGAGTCAGAGGTCTAATAGAGGGCCCGATCGGCAGTAGTTGAAGGGAACTGCATGGCAACAAAGCAATCATGCAGTGCATACTACAGAGTACTCTACTCTTTAGCATAGCTCCTGCAGCAGCTCTTGCCTTTAAAACCCCCATCCCTCTCAGTTTCCTTTGCAACTAATTAAACAGGCTCAGAAGTACTGCACATCCCGCCCCCCTCCCTCTACGTTAGCGTCCACAATGGTACAGCTCTTCAGCGTGCCCGCTTTTTTCATCTTCTTTGAAGAGACCCTGAAGGCCTCCATCATCCTGTCAGTCATGCTAACTCTGATCAATAACATAGTGGAGGATAGCGGCAACAGGGCCCGGATGAAGAAGAAAGTCTAGCTAGAAGTTTGGCAAGGGGTGGGGCTATCTACGGTGGCAACCGTTATCTTTCTGTCTCTGTACTACACAGTGGCAAAGCAAGCATGGGGGAGTGCAAGCTCTCATTGGGGGCTCGAGATCATGGACGTTCGGGAGCGTGATAAGATTCTGCACATGGCTAAGGGCAATGCGAATGGCAGTCATGGTCTTGCGGGAGGTCTCAACCTTGAGCTTATTGTCGTCTTCGATCATCTACCGTCTTAAATTGTTTGGCTGCAACACTTACATGATGTGTGTGTGTGTGTGTGTGTGTGTGTGTGTGTGTGTGTGAGAGAGAGAGAGAGAGAGAGAGGGAGAGAACCAGGAGCAGGCCTGCGTCAGATTTGCAAAGAGAGAGGATCGGGGATTGTGTGTGTGTGTGTGTGTGTGTGTGTGTGTGTGTGTGTGTGTGTGTGTGTGTGTGTGTGTGTGTGTGTGTGTGTGTGAGACAGAGAGAGAGAGAGAGAGAGAGAGAGAGAGAGACATAGGATCTTGCAAAGATAACGGATCAGTGGATAATCTGATAGCCAGATACTAGAGAGAGAAGGAGAGGGAGGAAGAAACAAGTGGGCTACCAGCCTACCATGGAACCCAAGTGGGAGATAGAGAGAATATGAAGTGATTTTCTTTAATAATTGATTTCAAAATTGTGCAGACCTACCTACTACTCCTTGTCATGATTCACTACGGATGTGAAAATATTTGGATGTCTTTCTGATGAGCATCTTTCATCTTTTCCAAACAACTAAAAAACGTGCATTTAAAAGAAAAATTCTTTTTCATTAGCAAAAAGGGAAACCATCACTAAGGCCTTCCCCTTTTGGGGCAGGCCAAAACGGATTTTATAAAAAATCTAGATTGAATTGAAACTCTTATCTATTTTTATCCAGTTGAATTAGAAATCTAAACTGGAGCTAAGAAAGGTTTGCTAGGTAGAAAAAACCAATTGTAGATACTAGAATGTTTCACACATGAGGAATCATCTCAAAATCATAGTTGATGACCTTTGTGCATGTATTGAGGAATCCTGAACTAATCATGTATACGTCTTATAAATCTTTTGATATATATGTTCATGTCACAATTTAAGTGCATACATCAACTTTTAAAGCACGAGCATCATATGCCATGCATAGCACAAGTATTTGGTACTCGTTGATTTGTGAAATTGGAATTTTTATATGTGTAGGTATAATTTTACTACATGATTTCACAATAGCACACGTGTAGGCACAATTTTCCTTCATTATTGCGCATAATCTATTATCTAGCGATAGTGCTTGTTTGTGGTTGATATCACCACAATGGAGATGCATGGTTGGAGGTTTGGAAAGGCTATTTGTGTATGTGAAGTGTCTTTGTAGCCTTGGCAATTACTAGTCCCAAACATATGCCCCCTTTTTTTTTTGGCAAAACTCACAATTGTGAGTGGATAGTATTAAGAACATCAGAAATATACACCAACCTCGAGCTCACACCGAGCCTTGAGCGTCAAAGGATTACAAGTTCTCTACTTGACAAAGAAACCACAACTACTCCTATGCTTTACTTATTACAAGATGTCATCATGATATGTATTGTTCTAGACCAGTCCTCTGAGGCTTGTTTACCTCTGATCATGTGGATCGTCACTCTGCTTTCTTGTATGATTTCACAAAAGCTTGCCACAGCCAGATCCCCCTCAAATCCCTGGCAGTTCCTTGCTTGCCAAATATGGTGAAACAAGTAGTACCTGATTATTTGTATGCAGACAAGCAGAGTAGGACTTCCCAATCTGTTACTACCAAAGAACAAATTAGTCTTGAAGAACTTAATTTTCCATGTCCTTTGAATCCACTTGCATATTTTCCCAGCCATGCCACTGATTGCCTGGCATCCCATGAAAGGTGGGCTAGGTCTTCACTAGCTATTCTCCACCCCGAGCACTGATCAAACCCGATTCCTCTTTCTTGTATCTTTACGTCCATCGGCAGAGCACCCCACATCACTTTCCACAGAAATATCTTCATATACTAAGGCCACCTTGGCTTCCAAATGTTCTCCATGACTCCCTCCCACCGTTTTTCCGTCCAGTGCCTCTTCCATAATTTGTTGAGGGGGCTAGACCAATTAGCCTCGTACATTAATGCATGGTAAATGCCTCTAGAATGTGGTTTCCAAAAGAGGCTACTCCCGGGCCATCTCTAAGCGTCCCATTCAAGTTTGGATTCACAAATTGGCATCGCTGTTGATGCCCCTTTGTTTTAGACAAAGGAATCACTTCCCTGCATTTAAAAAAATATGTTTTGTTTGATTTTTTTTGTTTGGATACACTATTGAATGTTTTTATATTTTCCACTTCATCTTCGGAGGACATGAAATTTCAGCCTTGCCCATCAGCCTAATGATGTTGTGCATGTATATGCGACAATCGGGTGGAAAAACACAGTGAGCCTTTCCTTTTTTTTGTGCAAAACTCACAATTGTGAGTGGATAGTATTAAGAACATCAACAATATACAACAATCTCAAGCTCAGACCGAGCCTCGAGGTCACAGGATTGCACGTTATCTGCTTGGCAAAAAAACCACTACCACTTCTAGGCTTTCCCTATTACAAGATGTTATGTATTGTTCTAGACCAGTCCTTTGAGGCTTGTTTGCCTCCAATCATGTGAGTCGTTTGTATGATTTCACAAAAGCTTGCCACATCCATACCCCCCTCCAACGCGCGGCGGTTCCTTGCTTGCCAAATATGGTGCAAGAAATAGTACCTGATTATTTGAGTGCAGACTAGAAGAGCAGGACTTCCCAACATTCTTGAAGAACTTAATTTGCCATGTCCTTTGAATCCACTTGCATAATTTCCCAGCCATGCCCCTGACTGCCTGGCATCCCATGAAAAGGTGGGCTAGGTCTTCACTAGCCATTCTGCACCCTGAGGAACAATCGGACCCGATGCCTCTTTCTTGTACCTTTACTCCTGTCGCGGCAGAGCACCCCACATCACTTTCCACAAAAATATCTTCATATACTGAGGCCACCTTGGCTTCCAGATGTTCTCCATGAATTCCTCCCACCATGACTTCCTCCCACTACTTTTTCGTCCATTGCCTCTACCATAATTTGTTGAGGAGGGTACACCAATTAGCCTCGTGCATTAATGCATGGTAAATGCCTTTAGAGTGTGGTTTCCAAAAGAGGCTACTCCCGGGCCATCTCCAAGCGTCCCATTCAAAGTTGGACTCACAAATTGGCATCACCACCTTATCAAGCTCTTTCATCACCCTATGGACTAGTAAGATCTTAATGCCATTCAGTTGAAACTGGATGGCTATAGAGTCAGCAGTTTTCCAGCACTTCCTATTGCCATCCGAGAATTTCTCTAGTCGAACAAGCCCCTTATTATTCACATTCCTGGCCATTTCTATCCAATAGGGGCTTTGCGGCGGCCCCAATATGTTAGAGATTCAAGGGGACCAGTGCAAAATGGAGTTCTTAAAGTATTTGGTTACCTCCCCCCATTCCAAAACCGTCACTGCACTTTTACACTTCCTCATCAGCTCCCTTGAGAGTCCACAAGATCTAAGATAACACCACTTCGGGGCGAGAAGTTTGTCGTGCATCACAACCCCCTTCCATTTTCCCCCTTTCGAACCCAGTTTTCCTGCATCAAGCATTTTCTTGGTCATGATAGCCCAAGCTTGGTCTTGTTTAGCCAATGAGACCATAAATTTGGCACAAAGGGCCGATACAGAGTTAATAATGCCGAGCCCTCCTTGGTCTACCGGGTGAGCAACTACCTCCCATTAGCCCAGTGCCATGGCCTTTCCTATTCATATGGAGGACTGGTCACACTTTGATGTAAAAAACTAATGATGAGGTTTTCTTTAAACGTAAGTTTTATTTTTTTAGTTCAAAAAATGATGAGTTTGAATATGAGTTGGGCTATCTTTACTAATATAAAGCCATAAGGAGGCTTTATGGAGGATCTTATACTTTAGTTTCTTTTGAAATAAAAATTTCAATTATATCATGAGTTCTTGTGTGCAAGCATGCGCGGACGTGAGAGAGAGAGAGAGAGTTCTTTCCTTGATTATAAATTATATTTTAAGTCTCTATGTTTTTTATAAAGGAAGGCCATTTTCGTTTTGAATTGACTTATTTGTTAATTTTAAAAGAGAAAATTTTTGGGAAAAGCAAAAGAAATCCACTCTTTACAAAGATAACCTTAATGTGCATACAAACACAATATCTTTGAGCTTATGCTTGGGATGTTTTCTTAGAACGCTTATGTGGCCCATCCTATAAACGGGGGGAGGGAGGGAGCTCCCCTTGTGCAGTGTTGAACAAAGAGTGAGTGTGTGTGTGTGTGTGTCAGTGAGAGAGAGAGAGAGAGAGAGAGAGAGAGAGAGAGAGCGCACTCCCTCCAGGTTGGACAGATGCTATTGCTCACACCAAGTTGACTGGATACCGTCGCTGATGGTGATGAAGGTAGTTCCAACAAAAAGCCTTTCGGATCTGCACATACATTTTAAGAAGAATAAAGGGGAGGAGCAAACCCCAAGAGGTGGGAAAAATTTGTGAGTAACAGGGGCACACCTATTCTAAGACCCTCTTTTCAGGTGTAATGGAAATAGCCTATGAACTTTGAGAGTAGCGGAATTAGGAAATTAGATAAAGAACTGTTGTGAGATTACTTTGTGAGCATAGCGGGTGAACTTAATTGATGACAGCAACATAAACATGGTACTTAGTTAACTTGGCATGAACAATACTTTTGCAAGAGAGAGAGTTTAGAGAACATGACAACAATTGAGGACTGGATTCATACGGAGCCGGTCCCCCCTCCAATAGGCATTTGTATTATAGTTTCTCCCATCAATTAAGACTTGGTACAATACAATCTTTGTGTTCCTTGTGGCCTAGGTGATGCAATGAAGATGAAAAGCTTTCATGCATCACAAGCATAACATAAACTTTGTAGAAAGCATTAACTATCCCAAGCCTCAGTCCCAAGGCCTCAAACACCTTCAAAGGTGGAGAGAGCTAACGGGGAATGAGGGTAGGGAAGAGGAACAAGAAACATTCCATAGGAGAAAGAGCTAGCGGGGAATGAGGGTAGGAAAGAGGAACAAGAAACATTCCATAGGAGAAAGAAATTGTTCCTCACTAGTCATCACTCTTCTTGCTAGCATACATAATAGCATAGTAATGAAGATGGAAAAGATGGCAAGCTTAAGCATTGAAGCATGATTCTTGGTTGGATTAGCATTCCATAGCCAAGAGTGTTGGTGTAGGCTCTCACTTCTCACAGCATTGAAGCATGATTCTTGGTTGGATTTGCATTCCATAGCCAAGAGTGTTGGTGTAGACTCTCACTTCTCACAAGCTTGGAGAAGGAGTTGGAGTTCCTCTACTTTCACCAAGTGAAAATCAATCCACAAAATGAGTGTGAGAGTAGCGGAATTAGGAAATTAGATGAAGCACATTTGTAAAATTACTTTGTGAGCATAGCGGGTGAACTTAATTGATAGTAGCAACATAAACATGGTACTTAGTTAACTTGGCATAAACAATACTTTTGCAAGAGAGAGAGTTTAGAGAACATGACAACAGTTGAGGACCGGATTCATACGGAGCCGGTCCCCTCTCCAATAGGCATTTGTGTTATAGTTTCTCCCATCAAGAGAGACTTGGTACAATACAATCTTTGTGTTCCTTGTGACCCAGCACCCCCCTTTCTTGCTTGGGGCGAGTTCTAGCCTTTCCACATGCTTCAAGATCATTGGACCCCTCTCCCCCTAGCAAATCACATGCAACATGCATTCATATACATGGGTAGTCTTTGGACAAGTGTCCTCCTTACCCCTTAGAGAGAGAGATCTTGAAATATCTAGATATTTGTTGGATGGAGCTAGAAGCTCATTGGACCCCTCTTTAGCCCAACTAATAGCATTCAAGCACACCATGTGGCTAAGCATAGGGAGAGTCTAACATGTGTTCCATGTGCCCCTTGAGAAAAGGGGTGCCCTTTGGGTGAGTGGGAGGTTAAGTCAAAGATTCCCCTAACTTTGGGACTTTCCCCCTCTTTTGTAGGGTCTCTGTTTGAGTCAAGCATCTTATCCCCCATGCATGGGAAGCTTCTCAAGCACCTTCCTCATTAAGTATAACAAGCACCTCAAGTACCTTAGTCATCAAGCATGAAAAACACCTCAAGCACCTTAGCCATCAAGCACGACAAGCACCTCAAGCTTAGGTTGGGTTCCCACCTCAAGCTTTTGCTTAATGTCAAAGTACTTTTAACACTAACCATTGGAAGTCTTTAATGAAGCTAACCTTAAGGTCTTTTAAGCTCCATTAGATGCACGTTGCTCTTTAATAGACTGCCTCCTTTTGGACCCGTATTGAGATGTAACCATCTCTCCTCTTGGTCCCATGCTAAGATAAGTTTAGAAGCACTTATTGCACATTGCTCTTTGGTAGAACATCTCCTTTTGGACTCGTATTGAGATGCAACCATCTCTCCTTTTGGTCCCCTGCTGAGATAGGTCTAGAAGCACATGTCTCTATTCTAACTCTTGTTCCCGTTCATTCTCTCACATTAAATGATCAGTTTAATATGAGAAAATCATTTGGGTAGGTAGATATTAGATTTTATGACATCCTTTAATCACGATGCTCGAAGCTAGTGCGGAACGAGGGGAGTTCAAGGCCTGCTGGCACTACCAGAAAATAGCCAACTCCTAGCAAAACTATTTGCAGATGATTCTCTCCTCTTCTTGAAGGTGTGCCCCCAGGTCATGAGAAAAGCTCTGGAGATTGTACAAATATTCTCAATAGCTTCGGGGTCCCAGTGTAATATAGAGAAGTCAAGGCTTATCTTCCTGTCAAAAATGACTCATTTGACCCTTCTGGCTGGTCGCGGGAGATTGTCACATAAAGGAATATCTTCAGACATCTGGGAGCCCCCTTGGGGGTGGACGTAGCTCACAAGCAAAGATTTGAGTGGGTGCTTGAAAAAAACAAAACAAAAAGGAGTAGGTGGGAGTATTCTCTTCTCCCATTCCCAAGTCAGATACAAGTGATAGATGCCTTTATGATCCCTTATATTGCCTTCACTAACCCGCTTCTCAAGATGGCTAAGTGTCAGTGAAAGAGTTCTTAAAACCAGTAAAAAGGTTTTTATGGAAAAACAACACAAAATCCTCTAGGCCATGGCAATGGGCCCGTTGGGAATCAGTTGCTCAGCCGGTGAATCAAGGAGGCCTCGGAATTCTCAACCTTGTGGCCCATGTAGAAGCTTGTTGCACCAAATTTGTCGTGGGTCCTTGGCTAAACAGGATCTAGTTTGGGCTGTCATGATCAGAGATATGATAGAAGCAGCTAAACTTGGCTCGAAAGATAGAAAGTGGAGAGGGGTGGAGGTTCATGACAAACTGTTAGCCCCGACATGGTCTACCCTAAGACTGGGGGGCAGCTTAGGAGAATTGGTAAGAAAATGCAATAGAGCAGCAAGAGTCTTAAAGTGGGGGGAAGAAACCAGATACTTCAAGAACTCCATTTTGCATTGGTCCCCTTGGCTTTCCAAAGCTGTAGATCCGCAATAAATTCCCTATTGGATAGAGAAAGCCAAGAAGCTAAATAATAAGGGTATGAATCGACTTGGACACTTCTGGGACGTGACAACAAGAGTTGGAAAACCATTGACCTTCTGGTTACCCAATACGAACTTAATAGCTTGGAGGTCTTGCTTGTCCACAAAGTGATGAAAGAGCTTGACAATATAGTGATGCCAATCTGTGATTCGGAGTTTGACTGAAATGCCTGAAAATGGCCCAGAAGCAGTCTCTTATAGAAACCCCATCCTAAAGGCATTTTATCATACAATGATGCATAAGAAGAATTGGTCTAGCCCCCTTAACAAGATATGGAAAAAACAATGGCCGGAGGAAAGGTGGGAGCAAGTAATGGAGAACATCTGGAAGCCAAAGGTTCCGCAGCACATGAAGGTATTTTTATGGAAGGTAATTTGGGGTGCTCTACCGACTGGGGTGAAGATTCAGGAGAGAGGGATTGGGTTAGATCGATGCTTGGGGTGTAGGTTGGCTAGTGAAGATCTGGCCCACCTATTCATGGAATGCCCAACTATCAAAGGCCTCGCAAGGAAAATATGCAAGTGGGTCCAAAGAACATGGGAAATTGGTTTTTTCAAGACGGATCTATTCCTTAAAGGTAAGAATTCGGGTAGTCTTGCCCTCCTCATCAGCACTCAAATCTTCAAGTACTTCTTCTTACATAACGTATGGCAGACAAGGAATCGTTGTGTGTTTGAAGGAGGTTTTGAGGTGGCAAGCTTAGCAAAAATTAGACAAGAAATCAAAGTGCTAATATGGACGCTCGGGTGCAAGCAACACTCGGAGAATTGGTCTAGGGCTACTTGTGCCTTGTTGTCAGAAGATGGAATGCTTAGGACGGGGGGAAATCTTGGCCATCGGTAATTAAAAGATCTCAGATAATGGACCTTGTGTATCAAGGATAAGGGGGCGGGTTGGTAGGGGTGGCTGCTCTGATAGCCGATGTAATTATGGTCCTTGGATGATGTCATGGCTCAACACGAGCATGACAAGTCCTTGTAATTTTTTGGTTTGATCAATATAATTCACTCACAATTGTGAGTTTTGCGGAAAAAAAAAGAAAAAAAGAAGATCTAAACCTTTTTCACACCTAAAATTTATTAGCACTCACGTGCTTCCATCAAGGGTTGCTTCTTGCTTTTTCTTTTCTTTTTTTTAGCAAAACTCACAATTGTGTGGATTATATTAATCAATCCAAATAATTACAAGGTCTTGTCATGCTCGTGTTGAGCCATGACATTATCCAGGGACCATAATTACAACGGCTATTAGGGCAGCCATCCCAACCAACTCGCCCCCTTATCCTTGATACATAAGGTCCATTATCATGTTCTTCTGAGATCTTTTAATTACCGATAGCCAGTCTTTTCCCCCTTCCTAGGCATACCCACTGCTGACAACAAGGCACAAGTAGTCCTAGACCAATCCTCTGAGTGTTGCTTGCGCCCAAGAGTCCAAATTAGCACTTTGCTTTCTTGTATAATTTCTACGAAGCTTGCCATCTCAAGACCTCCTTCAAACACATGGCAGTTCTTGTCTGCCATACATTATGTAATATGACTAAATTTTGAAGTTCTTAAAGTCGAAAAGAATGTAGTAAGCCATATCTTTTGTTTAGCACGATTTGAAAGATTGTTGAATAGTCTATTAGATAGAGCTTATATGAACGAGTTTAAGATATTAAGAGAGAAAATATACTCTCTTCTTTTCAAATACTACACCAAAGACATATTTCATAAAGATTAATGAACAACAGATAGTCTGTCTATGAACAGTATAATAAAAACGTAATTAAAACTGAGATTTTTATTAGTATCAATGTGTTATATTTATGTGTTTTAGCTTAAAATGCATGGGTAGGCTTAAAATAAGTTGAAAAAGTAGTGGAGACCCAAAAATAGTGTTTTTAAGAGTCGCGATCTAAAAGTAGATTTTTCAACCCAAAAAAAAACGTTTTTTGTAATTCTGTCTACGCTACCTGTAGACCAGACCTGTTCCCGTCGTTTTGAATACCTGGAAGTCTATGTTCTGAGTTCGTTTCACCAAGTTATGACAGAAACAAATTGCCAGCAGCAACAGGATAACCTACAAGCAGCAACATGTTAGCTTACAAACAGATATACACAGGTAATATCTCTTTTGTTTGATCCAATCAAGAAGTGATTATAATCTTTTATGATGGTACAAAATGATGTTTTGAATTTGATTACCATGTTGATTTGGTTGCACGAGTATGTTCTTTTGGCTATTTTGTAGACGATGTAGGGTGTCATGATATTGGGATTGTGATCGTGTTGCGATTTCGATTATGATCATTGTTGCCATCAAGAGATCAAGATTGAGATTGAGAGTGAGAGTGTGATTGAGATTGAAATTGTGCACAAGATTGAGATTAAGAGTGAGAGTGAGAGTGTGATTGAGATAGCTCGGGGGTGGTCGGGAGGTTATGAAACGAGCTATGCTCTTCTTGTAATGATTACTTTGTATCCATACAGATTCTTTATTTCCATTTCTTTACTCTGCGCACTCTGTATATTCTATGTTTATTATCAATGTATTTCGCTCTCCCGTGTCGCGTGACACATTATGTAAGAAGAAGAACCTAACGATTTGAGTGCTGATGAGGATGGTAGGACCATCTGAATTCTTCCCTCCAAGGAATAGATCAGTCTTGTAAAAACCAATTTTCCATGTTCTTTGGACCCATTTGCATATTTTCCCTGCGAGGCCTTTTATAGTTGGGCATTCCATGAAGAGGTGGGCTAGATCTTCACTAGCCAACCTGCACCCCAAGCATCGATTTGACCCAATCTGAATCTTCACCCCCGTCGGTAGAGCACCCCAAATTACCTTCCATAAAAATACCTTCATGTGCTGCGGACCTTTGGCTTTTAGATGTTCTCCATTACTTGCTCCCACCTTTCCTCCGGCCATTGTTTTTTCCATATCTTGTTAAGGGGGCTAGACCAATTCTTCTTATGCATCATTGTATGGTAAACGTCTTTAGGATGGGGTTTCCATAAGAGACTGCTTCCGAGCCATTTCCAGGCATTCCAGTCAAACTCCGAATCACAGATAGGCATCACTATATTGTCAAGCTCTTTCCTCACTTTGTGGACCAGCAAGACCTCCAAGCTATTCAATTGATACTAGGTAACCAGAAGGTCAATGGTTTTCCAACTCTTGTTGCCACTGTCCTAGAAGTGCCCCAATCGATTCAGACCCTTATTATTTAGCTTCCTTACTGTCTCTATCCAATAGGGAATTTGTGGCGGATCTACAACTTTGGAAAGCCAGGGGGACCAATGCAAAATGGAGTTCTTAAAGTATCTAGTTTTTTCCCCCCACTTTAAGACTCATGCTGCTCTATTGCATTTTCTTACCAATTTTCCAGAGCTGCCCCCCAATCTTAGGGTAGTCCACATTGGGGCTAACATCTTGTCATGAACCTCCACCCCTCTCCACTTTCCACCTTTCCAGCCAAGTTTAGCTGCTTCTATCATATCTTTGATCATGACAGCCCAAACTTGATCCTGTTTAGCTAAGGAAACAATAAATTTGGCACAACAAGCTTCTGCATGGGCCACAGGGTTGAGAATTCCAAGACCTCCTTGATTCCCCGATCGAGCAACTGATTCCCAACGGGCCCATTGCCATGGCCTGGAGGATTTTGTGTTGTTTTCCATAAAAACCTTTTCACTGGTTTTAAGAACTCTTTCCAGTGACACTTAGCCATCTTGAGAAGCGGGCTAGTGAAGGCAATATAAGGAATCATAAAGGCATTTATCACTTTTATCCGACTTGGGAATGGGAGAAGAGCATACTCCCACCTACTCATTTTTGTTTTGATTTTTTCAAGCACCCACTCAAATCTTTGCTTGTGAGTTATGTCCACCCCCAAGGGGGCTCCCAGATGTCTGAAGATATTCCCTTTTGTGACGATCTCCCCCGACCAGACAGAAGGGTCAAATGAGTCATTTTTCGATAGGGAGATCAGCCTTGACTTCTCTATATTACACTGGGACCTCGAAGCTACTGAGAACATTTGTACAATATCCAGAGCTTTCCTGATGACCTGGGGGCACGCCTTTAAGAAGAGGAGAGAATCGTCTGCAAAAAGTTTTGCTAGGAGTTGGCCTTTTCCTGGCAAAGCCAAGCCTTGCAACTCCCCTCGTTTCGCACTAGCTTCGAGCGTCGTGATTAAAGGATGTGATCCTATGGCAAAGAGCAGGGGGGACCAAAGGGCATCCCTTCTTAATAGACTTTTTGACCTCAAAAGAGCCTACAATTCTATCGTTGAATAGGAGCTCTGACTAGCTTCCAGCTCCCAGTACACTTACCAAACGACATAGGCGCGGTTCCATGATGGCTTCTATAAATGTCCATGTTATTCCTTATAAGCCTTATCCATGTCCAATTGTAACAGTACACACTCTTGCTTTGTGACAATTGCGTGCTTGATGCCCACCATTGCTGCCAAGATGTTATCGTAAATGGACATTTCTTTGATGAGCCCATGTTGATGGGGAGAGATGATCTGGGTTAGTAAGGGGGCTAGTCTGAGGGCTACAACTTTAGCAATAATTTTGTAGGCCACCGACATCATGCGCCAGTGTTTCAATTGAGAACAACACATTTGTTTGGGGATGGGTTTGATAAGCCCTCTCTTTACACTTAACTCAACGACCCTTCGACAATGGCTTTATTGGCCAACCTTGTGATTGGGACCTTTAGATCGTCCCAAAATTCTCTATAGAATTCCACGTCATCCATCCCAACCAGGGGACTTTTCCTTGCCAAGGGCTTGCAATGCTAGTGAACATTCGTCTTTGGAAAATGCCCTTTCCAAGAAATTAGCTTCTGAGTGGGGAATCTTCTTCTTAACACTCTGAAGTAAGGACCCTCTGGCTTCTTCCACTTCTTGGGACTGGATCTCTGGCCGTCCAATGATTTGACTAAGATATCTTAGCATCAGACCAGCCATCTCGTCATGGTTATTAACTAATGTCCCTTTCTCATCATCGAGCGAGCAGACGTGGCCTCGGCTCTTCTTAATTTTTAAAGCCATAAAAAAATGAGCTTGATTAGAGGCTTCAGGTTGAAGGGCAGTCTCCCTGGAGAGAAGCCTTGCCTTTCTGATATCTTCTAACTGCTCATCAGCAAGGTTAGATTTGGCTTCGAGCCATCATTTGTGCTCATCCTCAGTAGCAAGCCCATTTGCTTTTTTGAGGTAAGCAATTGTACCTCGATTGTAAGATGCAGAAGGTATACCTCCCTAACTTTCTTGATTCGGGGGCCCGAGGTTTTGATTGCTTTCTGGATGCTCCGAGCAAAGACGTCCCACGCATTGTGTTTGTTGAGGTCGACATCTTTTTTGAGCTTACCTAGTGCTTTCTTGGTTAGATTCCTGAAAAGTGGGTCGTTGAATAGGTGTGCCCCTGTTACTAACAGTCTCCCCCCCCCCCCTCTTGGGGTCTGCTCCTCCCTTGTATTCTTGTTAAAATGTATGTGCAAAGGTATGTGATCCGAAAGGCTTTTTGTTGGGACTACCTCAATCTCCATCAACGATGGTATCCAGTCAGCTTAGTGTGAGCAATAGCATCTGTCCAGCCTAGAGGCTTGCTTTTTCTTATCTCTTATGGTGTTAGGGTTATTTGAAACTTAAGAATAAGAAGAATGCCAGTCAAGGTATATACACATAAATTAATGCTAGAAAAACACAAAATGGAGTTTTACTACACAAGATATAGCCATAATCTATTTTAAAAGAACCATACCAAAAACCTTATACATAAGATAGGGATATAATAATTTTTTCGCATGCCCCTCACAATGTTTACCTCAATTTCTATACCTTTTGTTATGTGGGACTAAGTGTTATAATGTACATTGTGTCATGCATGTGAGAACGATTGCTACGATTGTAGCCATGTACATACCTTATCGGGGCAGCAGGGCCCTAGATGTGTCCCTATGACATTATTTATCACATAAAATCATGTCCAATTTAGTTTATAAATGTACATATGTCAAGCTCATGGAGATGACACACTCATTTTGCATAGTAAGTTCACTGCGGACAATCTCGACCAAAAATAGGAGGTTTTGTATCTTGCTGTAAAAAGTGCTTGTTGCCAAGTGGAAAAACAAGGCTCAACATGTAATTGGAGTCCAATGGGGATTTTCCCACTTGTTTGGGTTTACGGGCAAGAAGGGGTATTTTTGGGCTAAATATGGCCATAAAATGGTTAATAATAACAAAAAGGCCCAAAAATAGCTCAAAATGCCACATCACTCATGGTGGGTATGATTACCATGATGTTAAGAGATTTTTTAAATAAAAATATCAGCTCTTTAGGCGTCTCTGAAAGGGATACACAGGCCTCTTCTATGATGTGCTAGTCCACATTGTTCCTACCTTGTTCTCAAGGGTGCGGAGGATCCAATTAGGTTTTTCTCTCCTCAAAAAGGTATGTGAGCTTGTCTATGGAAGTGTTGAAGCTTCCATGAAATGGCCTCGATGAAGAATTGAAGGGGCAAACGGGTACTATACTTGTGCAATTGGGAGCAAGGCTACACCAAATCATCACTTACACAAGAGTTTTGAGTTTATCTATGCGCGTATGTCGCACGTGTCAATGCAAGGAACTTGACGATACATTGTGTGCGAGCCACAAATGGCTCCAAGCACACAACAAGCCTAAACTAGTAAGCTCAAAGATGGCGATGGTGTGTCACTCACCGCTCTGCGCTTACTGTCGTGGAGGATTCCTCGCCAAAGAAGAGGGAGACGCCGCTATGCCGTGCTCAACCGCCTCGCGGCCGTCGTGCCACCGCAATGCTCGATCGCACTCTCTCTCTCTCTCTCTCTCTCTCTCTCTCTCTCTCTCTCTCTCTCTCTTTCTGACGCATACACACACACACACACACAAGAGGTGAAGAAGAAGAAGATGGAGATGGAGCAAGAGCACTCTTCAATTGCACAAATGAGAGAATGAGTGAATTTTAGGTTTAGTTGACTTTTATATGAGCTCGCCCCATTCACACTTGGGCGCCCATGCTTAGCCAACTAATCCCTTGAATGTTCTCGTTAAAGTGCGCCTCTCATCGGCGATCACTCTTATCCTTTTTCTATTGGACCGACAAGCCCGGTACCTGACTCTACCAAGTACATAATACAATGTCTATCGTAGGTGAGTCAATGCAAGGAACTTGCCGATACATTGTGTGCGAGCCTCAAATGGCTCCAAGCACACAACAAACCTAAACTAGTAAGCTCAAAGATGGCGATGGTGTGTCACTCACCGCTCTACGCTTGTTGTCGTGGAGGATTCCTTGCCGCGAAGAAGAGGGAGACGTCGTTACGCCGCACTCAACCGCCTCGCCGCCGTCGTGCCGCCGCAATGCTCGATCACACACTCTCTCTCTCTCTCTCACGCACACACACACACACACACACACACAAACAAAGAGGTGAAGAAGAAGAAGATGGAGATGGAGCAAGAACACTCTTTAATTGCACAAATGAGAGAATGAGTGAATTTTAGGTTTATTTGACTTTTATATGAGCTCGCCCCATTCACACTTGGACGCCATGCTTAGCCAACTAATCCCTTGAATGTTCCTGATAGAGTGCGCCTCTCATCGGCGATCACTCTTACCCTTTTCCTATTGGACCGACAAACCCGATACCTGACTCTACTAAGTAAATAATACAATGTCTATCGTAGGTGATAGGGTGTCCGTGAGTCGTGAGGGTTAACATTATCTTGGTTATTTTTTAGAGTGAAGCTTTCATGGCTACATCATGTACGTCTTGCTTGATTTTTCTACGAACCCTCACAATCAAAGGCTAGACGCTTTCCTAGCCGCACTGCATATTTCTTAACACCACACTCGCCTTTGGCTCCAAGTCCATCACAACATGTGTCCAAGGCCTACTGCACAAGAAGTCTTCACTCTTGAAGTATTCCCCTTTTTCAATCCAACAAACTCTTAACTAATGAAATACTCACTTTCCCACAATCAAGCAAAGTTTAAACTTTCCCATTTAGCTTTTAAGTGTGCCGTTTGGACCCAAACACTATTACTATTAAGGGATCTTCCAAGATCTCTCTCTTTCTTTTTCTTTGCCTCCACTCCTCCCACCAATCCCTCTCCTTATGCCACGTGGTAGTGGGCTCCAAAGTGCACTAGTAGATATAGTAGAGAAGACGGACTCTTTAACTTAAGTAGATACTCGAGAGGATGCTTGTAGTCATTTTGTACTTCCATTGGGTAGGACGTGTTAACTTGGGGACTTTTGCATGGGAGTTACTACTAAAGCATTTTGAAATGCTTGTTCTTTTAAAGAAGGATCAAGATTATGAATCACATGACATGACACACTATTGCAATTCAAGATTAGATTTTTAGGATGAATTCCTTTATTATTCTTATTAAAATAGCTATATAAAAAGTATTTATTGCACACCCTTCTTGTGGTTGTGTGCCTCCATTTGAATGGAAAAAAAGAAGAATCTATCTTAAGAAGTTCTATCATTAATACTAGAATTTGGGGATGAAAATCACACGATACTGCTTTAACTATTTTGCTTTTGAGCCATTTATGTAGAAAAACACCTTTTGATTATGAACCAGGCATAAAATCATCTATGAGGCCGTTGAAATACATGAAAACTAGAATAAATAATAAAAACCATGAGGCCTACCTCCAATAAAATGTAGCAAAAGAAAAAATAGCAAACTCCAAGTGCATTCTTTTCACGAAAGAATGATGCAAAATCAAAGGGCAATGTTTGGTAATTTTTGGCCTCTAAAAAGCCTTGGTATCCATATGGATAAAGGTCGTCCACATTGTGTTGTTTGACATGTGTCCCTTTTGAGCCTTAAAAGTCATAAAGAGAATTTAAGATAAAAAAGTTACGTCATTTCAAATGATCTTTCCCAATAACTCCATTCACTTTTTGGGAGGGGGATTGTAGCAAATAATTTGAAATTTGAACATAATAATCTTTTAAAAGCTTTTGCTTTTTTTAATATCATAAATTATTTTATACTTAAGAAATAAACTAAATTCCTTCGCAGATTGCATATAAACCACCTCGTTATATATAATAAAATAAAAGTCTTCAACTTCCCAATTGCAAAAAGCTTTTCATTTTTTACACCCTTCACTTTTGCATTTTAGATGTATTGAAAGGAGTTTGTATTTTTTCCAATGGTGTCGACATCATCACTTCGAAATTAAAACATTTGGTGAAGGGTTTTGACAACTTTAAATAAAAAATGTAAAATTATTTTTAGTCACGGCTAAAAGAGTGAGGCAAGTTAAGTCAATGGCTTTTGTACATGCCAAACATGGATTAATGTCAGATTTTCATCTCATATTGTAAAAACCAAACATCTTTAAAGTAACTTTTTAAATCTCTCTCCATATATATATATATATATATATATATATATAAATTCATATCTTCAAATACATTAACTAGTTATTAAAAAAATATCTTCAATATGTTTGAATGTTTTTTTTTATGAAAGAGTACTTTTTTCATTCGACCCACGAGAGGGCCCACAAGGGCAAGTGCTTATCCCATAAAAGAGTACTTTTATATAGTGACATGCGTGATTCCTTAAGGCTCCAATCTCCCTCCATGGGATAGAGTAAGATGTATTGTAAGGAGGCATGTTTTTGGACAATTAATAGCTCAAAGTCTTTAAAGATGAGAATTTCTAAGCTTTGTAAGTAACTTTTCAATTTTAAAAATGATAATTACTTATTTCTATATTTTGTACTTTAATTGTTATGACTAAAGTTTGTGCACTTTTTATTATAAATAAGAATTAATAGATTAAATTTTATAAATCTATTCTCTACATTAAGGGCTAAGTAAAAGGTTTCTTTTAAACTCTCTCTCTCTCTCCCTTTGCTAGAGATGTTATGAGCTTTTACATTTTTAAAATAGATTTTTAACTCTTATGACTCCTCAATAGGGCACCCACATTGTGAGATGAATTTATGTAGGACTTCTAAAGCAATGCATAGCTATGAACTTTGTTCCAATTTGCAAAATTGAAAGAGAAAATAACTCTCTATTCAAAAATAGAAAGCCCAAAAAAATTAACTGCCCCTAAAAATGCCTCTCTCCCTTTCTCTTTCTCTCACTCTATCCCAGTAGAAGGGAGTGCCCTTCTTTGTCTCCAGTGTCAAAGGCTCTCTCTCTCTCTCTCTCTCTCTCTCTCTCTCTCTCTCTCTCTGGGTTGAGGTCATCGATGACGCTCTCTCTCTACTTGCTAAGCAATTTGGTTGTATCTGTCTCAGTGACACCCTGTTGGGTGAGTAGTTGTTGAGTCTGATGCAAGCTTATGACCTCCTAATTTTGACTTATGAAATGCCACAACGTAGCATTTTTGTAAACATACTAATTTGTATTACTAATCTCATCGCTTGTAGTGTGATTACAAGGCAAACTTCTTACAATAGTCACTTGTTTACCTTTTGAAGGCCCTGTGAATACTTCACCTTGTTAAGACTATTGATCCTTTTCTTTTGGGCTATACTCACAATTGTGAGTGGAGATGTTATATTAACTCAAAAAAGATATACATTCAATTCGAGCACTACATGTGCCTTGAGGGGGGCAACGATTCCAAAAAGGGCCTTTTTCAAATATGTAGCCATATACATACATAAAATTGCTAAGTATTATCTCCCAAGTAGCTGATGCAACTAAGTGCATGTTTCCATTCTTGACATTAGCCGCTACCCCTCTCTTTGGGCCTGCAACAAGACTAAGCTCAGTGCTCTCATGCACAATATCATCAAATTGAGCCACAACATATTTTCCCTAAAAGACGTTGACGTTCTTGGCTTTCCATATCTATTCTAGATAATTGAATTTGGTGATTTGGGTGCACACCAAAATGGCTTGGCTTTGCGATCTACTCCCTCCCAAGATCAAATTGTTTGTAAAGGAAATAATCTTCTAGGTCTTCTGCACCCATTTGCAGACTCTTGTAGCTAGACTCCGCGTGGTAGTGCAATTTTTAAAATAGATTAAGGGGATCCTCTAAAGCTGTTCTGCAACCGGAGCAAGTGTTAGTGAAAAATCTCTCTAGCGCACATCTTGTTCAAGTTATAATATCTCCCCACAACACCTTCCATATAAACGTCTTCATGAAGTTCGGCCATTTGATCTCCTAGAGGAGATCAACACTCTTTCACCATCGCTCTTTCCATCCATATCTTAACAAGTGGAGCAAACCCGTTTGCTTTGTATATCAACTTGTTATAGGTATCTTGGGTCTTGGGGGAGTGCAAACACTCTATCTTTTGGCCAATGCTAGACATTCCAATCTACCTCTGACCTGATCATAGGTGTAGGTCCGTAGGAAGAACTACCAATACTCTACTCATCAAAAGCCTTTTGCACAGTCTCAAATTATGTTGAGCTACTGAATGATCCACTTCCTTCCAATAGAGTTGTTTGTCATTCATTTTAGAGATGTGAAATTTTGGAGATCTCTTTGTTGCTCACCTTTCGTGAGCCTTTCGTGCAACTTCCCTCTAAAAAGGGTTCAAGGATCCCCTTCCAAATTTGGGTGGCCCGGGGGACCAATGTAGAATAGAGCACCTGAAGTATCTATAAGTCTCACCCCATTCTAGAACTGATGCTACTTTGTTGCACTTTCGTGCTAGTTCCCCTGTGCAAACCCCAATCTTAAGGAAAGCCCTTTGTGCTAACTCCCTTGTGCAACCCCCAAGCTTAAGGAAAGTCTAGAGAGGCACCATAGGTTTTTCATGCATTGTAACCTCCTTTTATGTGCCACCTTGATAGACAGGCTCTACTTTGTTTAACATGTCCTAGACCATGACTGCCCATTCTTGCCTTTGATTAGCCAGGAGACAACTAGTTTGGCACACATGGCTTTTGCATGCAACACAAGGTCCATGATCCTAAGGCGGCCTTGGTACGTGGCCCGTGGGTCTAGGCACCCAGTCCCAAAAAATCATGTCTTTTGTGTTGTTCTTCCACAAGAACTGTTTGATATGTTTCAAAAATTCTTTCCAATGGCATTTGCCCATTTTTAGAATTAGAGGCACGAATGAGATGTATGGGATCACGAAGGTGTTAATCACAGTGACTCTACTATGTCCTCCGACCTTCTCATTTTACTATTAATCTTGTTCAAGACCCAGTTGAGTCTTTGTTTATCTGAGATGTTCACCCCAAGTGGAATGCCTAGGTGTCTGAACATAGTGCCCTTTCTAATAACTTCCCTTGACCATTTGACAAGGTCAAACAAGTCGCTTTCAGAGAGAAAAATCAAAATCAATCTTGATGTCTCAATATTGCATAGCGTGCTGGAAGCAATAGTGGATGATATCAAGAGCTAAAAGATTAAAAATCAAAGTGGCAAGGCCTTTTCCTAATAAAAATTGATATTTTTGAGATATAAAGAGTAACTAATATTCAAAAATGATAAATCACAAGAGTTTTTAACGTTTGGCATGAGTGGTTAACAACATTCTTTCTTTGTAAATACAGTCCATCTTTCGTAATCATAATCATGATAGCCATATTTATCTACCAATAGTAGATTTTGGGGTCAATACAAAATATCATGTGGCGTTCTTAAGTCAAGAAGCTAAGCAATGCTATCCCCTTGTCATGTTGGCATACCAGCAAATTGGGTCATTTATCAATCCACTAGGTTGCACAAAAGGTTTTTGATGAGCTAATAAGTTGCCATCTATCAAGATGCTCTTATATGTTTGAGGACAAAAATATAGGGCTTGGCACGTGGAGGAGAGAGAGAGCCACAAAGAGAGATATGCTAGGTACCAGGAGGAGGGAGTAGTTACAGGTCTGTTCAACAAATTTTTGGGGCTTCAATCCACCTTCATGTTAAGAAAAATCCATCTTCAAGAGGTAAATGGAAGGGCAGATGGTGGTGATGTGATGGGGGTGCGGTGATGAGTAGGAGATGCATGAGCTGCGAGGCAACAAGGAGAACACCATGGCATGAGAGCTAAGTGTGTTTTTTTCTAATGCAATGGTATGTCAGCGCGTTATGCATGCTAGTGCGTAGCCATGCCAATAGAAATGATTGAAGAGACAAAAATTCCGGATGTGGCAATGTCGAAGTGCAACAAGCACAATAGATCCAAACGTGGTCAATTGTGTTCACCCTCAATGAGCCCTGCGTGTTGAGTGGCATTCGTGGGTGCCCGAGGGAGAGATGGAAGGTGCAAGCAGGGCAAGGGTTGCTTGTGTGTTGGGTGGAGTCACTCGTGTGCTAGAGGGGGATATGGAAGGCGCACATGTAGGCAAGGCGATGCGCAGGGAAAGCGAGGCTGGGCGATTCGCAAAGATGATGATGACCATCACTTTTGCTTTGCAATTGGGAGGGAATCTAAGAACCTTGGATACAAATTAATGGTTTTGCAAGTTTGAACAAATATGTATGTTGTAATCATCTCCAAAAATGAAATAAGAAGGAATCTTCCACGATACGTACATGCAGTTACAAATTCATTAGCCAACCCGGTTTAGAGGGGAAGGTTTTAGCAGAACTGAAATTGGTGAGACACAATTGTAGTAGTCTGCATGAAGATGTAAAGGAAAGGTGTGAGATGCTTTGCTCTCCCTCCCCTTGCGAGAGCAGGCAGGGTCTGTAGGAAGTCACATGAAGCTCTTTGGAGTGGGGCAAGGGACTTTGGGCCTATCGTACAAGGGTTGCACGTAGGCAACAAAGGTGCCCAAAGAGCAACCAGGTTGGGCCAGATGATTGTAAGTTGATCAGAAATCCATGGCAACAGGGAGGAGGGTAGTTGGGGTAGGTATAGGAGGCAGAAGCTGAGCCACGGGCACAACAGGTGGGGCTACTTTGTGTTGTTTTTCAGCACAAGGTAGAGGAAGATCCACCTGATGATCTACTCTCTCTCTCTCTCTCTCTCTCTCAAATATACAACTCATATGACTCTCTCTAGCTATCTTCAACATCTGCCTCTAAATCTCATGATGCACCACAACTACCTTTATGAGTTGCTATTTAGAAGTGGCCAATGGCTGATACAGTAAAACCACTAGGTTGGCCATGGACAGAAAGACTAGAATCATTGGCCAGCTTGATGTTTTCAAGCGCGTGTGGACCTCATGACTATAGATACCAACCACATGGAGAGGGAACTACCATGGACCAATCCCTTTTGTTGGGAGAAGTGCTTGGATATGAGATTTAATGTTGCGGGTTTGTGATAAGGACTTAACCACACAAGCTCCGATCCTTGTTTTGAGGTCATTAGTGTACACTGATCTTGACTCTAAAAGACTACATTGTCATGTGACGCCCAAATTTCGGCTAGTGGCTTCAAAAGTCTCATTTTTTGATCTGAATTTCAAGGACAAACTAATGAGACAATTGGGATTTATGCCAAAATCTAAAGCGTTCTTTAGATTTATAAATAGAATACCCAAAATTCATCCTTGAATGTTGAGGTCCAAATAAATCATAATAGGATATTGCATTTTCAATCTAGATATTTACACTACAAGTCAAGATAGGTGACCACCACAGGTGGAATGGGTTTGTTTGAGCAACTTGCTGTGGTTCGAATCTTACTATACCCTTATGTTTTTGTTGGGTAATCCTATGCGGTCCTTTCGGGAATGTGGGTGGTGAGAGTGGCAGTGACATCAACATGGTGGCATTCTAGGTGGATCTGTTGGTGATAGGGACTACGAGCCCCACCCGTACAATAATATGATTGGTATGCTCGAGTTCAAGTTTGTTATGCTTGATTTGGTTTGTAGCTTGGCTTTGTCTATAAGTGTGTGATACTAAGATGTAATGGGTATGAGCTCCCTGTAAAAGCCCATTACCTATGAGTTATCTTTGTAATTCTTTTTGTACATGGCCTCCATGGCTCATGTTGAGCGTGGAGGGTTTTATGTGGTGTTTTTGGATAATACATATTCACTCTCTCTATTGAAGAGAGTATTGCCCAAAAAAAGAAAGACATGTGAGCAATGCCAACGACACAATATCTTTGATGATTGAGGAGATGTGTTCTCACGTCAATCTAAACATGAGATATGCTCAAGCGAGACTCCCGTGTCATTATGTGACATAGCTACTTGAAGCAACGATTTATCGTAGAAGTTATCCAACCCTTGATGTGTGCACAAGGTTATTACAAAGCCCTTATCATGCTAACAAAATAACATAAAAGACATATTGTGTATCAAACTCGAATTCTTAGGTTTCAAACTTACTCATCTTTTGGTAGCTTGCTTAAGTCAAATGCAAAATTCATTTGGTGTTTTTGTGTTTGAGATTGACGAAGGAGCTCTGCTACCTTCACCAAGGTAATGCAAGTTTGGTTAATCTAAAATTGTAAGCAGGTTTTTATGTCTGCAGCTTATGTGACAAACATGCAAGGCGGTGAGAAATTTGCATGGTATTCATGACGCTTTATTAGAGACCAAGAAACAAGATTATGAAAGTTTATCAATAAAATTGGAACAAGTGAGATATGCTAGGATTGCAAGTGTTTTTGTTTTATGTAACCGATAGCGCTTAAGCAAATAACCTGTTCAATAAGAGATAAAAATACGTTCATGTTGATGCTATCTAGTTGCAAGTAGGTCATAATGGAAAATTCATCAAGCGTCATATCACTCAACATTGCTCAGAGGCACGACTTTCTTTTGGGCATGTTACTGTGACTTGTCGATGTGAAGATGGACAAGATATGCACGACATGGTGCGTGTGGTGGTGTTGCATGGGGAGAGGCTCTAGTCTTTGTACTCGTGGCGTTCACATGACGGGAGGAGCATTCTTCAAGAAAGGAAAAGAAAGTAAGGATTGAGAGGTAGGCCTATCATCTATGCCAAAGGGGCAAGAGGAAATTATTGGTCTCCCAGGGGCCAAGAGCTTTCTTGTCACCTGGAAGGTGCAGGTACACTCCAACACACGGGCCCGGAAGTGAGGTGTGAATTGCAATCTGCCTCATAAGCGCAAAACGCCAGCCGTAGCATCTTTGTCTAGTCGCCCTTTTGATTAAGAAAAGCTTCTGTCAGCCATGGCTACGGTAAGCAGTGCTCATCGACAATTACACAACCTAAACATCGGTCATTCTCGGCAATGACGTGCTACCGTCTTGCTAATGGCTAACTCTTGATCCCCTTCTTGAGCTCTCCCCGCAGCCAGCCATGGGGAACTTAAGCTTTTTTCTTGTATGCAAAGCTTCTGCTCCTGGCTAATTAGGCAATGCTTTTGTGAGTTACGCCATTTTGCGTACTAGCATAGCTTGTCAGCGGTGGCCATCTTAACGTAGCCTTGGGGGAGTCGTGATCGCCTCTCATTTGCTTTGATCTCTGTGTTTTTGTCCCGGACAGATGAGTAGCGTTACTGATGCAGACATTTCTGAATACATCGCACGCTTTCACACTCATGAATGCGCTGAAAATCAAGCCTCATCTGTGCTCACCAAACGCATTCGAGCTCCCGTTGAAACGGTACGACTCATCCTTCTTTCCTTGCATTCGTTTTCTCGTTTTGGGTCGCAGTGTCTTTGTCTTCTGTTTAATCATTTATGGTTGTCATGCACAACAAAGGCTCATCTATATGTATATGTGTTGCTTGCCAAAATTGTGTGTGTGTGTGTGTGTGTGTGTGAGAGAGAGAGAGAGAGAGAGAGAGAGAGAGAGAGAGAGAGAGCTGTGCGAATTTCATCCATATTGAAGCTTCACTTCATGTCTGCCGAATGATATGGAGGCAGTATAGGCTATCATAGCTTTATCTGAAACTTGTCGTGGCATGGTTATGCTGTTTTTGTGGCTGCAAAAGGTCTTGATTCCTATGACGTTTTCCCCCAGTATTTTGCATGAAATGAAACGAGCACATCTAGAGTTTTCTGATCTGTTTGCATGTATTGCTGACAACTGGAAAAAATTTCAAGCTCTCAGGGATAATGAACATTGATTGAAGTGTTTTCAATGCCTTATCTGCATGGACTCTGACTTAGAATGGTCCTGAGACAAACCTTTGTCAGGGGTTGCTTGAAGTTCGTATTACGAAGCTTTGCACACATCAGAAACTTTTAGGCAGAGAAAACACAACATCTACCGAACAAACCTTGTGACCAAGCTTGTTGTTGAACAATGTTGCTTTAGGTCCGATCATTGAATCGTTAAATGAGTCTTCCCTAGTGCAAGTATCTCCAATTCATGGTAGTGCCTTTTCTGAAAGAATTTGTTTCGTGCTATTCCCTCTGTTCATATGAACGAAACTGTTTATGTTCTCATTGAAACTCTTCGTACATTGTAGGTCTGGTCATTTGTGCGCCGCTTCGATAATCCACAGTGCTACAAAGCATTCATCAAGAGCTGTAGCATGACGGGGGAGCTAAAGGTTGGTAGTATACGTGAAGTTTGTGTGGTCTCCGGTCTCCCGGCAACAACAAGCACAGAGGTTTTGGAGAAGTTTGATGAGGAAAATCACATTCTCAGCTACAGAGTTCTTGGAGGTGAACATCGTTTGCAGGTAGTTAAAGCTCCTTTGTGCATGCTATGCTGCATTTAGGGTACTCATCATCAATATCACTCTTGCTTTTGCAAAAGGTGGTCAATTTGGTGGACAAGATTTTTTTCCGCCAATTGAAACTTTTCTCAATGAAAGAACTGATGTTAATGTGAAAAGCATACTAAGAAAATATGTTACGCAATAATGATGCAGGATCTTATTGGTAATTTGGTGGTCCATATGTGTAGTCATGTTTGTGGAGAGTAAGTGTCGTAAGCCTGCCCCTTCAAGAAGTAGCATCAACCTGTAGCATATACAACAGTTCAGCAACACAATGCAAAGTTGGTGTCCTTTTGGTACGTCCTTTGAACAAAGCACAGCAGAGTTGACTGATCTTTGAATGGAGCGAGGATGTGTCCTTGTTTGTGAGTCAGCATAAGAATGCTGAGGATTGCTTTAATTTGCACTTAAAGAACAGAAGGCTGCAGCCTTCTTGAAGAATTGTTGAGGCAGCTCCTCTGCCTGTGTGCATGAATTTACGTGCAAGACTCTGTTTCTTGAGCTACTATTTCTCTATTCTTCTGCTTCTGTTTCTTGAGCTCTAAGCCTTTATCTGTAGGGGAGTTCAAAATAAATGAAGAAATAGCCACCCTGTAACGGGTGGTCACAAAAATTGTGTTGCTGTCACCATATCATTGTAGTGATGTGTTGAATAAACTTAGGACTGTCGGGGCTTTCTTTCCCTTGTTAGGACTTTTTTTCCCCGTTTTTTTTATATATGGCCATCGTTCTAGGGCAAGCCTTATCTTTGTATTACTAGACTCATTAATACCACTTTCTGTGTTGTGTACTATTGAGCTTCTCCTTCATCTTCTCCATCTTTGCGTGTTCTTGCAGCCCAATGGTCCTTGATGCTGAGATGTTGATGGGATCTTGCCACCGATGCCTGGATTTGCGAGGCTACGGGCTGAAAACTGAAAACATTGGGGCTGATCTGGCATGGAATTGCGATCTGTTGATGAGGCTATGGCTGAAATCTGCAATCGATGGTGCTAGAAGCTGAATGCTGAAAAACGCTGGGCTGATTTGCAGCTGTAAAGGTGTCAATGATGGTGATGGTGAAGAACGCTGGGCTGAATCGGTTGCTGATGGGCGATGGGCTGATGGTTGGAAACACAATGCTGTTGGGTACTTGTACTCTAGGGTACTGACTTGTGTTGAATAGGCGACCCCTAGGGTCACCTATATAGGTCCTTAATGCTGGGTCGAGCAGTTTTGAGGCTAGAAGGCTGCTGACCACAACCTCATAAAATAATTCAATTTGTCAATTATTAATAAGTTAAAACCTATCAATAAGAGGTGCTTCCTATGCTGATAGTTCCTAGGCTTGGTTCTAATGCTTCTGTATGAGAACCAAAGTTACATGGAATGGGAACGAGGGGTCCGGAACATTTTCGGAAGAGGGGGAGAGGGGAGGAGGGCCGGGACGGCGGAACAAGAATGGGGGCCAGAATGGTGAACCTAAAATATGCTTAAATTTGGTTGGATTCAACCTATATGTCAGTAGCAGCCACACACACCCATTAGTCCTAGTAGAATGCTATTTAGCATGCTTTTCAATGATGCTTAGGGCATGCATGTGATTGCACCGCATGGTAACTTGTTGCAAACGCAGTACACACACCAGATGGCATGAATCACGATTCACAAATGCATCTTGATTCTTCATAGAAAGAACAGTAACTTAAAATTGAATAGAGTCCAAACTCCACACAAAAGCTTGGAGCAAGAAGATGATAGATTATGACAATGGCTTACAAGGCAAGCCAAAGCGGTACAAGTGGCTACAAAAAGATCTGTAGAGGCTAGAGTCCAAAATAAAAACTGTAAGAGTCACTAGATTAAGACTCAATCACTCATGTGGTGGTGCAATACAAAAGGGGACAAAGGAAACAAAAACCAATGAGCAATGAGTCAGGACTCATGCCTCATGTTCACCCTTGGGTAAGAGCAAAAGAGGAGCCTCCCAATTCGTAGTGGTGAATTGGATGTCATGAATATCCTTCCAATCCTTTTGCATAGGCTTATCCTCATGCATAGATCCTCCCGCCTCTCCAAGCACCTCCGGATTTGCCCCCATCTCCCACTGTAGAAAAGGGTCTTGTTACTTTGGATGTTGACTTGCAAAGCATTCGTAAGTTTGCACTGACAAAAACGTCATTTTCTTTTTTCACTCCAAGTCGGTTCATCTATCTAGACGCAATATCCAAATCATTTTTTGCCACCATAAGACGAAGGAAATCTTGGTGAGATCAATTTGGGCATCGACAGTCCCAAATTTTTCTCGCATGTCTCTGTAAAATGCAAGTTGATCCTTGATTTTGCGTTGCATGTCACAATCAGGGTGAAGCTTTTTCAAGATGGTGTTCCAATGTGTATCACCTCCGAATCATGCTTTTGTCTTGCACCCTGGAACTCTGGATTCAACATAAAAGCTACATGAAGAGGTGACCTATAGGAGTTCCACCTGTTGCTGCAAAGGTCTTTGATTTCTTTGAGCCTACCTTGGTCCTTCTCAGGATCTTCAAGGGTCTCCACCATGCATTCCATTGCTTCATAGAATACAAGGCTCTACACCATCCATCACTCTGAGCAAGTGGATCACTGGTTTTATCATTTTGTTAAGAGTCTTGAGAGACTCCTAGAACTCTAGATACTCTACTTTCCCTATACAAATGATCCGTGAGGTTGTACTTCCATGGGAAGTCTAAGCAAACTCCGTCCTGATGAAGAGCTATTGCATTGCTTTTTGACACTCTACAAAGAAGCTTACCATAAGATAGTCATAGGCAAAGCGGATCTCACAATACTCTAGAAGAACTTTGCTCTCCGATCGCTTCAAGTGCTCAACTTGACAGACGTCATTGTCGATTCATTGCCAAGGTTGATTGGTTCAGGAGACTCTCTCTCTCTCTCTCTCTCTCTCTCTCTTTCTGGTCTCTACGCTTCTGCATCGTTGACTTTGACATGGTTTCAGAGCTGTCGTGCTTGAAGACCCTTGGTAGAAAGGTGCACCTTGAGTGGAGGAGGAGAACCTTGTCAACGGCGCTCCATCCCCACCCTTTGTCGCTCCCCAAAACGCAGCCCAGTAGGAGCCTCTCCTAGTCGTCGCTGTTGCCTCTAGCGTTTTGGAACGCCACTCCCATCGTTGCCTGCAGTGTTTCAAAACGCAAGCTGTCCAGCCTTTCGGTGGCGCCTCCCTGCCTTGTGAGCGTTTTGAAAACGGTGTCCCTCTCTCCAATAGCTCTTCCCTCTCTCGTCTTGAGTTGCCGTGCGTTGTCGACTTTGCTCTCATAGTGAGCGTTTTGGCATTGAGGAGCAATTTTTGACATACACAGGAGATCGCAGTGATGTATGGTGTATGTGGTTCAGAGATTGACTTTCTCAGAGTTTTTGCCATAGCTGTTGACTAACAGATATAGGTGGAGACATGTGTAGAAGGCGGGAACAACCTCTAGCAAGCGGCTGGCGGTTACCAGAAGCTTCTAGAAGCAGTACCCAAAGAGTTACCTCGGTAGCTGTCAGTGCACAGAGTCAGACACCAGTATGAGGGCCTATAAATAAGACCCACTTCATTTTTGGGACACCCTGTAAAACATCTTGTAATCCTGCCCCCCCCCCCCCCCCCTCTCTCTCTCTCTCTCTCTCTCTCTCTCTGTGTGTGTGTCTTGATCAGAATCACCGGGTACGACCTCTACAATGTTCACCGTCACTTTTTCTTCCTCCGTAGCTCCAATTGACGAGCCGTAAAGACAGGCCCATGGAGCACTTTGAGTACTGTAGTTCTAGTCCATAAACTTCCATTTTTTACCACTTCAAACACACTTTTACTGGCATCCAAAACATTATTGACATAGACATCATTACAAATAGCATCCAAACTCAAATATAGCTGGCATATTGTCCAAGAAAATGAAGAAAACTGTGCACTTTTTGTAGTACCAATGATGATTTAGTATCATCACCCCTTGTGATCGCATAGTCATCATGAAACTTTGCACAATCTGTACCTTTATTAGAGATATCCTTGATTGGGATTCTTGTATGTTGAGCTTCTACTTGTAAAGCTGCATCCATAACACCCTCCATTGGATTGGTAGAGCCTTGAAAATTTTTATCATCCATCAAAGAGCTAGAATTTTCTTGGTCTTGCAACTCATGAGAAGGCATACAAGGAAGAATTGCCTGGATATCCGACACTCCGGTCGTATCAAAAATTTTAGACACATTAAAATCATCTTCAACAAACCTATTGATCTGTTCGACTTCACATGCTTCCATGATGTTGAAGATTCCATTTACACCCTGTAAAGGCTCGTCTACTTCAAGAACTCCTTGATAACAACCCGTGCCAAGGTTAGCAGCTTGCGAAACGCTTGCTATACAGTCTATGTCTTCATTGGAACCATTAATGGAGGTAACTTCTATGCGAGCAATCTTTGAAAAATTTTCATCAATTTCTATTTCAACATTAAATTCATTGTTTACCTCTATTAGGTTGCCCAAAGTATGGTCTTCTGAGACAGAATTTACTACTTCCAAAGTTGCATTTACTTTGGCTTTGCTTCTTGTAGAAATATATTCCCAAAAGTCATCATAGCTAAAGATCTGTATCTAATCCCCATTACCTTTACTGAAGATAATTTGGCTTTATTCAATAATCTGCTTCATTTCCAAATCCATTATCCTTGAGCTTTCATGAATAAATCCATATGCAAAATAGTCCCACTGTCTGGGATACGTTTTCTGCCAACTGTTGAATCTGATCTTTGAACTCGGAGCTCACAACTTCTTCCAAAGCTACAATCATCCGATCTTCTGGAACTTCTCGGCTCTTCATCTTCGCTTTATAGTATGCAAGGAGACCCTCTGAATCGTGCGCTTTGAAAATACCACAGTGTTCCCATACGGCATCAAGTGCCATCTCAACCGCATCATCAATTTGCTTTCTCATCTTCATGGCTTTCACTTGGAGCAAACATCCTTGTACCAATTCAAGCATCTTCGAAAAAATCTCGAGCTACCGGATTTTATCAAATCCTTTGAAAGTTAATGTATCCATAAGCTTCATCATCTGCTCTGAATTCTCCATTTGTACCTCCCACCCCGGTTCGTTTCGTGTTGGGTTCACCAAAGATGTCGGGGGTATGTGTTCGCGAAATAAGCCGGGAAGGCGCGTGGCTTTTGGCTATGAGAGGTGTGTGTGAGAGAGAGAGTATAACATACACAAATAGCTCCGACAATCACCATGAAGGTAAATTAACCTTTTCCATACAAACCTTGGCAAGGTTACAAAACCTTTAGATGATTGTTGGGGTATAAAGCCCAATGTGGTCGCCCAGGTAAGTGGGCGGGCCGCCAGGTATGTACACATGTTCTTTTGTAAAAACCTAATAAGAACTCACTATGCTCTACACATTACAGTAGAGCGAGCTCCCCATATTGTCGTGCTCTTCTTCTCGCACTCTCTCTCGCGTCGTACTTCCGCTCGTACTCCTTCAACTGGTATCAGAGCTCAGATCGAGGCTCGGGGCAGCACTGCAGGAGGCTAGAGTCACCAGCTTAGATTGGAGTGAAATTCGACAGGCAAAGACACGGCCCCAAATCTCGTGGGAGCACCCGAAGGACTTGGTGTTGTCAGAATTTCATTCTGAGGTCATCTCGGCCACCGTTCGGCTTCGACAAAGGTCTGCGAAGGCCATTTTCGACTACGTGGTCTGAGCGGGTGCAGATCCGACTCTGCAAATTTGGGGTTTTCGGCCTACGACTGCAGGTGCTCACACTCCCAGAGTGTTGATTTGTGGCTGTCTACACATCGAAGGACGGCTCACAGTTCTTGGAGGCGTGTCATATACGACACGGGCGCATCTACACACAGACTGTAGGCGACATCCACTAGTTCATCAGGTAGCTTGTGTTTGCTGCTAGATATTCCAGATTTTATCCTGACATTGCAGGTACTTTCACATGGGATGTATTGTCAGAGATGATGTATGTTTGTTGAGGGTTTGCTGACTGTGAGTCACGCAGCAAACAACCGCCGCAGCGGTTACAACATATAGTGGGAAATTTGTGGATGTATGACTTTGTGGGAAGTCTATGTACTGTCAGATTTACTGCAGCCTTTGTTGAGGGTCGAGTGAAGTTTTATTGAGCTGGGGGATTCTCGAATGTTGAGATCCTTTCGGTGATACAGGGCTTGGAGCGATCCCTCAAGCACCCTTAGATAGGCAGCTAGGATGTATTGATTGTGAGTTAGACAATTGGGATTGCATCTTTGCTTTACTGCCGTTGAGGCATTGTCGCAGTCTATGCTTACAGGACAGTGACAGGACAGTCAGAGACAGGACATGTGCAGGACAGGTTTACCCACAGCTTACAGTGTCAGAGAGACAGTGTTTTTGAGCTGTTTTTTGGTCTGTTTTTGAGTACACCAGAGCCATTTTACAAAGGAGACTCTGACGAAATTTATGTAGAATCTGAAGCTTTCTTGGTTCATTTGACAGGTTGATATTGGTTCAGAGGTCAGTTTACAGGGGAAACTCTGCCGAATTTTTCCTAGGAAAGTAAACTATTGTGAAGCGTAGCTATGGTTGGATCACAGGACACTGCTCTTTACAATATCAAGAAGCTGGATGGAACCAATTTCCCATTGTGGAAGCAGCAGATTTGGCACGTGTTGGTACAAAAGAAGCAGATAAAACCTATAAAGCTCAAGGGGATAAAACCAGAAGATATGGACGAAGATGAATGGAGCGAAATGGATGAATTGGCACTTTCTACCATTATGCTGACTTTGGCAGAAAGCGTTTACTTCAATGTAGCAGACGAGATGTCGGCTTATCAAGCATGGTTAAAGCTGAGTGATCTTTATGAGAAGCAGAGTGCAGCTTCACAGGTATACTGGCTTAGGAAGCTTGTTGACTTGAAGATGAAAGAAGGGACACCTATGTCTAATCATCTGAATGAATTCAACACAATCTATAGTCAGTTGTCAGCTCAAGGTGTCAAGTTTGATGAACCTGTTAGAGCTATGTTCCTGTTGATCACATTGCCGGAAAGTTGGGACACTTTTCGCACAGCTTTGTAATTCTGCACCTCCAGATAGTTTGAACATAGCAGGTGTAGAAGGAAGTGTGCTTACTGAAGAAACCAATAGAAAGACAATGGACAAAGGCAAAGGAACAGCCTTAGTTGTCAGGGGAAGGACCAAAGAAAAGTACAAAGGTGGAAAGAGAAATAAGTCTCGTAGCAAGTCCCGCAGTGCTAAAGGTAAGAGTGACATAGAATGCTACCATTGTGGCAAGAAGGGTCACATGAAAAGAGACTGTAGAGAATGGAAAGCAGAAAAAGGCAAAGAGAAAGCTGAAGACCATGGTGAGAAGATCAAGTCCTCAGTGAAGATTCAAGAAATAAATGTGACAAACACTGTTGCAGTGGATGACAGTCTAGTATCAGGAGACATCTACTTCTTGAAGAATACAATGGACTCAGCTCTTCTTACAGCATCTGATGGAAATGCACTGAGTGATTGGATTATAGACTCAGGGGCATCACTTCATGTGTCTCCAAACAAGGAGTGGTTTACTTCTTATGTGACCACTAAAGATCATGTTCGGCTAGGCAATGGGCAGACATGTGAGATCTTAGGTGTTGGAGATGTTCAATTGAAGTTTCAGAATGGATCTTCTTTCACGCTGAAGAATGTGAGACATATTCCCGCAATTACAAAGAGCTTGATCAACACAGGTTTACTTGATGATGCTGGCTACGTCACCACTTTTGGACAGAACATGTGGAAGATATCCAAGGGTTCTATGACAGTAGCACATGGAGTAAAGTCTGGAGGACTTTACATGATTTATGTATCAAATGTCTCTAAAAATGTAATCAATGTAACCGAGCAGCCGAACGTTTCTTTGTGGCATAGCCGGTTAGGACATATGTCCAAGAAGGGAATGGAAATCTTGTCTCGTTCTGGTTATTTGCCTGGCTTTTCATTTAATGATTTTGAATTCTGTGAACATTGTCTGTATGGTAAGCAAACACAGCAGCCACATAAGCATAGAAGCAGTAGAAGAGATACACAGTTGGCACTTGTTCATAGTGATTTGTGTGGACCTATGCCTAACCTATCTCTAGGGGGAGCTTCTTACTTTATGACATTTATAGATGATTACTCGAGGAAAGTATGGGTTTACTTTCTCAAGCACAAGGATGAAGCGTTTAGTGTTTTCAAAATGTTTGTGACACTTGTCGAGAATCAGAGTGGCAAGAAGCTTAAATGCTTACGCACTGACAATGGTGGAGAGTATGTTTCAAAGGCCTTTAAGGACTTTTGTGAGTCAAAAGGTATAAAACGTGAACTTACTGCTCCTTACAATCCTCCTCAAAATGGCGTTGCTGAGAGGATGAATAGGACCATACAAGAGAAGGTCAGAAGTATGTTGTCTAATGCACAGCTGCCAAATGGGTTTTGGGCTGAAGCTGTATCAAGAGTTGTTCATCTTGTAAATATATCTCCTAGCAAGGTTTTGCAGAAGGATTCAGTGCCAGAGATGGTATGGTCAGGCAAAATGCCCTCGTACAAGCATCTCAGAGTCTTTGGCTGTGAGGCATATACTCACGTTCCAAAGGAATTTAGGAACAAACTTGAGCCAAAGAGTAGAAAGTGCATCTTTCTAGGCTATGGTAATTCTGGTGAGATGGGGTACAGACTTTGGGATCCCGAATCCAGAAAGGTTGTCCGCAGCAATGATGTTCACTTTAATGAATCCAAATATCATTCTAAACCAGAGAGGGTTGAGGAGATTAGAAGAGTTGTCTTCCAAGAAGATGGACCTGCACGTGCAAGACAAAATGTCAGGGCTCAAGAGGAGCAAGGACAGGATAGAGTGGAACCACAGCTTGTGGCTGAGCCTGAGCCTGAGCCACCTATTGTGCGTAGATCTGGACGTGTCACGCGACCTCCTGATAGGTTTGTTCCATCTATGAACTATGTCATGTTGACTGATTGCAATGAGCCTTCATGTTACAAGGAAGCAGTGCAAATGAAGGACTCCGGGAATTGGCAATTGGCCATGCAGTCAGAGATGACAGCTCTGCATAAAAACAAGACATGGAAGCTAGTTAAATTACCACAGGGCAAAAAGGCTCTACCTTGTAAATGGGTTTACAGGTATAAGATCACCGCTCATGATAGTCAGCCAAAGTACAAAGCAAGGCTTGTTGCCAAGGGCTTTAAGCAAGAACAAGGCATTGACTTTGATGAAGTCTTCTCTCCGGTGGTCAAGATGACTACATTGAGATGCTTTCTTGCATTGGTTGCCATATTAGATTTGGTGTTGCACCAAATGGATGTCAAGACAGCGTTCTTGCATGGTGATTTAGATGTGGAAATTTACATGCAGCAGCTAGAAGGGTTTGTTGAGAAAGGCAAGGAAGATTGGGTATGCCAGTTGTTAAAGAGTCTTTATGGCTTAAAACAATCACCGAGGGCATGGTACCATAAATTCCACAAGTTTATGCTTTCTCAAGGCTACAAACGTAGTGAGTTCGATCACTGTCTATATACAAAGAAGGCTAAGGATGGTAGTTGGCTGATCCTTATTTTGTATGTGGATGACATGTTGATTGCTGACAAGCACTTGGAAGAAATTTCAGCTTTGAAGTCAAAGATGGCAAAATCGTTTGACATGAAAGACATGGGTGAGGCAAGTCATATACTTGGTATGCGCATTGAGAGAGACAGATCAAAGAAGTTGATTTGGTTATCTCAAACAGAGTATATTGACAAGGTTTTGCAACGTTTCAATATGGAGAAGGGAAAGGCACTGAGTGTTCCATTGCCACCATATGTGAAACTTAGCAAACAAGATTGTCCTGTGTCTGAGGAAGAACAGGCTGAAATGGATAAGATTCCATATGCTTTTGCAGTGGGTAGTTTGATGTATGCAATGATTGCTACTCGCCCAGACATTGCATTTGCAGTGGGAGTAGTAAGTCGATACATGTCAAACCTAGGCAAGAAACATTGGGAGGCAGTGAAAGGAATATCGAGATACCTGAAAGCTACAAAGAGTATGCATATATGCTATGGGAGTCGGGAGCTAAGTGTAAAGGGTTTTACAGACTTAGATTATGCAGGTGACTTGGACAATCGAAGGTCTACGTCAGGGTATGTCTTTACATTGGCTGGTGGAGCAGTATCATGGCGTCCTAGATTACAAGATTGTGTTACTCAGTCTACTACAGAGGCTGAATATGTTGCAGCATCAGAGGCATGCAAAGAATCAATTTGGCTTAATCGACTAGTAACAGATTTGGGAATCAAAGAAGAGATGCCTGTGTTATATTGTGATAGTCAAAGTGCTATACAATTGGCTCGCAATCCAGTTTATCACTCAAAGACAAAGCATGTGGATGTGAAGTATCATTTCATCAGGGAAATGCTCGAGGATAAGCAACTTCAGCTTGTCAAAGTTCACACCACAGAAAATCCTGCTGATCTACTTACAAAAGGACTTCCATCAGAGAGCTTTGCGCATTTTCGCAAGCAGTTAGGTGTAGGGTAGTACATCACTTCTCTACATCTCTTGTATATTAGCTTGTATAGTAGCTTCTCTCACACTTAAAGTACCACATTGGTCCTTAAGTGGGAGGTTGTTGGGGTATAAAGCCCAATGTGGTCGCCCAGGTAAGTGGGCGGGCCGCCATGTATGTACACATGTTCTTTTGTAAAAACCTAATAAGAACTCACTATGCTCTACACATTACAGTAGAGCGAGTTCACCATATCGTCGTGCTCTTCTTCTCGCACTCTCTCTCGCGTCGCACTTCCGCTCGTACTCCTTCAATGATGACACAGCGACCAAGGCGACCAACCTTGCATAGAACTGGCCCTCCATGAAACTGTCATAACTTTCCTATCGTAGCTCCAGTTAACGAGCCGTAAAGACAGACCTATGGAGCACTCTAAGTACTACAGTTTTTGTCCATAAACTTCCATTTTTGACCACTTGAAACATACCCACTTTTAGCATCAACAACATAGTTTTTTGGCCCTTTAAAGCCAAATTTGGCATACATTTAGGATTAAACCTTGCTTGTTATTGAGCCCTGGTCACTGCTCGATAAACATATAGTCATCAAATAGGCTCAACCTACATCCTTTTTCTCTTTTTTCCATCATGGAAGCGGAGCGGCATGATGTCGTCGTAGGAAACTAGAGAGAGAGAGAGAGAGAGAGAGAGAGAGAGAGAGAGAGAGAGAGAGAGAGAGAGAGAGAGAGAGAGAGAGAGAGAGAGAGAGAGAGAGAGAGAGAGTCAACACGAAGCAATGAAATTTACTTCCAAATGCACTGGCCTTAAAGATTGACTCCCCTTTTGGTATTCTTTCTTGATTGCCAATCACAAAGGTAGAACTCCTGAGGGTCCAATTGTGTGGGACTCTGCGTCTAGACTCTAGATGCTCTGCCAGAGAGTGGCTTGAGAGAGAGAGAGAGAGAGAGAGAGAGAGAGAGAGAGAGAGAGAGGCATTGGCCTCAAAGATTGGCGCCCCTTGTGATATTTCTTTATTATTGCTCAAATTAAGGTATAACTCTCGAGGGTCCTCTGCTCTCAGACTTTGCGTCCAGATGCTTTCTAGAGTGAGGCCCCAGGGGTCCTTGTAATGTTTAAACATTACAAGGGATGCCCAGAAACAGAGCCCAAAAGCAATCGGTTCATAAACACCAAACCTCGAAAGCATCTGCTCCCAAAAGCTAGCGAAAAGTGCGGAAATCCGACAACTTGCCACGTGGCACAGCCAGCACAAAACGCCGAATATCCGTACAGCCCTGCCGCGTCAGCATCCATACAATCTGCCACATCAGCGTGTTAGCGCGTTTTATGAAAATGAGCTTCAGGGTTCCAGCTTTGGGTTTTTAGGGTTTTAGGCCCTAGGGCATGTGCTTTATAAGTTCTTCAAGTTGGTTAGTCCAATTTCTCTTGTCCACTCGGCCATTTCTCTTCTAGTTGGTCATGCCACGTCATCACTTTGTGACATTCCCCCCTCTTAAAAGAATTGTAATCGCCTTCAATTACGCCTGCAAAAACAGCCAAAGGATAGAAACTTTCTTTCAGTAGACGCCGACTCTATGTACTCATGCACTAGACTCCACCAATCCAGCACTTTTACAAAGACATCAATCAGTGATCAATCACATTTCTCTCGAAGGTCTCAGATACAAATCCTGATCATTGTGACCATTTAGCAATCACAGAGACTACACCGATCTTTTCACGGATGTTTGAGCTACTAAATTTTGTTACTATCATATTCATATCCTTCCTTTTCACATTTCAATCAAGCAAACCATGCCCACGACCATCTGTCATGTGACACATCTAACCCTATGTGTCCGTGGACAAGCTACAGCATGACCAGGGTTCAGTTCAGTCAATTCAGTCTAGAATAGGAAGTGATCTCGCACCTTTGTGAGTCTGTTCGCAAAACGTGCATGTCCAGACACTTAGAGTAGATGCATATCCTTTGGTTGTACACAGCATGATCATCAGATTTCAGTCAGAACCCATCAATAGCATTTTTACAGTGCATAGACCTATTTTCCCTATTTTTGACATTTTTCACTTATTATTTTTAAGTGACTTTTGTTGGAAAGTAGGTAGGGCAATTTTGCTAAGATAATATATAAGCAAACCAGAGCTAGCACTTTCTGGCAGAAGGGGCCGCAGGAGCACTCGCTCAATAGGCAACTTCTCAGCAGAACCCCCAAGAGGCCTAGTGTTTTTGCATCACAACAGAAGGCTTGCGTTTTTGGACGATATCAGCTAGCGTTTTTGCTCTTGCAGATTTATGGCGATAGCAAATCAAGTAGACTCCCCAGCGTTACCAGATTCTCCACAGCAAGACAAAGATCAGCCCTAGCGTTTTTGGATCAGCCTGAAGTTGGCGTTTTGCAGCTCCATCGCGACTAAACCTAAGTTAACATCAGCGTTTTTAGTTTTCTGTAGTCAATACCTGCAGTCTGACCCCCGAACCTCGCAGATCTCACCTTCCCGCAGCAGATCCTCGCCGCACGGTCAGATTCCGCGAAGTTTATAGTTTCAACCCGGAAAACAAAAATTTCAGCATCTGCGTTTTCAGCGCGTCGTCGTTGCATCATCGTCATCGACATAGAGTCAGAATTCAATAGATAAAGATTTGCAGATTTCAGCCCTTAGCATTTTCAGATTTCAGCCCGTCTCATCGTCGTCCTCATCGTCGTCTTCATCGTTGTCAACATTGTCGGCAAGTCCAAGCATTGTAGAGATTTGTGCAATCTTAAGTAGACCGCTCTCGCCATAGAGAGTGTGGGGCCCTTGGAGGAGGGTTTTACAACGTCTCTGGTGTCGTATTCTCTTCTCTCTCTATCTCCGAGTCTCAGCACTTCCATTCACAGTGTCCATTCACTTTGTTGTGTCCATTGCACTCTCTCACGAAAGGAACGAAAGGCTCTCCCTTCCCTAAGTAAAGGAACCTTCATTCTGCTGCACCTTACATTGGTATCAGAGCTTTGGCAGTGTTCTGTATCACTCAAGGAAAGAACCACATGATTTTTTTTACTTGTTGCGGTCGCACGAACCCAAGTTCACTTGGTCGTGTTGATTCCTATTCTTGTTTTTGAAGAGTGACAGGAAACCCAAGAAAGAAGGGCTTGTCCAGCCTCCCCTTGTGCCTCTTTTCACTCATTGAGAGCGGACCGTGCACTTAGCGGCCGGCAATCGATGTGAGGTGGGAAAAAGCAACCTTGGTGTGAGTGCAAGGCCGCCAAGGGGTGCGCCCGCGGATGAAGAGAAGATCCTTCTCTAACACAGATTGCAAGCTCAAGAAGAACCTCAAGAACCTCAAGACCCACAAGAACCTCAAGAACTCAAGAACCCCAAGAACCCAAAGTTCCTTGTGAACTTAAGAACCCAAGACCACAAGAACACACAAGAATTCACGACTTCAGTGGATGGTCATTACTCGAAGCGGAATGGATACTTTGCTTGGAGGTGACGAGCATGAGAGGGGCGAAGAAGAATTTTCCCCACCAGGAAGTTTTTCTGACCCTCCCCCTTCCCCATATACGCCAAGGATTGCACTAACTCCTTCAAGCACTAACTCCTATGAAGGAGTTGCCGCAGTTGTTTATGGACAGGAAGTTAGAAAACGAAGAAAGAAGGGCAGCCATAGATCGTGACTACGAAGAAAGAGTGGCAGCCATAGAGCGTAAGTACGACTTGGAAGCCAAAGAAAGACAAGCCAAATTTGATCGTGAGAATAAAGCAAGACAAGCAGAATTTGACCGCGAGAACAAAGCAAGAAAAGAAAAGAGCGACTGACACATGAAAGAATTCTTGCGACTCTTTTCTATTGTGCAGGCGCAGTTTGCACAGAATCAAGAAAAGGACTCTCTAAGTCTCTTCTTCTCCAAAGCACGACACACATGATTTGGTTGATAATGATGAACATGATGATTTGGATGATAAGCACAAGCATGATGATTTGCATGATGATAAAGATGTGATTTTTCACAAGCATGATGATTTGCATGAAGATGATGTGATTGTTCACAAGGATGATGTGTTAGTTGATACTGTTTCTGGTGAAGCTAACCTCATTGCAGAGTCGATCAATCACGAAGAACCGATCTTGGCTCTCGAGTCGAGGTCCAAAGAACCCCCACAAGAAGATTCGATAGATCGCGAAGAATCGATCTTGGCTCTCGAGCCTAGGTCCAAAGAACTCTCACAAGAAGTACTATGTGTTTGAATGATTAGTCAGCACACAGTGATCGAGTGTTTCATTCGTGATCGTTTCCTATATTTTAGTCAGTGTCTTTATGTGATCCCTTTTCCTAGGCATGACATATTGTACGTTGAGCACGTTTCACTCATGAATGAGCACGGATGTATGCGGATTGTTCATGAAAAGTTGAAAAGTATGCATTCAAGGAAGTCACATTCCTTGTCTCTTCCTTGGCACGACACAGTTGTAGAAAGAGCACATGAAAGTATGAGCACCAAGCATGGGCATTTCTGTTGTGAATTGCCAGTCGATTGATTTAGATCAGAAAGAAAAAATTCGATCTCATTGTTTGCATGTCTTGGATGAATGGGTTGGCACTCCGTCTAGTAGTTCATCTACATTGCGTGCATAGTCTTTAGAGAAGACGAGCTTTTCCAGCCACTTTACATGGAATGGGTATGTTCATGTTTTCCTGAATTTCAGGATTTTTCAGCCATGGAGATTCTTGACTGTCACGTGACACATCCCAACCCTATGTGTCCGTGGACAAGCTACACCATAGCAGGGTTTCCGTCAAGTACAGTCAAGTTAGATTAGAAGTGATCTGGCACTTTTGTGAGTCTATTCGTAGACAGTGCATGCCCAGTCACTCAATGTAGATGCATATCCTGTGGTTGCACCTTGCATAAGCATAAGCATTTCCATCAAATTCCATCAAAGTCAAATTGGGGATTTTTCAGATGACTTTATGCCATTTTTCCCTATTTTTTGACATTTTTCACTTATTTATTAAGTGACTTTTGTTGGGTACTCAGTAGGGCAAATTGGGTAAGTTAATTTATAAGCAAACCCAAGTTAGCACAAATTGGCAGATGAGCCAAGGAGCACAGCAGGCTACCAAGCGACAGGTGTTCCCTCCCTCTCTCAGCAAGACCCTCTCCAACCTTGGCGAGGCCACTCCCCATCCACTCCCCTTCATCAGCGTTTTGCTTCTCGCATGCTTGGTCCTTCCATCCCTAGCACCCATCGCCATCCCTCTCATGCTATTGGCGTTTTCCAATCACTGCTAAGGCCAGCGATCCCATCTTCTCACTAACGCTAGCAGGACATGTCTTCAGCGTCTTGACTAGCATTGGGAACCTGTGCAAGACAATCGGTTTTCAGCATTGAAGGACTTTCAGTAGCAGCAATTTCAGCCTTTAAAAACTCCCTAAACCCTGCAGCCAACCAGCGTTTTTATCTTCAGCATTCAGCCCTTAAATCGCAGCAGATCTGCAGTGTTTTTGCATCCACTATTCAGCGTTTTTACAGCCAGGCATCAGTGTTTTACAGCAGGTATTAGAGCAAGGAAAAACGTAGCCATATGCACAGCTAGATCAGCGTTTTTCATCCCCAAGTCACCCCCGACAAAGGTAGTGAAATTCAGCCACAAGTCAGCCCCTAAACAGTCCATTTTCAGCCCAAATACAGTCCCCGATTCCCGTCGAAGAAGATCACAGATTTAGCCATCGTCGTAGCCATCGGCACAGTCCCATTGCATACGCATTGTACGCCTTTGTGCAATCAAGTAGACCACTCTCGCCGACGAGAGTGGGGCCTTCGGTGGAGGGTTTTACAACCTCTCGGTTCGTATCTCTTATCTCTCCTTCTCTCAGTCTCATTCACTTGCATGCACAATATCCACTCACTTTGTTCGTGATCACAACACTCTCTAGAAGACGGAAAGATCTCTCTTTCCCTAAGAACTAAAAGGAACCTTGAGCAGTAAAGATCACTAATCTTGAGAAAATACAACATTCATTCCGCTGCACCTTACATTGGTATCAGAGCTTTGGAAGTGTTCCGCATTACTCAAGGAAAGAACCACAAGAATTTTTTTTGCTTGTTGCGATCGCACGAACCCAAGTTTACTTGGGCGTGGTGATTCCTAATCGTGTTTTGTTGAAGAGTGACAAGAATCCCAAGAAAGAAGGGCTTATCTAGCCTCTCCTTGTGTCTCTTTTCACTCATTGAGAGAGGACCGTGCACTTAGCGGCCGGCCAATCGACGTGAGGTGGGAAAAAGCAACCTTGGTGTGAGCGCAATGCCGTCAAGGGGTGCGCCCGCAGAAAAGGGTAGAACTCGGGTGAAGAGAAGATCCTTCTCCAATGCGATTTGCAAGAAAAAGGAAACTCAAGAACCTCAAGACCCTCAAGACCCTCAAGAACCAAGTTCCTCGTGAACTTAAGAACCAAAGATCCTAGTGCATGGTCGTCACCCGAAGCGGCATGGATACTTCGCATTCAGGTGATGAGCATGAGAGAGGCGACGAAGGATTTTCCCCACCAGGAGATTTTTCCAACCCTCCCTCTTCGCCATCTACGCCACGAGTTGTCCTCACTCCTATGGAGATGATGGTCAAGTCGATGTTGGACATGATGGCACAACAACAAGAAACGAATCGAGTTGCATTGGCACAACTCGCAAGCAAAGCAGAAGCACAAGAAGCCAAGGACCGCGAGCGCGATGAAAGAAACGCCACACTTGTCACAAAACAAGAAGAAAATCGCCTTGCTCAGGAACGTGAGCGCATTGTTCTTGCCGCAAAACAAGAAGAAAATCGGCTTGCTTTCGAACGCGAGCGCGATGAACGAGAAGCTCAAAGGGAGATTCGTCATTAAGAATTTCTTTCCCACATGCTAGCCTCGAAGACCGAACCACCCAAAGATCGTGTGAGTTCCTCTAGTCGTGCAAGCTACGATGCGGATTCCAACAACCCCGTCATCGAAAAGTTGACTTTCAGTAAGTATGATGGTAAGATGGATGCTACGATGATTCATTCTTGGTTGCATCAATTTAATGCTTATTTTTCAACAACTAAGAAAACAGGAAATAGCAAAGTTTTGACGGCAGCTATGTACCTTGTCGGTGATGCCATCAATTGGTACCATGCATGGCAAGAGGCACAGCTAGCCGCGCACCTAGAGGCAGCCGACGATTTCACGCCCCTCTCTTTTAGTTGGGTTGATTTCCAAGACAAGCTCAAGGCGCGGTTTATGTCACCTCAGTACCTCGCACGATTGAAAGAGGATTGGCGTAATCTCAAGCAACATGGTATGCTAGTCATGTCTTTTTCTAACCGTGTTTTGTAGCTAGGCACTCAACTACGCAAGTCGGATAATGAGCGCAAAGAGGCTTTTCTCTTTGGGTTAGACGAATACATCAAGTTTGATGTTGAAGTCTTTGACCCCGCGGATCTCAACAAGGCGGTAGCAATCGCTCTCGCCCAAGAGATGAAGCACAACAAGGAAAAGCCTCAGGAGAACAAGTCTTCTCAAGGGACATCTCAGAATTCTCAGAACACACAGAATGGTAAGAACGGTAAGAATGGTAATTCTTCTAGTCCTTTTTCCTCTAATTCCTCGGAAAAGAACTCTCACAATGAATCTAAGGGTAAAGCTAAAGCACCTGCAAAACCTAAGCTAACCCCTGATGAAAAAGCTTCTCAAGGAAGTATAGGAGGATACATCACGGCGGAAGAACAAGTGCTTTATGCTAAAGAAGGTAGATGTTTTCAATGTCACATTAAGGGTCACATTAAGAAAAACTGTCCTAAGAGAGTCCCACCTAAAGAACCAAAGGCACCCGTAACTACCACAAACTCTGTCATAACACAACCTGCATCTTCTCATGACTTTGACACACACATTGATGAATCTCTCATGAAGTGTTATAGTCATGTAAAAGGACAGCGTTTTATCATATTGTTTGATCCAGGCAGTATGCATGATGTGATTAGTCCCCCTCTTGTTGAGAGAGCCTGCCTAATGAGGTTAGTCAGAAATCTCCTATCGAGGTTTCTGGCTTCGCTCTTGGGATGGACTCTCTCATCATGAAGGAGTGCCTTGATGTGATGTTTACCGTTCAGGAAGCTTCTTTTCGTAGGAAATTTCTTGTGTCTCCTCTCTCAGGATGTGATATGATTTTAGGCATGAAATGGTTTCGTGAACTGAACCCTCTCGTTGATTGGGAGGCTCTCACTCTCACTTTGCATGCCAAAACAGATTCCCCCCTCATCATTCGTGCTGAGGAGGGCTTGCATTCTTTGCCTCTCATCTCGCATGTGCAGGTAAAGTGTGAATTACGACGAGGAGCACAAGCGGCTTCATCTATGCTGCCCTAGTTTTCGAGAGCATTCAGGCTCCAGGTAAGTATGCGGAGTTGTTTACGAAATTTAAACATCTCTTTTTACAGGATGATCGTTCACCTCGTCTTCCACCGAAGCGGCCGGAGGACCATCGCATCGAGCTTATGGAGGGAGCGCAGCCGGTCAGTAAGGCTCCCTATCGTTTGAACAAGTCACGGGAGGAAGAGTTAGAGCGACAACTCACGGAGTTGGTGGCTAGAGGATTCATACGTCCTAGTGTAAGTCCTTTTGCTGCCCCTATTTTGTTCATTCGCAAGAAGGATGGTTCGTCTCGTTTGTGTGCTGATTACAGGGCATAAAACAAGATGACCGTCAAGAACAAGTTTCCGATGCCTCGCATTGAGTATCTCCTGGATAGGCTCAATGGGGCAAAGGTTTTCAGCAAGGTCTATCTCAAAAGTGGATGCCATCAGGTACGGGTATTCAAAGGCGACATTTTCAAGATCGCCTTTCGCACCGAGCGGGGGCAATGGGAGTATATTGTTATGCCTTTTGGATTGACAGGAGCCATGGGTACGTTCAATCGTCTCATGGTAGGTCGTTTCGGTGATATGGTAGGTGTATGTGTGTTCATCTTCTTAGATGATATTCTCATTTTTTCTGCATCGTGGGAGCAACATGAATTAGATGTTGAAAGGGTACTAACTCGTTTGGATGAGTGTCAGTTGTACATTGCAGCTAAGAAGTCTGAATTTTTTCTTACTGAAGTCACTTATCTGGGTTATATCATTTTTGCAGAAGGCGTCAAGCTAGACCCCGCGAAGGTGGAACAGGTTCGTAATTGGGATTTGCCCAAAATTGCATATGATGTGTGTTCTTTTCTTGGTTTATGTCAAGCATATAGTTTGCACATAGAGAATTTTGCACGCATTGTTGCACCTATGACTGATGTTTTGAAAGGGGTAAAGATTCGCCATCAGCGCGTAGACTTGCCCGAGGTAGCCATTGAGGCTTTCGCAGCTCTCAAGGTCGCGGTGAGACAGAAGCACCGTGTCTTATCCTTGCCTCTTGGGATGATCCCTTCGATGTATGGACGGATGCGAGCAATGTCGCCATAGGCGCTGTGCTCCAGCAGAATGGTCGCCCAGTAGCTTTCCTTAGCCGGAAGCTCAATCGTGCGGAAAAGAATTATTTAGTTTATGATAAAGAACTTTTGTTTGTCATTCACTTTCTTCAGCATTGGAAGCATTTTTTGTATGGTAGAGAGTTTACAGTGCGCACAGATCATCAAGCCCTCAAGTGGTTACAGTCTATATGCCTAGTGCACATTGGAGTGATCGCCAAGCGTGGTGGTCACAATTTTTTGAGCGATTTGGAGGTTTGATTGAGTATGTGCCTGGAAAAGCTAACCATGTTGCAGATGTGTTGAGTGGCAAAGGACAGATTTTGGCTCTTGAGTCAAGAACCACATTTTCTATACAGGGTGAGTCTTTTGACAGCATGAAGAATCAATATGTAGATTCGGAGTTTGGTAAGTATTGGTTGCAGGCTCTTGCTTCCCAAGGGCCCAATAACTATCTCATTCGTGATTGATTGTTATTTTTTCGTCAGTGTCTATGTGTGTTGCTCTCTCTCTCAGGCCAGCCATATTGCATGATGTACATGACTCTCACGGGTAGGCACAAAGGTATGAACATCACATTGGAAAAGATTGAACGATTTTTCTATTGGTCTAAAATGCGAAAAGATGTGTTTAGTTATGTCACACATTGCACTATATGTCAAAAAGTAAAAGCTCCTCCAGGTAAGCAGCAAGGCCTCTTGCTTCCGCTGCCTGTTCCCGAGGAACCTTTTCAGGATATCTCTATGGATTTTGTGACTAACTTACCACCAAGTCAGCATTCAAGGAACACTCAATGTTTAACTATTGTTGATCGTTTCAGCAAATTCTGCATGTTGATTCCTTGTAGGGCCACAGTTACTGCACAGGATGTTGCATGATTGTTCATACAGCATTCGTACCCCCTATGTGGTTTGCCAAAGTCCATTGTTTCAGATAGGGATGTTAAGTTTACGTCCAACTTTTGGCGTGCACTCTTTGAAAATTTTGGCACAAAGTTGAATTTTTCATCCGCTTTTCATCCACAGTCAGATGGTCAAACGGAAATTTATAATCAATTAGCTTTTGATGTGTTGAAGTCTTATGTTCATGATCAACAGTCTCAATGGGAGCTCTATCTCCCATTGGTACAGGCTATTCTCAATGATTCCTTCTTTTCGGCTATTGTTCGAACTCCGTATGAGGCAGCTTTTGGCCGTCGATTCCAGTCATTGTTGACTCGATCGGTCAGTCAAATGCCTGATGCCAATGCTGAGAGTCAGTCATTGGATGAGATTTTTGAGAGTGTGAAGCTTCGGCTAAGCAAGGCTCAGGAATCTTATTCTCGACAGGCTAACAAGCATCGTCAGGAGGTCTCGATCAAGGAAGGAGATTGGATGTATCTATGGATTATGAAACAGCGTCTTAAGCAAGTTGGAAAGAAATGTCCTAAGTTATCTTTTCGTATGTATGGTCCATTTCCAGTCATCAAAAAGATCAATGAGGTTTCAATGAAATTGAAGTTGCCTAACTCATGGTCAATGCACAACGTTTTTCATGTTTCTTGGTTTAAAGTGTTTCAGGGAACACCTCCAACGGACGTTTCGGAAGAAGAAGAACCGGGGATCATCGATGAAGAAGGAGGTTATGGAGCCGGAGCAAGTTTTGTTGCATCGGTTTCGCCATGGTTCGAAGAAACAGTACGACAGTATTTTTTGAAGTTCAAAGATCGAGAAACACATGAAGCGGTGTGGGTAGACGAAGAGTTCTTCAAGGATTATCCAGAGTTGTTGGCAGACTACAAGGAAGCCATGCAGCTCGGTACCAGTACCTCACTTTAAAAAGGAGGGGATGTCACGTGACACATCCCAACCCTATGTGTCCGTGGACAAGCTACACCATAGCAGGGTTTCCGTCAAGTCGAGTCAAGTTAGATTAGAAGTGATCTGACACTTTTGTGAGTCTATTCGTAGACCGTGCATGCCCAGTCACTCAGTGTAGATGCATATCCTTTGGTTGCACCTTGCATAAGCATAAGCATTTCCATCAGATTCCATCAGAGTCAGTTTGGGGATTTTTCAGATGACTTTATCCCATTTTTCCCTATTTTTTGACATTTTTCACTTATTTATTAAGTGACTTTTGTTGGGTACTTAGTAGGGCAAATTGGGTAAGTTAATTTATAAGCAAACCCAAGTTAGCACAAATTGGCAGATGAGCCAAGGAGCACAGCAGGCTACCAAGCGACAGGTGTTACCTCCCTCTCTCAGCAAGACCCTCTCCAACCTTGGCGAGGCCACTCCCCATCCACTCCCCTTCATCAGCGTTTTGCTTCTCGCATGCTTGGTCCTTCCATCCCTAGCACCCATCGCCATCCCTCTCATGCTATTGGCGTTTTCCAATCACTGCCAAGGCCAGTGATCCCATCTTCTCACTAACGCTAGCAGGACAGGTCTTCAACGTTTTGACTAGCATTGGGAACCTGTGCAAGACAATCGGTTTTCAGCATTGAAGGACTTTCAGTAGCAGCAATTTCAGCCTTTAAAAACGCCCTAAACCCTGCAGCCAACCAGCGTTTTTATCTTCAGCATTCGGCCCTTAAATCGCAGCAGATCTGCAGTGTTTTTGCATCCACTATTCAGCGTTTTTTCAGCCAGGCATCAGTGTTTTACAGCAGGTATTAGAGCAAGGAAAAACGCAGCCATATGCACAGCTAGATCAGCGTTTTTCATCCCCAAGTCACCCCCGACAAAGGTAGTGAAATTCAGCCACAAGTCAGCCTCTAAACAGTCCATTTTCAGCCCAAATACAATCCCTGATTCCCGTTGAAGAAGATCACAGATTTAGCCATCGTCGTCGTCATCATCGTCGTAGCCATCGGCACAGTCCCATTGTATCAGTCCATTGCATACGCATTGTACGCCTTTGTGCGATCAAGTAGACCACTCTTGCCGACGAGAGTGGGGCCTTCGGAGGAGGGTTTTACAACTTGTCGGTGTTGTATCTCTTATCTCTCCTTCTCTCAGTCTCATTCACTTGCACGCACAAGATCCACTCACTTTGTCGTGATCACAACACTCTCTATAAGACGGAAAGCTCTCTTTCCCTAAGAACTAAAAGGAACCTTGAGCAGTAAAGATCACTAATCTTGAGAAAATACAACATTCATTCCGCTGCACCTTACATTGACGAAGGTAGACGTATGACTCTCGACGAAGATGAAGCATTGAACTACCACAAAAGACTATGTCTGTTTCGCCGTTGCCCAAAAAAGCAAGCGTTGCAGACCTTTATGAAGTTCAAGTATCGCACGACCCACACCTTAACGTGGGCCGGCGAAGAGTCCTTTCCAGGATTCCGGATGTTATTGGCGATCTCCCTCGACGCCATACAGTTCGGTACTGGTACCTCACTTTGAAAAGGAGGGGATGTCACGTGACACATCTAACCCTATGTGTCTGTGGACAAGCTACAGCATGACCTGGCTTCAGTTCAGTCAAGTCAGTCTAGAATAGGAAGTGATCTGGCACTTTTTGAGTCTATTCGCAGAACGTGCATGTCTAGACACTTAGAGTAGATACATATCCTCTGGTTGCACACAGTATGATCATCAGATTTCAATCGGAACCCATTAGTAGCATTTTTTTTAATAGTGCATAGACCTATTTTCCCTATTTTTGACATTTTTCACTTATTATTTTTAAGTGACTCTTGTTGAAAAGTAGGTAGGGCAATTTTGCTAAGATAATATATAAGCAAACCAGAGCTAGCACTTTCTGGCCGAAGAGGCAGCAGGAGCACTCGCTCAATAGACAACTTCTCAGCAGAACCCCCAAAGAGGCCTAGCGTTTTTGCATCACAACAGAACCAGATCAGCCAGCGTTTTTGCTCTTGCAGATTCATGGCGATAGCAGATCAAGCAGATTCCCCAGCGTTAACAGATTCTCCACAGCAAGACAAAGATCAGCCCTAGCGTTTTTGGATCAGTCTGAAGTCTCGGTGTTTTACAGTTCCGCAACGAAACCTCAGTTAACATCAGCGTTTTCAGGTTTCAACAGTCAGTACCCGCAATACGACCCTCGAACCTCGCAGATCTCACCTTCCCGCAACAGATCCTCGCCGCACGGTCAGATCCAGCAAAGTTTACAGTTTCAGCCCAGAAAACAGAGATTTCAGCATCTGCGTTTTCAGCGCGTCGTCGTTGCATCGTCGTCATCGCCGTCGTCACCGACATAGAGTCAAAATTCAGCAGATAAAGATTTGCAGATTTCAGCCCTTAGCATTTTCAGATTGAGTAAAAGTAAAACTTTGTGCGAAACCTATAAAAAAAACAAAAGGGAAGGGAAGGGGGGGAACATAGATTGCAAATTTTTTTATGGCAACGTGTTTCGACCCCAAGCGGGTCTCAACAGGGCAAAGAAATGCAATCTCTAGTTTTGCTTATATAGAGGTGGGTCCTTGGATTTGCAACGATCAACCATGGTCAGGTAGCGTCGAAATATATCTTCATGAGGTTAGGTAAAGTACTTTCAAGGGTTTATTACAAAGCCTTTGAATAGGCCTTTCAAACTTCAAACTATGTACAAACTTTTGTGAGAAAAATTTTGGTTCAAACTTTTGTGAGAAAAAGGGGGTAGGTAATGAACTGGATGTTTCCCAAGATTAATATACATCTCAACAAGGACGTCCAAATAAACACAGGTCGCAAAAGACTTGGTGCCTTATGCCTGTCGAACTTGACTTTTTGGCATATTAAACAACTGCGAACAAACTCGTCCACGTCCTTTTTGAGCCTCTGCCACTAGAAGAACCGTTCCACACCTTTCAAGGTGGTTTCTATTCCGCGATGGTTGGTAAAAGGTGGACAGTGGCACACTGTCAAAATCTTATTCCGCAAGCGGCAATGCTTGTGTAACACACAACAAGTTTTTCCTCATCAAATAGCCTTCCTGTGGTGCTCTGCATAGGCGGATGGAGGGATAATCCCCTCCTTCCTATGCTTTTATTTTATGATCTGATCCCTCCCACGGGAAATGACGTCATTCTCCCCAAGCGAAGCCATATGAGCTACAAGAGCGCTCAAGTGCCTCAAGTGCCTTGCTCCCGCGGGGGGGTCAACCTCGCCAAAAAGGGGTTGGGAGGTGCAAAGGGAGACACCACCAACCTCAGCGGACGCCACCTGTGAGCCCACGCCCTACCAAGGGGGTATGACATTTCCTAGGGGAAAACGGTCGGGTTACAAGGGTAGTTTAGCGTGGTGAGCGATAAGTAATCTAGAGGAGGAAACTCCGAAGGGAAGACCGAAGCAAGTCCAATAGTACGTGGACCTCTGAACAGAGGTACTTGGTCGCTGTCACGCCCATAACTAGTTAGTGAGATGGGTCTCTCAAGGGCACTGCCCTAAGAGTGTAGATAATCTTGGCCTCCTTGGGAATCGAAGCCTCAGGTAGCCTAGAGGAAACTATTGACAAAAGCGTCTGCCCTAGGAGCCTGGATGCATAGTCTTGCTCGTTCTTCTTGTGCACTAATTTGGTGTATGAGGAGAACGGTCGGGAGTGCCCAACCCGACTTCTAAAAAATAAAATAAAAAAAATGAACCGCCGAACATGCACAATTTGAAAGTGAGTGCGGCAAAATGTTTGCCCACCGCATCTGGTTGTCCGAAAGCTGTTTCTAAGACTAGAAATAGCATAAACTCTGATGATGGGTGAACATTGCAAAATCGGCTCCAAGCAAAAAGTGTCACCACTGAGTAAGAGCATGCATGGATAACTGCCAAAAGCTCCTTCTCATAAATCTGTGCAACCCGTTTCGGTCTCAAATGGCTTTTGCAAGTCTGGCAAGATCAACACTGGGCCAATTGTCAAGTTCTCCTTGAGAGTCTTGAAGATTGCAATCTCAAATGGTCCCCATGTGAAAGGAACCCCTTATTGTGCCAAAGCATACAGAGGAGAAGTAATCTCCGCAAACTATCGAATGAACCGACAGTAGTGTTACAGTTCAAATTCTTGTGCGTGGTAGCTCTAGTATCTCCCAAGAGCAGATTAGGGAGTGAGGGTTCTTTTGTGCCTGGCCGTACTTGAGGTAGATGTACCTGTTCACGCCGGTGCACTTCAATGTGCTGCTCACCCGGTAGACTGGCATGAGGCTGGACCCTCATTCCTAGGGTTTCTCGGGGTCAGAGTCTCAAGTCTTGTACAATTATGCTACTAAATATGTGTCCCAGGTCACTTTTAAGTGAGTTTACATATTTATATGCATATTTTAGCCGTTTATTGGGATCGTGGGGTTTCTGTCTGAGGTAGGGCAAACTGTTAGTTTCCCTTTAAAACCCCCTCCGTACTTTTGGCATGTTATTCAATGCAAAAATCCAGCGTTTGGGTCTCTCTCTCTCTCTCTCTCTCTCTCTCTCGCTTGCGTCTTGCATTGCTAGCGTTTTGTGAGTGTGCGGCCACATCCTCTCGAGCGTTTTCTGTCACCATCATCAATCTCTCTCTCTCTACAACTAGCTCTCCCCCTCTCTTACAGTGTACACACCCTCTCGGTGTTGCATCGTGTGCGGCGAGTTCCCGTGCCCGTTCGGTGGGCAATACGAGCTAGGAGCTTGACAACGAGGAGATCTATCGCGATAGATACGAGATCTATTCGCTGCTCGTCACGAAGAGGTGGTTTGCTCGCGGTTGCAAACAAGTTCATCATCCGATTCACCCTTTTTCGCTGTACCTTTGACAAGTAGTAAAGTAAGAGCACAAACCCAAAAAGCTTCAAACCTCATGAAGATTCTTCAAATTTGACCAATCTCGACTAGTCTCAACGTTGGCCGGGTCGGTTTTGACACCCTCCGTAGAGACAATGTGTCCCAAAAAGTGGATCTCTGATAAGAAAAGCTCGTTCTTGTTCCCATTAACCACTAGTTGATGTTGCTGCAGTGCGTGGAAAGCCTGTAAGAGATGTTGTCTGTGTTTCGTCTCACTCTTGGAGAATACGATGATGCCGTCAAAAAAGGTGCCCATGAATGACCTATATTTCGAAAAATCTTGTCCATCATGATCGTTGCAGGAGCATTTGTGAGATTGAAAGACATCACCAAATACTAGTACAATCCAAAGGACGTCTTGAACGCAGTCTTGTATACATCTCCAAGCGTGATCCCGATCTGATGATAGTCACTTTTCAGGTCAATTCCATTGAAACATTTTAGAATCCTATAGCTTGTCCAGTATATCATCGATCCTGCGTATTGGAAACGTGTTCATGATGACGATTTTGTTGAGAACCATGTAGTCAATGCACATTCTCGAAGATCCATCTTTCTTTAAAACCAACAACACTAGCGAACAATAAGGTGATGTACTGGGCTGAATGAGACCCTTCGCTAGAAGCTCTTTTACTAGGTACAAAATTTCCTCTTTCTTCTCCAAAATCTTCTGATGACCTTGCATGAGGTTCCCTTAGTTCGTCAGAACCCTCGGATGTGCTACCATTTGATTCGCGTACTGCTTTGAAATCCTGTGATGATCCGTCATCCGGCTCCCTCGATTCATTCTCTTCATTGGAAGACTCTTGCCTTGTTGAGGTGGATGTTGTCCTGTCCGTAGGATAAGTCAAGGAGGCGATACATCTCAAATCCTTGCTTGGTATGTCCCACAAGTCTTCGAATAGAGTCAGACTTGTGTTCTAGACAATATCTCAAATCTTTTTTGGCAAACCAGAGCAAAACTGCTCAATCTGGTCCTCAAAGTAATCTTCCGAAATGAAGACACTGGCAAATAAGTATCCCAAAACCTCTGATAGTAGTCATCCAATGTATCTTTCTTAGTCATTCTCATATAATTCCAAGCCGCGATGACATCTCTTTTATATTCATCAGATATCCAAGTGGACGTGAAATTTTCTGGATTTTATCCATGTCGCAGACGCTTCTTTGCGTAATAACAAAGTAGACCACCATATCTGTGCAATTCCTTTCAAGTAAGATGCCACCCTTCGCACCTTGGAGTGTTCCGTGAACCAACCTCCAGAGAAAGCGACGTCAAACTGCTGTATAAACTCAAGGGCTCAATGGATGTCTTGGTAGCCTGAAAATGTCTCAAACCTGACGGCTTGACCCCCCTTCCTTGAACTCCTTGGTCTTCTTGCTCATCTACCCATTATCAGAATCGAACGAGCTCTCCTCCTCTTAACTGCTAGATGGCCTCCCATGCCTTCTAGACTTTTTCACAAATCTTTTTTTCTTGCTTTTCTTGGTTTTTCTCCGCTTCTTTCGTCTTTTCTCATCCTCATTGGACGACGAAGTATTGGAACTCTCTGAAGACAAAGGAAAATTTGAGTCATTTGCGAAACGATCACGTTTCGTGGATGTGCTTGCCAGCTCGAAACTTGATTTTTGGCCCAAATAACGGGGGAAATCCATCGATTTTCTCTTCTTTCAAGAGTGCTTCAAGCCTTTTATTGTTAGGTTCATCTTCTTGTCAAGAGCTCTGTCCAGCTCTTTTTGTGAGTATAGCTTTCTCTTTTTTGCACTTGTTTGTGCTTTCAGCTTTCTTCCCGACTTGAGAGGAGAATCAATGGCCTCATGCCACCTCGAGTGAATCTCATCAATCGGGTAATCCTTCTGGTGTTTCGCAAAGTTCGGGTCTTTGGAGGACTCGATCAATCTTTTCACACGTGTCCACCTGCAGTGACGTTTGTACTCTGCTCTTGCAAACTTCCCCGTTGAAAATTTACCTAATTCTTCATTTTTTTCTTCAGTTCTTGCGCCAGATTTTAACGTTACTTCACCTTCCTACTGAGAGGTGGTTATCTCTGTCAGATTCCCTACGAGAACCCATGTGTGCTCTTGGGTTCTTTATGTCTTATGTCCCATAAGACAGAGCGATGAAGATGGGAGCGCACCTGATGCTCGATGGACGAAGAGCGGGAGTGGCTAATAAGTCCGAGGCAGAGACACGAAGATCCCTTAACATAATCTTGACTTCTCTGTCAGATCCTCCTTGAAAATCTATGTTATGAGCGCGTATAAAGCTAGAAGAGAGCAAGAGGAGGCGCTCACAATGTATAAGAACTTGGACTTGATGATAAGCCCAACATTGATTAGAAGACTTAATACTTTATTAAGGGAGCTAGATACAAGACTTGGATTACATGACTTGAGTACAAGACAAGGCTTGATTGCAAGGACAAGACTTAAACATAAGAACTAGGAGAGGGATTTTCTCATAGGAGCCTCACAACTAGTGTTGGCAAGACTGAGGGGCTTGTGGCCCAATTCCCCTATTTATACTAGTGCTTGAGGAGGTTACTTGAGGAGGTTAGAACTTTCTATATTTTACTTGAGGAGGTTAGAACTTTCTAGGTTCTTCTTGAGGAGGTTAGAATCTTCTCGATCCTTCTAGTTCTTCTAGAACCTTCTAGATCTTTCTTCAACTTTCTAGAGCTTTCCAGAAACTTCTAAATTCTTTCGGAATCTTCTCCAAGCTTCTAGAAACTTCTAGAACCTTCTAGAATCTTCTATATCCTTCTAGATTCTTCTAGAGCCTTGTAGGCGATGACACAGGCGATAATGCAAGCAACAACTGACTCTCAAGCATCCATGACATTACCCCCTCCTCTAGCAACGAGTTCCACGAGGAGCGATGGTGTTCCTTGATTGGGGCTTCCTGGATGCTGTTGATGGAACTCTTTGACTTTGAGAGATGCATGCTGAAGATGGTGTGCTGGTTCCCAGGTTCGTTCACTGACATCATAGCCTTTCCAATGCACGAAGTACTGTAACCTTCCACGCGAAACTCGAGAATCTAGGACTTCCTCGACCTCATATTCGTCATGTCTTGAATCTCAACCTGAGGAGGTGGTTGTAGGGCTCTTCCTGGGATCTGAGATGTGTGACAAGGTTCTAGGACTAAGACATGAAAGATCGGATGGATTTTCATGGATGAGGATAACTAGAGTCAATAGGTGACTGGATTGACTTGACGGATAATTTTAAATGGGCCAAGCCTTCGATAATCGAGCTTTTGATAGGGACGAGATGAACGCAGATCACGTTGGAGGAGCCACACTTTATCCCCTTCTTTGTATTTTGGATGTTGCATGCGATGTAGATCTGGACTTTCCTTATACTTGGATTGAGCTTCTTTGATATGAATTGAAAGTTCTTTGTGAATTGCAGATAACTGTTGTGCAAGATGAATAGCAGTTGGATTATTGACTTGATGGTGCTTGTGGATATCCTGTTTGGGATGTTGACCATAATTAGGAAAGAATGGAGTGTGACGAATGGAGGCATGAAAACTATTTTTGTAGGAGAATTCTGCTAGCGATAGGAGCTCGACCCAATTATCCTTGTGATAATTGATAGTACAACGGAGATACTGTTCTAAAACTTGATTTACTCTCTGTTTGTCCATCACTTTGTGGGTGATTGGTTGAGGAGAGGTTGATTTGTACTCCGAGTAGCTTGAATAAGCTTTTCCAAAAGCTTGAGATGAATTGTGGGCCTCGATCAAAAACTATGTCATCCGGTAGTCCGTGATAACTAAAGATATGTTGTAGAAAGAGTTTGGCCGTACCTTCGTCGGTGATGGTTTAGTGGTTGGAATGAAGTGTGCCATTTTTGTAAACCGATCCACGACTACTAAAATGGAGTCAAATCCTTGTGACAAGGGTAGCTCTACAATGAAATCCATGGAGATGGATGACCATGGTTTGCTTGGAATGGGCTAGGGATGGAGTAACCCATGAGGACGATGACGAGGGGCCTTTGATCTATTGTACGTGTCACAAGTGCCTACATACTCCTTGACAAGCTTCCACATTTGAGGCCACCAAAAGTCACGGGAGAGAAGCTCAATTGTCTTATTAACCCCAAAATGCCTTGCTGTTGATGGAAGATCATGCCGTTGCTGAAGTACCTCCAAGCGTGTTGGTCCTGGCGGAATATAGAGAAGACCCTTATAGTAAATTAGTCCATCAATTTCTTGAAAGTCCTCATTAACCCCTTGTCCTCCTAGTTGTTGTCTAATATTCTGAGCAAGTGGGTCCTTTGCAATTTGCATCTTCATCTTAGAAAGAAAAGTAGAATCTTTAGGAGCTTGGCTTATGGTGGCGTTTAGTTTAAGCTGCTCAGGTTTCAAAATCATTGACTCTTGTTGATCAAATGTTGTGTCGCCTTCTCTAGGTGCAAGGTAGGATCTTCTTGACAAGGCATCTGGCTTACCTTGTTGACGGCAAGGCCTATAAGAGATAAGAAAATCAAACCTTGATAGGATACCACTCCACTTGGCTCGACGACGATTCAAAACGCAGGATGCTTGAAGTATTCCAAATTCTTGTGATCGTGTAGGACATCACAATTAACATTCGTTCGGATCTCAGACCATGATTTATCGGCAATTGCAATTAGCAATTGCATCTATATCCACTAAGGACTTCATAGATGCCTGATTGACTCATCCCTATTGCAACCATGTCTATTGAGATCATTCAGACCAAAATTTTGCAATCATTTCATCTATCAGTTCCTGCACTTAAACAAATCAAGAACAAATCAAGATCATATTATCAAGAATTCTAGTTCATAAAGTCATACAACAGAATACTGTCAGCTCTCATTATCCGTGAAGGTTAAAGAGACATCAATGACTCTAGTATCAAAAATCGAGGCATCTGTTGACAAAGGAGCGGAGTAACTCCCCTCTTGTGCATACCCATTGCACCAGATTTTCGGCCAAGCTGAATTCGGGGTTCCATTTCAAGGTAGGATCCGTACGTACGTACGGATCTGTACGGTCCTGTACGTTCGTACGGTACGTATCGTACCATACGGATTCGTATTGTATGGGTTTTTTTTTTGGTGTGGTGGTGGGCGGTGCTGTGGGTAATGTGTGGAAATAACCCCTATTGCGTCGGCAGTTTTTGGTTTGCCCTTCTTTAGCCTTATCCCAATGCCTAATTTTGTAGACATTTCGACACAACTTGCATTTGTAGAGCACACACAAATGTCATTGCGGTGGTGAATATAGGAGGGCAAGCATAATCAAGAACTCGTATGAAAGCTTTGTCTTGGTTTGTAGAATAGTGAACTAACATCGTTGGAGTGATACTTATGAATTTTTGATCAAGTACAGACCGTATTGTAGGTTTTTGGCTTTTAAAATAAAAAACCTACAAATTTTACGTACCTAACAACTCTATCCATTCGGTATTGCTTACAGGTCGTACCGAATACGTACCGTACCTTACGTACCTTACCACCTTGTTCCATTTGGAATAGACTATGCTAAACCAAAAGGTTCAAGGTAAAGTTTCACAATCTGAGGGGTATCTGCTAGGTCATTCACTTTGTATCCAACGCAGGATAATTCTTGAATTTAACCAAGGCTCATTTTACCCTTAATCTTTCTGTCCTTATGTGCCAATATCTATTCTGGAACAAGGATCTCCTCGTTTTCTTCCACTATGGGTTGCTCATCAGGCTCCCCATCTTCGGGCACATCGCCTTTAAAAGGCTTCAAGCGACTCACATGAAAAGCATTGTGAATCCTCCAAGTGTAGGGCAGCTTCATTCAGAAGGAGACATCATTTATCTTTTCGGAGATCTGGAAAGGTCCGTAGTATCACATATTGAGCTTTGGAAAAAGCCTCTCCTTTCCCTTCTTCTTTCTCAAGCGTGCCTTCTCAAAACGTAAGAGCACCCAATCGCTCTCCTTCAATTTCAAATCGCGTCGATGGCGATCTGTTGCCTTTTTCTGTCTTTCTTGAGATTTCTGCAAAGCCTCATGAACCTTGGTAAAAGCCGTGTCCAAGTCGCGCATGTACTCATCGGCTTCAAAAATCTTATCTTTCGTGCTTAGGAAGAGTGGAACCTTCGTAACACCTTTTCAAATGGCTCCTTCCCCGTCGAAGAGTGTATCTTGTTGTTGTAGGCAAATCCCACCAAAGGTAAGTACTTTTCTCATTGAGTCTTTTGATCCGAGATGTAAGAATTCAATAAATCTAGTACCACTGAATTGGCAATCTCAGGTTGCTCGTCAGTCTGCGGGTGGAAAGATGACGAGAACTGCAACCGCGTGCCAATGTTCTAACCAAATAGCCTTCCAAAACAAACTCGTGAATCTGGGGTCCCTGTCAGAGACAATCGTCTCCGGCATGCCATGTAATCTGAAGATCTGGGCCACAAACAGTCTCGCTAAGTGATCCGGCTTGACTGTTTTCTTCACTGGAATGAAATGAGCTTGTTTGCTAAATCTGTCAATAACAGTCCAGATACCATCGTGGCCACTCTGTGTTCTCGGGAGATAAAAAATGAAATCCATTGCAAAACTTTCCCAGAGGCGGGTGGGTGTGGGCAAAGGTTGTAACAATCCCTGTGCTTTATGACTGTCAAACTTGACCTTCTTGCATACCAAGCAACTGCACAGAAACTCGTTGACATCCTTCTTGAGTCTCAGCCAAAAGAAGTATTTCTCTACCTCTTTCAAGGTGGTAGCAATGCCGCGGTGACACGTAAAAGGTGGACAGTGGCATTTGGTCATAACCTTTTCCCTCAACGGCTGTGTAATGCACAACATGGTTTTCCTCATCAAGTAGCCATTCGAATGAAATATCCCGCTAATGTCTCCCCATCCCGTATCCGTGTGAAAATGTATGTAAAATCTGTATCTGTGGCATACTGGTCGACCATATCCTCGAAGCTCCTATGATGTATCGCGGAAATAGCCAGAACCAATGGTTTTCGAGACAAAGCATCTGCCACCAAATTCTTTTGTCCCTGCACATGGACAATTTGGAAGTGAAACTGTGACGAGATGTTCGTCCATCGCATCTGCTTTTCCCATAGTTGCTTCTGTGACAAGAAGTAGCGTAAACTCTGATGGTCTGTACAGACGATAAAATCCGCTCCGAGTAGGTAATGTCGCCCTGAGTAAGAGCATGGATAACTGGCCAAAGCTCTTTCTCATAAATCAATGCTGTCAATTTCGGCCTTGAGAAAAATCGGCTTTCGTAAGCAATGACATGGCGTTCTTGCATTAAGACCGCACCTAGACTACGACCACAAGCATCACAATATACTTCAACTGACTTCATCAAGTCCGACAAAGTCAAAACTAGTCCTGTAGTCAATTTCTCTTTGATGTTCGAAAGGCAGTCACCTCTAAGGGCACGCAAAAGGGACTCCTTTCTGTGTCAAGATATGCAAAGGGGAAGCAACCTCTACACACTTTCTAATGAACCGCCTGTAGTACGAACACAAGCCCAATTAGCTTCTAACTTCATGGACATTCTTCAAATTGGGCCAATCACGGATAGTCTCTATCTTGGTCGGGTCCATCTGCACTCCTGCCCGCTGACACAATGTGTCCCAAAAAGTGTATCTCTGGTAGGAAAAATTCACTTTTCTTCACATTAATCACTAACTTGTGATCTCGTAATGCGTGAAAGACTTGAAGCAGATGTTCTCTATGTTCAGTCTCATCCTTGGAGAAAACAATGATGTTGTCAAAGAAAGTGCCAACAAATAGTCTATACTCTCGAAAAAACGTGTCCATCATCCGGTTAAATGTTGTAGGGGCATTGGTTAGGCCGAAAGGCATCACCAAAAACTCAAATAACCAAAAAGTCGTCCGAAAAGCTGTATTGTAGACATCTCCCGGCGCGATTCGGATCTAATGATATCCACTCTTCAAGTCGATCTTGCTAAAGCACGAGGATCCTTGTAGTCGGTGGACTATATCTTCGATCCTAGGAATCGGAAATCTGTTCTTGATGTGATTTTGTTGAGAGCTCTATAATCGATGCACATTCTCCAAGATCCGTCTTTCTTCAAAACCAACAACACAGGAGAGCAGTTTGGTGAAGTACTAGGCTTGACAAGACCCTTTTCCAAGAGGTCTTTCACTTGGTTCATAATTTCTTCGTTCTGGGCTCGACTCACACGGTAACGTGGCCGATTCGGTGGTGTGCTTCCAGGTATGAGATGAATGGTATGATCTTCAGGACGAGCGCGTGGTAACTCGCCTGGCAGGCCCTCTGAGAAGCAATCGGCATGAGTGTGGAGAAAATCTTGGCGTTATTTATCAAGTTTAGACATATTTGTCCTATTCTCATCATTCATCTCTCTCAAAAAGATCGAGTAAACAAACAGACTGGATTTCATTAATTTTGAAATGGCCGAAGCCGATACAATAGGGACAGACTCGCCCTTAAGTTTTACATCAAGTACAATGGTTCGGCCCTTCGTTGTATTCAAAGGCGCTTTTCTCGCCCGATAGTCGACCACGGCGTTGTTCTTGTGGTACCAGGGAATTCCCAAGAGGACATCACAACCTTCCAAAGGCATTATGTAGAAGTCCTCATGCCCCAAATACCCCTGAAAATGCAACCGAAATTTGCCAATGACAGGTGTAATGGCTACGTCCCTATCGGGTGCCGCTAGAATTGCCTCTGCTAGTGGTCCCATCCGATCGGGGGTGATCTCGAGCCGCGCCGCCAATTCAGGTGAAATGAAGCTGGCCTTGGCTCCTCCATCAAAGAAGATCAGGGCTTCTTGGTCTTTCATTTTGCCCCATGCTCGACAAAGTTCTGTACTCTCGTCCATCGTGCTTAGGTTAGTACCCACGCAATCTGGCACCAGTCGTGTTTTCATCTTGCCTTTTCGTCCACGTTCCTTAGCTGCTCTCGAACCTTCAGGCTTGTCTTCATCCTTGTCATTTTGTTCTTTCGGTGCCTTCTTAGGGCACTTCGCGGAGGTGTGCCTAGTTTCCCCGCATCCAAAGCACTTTCCCTCTTTGATGTAAAGAGCTCTTCCTTGAGGAGTGAGTTTGGGTCGTGCATCCTTTTCTTTCTTTTCTGGGTTGCTCTTCCTCTTTCTACTTTCATTTTTCAAAGTCTGTTCGGTCCTTTGCGTCATGATTTCATCTGTGGGGTAGGTCAAACTGCCCGAGTGAATGGCAAAACCCCGTTTCGCATGACTCATCAATTCCTGAATGGAATCTGACTTTTGCTCTAAGCAGTGATCTCGGGTCTTTGTAGGAAGACCCAAGGTAAACCACTCAATTTGTTCTTTGAACGCGATCTTCTTAAATGAAGAGGTTGGTAGAAAAGAGCTCCAGAATCTCTTGCAATATGCAATGTATCCTTCTTGGTCATTTGAAGATGGTTCCAAACAGTTCGTATGTCTCGTTCGTACGCTTGAGTTAGCCAAGAAGAAATAAAAAGCCTTTTAAATGTCAGCCATTTACTGGCACTGTCTTGTTCAATAGAAGCGTGGACCACCAAGTGCGAGCATTTCCCTTGAAGTAAGAAGCAGCCCTCCCAATCTTGGAGTGCTTTGAGTAACGCCCTCTAGAGAAAGCTATGTCAAACTGTTGTATGAAAGACAAAGCCTTTGAAACATCTCTACAACCAGAAAACGTGTCAAATTTAATTGACTATCCACCTTCACTCTCGGACTCTCTTGCTTTTATATTCCAGAGTGTCGTATTGGTTGGCTTTATAAATTTTTTTCTTCTTTGCATAAAAGTTGCTATCGTCAGAGCCCGAACTGTCCGAAGACGAGTCCTTAGTAGAACTATCAACAACTGGGCGAGATTTAAGACTTCTTTGCCTTTTTCTTACCCTTTCCGAGCTTTGCTTTTTGCTTCGCTTTTTGCCCTTTCTGTCTTCTTCGCTCGAATCAGAGGAGCTAGAAGAACTCGAAGAAGAAGAAGAAGAAGAAGAAGAAGAAGAAGAACTTGGTACTCCTTCAAATCGAACACGCTTCTCCTGCTTTCTTGCCGACGCAAATGTAGACTGTCGACCCAAATAACCCCGGAAGTCAGTTCCTTTCTTCTGCTTTTTGTCGTGCTTATGTGCTTTGTTCTGCGCGTCAAAAAGCTGAGCAATTTGTGCATCAACCACCTCTTATAATTCTTGCTCTGTATACATCCTTGGAGTAGGGGGTTTCTTCAGTGCCAGTATGAGGGGTGGTTCTGTGGTCTGCCGCCACTGTGAATGCACCTTGTCTAAGGGAGGTCTGGCTCATAGATTTTGCAAATTTCGGGTCCCTCAAAAAATTTAGCATCATCTTTGTTGCATCGCGGATCAATCGTCGATGCTCCATCTCTTCGATCTCCGCCTAAGTAGGCCGAGGCGAGCCATACTCCTCGCGTGAATCTTCGTTGTGATCTCTTCCCGCATCTCCGGATGCAGAGGAAGACGACTGATCTTTGTCTGAAGCCATAAGTGCCGCGTAAAAAGAATCGGATTTCTCGTAGAAGAGAAATCGGCCGTGCTTTGATACCACTGTAACAGACTTGGACACTCCAAGTTGAGATTCTACCGCGACACCACAAAATTCACTTCAAAACAGTTCACAATTCACAATTGATTCGACATTGGCCCGACGGAGTTCCGTGCCTAGAGATTTTGGCCCCAAGATTGGCGCCCCTTTCGGTATTTCTTTTTGTATTGATCTGCAACTCAAAGTACAAGTGAGTGATCGGGACTCACTCTCAGACTCTGCGTCCAGATGCTCGGAGAAGTGAGAGCCCAAGCCACTATTAAATAGATTTATAGGGGATGCTAAAAGCAGAGCCCAAAAGCTTCAAAATCAAAAGCCTTTTTGAAAATAAAGCAAAAGAGGTCTCTCTCTCTCTCTCTCTCTCTCTCTCTCTCTCTCTCTCTCTCTCTCTCTCTCTCTCTCTCTCTCTGATTCTCTTGCATAGAATAAAGCAAGGTAAGGTTGCGTATCCAAAAGCAAGCCCAAAGGCTGCCGTAAACAGCGCCCTGCACGTGGTTGCCTGCTCGTCTTCCCCGTCGCAAAACGTGCCGCTTTTGCGGGCCCGTTCGTTCTGCAGCCACGTCATTGATTCTGCCCGAACTTGCGATGCGGGACTGCTTCCAGAAGGGGCGTGTGTGTGTATTGGGCAGCCAGCAGCCACGTCACCAGTTTGTGACAGGTCTACTCTGTTGTTATGCATAGAAGCACCTACGTTTCGAGTAAAATTCAAGAGAATTTTCACGTCAACTTGGATATCAGACGAATATGAAGAAGATCTCATCATGGCAGGGCATCATTTGAGGATGACTAAGAAAGACACGTTGGATGACTACTGCCAAATGTTTTGGGATACTTATTCGCAAGTGTCCTCATTTTGGAAGATTACTTTGAGGGACCAGATTGAGTGGTTTTGTTGTCGTTTGCCAAAAGAGATTCGACAGTTTTGTTTGAATCAGAAGTCTAACTCTATTCAAAGACTTATGGGACATGCTAAGCAAGGATTTGAAATGCATGCCAGCTCATTGACTTATCCCACAAATAGGACGATATCCACTCAACAGGGGCAACAATATTCCAATGCAGAGAATGAATCAGGGGAACCGAATGACAACATCAAAACATCCGATCAACGCGGTCTGGATGTGATTGCTAAATGGTTACAATGATCACGATTTGTATCTGAGACCCTCGACAAAAATGTGATGTGCTCAGTGGTTGATGTCTTTGTAGAAGTGCTGAATTGGTGGAGTCTGGTGCATGGGAGTCGGTGTCTATTGAAGAAAGTTTCTCTCCTTTGGTTGTTTTTGTAGACGTGATCGAGGGCGATTATAGCTCGTTCAAGAGAGGGAATGTCACGAAGTGATGCCGTGGCATGCTTAACTGGAAGAGAAATAGTTGAGTGGACATGAGAAACGAAACCCGAATAACAAAGGGAAGTTTTGAACCCAGGAAGCACTGGTCGAGAGGCCTAGATCCCTAAAAACCAAAAGTTGGAGCTCTGAGTCTGATTTCCATAAATGGCGTTGACATGGTGATGTGGGCAGCACGTACGAACGTTAACATGGCAGGGTTGTACGGATTTTCTGCGCTTTGTGTTAGCTATGCAATATGGCAGGCTGTACGGATTTTCACGATTTACGGTGGCAAATTTTGGAGTTTTTGGTGCTAGCTTTTGGGGGCTTATGCTTTTGGACAATCCTTGTACTGCTTATAAGAGCCCTTGGGGCCTCAGTCTGCAGAGCATCTGGAGGCAAACTCTGAGAGCAGAGGACCCTTGGGAGTTGGACTGTTGCGACTCATAATAATAAAGGAATACCGGAAGGGGCGCTAGTCTTTGGGCCAATATGTCTGGGCGTGGAACTCCGTCAAGCCGTGTCAACTCTCTCTCTCTCTCTCTCTCTCTCTCTCTCTCTCTCTCTCTCTCTCTCTCTCTCTCTCTCTCTCTCTCAGGCGGAGCAACGTCTCAGACGGGGCATCGCTTCGCTACAGAGGATGCAAGAGCAGCATCCAGACAGTCCTTGGTTGGAGGAGCAGTTACAACAGACTCGACAGGAGCTTGCTAGCCCACAGAGGAGAGGCGACATGAGTTTGCTTTCCATCGACAGGCATCTCAGTGGACCCAGGTGGGCGATAGAGTGACTGGTGCTTTCTTTGAGGCAGTGGGACCTTGACACTTGTATGCCAAGGTTAGTCAGTTGAGGAGGCCCGACGGGTCAGTTTCTTCTGAGCCCGAGAATATGCGTGCAGTTGCTACTGACTTTTGCCATGAGTTACTGTCTGCAGAGTCCCAGTAAGTGTAACTAAGTCAGACTTTGTAAATAATTAATTTATTTACGAGAATAGAATCATCTAATTAGTTGTGTGTACACCAGAATAGACCTAGCAGTTCTAAGGCCTCAGGTAAGCCTAAATGCGGGCCACAACACCTCAGAGGGACCTTAGCAGAAATTACCCTGAAGCCCTAGTGATTGGGAAATCGGGTCTTCAGAAAGGGGTAAGCAGTAGCCTCAGATTTTAGGCTGAGGAAAAATACGCGCGTCAGTACAAGCACATGAATGAGATGGGGTCCTTAGAACAGTGACCCTAAGGCTAATAAAGCTAATAAAGCCTTAGGGTAAGTTTCGTTAAATTAAATTTAACGGTCCGTGTCCAGGCAGGCGGCCGGACAAGTGTGAACAGGTAAAGGCGGTGCAGTGCCAGTGCGGCATTGCGCCGGCAGACCTTTGGTGTTATCATAAAAGAATCATTGGTAGCATTTATTAGTTAGTTGCACATTTTTAATTAATGAGCTAGAAGTTTTTAAAGTCAAAAGTTGAATGGTTTTTAAGTTTTTAAAGTAAGTGAGCCAAGTGGCACACTTACCAATGCAAACTAACTCTCTCTCACTCTCACTCTCACCCTCTCTCTCTTCCTAGCGCCTCTCCCTGATGGCTATTTAGGAGCCCCCCCTCCCCCATTTTCAGGGCTGGCAGTGCACCTACCCCCCCTTAATGTGAGCGTGCTCTACGCGATGGAGCCCTCCATTGAAGCTTGAAAGCAGCCCCTTGCGACATATGTGGTAGCCTTGTGCTCCCATTGTCAAGAACAAGGGATCTCACAGTCATAGACACCTTCTGGTGAAGTTTCATCGCGAAAAGCTGCCGTGGACGCTCTCTTAGCAGAATGTGGCGGCTGTAATTCTCTGTTTTCAGCCCCTAATCACCTTGATTAGGGCTGTTTTCAGCAGATCAACCATAGAAATTCTCTTCTCTCTCCTTATCCTAAGACTACATCAAGTTTGGTGCGATTCCATCGCGAAGAAGACCTCTGTTTCAGCGTAGGGGTGTGCACAGGTAAGAATTTCAGGTTATGTGCAGAAAATTACAGCAAGCATGTGCGTGTGCATTTTGCTTGTTTCTCTTTTGTGTTCGATGCATGAATGAATGAGCATGAAGGCAACACATAACGGAAGATGGACTCTCCTTTGTGAGAGCTTCCGATGAGCTGTTTTGGAAGACAGACTCTCTTTTCGAGAGCTTCCAACCAGTCTCGCAGAAGAGGGGAAATCTGTAACAGACTTGGACACTCCAAGTCAAGAATCAACCGCGACAGCACCAAATAACCACTTCAAAACAATTCACAGATCACAATAGATTTGCACTGGCCCGGCGGAGTTCCGTGCCTAGAGATATTGGCGCCAAAGACTGGCGCCCCTTTCGGTATTTGTTTTTGTATTAATCAATCATCAAAGTACAAGAGAGCGGTTAGGGTTTCACTCTCACACTCTGCGTCCAGATGCTCTCAGAAGTGAGGCCCTCACCACTAATTTAAAGGTTACAAGGGATGCCCAAAAGCAGAGCCCCAAAAGCTTTTAAAATCAAAAGCATCAGTTCTCTCTCTCTCTTAGAGAGTCTTTTCTCTTTTTTTTATAAAAAAAAAGCAAAAGCAAAATTCGCGTCGCTCATTATTTTCCAAATTTTTTTTCTTTTTTTTTTAATAATCCGCCTCCGCGATTTCCGGAATTTAGGGTTTTTGGCAAAAATTAGGGTTTGCAGGAATTTTAGGGTTTCTGGCAGAAATTAGGGTTTCTGCTATCCGCCACGTCATCACTTAGTGACAAAATCCCCTAAGCAGAAAGAAAGTGGAAACACTTTCTCAGTCAGTAGTCAGAACATAACAGAAGAAAGAATAGAGGACGGACGTATGCAACGTTCCTGTGCTTGTAAAGATTCTCCCTTAGTAATAAAGATATTCTCTTTATGGGGGGGACCAGCCCATCTTCTGGTCCCCAATGAAGTGTCAAGCTTTTCCTCTCTCTCTCCAATTCTCTTGAGCATTTGAAGTATAATTAAAAGTAAGTTTACGCTTCCGTATTTTTGTGACAGTGGTATCAGAGCAAGGTCCTCTCTCTCTTCTTGAAGGGATTGACGACTCTTGGCAGACTGCAGAAATGGGAGGACGCGAGATAGAGTTCTCTTCTTCAACAGCAGGTGGAAGAGTTGCAGAAAGCTCTCTCCCATCCAGAAGTCCAAAAGATTCTCAATACTCTTGAAAAAGGGAAGGAGAAAATGCCGATGGGGTCGGGAGAAATCCCGCAGAACCCAAAGGCGCCACAACCAAGGAAAGATCCTTTGATTGGAACCTCCTGCATGCACGAGAGGCAGAAGAAACCTCCAGAACGTCATGTGCGGTTTAATCCAAAATTTCAAGAGCACGATCCCCGTGATTCCCCTCAATTCTCTTTCATGAAGGATCTGGATGACATAGTTGCTCCGGAAGACATGTTTCTCGACGATCCGTCGCAGCAAGAAGTGCATTCAAGGGAAAGGACTCTTGTTCACAAGGAGTCTAAGCATAGAAAGAAGGAGCACCATAAGAAGAAACACCATAGGCAGAAAACATTCAAGTCGGGAGATAAAGATGTGAAATTCGACACCTACAATGGACGGCGTGATAATGACAAAGCTTTGGCTTTCATCCGCCAATTTGAAGTTGCATTTGCAGAAGGGAATTTCAAGGAAAGATCCAAGCTTCGCCATGTCAGTTTGTACCTGAAAAGCACCGCCAGCAATTGGTGGTTAACCCTTATCCTGGAAGATCGCAAATCCCAAGATTGGACTGCCTTCAAGAAGGAGTTCTACGCACAGTTCCTTCCTCCAGACTATGAGGAAGAGGTAAAGAAAGAATGGGATCGACTTTCACAGTCAGAGAACGAAACTGTTCCATGCTATGTGGATAGGTTTTGGGACGTTCTCTTGAAAGTCACTCCTTTCAAGAAGATTGACGATTCGGAGAAGATGCGCAAGTTTGAAGGAGGTTTGCATGAAGCCTTGCAAAAGGCTATGAAGCTTTACCCTCGAGGTAACTTGCAGATACTTATGGAATCAGCCCGCATAGCTGATGGAATACATGACAAGGGTACTCCCAGGAAGATGGAGCAAAGCACTTACCATGCCAAGCAGAAGGCTCTCCATGAGCAGCCTACCTCTTCTACTTCTTCTCAAAAGAAGAAAAGAACCGCCTCCGAAGCAGAAGCAAAGACAAATCAGCCCAAGAAAGGGAGATATCTCTCTCCTGTTGAGTTGCGAACCTACATTAGTGAAGGAAGATGCTTCAAGTGCGGACAAGTTGGTCATATGAAGGGTGATTGTCCAACCAAACCTCCACAACCACCCTCTTCCAATGCAGTCCCAGATGTACAGGGAAATACAACCAAGGATGGAAAAGAAAGAGCTCTTCTCAAAGCATGGGATAGTATCAACAACCAGCGGGCTCTTATTTTGTTTGACCCTGGTAGTACAGACAACTTCATCTCTACCAAGCTAGCTGACGACCTGAACTTGCAGCCCAATCGTTTTGGAGTCTCTATTCAAGCGCAATCTGCTTTCAAAGGGCAGAACTCAAACTCTACTCCAATCATAGGGAAGTTGAATCTAAAGGTCGACGACTACAAGGATCAAGAGTCTTTCTTACTAGCTTCACTTGAAGGATTCGATGTTATCTTGGGAATACCTTGGCACTACAAGATGCATCCCATTCGTGACTATGTTCAGAAAACCTTATCTTTTGCTCATAAAGGAAAGGAGTATCTTGTACTTGCAGATGCAGGTGATTGGCGTATTCCTATCGCCAATCACATTGCCATCAAGAAAGAAATGAAAAAGTGTGTTTCAGCGTACTTGATTTTTGCAAGAGAGAGAGATGTGTCTGTTTCACAACTTTCTTCCTCTTTAGAGCAAAAAAGACTTAAGTTAATAGAAAGATATAAAGATTGTTTTGCAGATGAACTTCCAAATGAACTCCCACCTTCGCGACGTGAGGATCATACAATTGATTTGATCCCAGGAAGTTCTCCTCCAAATCAGCCCCCTTATCGAGTTAGTCTAATGCAGCAAGAGGAAATTCTCAAGCAGGTTAACGAACTTTTGGAGAAGGGCTTAATAAGGCCTAGTACTTCTCCATATTGTTCACCTGTCTTGCTAGTACAGAAAAAGGATGGCACATTCCGCATGTGCATAGACTATAGATCTCTAAACAAGATCACAATCAAGAATCGATTTCCAATCCCTCGGATTGACGACATTCTTGATAAGTTACAAGGAGCCAGTGTCTTTAGTTGTATAGACTTGAAGAGCGGTTATCATCAAATCCGCATAGCTCCTCAGGATGTGCATAAGACTTCATTTAGAACAACCTTCGGGTTGTATGAATTTCTAGTGATGCCTTTTGGGCTCACTAATGCACCAGCTACATTCAACAGAATGATGGATAGAATCTTCCACTCATACAAAAGCTTTACAGGCGTTTTCTTTGATGACGTCTTAATCTTCTCAGAGACGGAAGACGAACACTATAAGCATCTCGCCTTAGTGTTTGAAGAATTACGCAAACACAAATTATTTGTGAATGCTAAGAAGAGTGAGTTCTTTCTAAAAGAAATCCACTATTTGGGCCATATAGTATCTCACAACCAGGTGAGAATGGACCCTGATAAGATTCAAGCGGTTGTAGAATGGCCTACGCCAACTACAATACATGATGTACGAAGTTTCCTTGGCCTCTGTTCTTATTATCGGCGTTTCATTTGAGCTTTTGCCGCGATAGCAGGTCCCCTCCATGACCTGACAAAGAAGCGGATTCCATTCCATTTGGGGTCTGGACAAAAACAAGCTTTCGAAAAGCTTAAGTATCTACTCAGTCACGGATTTTCTACCAGGCGAAAATCCTGGAGTACCTGGGCAAGATTCAGTACGGTCTGTGAGTTACAAGGGTTTGTCCCTCTCTCTCAGCCTTGGTCCTTAAATGCATCATTGAATTTTCTACCAGGCGAAAATCTTGGAGTACCTGGGCAAGATTCAGTACGGTCTGTGAGTTACAAGGGTTTGTCCCTCTCTCTCAGCCTTGGTCCTTAAATGCATCATTGAATTCGTTTGGTGATTTCCCGACGTTACCCTCGGGTGGCGTGACTAACAAGGGAACATGGACTGACTAACATGGCATGAAAAGACTTTTTACTCCCCCGAGGGGGAAACTTGCTTCCATTCCCCGTTGACATGCCACGATACGGCATGGAGGCGCTTTTCCCTTTGTCGGCAAGTCCGCAAGGTAATTTGTCTTTGACTCGTTTGCGTGCACGCGAAGCAAAGGCAGTTCCTTGCTGGCTTGCCTGCTCTAGCCCAAAAAAGTAAAAAGTAAAAAAATCTACTCAGTCACGGACCTGTTCTCACCGTCCCTGATCTTCGCAAATCTTTCGAGGTATACTGCGATGCATCTGGAGATTGTGTAGGAGCAGTTTTGAACCAAGAGGGTCACGCGATAGCCTATGAAAGTCGGCGCCTTAAAGATGCAGAGTTGCATGCCTCCATATACGAAAAAGAGCTAATGGCAGTAATTCATGCTCTTTCCATTTGGAAACACTATCTATTAGGAGCTGATTTTATTATCAAGACAAATCATCAAAGTCTTCTCTACTTTCTCACACAGAGAAAGTTATCAGAAAAGCAGATGAGATGGGCCAACTTTCTTTCAATGTTTCATTTTCAGATTTTACACACTTCTGGAACAAAGAATGCAGTTGCGGATGCTCTCTCCAGGCGTCCAAAGATCAATGCACTAACAACAATTTATCATGAGGAACTAGAATCTCTCAGCGAGATGTATCCTCAAGTTCCAGACTTCGCCACAATTTGGGCAGATCTTCAAGCTGGTCACCCAAAGCCACCTTATTCTATCAGGGATAATACACTCTATCGTCAACAAGCAATATGCCTAGCTCAGCCCTTACGACAAAAGGTGATGGATGAAGCACATAATTCTCCTTATGCCGGGCATCGGGGAATTGCTTCCACCACTAGTGCCCTCGAAAGGTATTTCTTTTGGCCAACACTCCGTGCGGACATCGAAAAACATGTACGTGAGTGTTTAGTCTGTCAAAAGGTAAAATATGACAGACATAAAGTTTATGGTAAGCTTCAGCCGCTCCCTGTGCCTAACACGCCATGGGAAAGTATTGCCATGGATTTTATTACGGATCTTCTTCGATCCAAGAATGGAAATGATGCAATCTGGACTATAGTAGACAGATTCAGTAAGCAAGCCCATTTTCTTCCAGTAAAGAAGACGATCAAAGCTGATCACATGGCTAGAATATTTCTAGCTCAGATTTTTAAACACCATGGATTGCCAAAGACTATTGTGAGCGATAGAGATCCCCGCATGACTAGTCTATTTTGGCATGCATTGTTCGAAAACTTGGGAACTAAGCTTGATTTTTCATCAGCTTATCATCCTAAAACAGATGGTCAAAGTGAAATCGCTAATGCCACTGTTTTAGATCTCCTCAAGTGCTATGTTTCGGAACGACAATCCGAATGGGAACAGTACTTACCAATAGTTGAGTTTGCGTATAATAATACCATACATTTCTCAACTGGTAAAGCCCCTTTTGAAATTATTTATGGGAAGCCACTCTTACTTCCTATTATGGTGACCAAAGAAAACATCTTCGCCGTAGATGAATTTGTGCGCAATATTGATATTGCCCATCAACAAGTAAAGCAAGCGATTCTTCGTACTCAAGAGCAACAGAACAGAAAAGCAGACAAGCACAGAAGGAATCTCAATCTTGAAAAAGGACAATATGTCCTGCTTCGGTTTGAGAAAGCTAGATTGAAAAAGCGGGTCGGCAAAGGAAAAGTTGTCAAACTTTCCCGTAGATTTTACGGCCCTTTCAAAATTATAGATAAAGTCAATGATGTGACTTTCAGACTGGATTTGCCTTCTAACTGGCTCATCCACAATGCTTTTCATGTCAGTCTCCTCCGACCATATGTTGGACCTCATCCAGTGGCGCCCGTACAAGAAGATCCTTCAGAAGTCGAAGAGACTAAGGAAATCCTTCAACCTGAACAGATAATACACCACTCGGAGAGACAACTCAAGTCGGGGAGTCTACATCGAAAGTATTTAGTCAAGTTCAAGAATTACACTCCTTTAGATGCAAAGTGGATGACTGAGTCCGATCTTAAGGACTACCCTGACATCTTGCACAGTTATGTTGACGCTCTACAGTTGAGGTCAACTGTTTAGAACCAAGAGGGATGTAACTAAGTTAGACTTTGTAAAAAATTAATTTATTTACGAGAATAGAATCATCTAATTAGTTGTGTGTACACCAGAATAGACCTAGCAGTTCTAAGGTCTCAGGTGAGCCTAAATGCGGGCCACAACACCTCAGAGGGACCTTAGCAGAAATTACCCTGAAGCCCTAGTGATTGGGAAATCGGGTCTTCAGAAAGGGGTAAGCAGTAGCCTCAGATTTTAGGCTGAGGAAAAATACGCGCGTCAGTACAAGCACATGAATGAGATAGGGTCCTTAGAACAGTGACCCTAAGGCTAATAAAGCTAATAAAGCCTTAGGGTAAGTTTCGTTAAATTAAATTTAACGGTTCGTGCCCGGGCAGGCGGCCGGACAAGTGTGAACAGGTAAAGGCGGTGCAGTGCCAGTGCGGCATTGCGCCGGCAGACCTTTGGTGTTATCATAAAAGAATCATTGGTAGCATTTGTTAGTTAGTTGCACATTTTTAATTAATGAGCTAGAAGTTTTTAAAGTCAAAAGTTGAATGGTTTTTAAGTTTTTAAAGTAAGTGTGCCAAGTGGCACACTTACCAATGCAAACTAACTCTCTCTCACTCTCACTCTCACCCTCTCTCTCTTCCTAGCGCCCCCTCTCCCTGATGGCTATTTAGGAGTCCCCCCTCCCCCATTTTCAGGGCTGGCAGTGCACCTACCCCCCCCTAATGTGAGCGTGCTCTACGCGGTGGAGCCCTCCATTGAAGCTTGAGAGCATCCCCTTGCGACATATGTGGTAGCCTTGTGCTCCCATTGTCAAGAACAAGGGATCTCACAGTCATAGACACCTTCTGGTGAAGTTTCATCGCGAGAAGCTGCCGTAGACGCTGTCTTAGCAGAGTGTGGCGGCTGTAATTCTCTGTTTTCAGCCCCTAATCACCTCGATTAGGGCTGTTTTCAGCAGATCAACCATAGAAATTCTCTTCTCTCTCCTTATCCTAAGCCTACGTCAAGTTTGGTGCGATTCCATCGCGAAGAAGACCTCTGTTTCAGTGTAGGGGTGTGCACAGGTAAGAATTTCAGGTTATGTGCAGAAAATTACAGCAAGCATGTGCGTCTGCATTTTGCTTGTTTCTCTTTTGTGTTCGATGCATGAATGAACGAGCATGAAGGCAACACATAACGGAAGATGGACTCTCCTCTGTAAGAGCTTCCGATGAGCTGTTTTGGAAGATAGACTCTCTTTTCAAGAGCTTCCAACCAGTCTCGCAGAAGAGGGGAAATCCCCTAAGCAGAAAGAAAGTGGAAACACTTTCTCAGTCAGTAGTCAGAACATAACAGAAAAAAGAATAGAGGACGGACGTATGTCCCGTTCTTGTGCTTGTAAAGATTCTCCCTTAGTAATAAAGATATTCTCTTTATGGGGGGGGACCAGCCCATCTTCTGGTCCCCAATGAAGTGTCAAGCTTTTCCTCTCTCTCTCTCTCCAATTCTCTTGAGCATTTGAAGTACAATTAAAAGTCAGTTTACGCTTCCGTATTTTTGTGACAGTAAGAGTGTCAGGATGCATGCAGGGAGCAGGTTTGGGCACAGATGCGTCGTCTTGTGACTGAGGAGATGCGTCAGAGGCTCGAGCTGCCACTTCAGCTTGAGGAGCTGCACACGGCTCTTAGGGCCCTCCCCTGTGGTAGCTGTCCAGGTGAGGATGGGTTGACTCCCAGTTTTTTCTTCAAGTACTGGGACCTGCTTGCCCCAAATCTCTGTAGTGCTTTTCAGTACATTTTGCACACAGGAGTGATGCCTGACAACATGAGTGAGGGCTTGATCCACCTCATTCCCAAGGAGGGTGGCTCCTTGGATGAGATTCGACAGTGGCGCCCCATCACCATCCTCAACTCCGCTTACAAAATTCTTGCCAAGGCTCTGAGTTTGAGGATTCAGCCACTTCTAGAGAGCCTTATACATGGGACCCCGACAAGTTTTGTCAAGGAACGCAGTATCCTTGACAACATCTTTACTTTTTGGGAGGCTTCTGTCCTGGCATGGCTCCGTGGTGAGGACCTCGTGGTTCTTCTTCTCGATTTTGAGAAGGCATACGACAGAGTTGATTGGGACTTTCTAGAGGGCACTCTACGCCAGATGCTTGGATCAGAGGGGTGTCAGCTTTGTACAAACAGGCTCACAGTCAGGTACTTTTGACAGAAGGTAGAGGTGATCGCTTCATGCTTACACGCTCGGTCAGACAAGGCTGTCCTCTTGCCCCCTTCCTCTTTCTGTTCTATGCGGAGGCGATGAGCAGGTTTTTGGTGTCGCAGCAGGTTGGTCTACGGGGCTTAGCACTCCCTATTCGGGGAGATGAGCTACTGGACGTTGAGTTTGCCGATGACTAAGCCTTGTACTTAGATGGCAAAGAGGCCAACCTTCACAGGTGTGAGCAGGCTCTAGAGACCTTCTGTGTGCATTGGGCGCACTGATCAACTGGAGAAAGACGGTGGCTTTCTCGGTTGGTAGTGCTCCTGTGCCAGATTGGATGTGAGGAGAGGGTTTTAGGTGGATTCCCCCAAGGACTGCAGTTTGGTACTTGGGCTGTCAGGTTGGTTTGGACTTGTCTCCCAAGCAGCAGATTGCTCCCCTTCTCCTGTCTATCATGAGAAAGTTGTTACATTGGAGCTCAGCACGACTTTCTTTGGCTGGCAGAGTAGTAGTTGCCAACCAGGTGTTGTTGGCGACTATGTGGTACATCACTTCTTGCTGGATCTTCTTGAGTTCTTGTATCAGCCAGGTAGAGAGACTGATCAGGAACTTCCTTTGGTCAGGACGTGACACTCAGATAGCTCGAGCCAAGGTGGCTTGGTAGGTCATCACTCTTCCTTGTTCACAGGGAGGGCTTGGGATCATTGATCCAGCACAGCAGAGCAGAGCCCTTCTTGGGAAGATCATCGTCAGAGGACTTCTTCCAGGTGAGGAGCCCTGGAAGGAGTTCTTGCTACAACGGCTTCGTGCTAGGGTGCCTCAGGCAGGAGGCCCTTGGCAACCTTCGACCCGATGGATCTTTACAGAGATGCGCAGAGTTGGTTTGAGCAGGAGATTGGAGGACCGCTTCACTGTGAGTTTGCTTCGATCTTGGGAGCTCTTGCGGCGTGGCCTGGAGCAGAGACAACCTATGTGCACGGAGGAGCGCTTAAGGCAGCCCCTTGTCTGGAACCCCATGGTTAGCACTTAGAGAGGCCACTTTGTTGGTAGTCGGCCTCATGTTTCCTGGGGTCCCATGGCAGCAGGTCCAGTGCGCTCTTTAGGTGACTGGCTAGAGTTCACAGGTTTGTCAGAGGAGGTGCAGGGTCTCTAGCTACAGGGCATGAGAGGGGTGCAGAGCATGTGCCAGGACATCTCAGAGTCAGTTCCAGCTGAGTGGCTCACGCCTCTCTCGAGCCAGTAGCACCCCAATGGATGGGAGCCTTCACACGACTGGAGGTTCTCATTTCAGTCAGGGCCTGCTCAGAGACTGTCCCAGCCCTCTTCTTCGAGCTTCAGGGTGGGGGACGCCTTCAGCGAGTTGCAGTAGAGGCCTCGCAGGTAGCAGAGTGCTGTTTTCAGAGGATCCGAGTAGTGGGAATCTATGGGAGGACTTGTGTCATAGACCCTGACCCAACAGCTCTTGAGATTGGACACTGGAGGCTGTGGGCTTGGGAGTGTTGTCCACTGGCACGAGTACAGTGGGATCCTGGTGAGTGGCTATGGAGGGACCCCTTCTCTTCTGCAGACCACCCAGGAGTCCTGTTCTTTCAGTACACTGTTCGACCTGGACGTCATATACTAGCAGCACAGAGAGAGGCCCGCCCCGCTGCAGCACCTCATTGGCAAGAGGAGGGTCTCACAGTTGAGTTCTTGGCAGCCTTCTGGGAGAGGTTGTGGGACTCCAGATAGCCAAGGCGAGTCACCTTGTTTCAGTGGCGGGTCGCACACAGAGCTACAGCAGTTGGGAGTTGGCTAGTGCATAGTGGTCTCTCGGCCGCATGTGTAGCTTGTGACCACCTGGTGGAGAGTCAGCGTCACTGTCTTTCGGACTGTCCCGCGGCCTAGCAGGTGTGGCTACGAGTTCTTCGGCTGATGCCTGCTCTCTCCACGGCTCGACAGTACACTTGGGGAGCAGCGGCTTGGTCCACCCTCACGGGCCCGGCACTTCAATTTGAGCTATCTTCCACCGACAGGATGATAGTGATGCAGGAGGAGCGACCTACACTCCAGCCTGCTACAGAGCTTACTCCATAGGAGTGGTGCAGTGAGAGAGGAGTGTTGGGAGCTCATCAGTGGCCTGACACTCTGGTTCATCTGGCGGGCCCATTGCTTCCGCATCTTTGAGGCTCGCCTTGTGCCACCAGTAGAGACTGTTCGCGATTTTTGGCCAGAGCTGATCCATACTCTCAGAGGATATAGCTTGAGGGATTACAGGGCAGCTTCGACCGCATGCGGGAGCACCGAGAGGCTTTCCTTCGACTCTGGCGTTCTGGGCCTTTTTACACCATGGTCGAGGGTGTACTCCGATGGCATTACCGACCACCTGTGTGGCTATTCCCTCCCCCCATTTCTTGATTTAGCCCCATTGTACATATACTGGTTTTTTCATTGGGAGAGTCTCCCATCATGGTTGTTGTAGCCCTCTCTTGAAGAGGTGGTTGTAGCCCTATGGGCAGTTTCAGTAACTAATAGAAGGATCTTTTTCTCGAAAAAAAAAAAAATTCTCTCTCTCTCTCTCTCTCTCTCTCTCTCTCTCTCTCTCTCTCTCTCTCTGTGTTCTTCTCGGGTGTTTGTGTGTGCGCGCGTTGGCCGACACACTTTAGTGCAAATTAGCCAATTTGAAGGTGTTATGAGAGAGGTTAGAGGTGCTGTGGAATCCCTGGGCTATAGAGAGGCAAACATTTTGTGTGCTGAGTGTGTTCCCTATTCCCCCTCTCTAGCGTGCTAATAACAACAAGAGTATGGTATAACCTTTCTATCACCTAAGTGTGGTAGATAGGTTATGCCATTTCCCTCTTGATTAACAAGTCTTGAGTTGAATTCTCCTTGTCGAACAGATCTTTAAGGTCTCTTGGGATAGTTTCTTACAACGGTAAAATCCTCTTCTTCTTCTCTCTCTCTATAGTCGAGTTCAGTGATTTTGTAGTTTCTGTTCGTGTGTTGCTATTGATTTCTCGCTTGGAGTGTCCAACCCAGTAACAGTGCTAGCTCATGTTCACCGCATCACTCCCAAGGGGGGTTTGTTACCATATCATGGTAGTGATGTGTGAAGACGCGTAGACTGTTGGGGCACTTTTTTCTACTCATTAGGAGCGCCGCCCCCCCCCCCCCCCTCGGTGTTTTCTACATGACAATCATTCTAGGGCAAGCCTTACCTTTGTATCAGTACATTCAGTAATATTACTTCCTGTGTTGTGAGCTCTTTAGCTTCTCCTTCATCTTCTCCATCTTCGTGTCCATTCCTGCAGCCCCCGTATTCTCAATAGTTGCCAAATCTGAAATAGTAAAATACCTTGTAATAGGGGGTGAATACTTGCATGGTTATTTATGTATGCTTGAACAAGAAGAGGTGGAATATACCTCTATGTTAATGCCAGAAACCATATAGCAGATTAGTAATTTTGTTATCAATCTACGACAAGTATAGATTCTCGGAGGATGCTATCTTGGTAATGTTTGAACAAGAAGAGGTGGAATGTTGATCTTTGTAATCTCTACAATGAAGCCTAGAACAATATAGCTTATTGGGAAACTGTTCTGCAATCTATGACAAACTGTTCTGCATAATGGTGCATGGTCTTGTTAAGTGCTGAGTGAACATTTTAGCATACAGGTGATACCTGCCTAAAGATAGCAGTCCCGAATATTTGAGGATTGTGCCTGTAATGCTTGCAGAAAAAGCTAGAAGCATGTTGGCATGTGATTATGGCTGCCTTTTCATGCGATGTGATTATAGCGCATATGGGTAAAACAACGAGAATTCTAAGGCACATTGGCTAAACACATGCATATCGGACATGTTTCACATTCATCACGGCAAATTATGGCTAGAAACTGTGAACATTTTGTCTCTCTCCATCTGAGTTGTAATACACAGTCCCTTCAAGCTTCAAAATGAATAAATCGTATAATATGAAGCATAATGTACACCTTTGTGATAATATCAGTGGGAAGTTCATGAATTCTCTCGTTTTTGCAGAATTACAGCTCCATAACTACACTTCATGAAGATGTCATAGATGGTAAGCCAACAACTCTAGTGATTGAATCATACACTGTGGATGTGCCAGAGGGGAACACTTCACAAGATACCAACTTTTATGTCGAAACTCTCATAAAATGCAATTTCAAGTCTCTCTCCGATTTATGTGAGCGCCTTGCTTCCTAAGGCTGGTGAGATTAAGGCTGTTCAAGGACATATAGCTTCACAACAACTTTAGAGACATTATTACTTCACCTTTGCCAACACCTCTACTCTCATGCCTCTACTTACAGGCATCCTTAGCAACCTGTGGTTAAAGGCTTTTTTGGCTGTGGTTAATGAAAGTCATTAGTTTCTGGGGGAGAGAAGTCTGTGACTCTTTGTCCATATTGCCGAAGATGCTAAGATGCAGGGGTTGTCTCAATAAAGTAGCATGTTGACATGACATCTTTGTGACTTCATTAATGCTGTCGGTGCCAATTATAGTGACACATTAATGGCTTTCGGTCATGCTCATAAAGGCAGCTTATCCTCTTGGTAAGGTCATTTCATATAGAGGTCTGCATCTGGTTTAGTTACTGCTGCTAGTCTAATGATTCAAATCAAACCTTCAATGGCAAAAGGTAGGCCGTTTGTGGAGATGTGGTCATTGAATGTATATAGGCCAAAAGCCAAGATTGTGTAACAACATACTAAGTTATGGTTTTTCTTGGACTATCCTGCTTGCCATTGAACACAATTCTCAATGTTGTCACAAACACTGTGACCTCCAGGCAAGATGTGAGCTCCTATGGCATGTGTGTTGGAGGCTCTCACCTGATGCTTTGTACTTGTTTGGTTTCTTGAGTGCCATAGATAGATAGGTGAACATATCAATGTCTTTGAGTGGCTTGCGGGCTTTGTCTTCTGATATTCAGTTGGAGCTGTGAACACATTGTGCTTTATGCTTTGTGATTGTGTGATTTCTCTCTTATTCCACGGCGTTGCCATAGGTCCTCTTGTTCCACAGCATCTTGTCTCAAGTGTTAAGTTCTTTTGTGATAGCAAACTCTCTTTCAAGAGGAAATGGATAACTTTTCTATCTCTGACACGTAGAGCTAAATCCAAGCAGGAAGACTTAGATGTTTGAGGTGTCTTGGCATTATTCCTACGACGTTAAAACCTCTCTCTCTCTCTCTCTCTCACACACACACACACACACACACACACACACACACACACACACACACACACAAAACCTCTCTCACTCTCTCACACACACACACACACACACACACAGAACCTGCCATACACGACGTGGATTTCTAATACCTCAAATGTTCTGGCCTTTTTTTTGGGTTCTGGGCCTCGTCTGGTTGGCATCGTGACCTTGCTGCCACCAAGCTTGTGGTGAGCTATGGCCTAGTATGGCGAAGTGCCTAGTGGTTAAGAGTTTATGGGAATAGGGTGAGCACAGGTCAGTCTTTCTCCTCACAATTCTCTGCACATACCGGCTCGAAGAATTTGGTGCCATAAGCGAGCCTTCTTTGAGCAGCACAACACTATGAGCAAGCTCACTTGCGAGAGCTACATGGCCTAACAAATATAGTGGCCAAAAAGGAATCTTGTGACTTTTGAAGTAGAGCGAGATGGATGAAAATTACACTAAAGATGAAAAGAAAAAAGATAAAAAGATCCTAGTGGCTATGAGCCTATAGGAATAGGGGCTAGAGTCTCTCTATTCCAAAGATGCACAGACAGTGAGGAGTTCTATATATGGGGGGCCATGGATTGCCTATATTAAGTTGGTTGGATGGAGATGTTATTAATAATTAAAGTGATAAATCATCGGTGATCATGTGCTGTGAGAAGCAAACTAAGGATCTGGGCTAGAAGTACAGTGCATTGGCAGGAATTTGACAGACTTTGTCTAGACAAGGGTACGACCAGGGAGGCACGGCCTTGGCAACGTACAATCCATTGGCAAGGATTTGGTGGACCTTGTCTAGAATAGGGTACGGCCAGGGAGGCCTGGCCTCGGCAACGTGTGCTGACTATGCATGCGATGTCAAGTGGTCTCCTAAACAAGGGCCAGTTGGCCTACAAAGGAGAATGGTTAAGTGGAGATGAGCATGTAGAATTACCCGCATCCTTTCACTGGTATCAGAGTGTATAGGGGGAGTGGGAGAGTCGTGGAGCTTTGGTAATGCATGCTCTCTCTCTCTCTCTCTCTCTCTCTCTCTCTCTCTCTCTCTCTCACACACACACACACACACACACACACACACACAACCATTGCATGACATGCACAAGCTTTCCATGGTAATTTCAACAAGGCTGCATGCATTGTCTGTTGAGAAAAAACCACTTCTGGAGCGGCTCCCTTGTAGGCCTGTAGTGTGCTGTATGAGCCTCCCTTCATTGTTATGCAACACTGTCGATTGCTGACAAGCCATGGTCTTGACCTCGTTTGCATACATGGGTGCTACCCCTTCGGGGTTATTGAATGGGGGTCCAACCCCTCAAGGGGACCGTTCCCACTTAGAGGAGGGTACACAACATTCGGTGTTTCCCTCCAAGCTTGGAGACGGGCATGCCTTCAACATATCTGTGCAGAGTGAGCAAAGCTCCCTAGCGATCTCTGCTAGCAGTAGCACTCTCAACTCGTCTTTTCTCTCCCATGAAGGTCGAGCTAGCTATTGCTGGCAGTCAAAACTTCTGAATATGGGCGAATTAGTTGAAGCAAAAGGTGCTTGGTAAGTTGGTAACCCTCACGAGGTGGTCAAGACATGGGTGTACCGGCAAGAGATTACTTCGGAAGAAGGCTTCCATTGACTCTTATTCTTTGGCAAGGCAAAAAGAAAGCCATTTTATACAAAATTGCCCATACCATCCGGACTGGTTAACCATACATCCACACATAAGTTTATTGATGTCAAACACATGAAATCAACTAAACAAAATAGACCATAAAACATTTATGAACATCTCATCGAACTCATAACTCTATATGGTACTTCCTCTTGGTAGGACATCTCTACACGTATAGGTAATTTCATACAAAGAACCGTTAATAACTCGCTTTCATGAAGTGATAATGGTGATCTAAATGCATTCATCAACATGAATAATCAAGGTTTTGATTTGGCTAAGTGGGTTTCCTCATCCAAGAAATCTATATAGTGGTTCGCCAAGGAGTTGGGAGTCCAAAATATTGATTGTGCGATGGACAATGACCTCTATTTTACTTCGCTCGAGCATAGTTTTCACATGTCACTTATAATAAAAAACACTATAAATAATGTATTTAACCTTTAATTTAAAGGATTTGACATGTCCAATGATGGGAGATCTTTTATGCAAAATGCATGAAAAACAATACACTATGCAAGAAAGGTTTTTGAGGGGTTCTTCAAAAAGAAGGTGTAGCTATGAAAGCATATGACATAGCTTTACAAGCTGGCACCCCTTTAGGAAAGGTTTTTGTTGTCGAGGATATGTGCTCTCATTTTACTGTGCAATGTGTGATTATTGGACTCTACGACACTCCACCATCATTAAGTTAATAGACTTTGGCTTCTATACTCATCTCTTTCAGCATGAGCGACACGACTTCTATAAGCTCAACTCTTTCCGCATGAGTGTGAGCCTAATAATGGACTTTATTAAGACTTGAAGATTTGGGACTAATGCTTTGCTCATTTTACGCCTTAGTATCCCGATCTTGATTATGCCAAAGAGTGTTTTATGTACTTTGGCGACTTGACTTTTTACATTCTTGTGCTTACTACAAACATTTCTTATAGTAAAAGTAAGCTTGAATCCTCAAAGAGTGGATTACTGCAGGACCAAATTGACATCGAAGGTTTATTTTGCCATATCTATTTGATTATCTTTGAATTTGTAGTTATGTTGATTGGGTTGTCCTTCTTTGATTGTGAAGACTCCATTGTTTGTTTGATTCTCCAACTAGGTATGTTGTAAGGAGCCTTTGATGTTGTTGTAGTCAATTGTTGACTATTGACATGTGACTTTTACCTAGAAGCATTGGAAGACTTAGGAATCCAAATTGTGCTATTACTTGTGTAGCTTCTTTGATGACTTTGTCTTACATTAGACGTTTTTGAGCTCTTGAGATTCTCATGTAGCTTGTGTGTAAGTGCAATCAGCCTTTAGTTGACTGGTAGCCAAATTCTTGTATAGCTTGTGTGGAATCCTTATGCAAGACGATGATTCTTTAGAATTTATTTTTGTTTTGTATCTTCTCAAGGATACTGGTAAACTTTATCAGCTTTTGGTTTTGTCCTCTTCTTAGGTATCCTAGAATGTTTGCCATGGAAACCCTAGCAGATTATAACTTGAAGTTTCTCGACATCTCCCAGTAAATGTCTCTTCACGATCAAATGACCTTGGAGGTCCAGTGCGATTGCTATCTTGGGACTATCATCGCCGCCAAAGAAACATTGTCTGTCCTCTTCTTAGATTGGTACCTATTTGACCTTCTTAGGTACTTTATCAGCTTTTGGTTTTGTCCTCTTCTTAGGTTGGTACCTATTTGACCTTCTTCTTTGGGAGGGTCTCGATTGATCTTTGGTTTTGGAACCTATACTTGCTTCTCATCTTTGTAGTATCTTGTTCTTCCAAACTATAATGTTATGCTATCTATTCCATGTGTTTTGTCTTTTTGTGCTGATCTTTTGTCTTCAATCCACAGTAGATCACTGAGTTTTACTAGACTGTTCGAGACACACTTTCTTGAGTTTCTTTTGCTTTAACAAGTTCTAGGGGTGAGATATTTTTGCTTTTCTAGGGTTCTCCATTGAGTTCTTGCTTGGTTCAATGAATGATTGAGACTTTCTACAACTTGAATTGCTCAAGGGAATTGATCCATCAGGGTTGTTTGATGTAGAGGCAATGCTATCACATCTTTCACGCTAGTCAGTTGTAGGTCCATTTTAGCTTTACCTCTGTCTGTACAATATGTCGGTGATTCTTGTGACATTTTCAACTCTAAATCCAGTTTAGTGCTAGTCAATTGTAGGTCCACTTTAGTTTTATATCCGTCTATACAATCTGTTACTGATTCTTGTGACATTTTGCAACTCTCAATCCAAAATTAGCAATACTTGTAACAATTGCTTACTACCACTTGGAAAAGAGAGTAAAAGAAACGTGTCTTTGTAATTTTTGTGTTGGTCTAAACACTAATGACCAAAGTTGACATCTATAGGCATGTCTCTTGAAAGCATTATCTACTCTTCATGCTTTTTGATGCTAAGAGTAGCAACCATTTCTTGTTGATTGGTAGCCATACCTAGGATTGCTTTGCTATCCTGCTTGCATGGAGTAATCTCTATTATTCTCTTGATGCTGTGTGAAACCATATTACACTGTGCTTCTTTGTCTAGTAGAATATTGCATCTAACACTTGTATCGATTTGCACTAGTGAGGACTATAGCTATCCTTGTTGGTGGTTCTATTGAAGTTTCTTGTCGTGCTTCTGTTCATATTTTATCATGATCTATCTGGGACTTTAGAGAAGGTGGTTTAAGACTTTGTGTTCCACTAAAAATTTCTTTTGTTGACTCAGTTGGGAATGAATAACATACCTTTGGACTTTCTATTGCTTTTCCTGGTTGTTTGAAACCTGAATTTTCTTGACCTCTTGTCTTGATGTTGTTTCCATCTCATTTTATTTTGTGGTTGTTACCTACTGTGTTTTAATTGCATTGCTTGTTGCCCGAGCTGATTCAAGCTCATCTGAGTTTTTGTTGATTGGAGATGAAATATCTTCAATAAACTCTACTTTGGCACTCTATCTTCATTTGAATTCTACTCGAGGAATTTTTCCTACCCTCCAATGATGATAATTTTTGGTTTTCTTTATGCTCGATCGTCTATGAAGACTACATCTTGTTTGAACTCCATGTTTGTAGAACTGCCTGAGCTATTGGTATTTCCAATATAATGTTGGCAAGTACATTTTTGGTTGTCATTACATGAAATTGAGCTTCAAAAAATATGTGAATTTATTTGAATGGTGGTGAAAATTTGGATTCCTCAGCATTCTGCTCGATTGTCTCTAGACATTCTATGTATCTTGGAGAATCTTCTAGTTCCATATTTTTGCCAAGTGCAAAAAGACACGAGGTTCTTGTCTAGCTGAAAGTTTACCTTTGCTTTCCTTGACAACTTGTGTCCATTTTGACAAGTGATGTTGCACTTGATCTTCTCATGATTTCCTTCTATAATGACTGATCTTGCTTTGGTGGGTGTTTCCTTGGGTTAAAATTTCTTTGCAAACCTACCATCCTATTTAGCCCGTTTTGGAGCCCATTTGGCCTAAAAGACCGTATAACACATACACTTCAGGCACCACCTGCTTGCCCGGGAACTTCACACCTGCTGTAGCCCTTACCTTGCACTTGTTGACATCTCTAGCCCTACACAACCTATCTTTCAACATCAACCAACTTTGATCACACCAAGGACATGCAGCCACATAAATCAAAAGCCCAAAATCATAACATTGATAACAATCTTGCATACCGCACATCTCTTGAATCCAATGGCACCATTCAATTTTCAATTACTCAATGCGTATGCTGATTCCATTGAAGCTCCAAGCCCTAATCTTGCATTCCAAAATCAAGCATTGGTTATGTGATTAGCATAAATCGACATTCTTAGAATGCACTCCAAGCCTCTAATTAGGCAAACATCAAAGCATAAGCACCAAATGTTAGTCCAATTAGTAGAAATTAGTGTGTAAGCAAAAATTAGTGAAATTAGCAAGGGGTTAGTGAAAAATTAGAGTGTGTAGGCAAAGGATTAGAGAGATATGGTGTCAAATCAGGGAATTTACACACACATCCAAATCCACAAAAAAATAAACACACAAAGGAAATTGGTGAGTATGCCATAATTTTACAAGTGTAGGCCATCGATCCCTGACAACGGTGCCAAATGTTGGAGATACCATCGTAGCATAGCTCCAATGACCAACACATAAATGTCAATCTAGAGTGATGAGCTACCTGACTAGGACATGGAAAACTTCACACATGATTAGTGAGCTAATCATGATAGTATGAACGATGACTTGATGAGGTGAGCTTCTCGGTCTATGAAGGAGCTAAGACACAAAACATTGGCAATCTACACATCCACTTCTCTTCACCTCAATCGACTCAATCACACACACTAATGACTGCAATGATGCAGAACATCACTAATCCCATCATGCAACACACTAATCATAAGTGTACACACATAGATCTATCAAGCATCCACGCTCCAATCAAACCAATATGCACACATAAAGAGTAGAAAAAATCTCACAAGATTAGAAAGAGATTAACCATTAATTAGTCAAGATCTAGCTAATCAAGCATCATAGACAATCATAAGAGAGAATGAAAAAGACATAGTGAAAGATAATTAAGAATTGATTAGTGTTAATGAAGTCACATGAGCAAAGAGAAGCTCAAGGAATCCCTAGCCACACACCTCATGAGCTCTCACTAGAAGTGGTCTCAACAAATGAGGCTGAGAACCCTAATTCCATTTACACACTGCATTATAGACCTAGGGTCAAAATGTGCATTGTTGGGGTGCCCAAGGCCTTTAGGGCTCCACATATTACTGCATCTACAACCTAGGCACATTAATTGATGTATTCTTTAGAGCTTGGAACTCCCACTGATCTCGTAACACATTACAATGGCTTGAAATAAATCGAAAATTTACAATACATGTTTATTTTGAGAGAACGTGAGAATGTATAACTCCAATCTTTACTACTTCTTTATAGTCATCCTTGATGTCCATTTGCAAGATATGGGCCTTTAGTATATCCTATTAACTAACATCGGCTCAGTTAATAAAGCTCTATCTTGAGAGTACATGGGTGGATGAATCCATCACTTTGATTTAATTTTTGATTTTCTCCTAACTTACTTTGCATCGTATCTCTCTCTACTCTCCTTGCTACAAGATCCTATTTTGTTCTACATTTCTTACATGCAAGTGTGTATGCAACTAACTATGTTGTTGGCTTTAGAAAATCTCTTGGGGGGTTCACTTAATAATAATGTGGTCCTATTACGTGAGTGCAACACAAGGGGTTATTAAATTTTATTTTTTCTCACATCTTCATATATAGAAGGGAATCCTAAAATGGAAATTGGATAAAAATTTACACATTGAATAGGAAAAGGGTGTATTTCATTTGTTCAAAAATCATAGATAAGGAGTTTCCTATACAACACCAAATTAGGTACTTCATACTACACAATTGTCTATCTAGTAGTACCAATTTTGGTATTGTGTATTGTTCAATGGATTGTTTTTACCTTTAATTTTTTAGTACCAGATTGAACTTTCTTGGTTTCAATTTGATACTTAGTAGTTCCAATATGGTAATGTGTTGTGTTATTTTGAGGTTGCCTAGTCCCAAAATTGGTTTTATGTTGTGTTGGTTAAGTACTATTTAGTACCAAATTTTGGTATGGTGTACATTTTTTTGGTAATTTTTATTCCTGTACTTAGCACTAGTTTGTTAATTTTACAAGACATAAAAGTGTCTTTGTAGGGTCTTGGGAAAAGAATTGATACTCTTGCTTAGCATGTCATTTTTTCTCATGCTTTCTTGAGCTTGGAGCTAAAAGACAAATCTATATTAAAAAAAAAAGTAACTGGTAAAATTTATTAACATTTGATCATGGAAAGCATTTAAAGTGGATATATTGGTGTATTTTAGAAAAAATAAAAATGGCAAGTTAATCTAACCCTAGGTTAGGAAATTTTCCAAAGCATCAAAGTAGTTTTTCCAATAATTTCACTGGGTTATTGATCATAATCTTTAGTTTTTGAGGGACAAGGTTTTTTTATTTGGAAATAAAATGAGCCAAAAAAATATCATATTTTGTCAATCTGGTGACCTATTATTGATATTTTTACACTCATGCTCATAATTACCACTAAGAAAATATTTTCATGATATAGTTTTGTCCTTTACTTGCATATATTTCCATATAAACTCTCAAAATCATTAAAAGGTACCAAAATAGGACTATTTTTGAGACAATTTTAAAGTAATAAAATTGCACACATGAGAAAACAGGCTTCCACAATTTGTTCTTTACATTCCAATAGAGAATACTAAGTAATAGAGACATTATATATGTATTAGGGAGCATTTATATAAGTTGCAAAATTATATGCTTGCCCTATTAAGTCACTTATATAAAGGAGAATACACTTTCATCCTAAAATGATTATGATTTTGGTCCAAGCCAAAACAATTTCCATGGTTGCATCTTTAGTTGTATGAGGTATTAGGTGCCATAAAACTCCAGGAATACTGTTCATGTGATATGGAATTCATTTTCACAATCACTACCTTGCAACCAAGTCACATCAAACTTGCTTGAAAAATCCCAGAGATATATGTTGTCAAGAAATCAACATGGTCAAATTTGTGTATATACTACATAACTTGAAACGGGGAAATCTATGATTCCTTTTAAGCATTTATGTATGTTGAAAGAGACAATAAATACCTATATAGCACTTAAAACATCACAAAGATGAAATAAAAGCTAGTCATATTGGCAAATTATGAAAAAAAACTCCAAAAATGGCACAAGTGTTTGGACAGTTAAGGTTGAAAGATCATTTGCAAGCAGAAGGTTGGAATCCATGTCCCTAAAAATGCCAAATTTTTTCCATCTCATGGCACAACTTTGAGGATATAGAACATTTCAAAAGTCAATTTGACAAATGAATGTCTTGTTATACCAATCTAGTGCTAATTATCGATGTTTTGCAACAATTATTGTATTAAAGATTTTGATGCAAATAGTGCTACTGATATCAATCATTTGAGCTCTGGATATTTTAGAAAGGCATCTTGGTGGTTAGGAGAGAGATTAGTGGTCACAAAGCTCCCTAAAGATCTACTAATTGTAAGTCATTCGCTAGTAATTCAAGATGTTCATGGTGTATTATCGAAGAGTTAGTTTGTAGCACCAACATATCTATGGAACTTGCCTTTTCTAGATGGAGTCAGACCCCATGTCAAAGTCACTCAATATTCCTTTAGTGTTGTGAGTTTGGAGGTCTTAGGGAATATGACGTAGCTAAGTAGATATTTGAGTAGTTTACTTAATGGAGAGAGGTAATTTTTCACACAAGAGAGATTATACTTCAAAACAAGAAGTAGATTACAAAGGGATTATGCCCTTTTGGAGCTCCCGCCTTGGTTCACTCTCACCACCTCATGTACACCTTGTTGCATCAACTTCACAATGCATCACAATGCTTCACCTATTCAATTCATTTTTATGTGTAGAAAAGGCCTCTTTTATAGGCCAAAAGGGCTGCCCTCTCTCATGAGAAGCAGCCGTGTGTAGCCGCCCTTGTGTAGAGAAGTCCGAGTTGGATTCTCCCATGTGTCCATATGTGGCCGCCCTTGAGAAGACAAGTCCGATTTGAAATCGGCCACCGGCCATTGAATTTGGCCACCAGCCATTGATTACTGGCCACCAACATCGACCATTGTCTACCGACCACCCTGCCAATCGATCGACCGTTTTTCGACCATTTTGTGGCCGCCGTTCGGCCATAATATTCCTGCAAAAAAGGAACATTTGGCCGAAAAATTTTGGTTTTCAGTGAGTCATTTTTCTTCACGCACGATGGCTTCTCCTCATAATGAGAGCCTTATAAATGTGTGTTTTTAATACAAAAAATTGCAAGGGAAAAATCAGGCTCTATACTTAACAATCTCCCACTTGGAGATTGATCTCCAAACCAAACTTGTGGCCGCTTTTCATCCTGGCTTCTTATCCTTGAATGCCGATTGAAGATGAGCAAAAGTTTAACTTCTCCTTGATGACCACCTTTGTAAACAGGTCTGCAGGATTTTCACTTGTATGCACATTTCTTATCTTTAGTTGTCCCTCTTCCAAAAGAGCTCGTATGAAGTGATATCTCACCTCAATGTGCTTTGTCCTTGAGTGAAAGGCTGAATTCTTTGCAAGATGAATGGCGGTCTGGGGCTGTCACTGTACAAGACACAAATGTCGTGCATGTTTCCAAGCTCTTCCGAGAATCTGTGAAGACACAAAATCTCTTTGCTTGCTTCCTTCATTGCTACATATTTTGCTTCCATGGTAGAAAGTGAGACCACTTTCTGCAACTTTGAAGCCCAACTTACTCTTGTGCCTCCAATTGTGAAGATGTAACCAGTAGTGCTCCTTTGAGTGTCTTTGTCACCTATCATATCTACATCAGCTTACCCTTGCAAAAAAATGCTAGTGCCTCCAAAATACAAATCATTTGTGGTTGTCTCCTTTAGATACCTAAGTATCCACTTCACAGTTTTCCAATGCTCTTTACTTGGATTATCCATGAACCTACTCACAAATCCCACTGCATGTGCAATATCTGGCCTTGTTCAGACCATAACATACATTAGAAAACCTACCGCTGCAACATATGGAACTTTAGACATAGAGGCTATCTTCTCTTGTGTCTTTGGATACATATCCTTGGTTAGTTTAAAGTGACTAGCCAAAGGTGTAGAAATCGATTTTGCATCTTTCATTGCAAACCTTTCAAGTACTTTCTTGATGTAATTCTCTTGAGATTTCTTTACTATCTTTTTCGTTCTATCCCTTGATATCTTCATACCCAGTATCCTCTTTGCAACACCTAAATCTTTCAGTGAAAAAGATTTAGAGAGCTCCTCTTTTAGGTCTTTGATGTCGTGCATGTTAGCACTTGCAATCATCATGTCATCAACATACAACATTAGGATGATGAACTTCCCATCTCCCAAATTCTTTGTGTAGATGCATTGATGTGAGTTGCATCTTCTGAATCCGTGATCCAACATCCATTGATTGAACTTCAAGTACCACTATCTTGATGCTTTTAAACCATACAAGCTTTTCTTTAATATGCAAACCATTTTCTCCTTACCTTTTACTTCATACCCCTTTGGTTGAAGCACATAAATTTCCTCCTCTAAGTCACCATGAGGGAATGTCGTATTTACATACATTTGCTCAAGATTTAAATAATGAGCAGCCACAAGGCTTAAGACAACCTAATTGAGTTCATTTTTACAATAGGAGAAAATATTTCATTGAAGTCAATACTTGAGAAAACCTTTTTTTACCACAAGCTTGGACTTGTACCTTTTCTTCCCACCTTCTTCTTCCTTCAACTTATACACCCATTTGTTTTGCAGTGTCCGCTTACCTTTAGGAAACTCAACCAAATCCCATGTTTGATTGCGATGTAATCAAGCCATCTCCACTTGCATACTCTTCATCCATTCTTCTTTGGATTCATGCATAGCTTCTTCGTATGATTTTGACTCTCCAGAATTCAAGATCAAGAGATGGTTGAAGGAAGGAATGAACCTTTCTCGAGGTCTACTTGCTCTTGTAGATCTTTGGGGACTAGGTTGAAGCTCCTCATTTGGTTGACATTGTTGCACATTGTCACCGTTTGCACTCCTTGAGTCTTCACCATCCTCAAGCTCCATGTACTCATCACATATTTCTTTTGTTTGTTTTCTTTCCAAGTAATCTTTGTACGTATTTTGTTTGTTGAAAATTACATCCCTACTCCTAAAAACCATCTTCAAGATTCCGATAGGATTAGAGGGCTAGGGTGGATGCAGCCTGAGCAGTGCCATGGCGAGAAGGTTCGGGCAGAAGATGAAAGAGAGAGAGAGAGAGAGAGAGAGAGAGAGAGAGAGAGAGAGAGAGAGAGAGAGAGAGTAGATATTCGACACCAGTCAAAAAAAATAACACTATTCTTTTGATTGATTGTAAATCCTTATAAAGTAAAAAACATGCCATGCAAACTATAAGTGACCTGTATGCCTTGAGACTTGTTCTCACGGGTGTAGACATTATGGAATCTGGTCTTGCATACCCAACAATCCCCCCCTCAAGCCCAAACGACCGACAATGGACTTGAGACATACCATGGTAGAGCTCAATCACTTGAAACCATGAGTAGAAGTCCCCCCTTGACTATAGCATAGGTGTGTGTGTGCGTACTTCCCTCAAACAACCATCAGTGTGAGACAGACCAGAACTCGACCAAACAACAAAGGGTGGTCTTACCACTTGTATTTGTGGCAGTATCTATAACCCTGTAAATTTTTTTTTAACATGACAGTAACCAACAACTGAGAGGCTAAAACAAGGCTTTGAAATTGATATTGACAATATACGAAATTTGAAATAAACCTATGACACTTAACTGTTTAAAAAAAACTTGTACTGTAGTTGCGAAGCAGATACTCATGTGATGTATAACAGTTGTTGCTGTATCGAGTGCTTGAAGCATATCTTCATGTTTTGCATCACTTTGCCTCATTTACCTTTGTGCATGCAACCAACAAGCATGTAATGGATCTATGCTTGATTGCCGATACTATCGAAGCTCTTGGCAATTTGGAAATTATCTTCCGTTTTAGGTTTGGTAAAGTTGGTAACCAATTTCGAAGCATGTAACTCCAACTCTTTTGTGTCTCTTGTTGTATTTAAATTGCCGATGCTCGTGTGGGTGTGAATCCCTCTTAAGGGTTAATTGAGGTTGGCCACACTTATAAAATAAACAAAAATAAACGAGCTCTGTGTTTGCAGACGTCGACAACGCTGATTGGTGGGGTGAGAGAGGTTCGAACTTGCTATAGTGTTGATGGTTGCACCTTGCCTGCAGTGCCTACTCCCCGCCTACAACACCTTAGCCAACCTGGGCTCCCTCTTGAGATGCTTGCGTTTTCTCCGCCTTTACTACTCACGGGCCTGGCTGCTGTTTGTTAGCCCAGTGTTGCTTGCTGAATACTACAACCCTAGAAATTACCGCCTACATCTCTGATACCATATGATAGGATTAGAGGGCTAGGGTGGATGCAACCCGAGCAGTGCCATGGCGAGAAGGTTTGGGCGAAAGATGAATGAGAGAGCGAGAGAGAGAGAGAGAGTAGAGATTCGACATCAGTCAAAAAAAAAAACGCTATTCTTTTGATTGATTGTAAAGCCTTATAAACTAAAAAACATGCCATGCAAACTATAAGTGACTTGCATGCCTTGAGACTTGTTCTCACGGGTGTAGACATTATGGAATCTGAGCTTGCATACCCAACAGATTCCATAGGTAATACCCAAAGTCACGTTCTCCATAGCCAATGAGGAAACAATTTTTTGACTTTGCATCTAGCTTTGACCTTAGGCTTCTATCTATGTGCATGAAAGACTCACACCCAAACACTTTGAGAAATGTATAATTCACCGGTTTACCAATCCATGCCTCTATCCGTGCTCACTCCATAATTGTTCTGTTCATCCTTTCAAAAATTCCATTTTGTTAAGGTGTCCTTGGGTTTGTCTTTTGCCTCCGAATGCCATTGCTAGCACAAAAGCTTTCAAAATCTTGGCTATAATACTCGTCTCCATTGTCGGATCTGGGGCATTTAACCTTGGTACCTATTTCATTCTCCACAAAGGCTTTCCACCTTTGAAATATGGAAAACACATCGGATTTGTTCTTTACTACATAATCCCATGTTTTCCTAGTGATAACACCCACAACATCATCAAACTTAAGAGTATTTGTTCCAGAGATAGAGTTTCTTACAGCCATTACAAGGCTGTCCCAACTATCCGATAGAGACGATAGTATAAGGAGAGCTTGCACTTAGTCATCAAAATTGACTTTCACCAATCAAAGTCGACTTATGTTGGTGTTAAATTCATTTAGGTGTTCTGAAATTGAACCATTTTTTGCCATATTTAGATTGAACAAGCGCTTCATAAGAAATACCTTATTAGATGCCGATGGTATCTCATAGAGGCTATCGAGTAACTTCATCAAGTCCTCCGTGGTCTTCATCTCCAAAACATTGAAGGCCACCGTTGATGGCAAGCTTACCCGGATTGTTCCCAATGCCTTTTGGTCAAGGACAATCCATGATTCATCTACCATCATTGCAGGCTTCTTTTCAAGACCGCCTAGCGCCAAATAGAGGTCCTTCTGGTAGAAATAGTCTTCAATCTACATCTTCCAGTGTTGGTAGTTCTTTCCGTTGAACTTCTCAATCTTGAGCTTCCCTTCCTCGACCATTACTCCCACTCAATTCAAGGAATCCTTTCATTGAGAAACTTTAGCTATGAGCAAACCTTGCTGTGATACCAATTCTTAGGGAATATGACATAGCTAAGTAGATATTTGAGTAGTTTACTTAATGGAGAGAGATAATTTTTCACACAAGAGAGACTATAGAGTAGAGAGAGCGGGAGTACACATCATATATGTGGTTCACCCAATGTGGGCTACTGCTATGAGAAAGAAGCCCCTCAATGGCTTTAGTACTTCAAAACAAGAAGTAGATTACAAAGGGATTATACCTTTTTGGAGCTCCCGCCTTGGTTAACTCTCACCACCCCACATCCACCTTGTTGCATCAACTTCTCAATGCATCACAATGCTTCACCTCTTCAATTCATTTTTGAGTGTAGAAAAGGCCTCCTTTTATAGGCCACAAGGGCTGCCCTCTCTCATGAGAGGCACACGTGTGTAGCCGCCCTCGTGTAAACAAGTCTGAGTTGAATTTTCCCATGCGCCCATGCGTGGCCGCCCTTGAGAAGACAAGTCCAATTTGAAATCGAACACCGGCCATCGACCATCGACCATTGTCTACCAGCCACCGGCTAATTGGTCATCCGTCCGACCATTTTTCGATGGCCGCCGTACGGCCATAATATTCGGGTGAAAAGGAATATTTGGGCGGAAAATTTTGGTTTTGAACGAGTGATTTTTCTTCACTCATGATGGCTTCTCCTCCTAAGGGGGGGCCTTACAAATGTGCATTTTTAATACAAAAATTACAAGGGATAAATCAGATTCCATACTTAAGAGGAGGATGAGGATTTTATTCTCATGCTAAGGAGAAAGGCCTATGCTATGCTCTTGTCATCTTGTAAAATGCATAATCTCATGAACACAATGCACACCTTGTAACATTTATTGGCCTAGTAACTTGTGTGCATGGGAAAATAGCATGAACATAGTGAGCATTTTATTAGAATAGATTCCTAATGACAATACAAGGGTGCTTGGGTGGAGAGAGAAACAAAAAGTATAACACCTAATTAGATAGCATGAACAACACTTCAAAAGAGAGAGAAATTAAGTTATTGACAATAGTAGGCTTTGTATTATGGTTTCTCCCATCAAGAGAGACATTTTACAATACAATTCTTTGTGTTCCTTCAATACTAGCTAGTGCAATGAAGATGGAAACCTCAAGCACTAAGGAAAAAACTTATCAAACACAACATCGATTCCCCCACAGTCTCAGACCCAAGACCTCACACAACTTCGAAGATGGTGAGAGCTAGCGGGGTATGAGAGTAGATTGAGAGGAAGAAGGAGTAGTCTTACGAGAAAGATGTAGATCTTCTCACATAATCACTCATATTAGCATAGCTTAGCTTAATAATTAGCATGGTAGAGGAGATGAGCATGCATTGAATCTTGGCTCTTGGTTGGATTTACATCACAAAGCCAAGAGTTGTTGGTGTAGGCCTCCCTTCTCACAAGCTTGGAGTAGGTGATAAGCTTTCCATTAAAGCTTGAGAAGGAGAGAGAGAGAGAGTCTTTTTACTCCACACATGGACTTTTGTGAGTGTTTATGCAATAATGCCTTGAGAAAATCAGCCCCCTCACTCTCTTGGTCGACCCCTCTTGCTATTTGCTCATCCTGACACCCCATTGGTCTATGCCAGGCTTAGCCAATGAAATTTAAGCAGCATAAGTGATAGCCTTCTGACATGTGTCCCCCTTTTCCCTTTTGTGAGAGCTTTAAGTAATTAATTAATACAACTAAACTCTCATCGGACCCCTTCATCTCTTGGCCAATAGGAATCAGGCAACCCATTGGGCTGCTGCATGCTCATTGGACCCCTTGGGAGATTGTCCAATAGTCTTCTAGAGAGCTTAATTCTTATTGGTTCTTTTATTAAGTGTTTTTAAATTAATTAAACTAGATTTACTCTAGCCTAATTCTCATTGGTCCAGCTTCATGGACATCCAATAGGATTTGAGTACATCTTGTGGGGATCTCGGCTAGGGAGCTGGCATGCGTCCCTCTTTCTCTTTGTGTAAGGAGCTTGTGTGTGTGTGTGTGTGTGTGTGTGTGTGTGTGTGTGTGTGTGTGTGTGTGTGTGTGTGTGTGTTTCTCTCTCATCTCCTACTTCTAGGGCTTGCCCCCTCCTATGTAGGGATGCATGAAGACCTTTTGAGCACACACTAAGCATCCAATTTTCCTAGGCTTTTGACCTTTGGACACAACCTTTGAATTTTTGGAACCTTAGCATTTTGGAAGTCTTAATGGGCTGACCCGTAGGGCCTTTTAAGCCCATTGTTGCACATTGCTCTTTTGCAGATGGCCGCCCCTTTGGATCCCTATTTTCCCTCCTTTGGATCCCTACTGTGGCTGGTCTGCCAGCTTAACCAATATTCTAGCTTTTTCTCCCCTGGCACTTCCCCATATTAAATGATCAGTTTAACATGAGAAAATCATTTAGGAGAATTAGATATTAGTTATTATGGAATTACCTCTCTCTTGAAATCATAGTCGTCCTCGACTATAGGGTAGAGAAGATAAAGCATATTCATTATTATTTTTTCTAGCAGGTAGAGGATCCCTATGTTACCCTACAACATCGTTCCAGAATGGATGACTAGTCCATTTGGTGCTTGAGAGCCTAAGCTGCCGCAAACATGTCTGCACATTAGTCCTATCATTCTTCCATAGTAGAGTGACAAGCTCTACTTGGTGTTTGGGAGACGTCGTCTCCACAAACCTGATCTAAGCATGCATACTACTTCATTTTTGTGCACAATAAAGAAAAAAGAGAGTCTTAAAAGACAAAAACTTTGTTCATTTTAAACATTTGTACATTTGCTTACTCTAGAGGGAAGCATTGTAAGCATTGACAAGGTTTAGGTTATCCTTTAATTGTATGCCTTGCATCCATCTAGCATCTTCAAAAGGATAATGCTTAAAATTAATAAGATATTCCCGAATAGGCTTACCACCTCTTAATACCTTGTCTTCATGTTGGAGAATGGACTCAGGCTGCAGCACCTCTTCTTGGTCCTTGATCTCCGGTGGGTCTTCAATAGTTGGCTGTTGAGGTGGCTCTCCTTTGTAAGGCTTTATTAGGCTCACATGGAAAGCATTGTGTATGAGCCAATGGTTGGGCAACTTGAGTTGATAGGCCATCTCATTCATTGGCCTAAGAATCTGGAAGGGACCATAGTACCTTTTTGCTAACTTAGCATAGTACTTTTGGTGTCCCGTAGAATTCTTGCCCATCGTGTGCCTTAATCGAGCCTTGGGAAATTTAAGTAAGACCCAATCATTTTCTTCAAAGGCTTGGGCTCTTCTATGCTTTTCAGCAGCAGCCTTTTGCCTTTGCTGCGAGATAGAGATAGCATCCTTAGTCTTTTGGAAAGATTCTTGTAGGTCTCGACTATACTCATCTGCAGCAAAGATCTTCCCATGTACCTTAAGTAGCACGGGACTTTTGGATCTTCCCTCAATTACCTCGAAAGGTGCTTTTCCCGTGGAAGTATGTACAATGTTGTTGTAGGCATACTCCACTAAGGGTAAGTAATTCTCCCATCAGGACCTTTGATCTACTTCCGTTACATAGGCTTTTAGTAGATCGAGAATTGTTAGGTTAGCTATTTCACTTTGGCCATCCGTTTGTAGGTGATAGGCTGAAGAGAAGTTTAGCCTTGTCCCTAAATTCTCAAAGAGACCCTTCCAAAAATTATTGGTCATTCTAGGATCTCTATCCGACACTATGGACATTTGCAAGCCATGGTACTTGAAGATTTGTGGAATGAAGAGGGTTGTCATTTGATGGGCTCTGATAATCTTTTTGATAGGTATAGAATGAGCTTGTTTACTAAACCTGTCTACTATCATCCATATTCTCGTACTCCCATGGATAGACTTAGGCAATCCAAAGATAAAATCCATGGATATGCTCTCCCATGGTGAATTAGGGATTGGCAAAGGCTGAAGCAATCCAGGTTGCTTCCCTCTATCAAACTTCGTCTTTTGGCATACCACACATTTAGAAACATACTCTTGTATGTTTGCTTTCATGGTAGGCCAATAGAAATAGGTTTCAATCCCCCTTTAGGGTAGACTGAATCCCTCTATGCCCCGCATAAGGAGGAGCATGAGATTCATACATTACTTTCTCATGAACTGAGTTAGTAACACACAGTCTATTGCCCTAGAGAAGATAACCATCTTGTAAAGTAAATGGTTCCTCTTTCTTCTCGAATGCAAGGGCTGAAATCACATCTCTAAAATCGGGATCAATACAATAGCATACTCATCTATCATAGAAGATAGATCATTGTGAGTTGCTATGGAAACCGCATTCACTCTCGGCTGTGTTGAGAGTGCATCGGCTACTTGATTATGCTTGCCAACAATGTGAGCAATATGAAAATGAAATTGAAAAAGGAAATTTTCCCACCTCATTTGTTTGTCGGAGAGCTTGGTATGCGTCATGAAGTACTTAAGACGTTGCTGATCCGTCCGCAGGATGAAAGGGGTCCCCAAGAAATAGTGCTTCCATGAGTCTAAGGCATGTAGAAATGCGAGGAATTACTTTTTATATATGCCTAGACCTTGCTCAACAGGGTCGAGTCTTCGTCTTTCATAGGCTATGGCATGCCCTTCTTGGAGAAAAACAGCTCCAAGGCAATCACCACAAGCATCACATTGGACCTCAAATGGCTTTGAGAGATCCGGTAGCACAGGTTGAGAGATAAGCTTTTCTATAAACTTTTCAAAAGCATTGTTCTCCTTGGTAGACCATGTATACCTAACGTTTTTCTTTGTTAGGTCATGTAATGGTCATGCTATTAGTGAGAACTTTTCTATGAAGCATCTATAGTATGCACACATACCTATAAAGCTTCTTAGTTCATGAAGATTCCTTGGTTTAGGCCATCCTTTTATTACCTCTAACTTTGATGGATCATTTGGATGCCATCTTGAGAGATAGTGTGACCTAAATACTAAATCTCTTGCAAGAAAAATACACTTTTCTTTCGATTAACATAAAGTTTATTCTCTCTAAGAACTTGAAATATTACCTAAAGGTGTTGTTTGTGTTCGTCTAATGAATTAGAGTAGATGATGATATCATAAAAAACACTCCAGTAAAGGTTCAGTGAGGCCTGAATAGCTTCTCCATCAAGCGGTTGAATGTGGCTGGTGCATTGGTCAAGCCAAAAGGCATCATAATGTATTCGTAAAGACCAAATGTAGTGTGAAATGTGGTCTTTACAATGTCTTGATCAACTATCCTTATTTGATGATAGCCATTTTTTAGGTCAATCCTACTGAAGTGGGTGGACCCTTGTAGCTTATCAAATAGGTCTTCTACCCATGGAACGAGAAACCTATTCTTGATATTGATCCTATTTAGTGCTCTATAGTCAACACACATACGATATGTGCCGTCTTTCTTTTGCACTAGTAACACAGGTGAGAAAAATGGAGATGAGCTAGGCCTAACCATGCCCTTTTTAACTAACTCATGCACTTGCCGCATAATCTCCTCTTATTGAGCTTGAGAAACTCTATAAGGAGGTTTGTTAGGTGGTGAACTTCCTGGAAGAAGTTCAATTGCATGGTCATCATTACCTCGTTTAGGAGGTACCTCACAAGGGATGTCGTCAATAAAGACATCTTGAAACCTCTTGAGAAAATTGGATAACTCTAATTCCTTGTGATTGTTTATATTTTCTTTTGCTAAAGCGTTAGGTTCATTTTGAGAATCTTTAACAAAAATCATGTACACAAAAATGGAGCTCTTCATTGACTTATTGAAAGCTTGCATATGTACAATGGGTATGGTATTACCCATTTCCTTAGCATCTATGTACATATCCTTTTCCCTGAACCTAAAGTAGATTCTTCTTTCAGGGAATTTAACATTGGCAGCCATGCGATTAAACCATGGTGCCCCTAGGATTATATCCTTATGCTTGAGAGGAGAGATAAAGAAGTCCTCCACATAGCTTTGGACATGGAGCCTCAATTTCCCGATTAAGGGAGTGACTGAAGCTTCTTGCCCCTTGAAAGCACCATGTGCACGTAGGACATCTCCCATCTTATCTTGGTGGCCAACTCTGTGGATATGAAATTGTGAGTAGAACCAGGCTCAAAGAGAATAAAAGAATCATGTTCTCTTACCTTTTCCCAAGCATGGCATAGAGGAGATCCTTTGTGGTGCGTTTCCTCCTCTTGGATTTTGACCAAGGTAGCTCTAGGAGGCTCATGGCGGGTGTTCTTTTGGGGACAAGCGCGGTACGCATGCCCTTGCTCGCCGCACTTGAAACAACGGTTATCCTTGCAATAACGCTCAAGCTCTTCATGAGAGAGTTTGTTTTTGCCTTTGTAAACTCCCTTCTCCTTAGCTTTGTTGGAATTGCCCTTAGGAGACTTTTGGACATTTTCCTTCCCCTTAGGCTCATTGGAACCCTTGTTTTTCGTGGGCTTAGAATTTTTTTTAGCCCCTGTTTGGAATTGATTCGAGAAGCCACCATAGTATGGTGTATAACCACCAATATGGTGCATGGCCTTTGGGAGTTGACATACTCCACCATTTCTTCAGTTAAGTCCGTACAAAATTGTTACTTTTGCTCTCCAAAATCCAACTTTTTGAAGACAGTGGCTTTGAGTTGTAGGTCTCAAAACTTGTCTATATATTTGTGAATGGATTCTAGGGAGAGAGCTTCAAGCTTCGCCATTCGGTGAGTACTTTGTCTTTGGCATCGGTGGCCAAAAACTGCTTCATAATGGAAGCTCTTAAAGCTTTCCATGTTTGTGGAGCTTCACCGTTGGCCCGTAGGCTAGACCACCATTGCCTGGCAGACTTTTCAAAGTGCATAGCTACATGGAATAGCTTAGAGGACTCCGTGAAGCCCTCATCTCCAAACACCGCATCGAATTGCTAGATAAAGGCCAAGACTTTGTCCATAGCACCAAAGGTGCCATCATAGGTAAGTAAAGAGATGCTCTTCCCTCCCTCTTTGAACTTCTTGAGCTTGGACGACCTCTTCCATGCGGCATAGGATTTCCTATGGCCTCTACTTTTTGATGGTTCAAAAGTTGCACTCACTTTCTTTAGAAGATGAAGAATTTGAGGAAGATGGAGAAGAGGGTGACCTCTTTCTCGCCTTTTTCTTGCCTTGATCTTCTTTGTCTACAGCATCACTTTCATAAGAGGAAGAGGATGAAGAAGATGGAGAAGAGGGTGTCCTCTTTCTCGCCTTTTTCTTCTCTTGCTTTTTGTCATCCCTCTTTGAATTATGGTGTGGAGAAGTGTGCGATGGTCTTCTCCGTTTTGGAGGTGATGGAGAGTGTTTAGCCCACCGTCTTCGTGGAGCCATCTCCACCGAGGTGGCAGAAGACTCACTTGTTTCTCGTTCCTTCGGTGGGGGCTCTTGAGTTCTCCTTTGAGAAGGAGATGCGTCATCAAGAAGAAAATTTTTTAGCCCTTCGTATGGATCCTCTTCTTCTTCCCGAATCAGAGAGAGGCCTCTTTTGGGAGTTTCACAAGGAGGCTTCCTAGGTACTCTCTCGTCATGGTGGGAAGCTTGGAGAATCCCATGAGCACAAAGATACCGTTGCACTTCACTTTGGAGAGATGGATTGCCCATGGCTTGTTGAAGCCTAGAAACAAGATAGTTAACAAGCATAGGGGCATCATTAGTAGCTTGCTCATTAGCAAAATCAAAGTTATCAACATTAATTTCACTCTCTTTACTAGTGTCAGCCAATATAACAACTTTTAGGTGTAAAATTTTTAGGTGTACTTTGGCACTTCAAGCCCTAGTTGCTAATCCTCTTTACCCCTTTAGAAAAAGCACTCAAGCTACTGTACCCGTGGCTCGAATACCATTAATTGCCAGGCTTAGAAGAGAGGGTCGTTCTCAACACCAAAACACCACCGGCTCCTGTCACGCTTCTAATAGCTCAATAGTGGTTAAGCCATAGGCAAGCCCTGTAGGACTCCACTATTAAGACCATAGCTCTCGATGGTGATGCCCCGTTATTTGCACAAAGGCAGGCGCACTGCAATGCTGAAAAATCCCTATTCTACTTACTCAAATGCACTTAATAATACCAACCATTTATAGCTAGCTTGAGGACCTCCCTTCTTGAGCAAGAAAAGAGAAACCTCGTGCTCTGATACCAATGTAACATTTAATGGCCTAGTAACTCGTGTGTAGTGGAAAATAGAATGAACATAGTGACAATTTCATTAGAATAGATTCCTAATGAGAATAACAAGAGTGCTTGGGTGGAGAGAGCAACAAAAAGTATAACACCTAGTTATATAGCATGAACAATACTTCAAAAGAGAGAGAAATTAAGCTTCACAACAGTTGAGGACCGGATTTACATGGAGCCGGTCCCCCCTTCAAAAGGCTTTGTATTATGGTTTCTCCCATCAAAAGAGACATTTTACATTACAATTCTTTGTGTTCCTTCAATACTAGCTAGTGAAATGAAGATGGAAACTTCGAGCACTAAGCAAAACACTTATCAAACACAACATCAATTACCCCACGGTCTCAGACCCAAGACCTCGCACACCTTCGAAGATGGTGAGAGCTAGCACGGTATGCGAGTAGATTGAGAGGAAGAAGGAGTAGTCTTATGAGAAAGATGTACACCTCCTCACATAATCACTCATACTAGCATAGCTTAGCTTAGTAATTAGCATGGTAGAGGAGATGAGCATGCATTGAATCTTGGCTCTTGGTTGGATTTACATCACAAAGCCAAGAGTTGTTCGTGTAGGCCTCCCTTCTCACAAACTTGGAGTAGGTGATAAGCTTTCCATTAAAGCTTGAGAAGGAGAGAGAGAGAGTCCTTTTACTCCATACATGGACTTTTGTGAATGTGTATGCAATAATGCCTTGAGAAAATCAGCCCCCTTACTCTCTTGGTCGACCCCTCTTGCTATTTGCACATCCTGACACCCCATTGGTCCATGCCAGGCTTAGCCAATGAAATTTAAGCAGCATAAGTGATAGCCTTCTAACATGTGTCCCCCTTTTCCTTTTTGTGATAGCTTTAGGTAATTAATTAATGCAACTAAACTCTCATGGGACCCCTTTGTCTCCTAGCCAATAGGAATCAGGCAAGCCATTGGGTTGCTGAATGCTCATTGGACCCCTTGGGAGACTGTCCAATAGTCTTCTAGAGAGCTTAATTCTTATTGGTTCGTTTATTAAGTGTTTTCAAATTAATTAAACTAGATTTACTCTAGCCTAATACTCATTGGTCCACCTTCATGGCCATCCAATAGGATTTGAGTACACCTTGTGGGCATCTCGGCTAGGGAGTTGACATGTGTCCCTCTTTCCCTTTGTGTAAAGAATCTTGTGTGTGTGTGTGTGTGTGTGTGTGTGTGTGTTTCTCTCTCATCTCCTACTTCTAGGGCTCGCCCCCTCCTATGTAGGGATGCATGAAGACTTTTTGAGCACACACTAAGCATCCAATTTTCCTAGGCTTTTGACCTTTGGACACAACCTTTGAATTTTGGACCTTAGCATTTTGGAAATCTTAATGGGCTGAACCTTAGGGTCTTTTAAGCCCATTGTTGCACATTGATCTTTTGCAGATGCCCCCCCCTTTGGATCCCTATTTTCCCTCCTTTGGATCCCTACTGTGGCCGATCTGCCAGCTTAACCAATATTCTAGTTTTTTCTCCCGTGGCACTTCCCCATATTAAATGATTAGTTTAACATGAGAAAATCATTTAGGAGAATGATATATTAGTTATTATCACACACCTACTTTCTTAATTTGATAAAGATCCTAGGACTATTTTTAGGTAATGCGAACTTAATCAAATTTTGTGCATTCTCTATATAAGCTTGTAATTGAAACCAACCTCTTACTTACATGTGCATATAATATTTTGCTAAGACAAATGTGAGGTTTGTGTTGAGAGTATTGAAGAACCTCTACATGAGGCTTTTGACCTTTGGACTAAATAAAATACAAGAAACCAAAGTACTTTTCTACTTGGGAGAAGTATAGATTGTCCTATTTGCAATTTTGGTAGATGGACTCAGTTTGACTGACATGTGTGCATCTTTGTCAATTCTATCATCATATGGAATAATGTTGTATATGTTTTCATATATCTCAGAGTACAATCTAAATTGGTTATGGAATCCAAGGATAGGATCCATGGAAAAGCATATGGATCTTACAAGATGTGATATTGATCATGAGGAGACAGGTGCCAACCTTGATCATAAGGATACTGATGCGCTTGGGGGATCTCAGTTCTTTGTTCAGCTAATGGAGAGGAATTTGAAGAGGGTTGAAATATTCTCCCTCACAAAGGTCTCATAAAGCCTCTATTTCTCCCATCTCTAGGCCTCTTTGGTTTGTATTGTTTCCTTAGCTGGCTCATAGGGAAAGTCTTCAATCATGATTCTAGCACTCTTGCTAATTGCATGCACCAAAATGGGTTGGCAGATTTCACTTTAGATGCCTCATCCTTTATATTTTTTGGGCATTGCCATGCAAAGTGTCCATATTTGTTGCAAGTGCAACAACTAAAATTTCTTCTTCTAAAACCAACTCTACCTCATTCCCTACCAGTAGTACTTTGATACCTTCCTCTCCTCAACCAATTACTAGTACTAGCCTTGTTGTCTCTACTAGCACCTGATATTCCATCCCGCTTTGGTAATTCTGGGTTGGTCAGTGCTATCATTAAGACATCTTTACTTTTCTAAACATGATGCATTTAGATCTTGCAATTTTTGCATAAATGGTTGAATGCTTTGAAGTATGTACACTAGTAGAAATCATTAGACCTATGTTCCTTTGACTTGCATATTATGCATGAGGTCTTTATCTTCCCTATTGTTGAGTTGATCTTTGACATTTCTACGATTTGTTGAGACATTGCTTTGATTTTCTTTGTCCATGACCCTTTCTTCTTGTTCTTTGCCTAATCATTGGATTCACTCTTAGATGATCTTGAATTGGAGTTGTACCCTGACTCCTTTGTTAAGGACTTGTTGTCACTCAAGTCCCTTCTTCTCTAATGATCTTTTTCCTTCTTGGCCCATTGCTCCAACGTCAAAGCCCTTTGCACCAACTCATTACGTTTTTTTGTTGGTGCTAGTACCTCATATTCCCTAAGCTATTTACTTTTGAACCAACTCAAAAACCAAGCTCCATTTGTTTTTTTGAGGTAAGTTCATTCAATTGTCTGCTAGTAAGATCTTTTATGCTTTTGACATAATTCCTTACTAATAGCTTACCTTGTTTGATCTTATCTAGTTCACAATGCACATAGTATGTCTTTGTCTCCTCTATTATTAGTATACTACAAACTCAATGACTTTATTATTTTTTTGTATGTTTTGAGTTTTGTAGGCTGGGTAGTAGTAGTACCACTTCCTTGTTGTATCCTTCAATGTTTGTGGGACTAACTCTCTCCATTCATCCTCATTGATGTCCTTCAATTTTGCATACTGCTCAAATGCGTATATATGGACATCAAGATCATCTTTCTTCCCACCCTTAAATATTGGAAATACAATTTTTAGGTCACTAGATTTCTCACCATGTCTAGATCTATGCTTGTGTGATTTGCAATCTATATGCATGGGTTTTTCTTTATGACTCTCCTTTCTCTCCCTAGTCCTGTTTTTACTGTAGTGATCAATGTTAGCATCCCATATGTCATTGTACTGGTCATCTCTCTTGGTCATTGTTTCCATATCATTCTTCTTATCTTAAATTTTATGTGTTGTTTTCCTACTTTGATTGCTACCATCACTACTATTTGTCTGATCCTTTGCTTTGCCCTTTGGCCAAGGAGGTGAATGAGTGGCAAGAGCAGCGGGTTCTGGTAGACAAGATCATGGAGGATCTTAGCTAAGAAGATGCCAGAGTAGCCCAAGTGCTCAAAAGGCAGGACTATCCAAAGGCTTTTGTCAAAGCTTCCATAGGTTCTAGAGAGGAAGATCTCAGCTAGTGGGAGTCACTATATGTAAAACCTATATATCATGTGCATTCAAGGAATATTTATAAACCCCTTTAGCTGCGAGTTTTTTGCCAATAAAAGGGACCCTTTTCCAATTCAATATGTAACTTTTTTTTTCAAGATCATTTTTTCAACAGCGTTATGTACGTAAAAATGTGAGAAAATATAGAATAAAATAATCCATATGGTTGAAGAGTAATCAGGGCCTCAATGGAATGCCTAGAAGAAGGGGTATGGCAAGTTAGGGTAGACTTGATCGATACTAAGAAAACGGACCCGAGGACGGAAAATGTTGAGTGGAAATCTAATTACTCACCAAAGGATCAATCTACCAAGAGATGTAGAAGGCTAGTAGAAGCATGCCATTGCAAAGAATGTCCTTTAAAAGGAAGGTTCTCTAGCTTAGAAAGCAGATTTGGTAAATGAACAAGATGAAACCTATGCTAAGGTCTTCAAGAGGATTCAAAATCTAACTATAGAGTTAGATGACATTAGATGGACCTTACCGAAGGCTACAAAGTTTATCAAAATGCAAATAAAGAAAGCATCATAAGCTATGGCTGTGGATCTATCTAACAAAGTGCTAGTCATCCAAAATGACTACAAGCTAAGTAAACAATGGGAACCATTATCAAGAGTGATACTAGGTGGTGTGGTACATGTAAAGACCTCGGAAGAACATGTCAAAATCTAGGAATTCAACAGATGAAATCGGCTCTATTGGATCCCTTTGTAGAAGCTCCAACATATCAGTATAATTATCGAACCGTAGATGGTAGCGACCGATCTAGGGCATGGAACATTAGGGTGTGTGAGAGTAATGAGAAGGAAAAGAGTGGTAAAATCATGAGAGTCCATCTAGATTAGAGAGAAGAGAGACCTAATGAAAGGGATTAGTGTTGCACACACGTTAAACCTTCTACAAATCACACAATGCTCTGCATTGCATTCTCTACTAATCCTTGTAGGCACATCCTAATCACGAGCTCGCTCACCCAAGCTCATGGGGTTACGACTAGGCCAATGCAGGCATGAATCCTAATCTATACACTAATCTAATCATGCACACAATGCCATAATCAAGCACATAATATGTAGTCAAGAATTAGATAGCAATTAGTTCTTAATCTACACACATCAAGACACTAATATACATCTTTAGTGAAAAGCAAGAGGACTCCATGCATTAATCATTTCGTGAAGAGAGTACATGTGGCTCAACACTTCCTTCTTAATAGCCTCCTTCTTCTCCTTCCTACTCTAGGTTTTCTCTCAAAAAGATATCTCTCTTTTCACATGACCTATAATTCACTTATATGCCTGGAGTTTCAAAAACAAATGGCCGGTGGTCCAAGGCACATAAAGTGAAATAATAGATACAATATACAACTCATAAAGAGCTCATAAACCAATACATCATAAATGGAAAAATATGCTCATGAAGAAGAGGTAAATGACTGATGGTGTTGGATGCTACCAAAATTCTCCCCTTCCTAAGCTTTGTCGTCCCTTGACAAAGCCATGTCGTGTAGATGCTCAAGGAAGGCTGTGCTTGCAAAAGACAAACGTGGATGAGGTAGCAAGCTAAATCATATGGCAATAAAACATAAGGGGAATGCAAAGCACATGTGAAAATGAAAATAATTATGAAATGTTACACTACCATTAAGGACAAATAAATTGCACTTCATTGAAATTAATTAATTAAGAGTTTTGGGCTTATGGATGAGTCTCTCGATTAGTTGGCTATGACTAAAGGTTAAAACACTCACTCTAGCACTAGCTAAGTCACGAAGATTATCTAAATACAAGACTCCCTATTTGTGTCTTTTGGCTTCGAATAGCTAACTAACCTTCACAAATCCAAGCAAAAGCTTGAATTTTTACTTGAAGCTCAATGGAAGTCTTTCATTTTATTTTTCTTGCTTTTCCTTTTTTTTCCCCCACATTGATTTAAAGTCATTTGACGCGTGCTTATTTTGTAGGCTCAAGGATTTTTGCTTCTCAAAGAAAAGCGCCCACTCTAGGAACCTCTAGGGCTCTAGTACCATAGGCAATACATGTGAGTGAAGCACTAAGATCAAGCTGGGAATACTCTTCCAGCTTAAGATTTTACATTTGTGGAACTTTTGTTTTTTGCTTCCATTTCCTTTGTATTCTCACTAGTGTTCTTTTTGTTCAAGTGAGCAAGCCTCTCTATGCCTAAAACACTCCTAAGGTCTCAAACATAAACATAATTTTACAGACTAGGACTAGCAGTCAAGTAAATGAGTTAACCTAAAGTCACGGCCTCCTAACCTTAAATTTATACATTTATAATGGTAGATAACATGACATAACTAAATACACTCAATCAAACCATGAAAAAATACGGCCATCAACATGAATCATGGAAAGTAGTACACACCTAGAGGTATGGGATGCGTCTCCTTGATAGCTTTGGAAGCAAATATGTGATGCTGAAGCTCGATCTATCCATGCTATATGAAAGATGAAGTCCATATATGCTGCAAAATCATCAACAAAACACTACCACATAGAAAGGTGCGTCAACATAGAAATGAAAGTTTTCTTACCAGAATGAAGATAAAAAGAAATTCTATACTAAAGTCTCATACCTGGATGCCTAGAGGGAAAAAACCCAATGGGAAAAAAGTGCTTCTAGTATACGTACATGTGCCTAGTGCCCCATAATCAATCTGCACAAGTCAAGGGTCTAGTGCAGCTAGGAGGGATAAGAGGACTCTTTCCAAACAATAAACCTGTAATTTGCTAGCTCTCTCTCTACCGATCATTGGCTAGCTAGCACCTAGATCCATGTGGATGGTAGAATCTGGAGTACAAGTGATGGGTCTAGGGATGACATCAGCCTGTGATTGTGTGGGCAATGAACCATGTGGTTCAAGATCCCTCAACAAATGACTCATGTCTATCTCTAAGTCAATGGCATGGTCAATGGATATCTCAAAGTGTGCTATGCCTCGTGTCAACCTGCGGTGTGATAGGTGGTTGGATCTTTGGTAGACAAATCTTCAATGCCTACAATATCTCACTAAATGTAGGTCGGGCTCTCCTCACCTATAGTCATGAATGTCTAGCTCGTGTCGCCACTCGTCAAGGGGTACGGCTCTTTATAGGTCATGAACATGGTGTAGATCTTTGTAGCGTGGGTGTTGTCAAAGAAAGTGTAGGAGATCTATAAGGATGTGGTATGGCTTTGGTACAGGAACCCAAATCTGTCTATGTCCTCTATAAAATCCCTCTGCCTCTAGTGATTATCTAGATGTGAGCCAACCATGGGATAAACCATCATGTGTACTGTTGCTCTCAATCCAAATGAGTGTGTCATCATTAGCTAATGGTCTAGTTTGTGTCATCATACAAGGCACGTAAATATGTCTAGTGGCCCTACAATAAGCTCTTTCTGATGAGCTATAGGCGAGATATAGCACTCTATCTATCTCTACTAGCTAAGGTCTTGTCTCTAGCATAGGAGCAATCTCACTAGGTTGTACCTCCTCTATAGAACAAGTAACAACCTCTGGAGTAGTCACTCTAGGTGGCTATATTGTAGTGCTCTCTGGTGTACTCATCCTATCATCAGTTTGGGCATTCATCTCCTTCATCTCAATCACTCTTGGTATCAATTGACTAAATATGCTCTAAGGCAAAATCTGTTTATGTGATGGAAATTTGGGAGGTGACCTCATAGGGGAAGTCTGTCTAGCAGGTGTCTGTGGACTATGTGTGGTCATCAATATAGGATCGTGGCCATGCCGTGGAGAATAGGGCAATCCCATCATCAATAAATATCTAGTACCATCCTTGTCCTTATAAGTCCTATCACAAGGATCTCCAACAAGATATACCATAAGGCTCATGGGGCTGGCTCAAAATGTTTTGTGGTCTGATGTCATTGATATCTATGTCCACACTCATCAACATAAGTCAATGTGTGCTCCAGTCTACGTAACTGCACTATCCTAGGATGTACTTGGGTGTCCAAACAATCATCAGGATGTGCTCTATCTACAACATTGTATGGGCTAATCCGCAGTGAAATCTATGTGGCCTTGAGCTCATCAACGAAGAACTCAATCGAACTAAGGTGATGTCTCTGAACTCTAACTACCTGTCATATCAAAGGGTCAATTTCATCCAAGAAGGTGCCTTTGGTGTAGGAATGTCCATCAAGGTCAACAAACCAAGGCATGACTCCTCTATAGCCTAAGAAATGTAGCACAAGCTCAATATTGTGCTCTATGCTCGTCATGGAAACTCTATCATCAAGTGGTACCTGCATGATGTCTCCGGGTGGTGATCTATGTCTCGTCATCGTATCTGATGCATGTGATCTAGCAGCCTATGTATCTAGTGTGCTCACAATTTGTGGTGTGGTCTCTACAATCTCTCTAGCATGTGTACCGATTGTAGTAGCCTGTGATGTGGCTGTATCTATGCATGGTAACTCTGGAAGTGCACTGATAAGGCTCTAGCTCTTGCACTCCATATCTACCCTCACCTCTACCATGATCTCAACAAAGGTCTGTCTTGTAGATGGTCTGAACGATGTGAATCTGGAGGTGATCAAAGTTGTGATGGCTGTGTAGAGGGGGTGTGGTCTTCAAGTCTACTATAGGCTCAACAAAACTACTCTACAAAGGGAAATAGCATAGTCCACACAACAACGTATAGGTAGCCTAGTCGTAGACGCACTTATAGGTACCCTGCAAGGAATTTGGTGCGATAGCAGGAGGGTCTCCAAATCTAACTTTGCTCCTCATGTACATCCTCCACCGCATACAATGGTCTAGTCTCAAATATGTCCAAAGATACAGTATGTGGTATCTCAAAAGTGTCTGCAAAATCCTCACGAAGGGCTAATGGGAATCTCCTTCCTCATGTGTCTATAAGATGTACCAAAACCATGAAGAAGGTGATCTAGCAAGGTCGGGTGTGCTCGTGCTCTAAGCATTTGGAAACTATGTGTCGGATAGTCTGTGGACTCAATTGAGATATACCTCTATTGAGTGTCAACATATGTGTATATAGGCATCCGTCTAACTCGCCATGAACCCACAACAGTCTATCATGTAGGGCCTTAGGATCCATGATAGCCAATATTTGTCAATCTGTGTCAAATCTGGTGTCAAGGAGGTCTATATGCAAGTGTACTAGCTAGGGTGCATAATCTGGCAACCTCGGACTGGCCAAGTGCTAAGCTGGGGTCACTGGGTGTGAACAAGCTCTAAAAATTGTCTTTTGACCCAAGTCTCAATCAAATCAATCAACGGATCAAACCGGGCTCTAATCGTGTTCAAGCGTGAGACCAAGCTCTAAAAATTGTCTTTTGACCCAAGTCTCAATCAAATCAATCAACGGATCAATCAATCAAGGTGGGGTCACTGGGTGTGAACAAGCTCTAAAAATTGTCTTTCGACCCAAGTCTCAATCAAATCAATCAACGGATCAAACCGGGCTCTAATCGTGTTCAAGCGTGAGACCAACTGTTAAAATAAAGCTATGTTCAGATCTTGAGTGTGAATGGGTTGTAACTAGCGTAATCTCGTCAATGTCAAGGCCACAAACAAATCTCTATAGCAAATCGGTGTCAAATGTGATCAAGCGTGGAATTTGCAATCAAATCGAGCCAAAATAGAATAATGCACATGAACATGCTCTAAGGCTCGTGAACTAGTCAAAAGTAAACCAAAACCGGTCTTTGTGTAAGAATAGGGTCTATGCATGCAATCTGGCTCAAATCTTATCAAGTCGGACGTAATCGGGCAAAATCTGATTCTCCGGGTCTATCTACTCTAAATATGCCTAACTGTGCGTAAGTGCACGTGAACAGGGTGTGCCTGTGCGCGTGAACGGGGTGTGGGACGTGTGTGTGAAGCAAGGAGAAGAAACACGAAAAAGAATTTTTTGTTTTTTGAGTCTTTGGCATTTTGGTTTAAAAAAAGAAAAATATGCACGAAAAATAAAAATAAACAAATGCAAAATAAAAAAGAAAATGAATAAAACAAATAGTAAAAAATACTCAAAATAAAAAATGAGAAAAAAATGCAAGTTTTTTTGGTGTGTTTTTGAAAAATTTTAATGAAGTTTTTCTCAATTTTTTGATTTTTAAGATTTTTTTGAGTTCTATATGTTTTTGGAGATTATTCCTAAATTTTTATGATTTTTTTGTCTTTTTTTGTGAATTTACTATTTTTATTTTTTATTTTAGTTTCTGGGTGAGTTTTTTGTTTTGTTTTTTTCTAAATTTTATCCCCCTTTTTTGAGTTTTTGTTTGACTCTTTTTGTTGTTTTGTTATTTTTAAAAATTTTCCCCCTTTCTTTCTTTTTTTTTGGGGTTTCTTAATTATTTGATTTTTTATTTTAATTTTTTGGTTTTTTAAAAAATCTATATATTTTTGTTTTCAAATAAACACCAAATGAAATTAAAATGAATTTTAAAACAAACTACATTGGAATGAAAATGAAATGAAATGAAACCAAACAAAATAAAGTGAAACTCAATTTGAACGAAATGAAATGAAATTAAAAATTGAAATGAACTTAAATTAAAATGTGAAATTCACTAAGAGTCAACTTTAAAAAAAAAAACAATGGAAGCTGGGAGTAGGAGCCGGGCACGTAGAAAAAAGAGGGTGGGACAGTGGGCAACGACGGAGGAGGAGGAGAGGAAGAGTGGCTAGTGGCGCGCAGATCCATGCGACAAAGGGGGGGAGAGGACATTGAGATTGATAGGGAGAAGTCAGAGAGGAAGAATCGGCGCTGTCCAGGAGTGGGGAGAGAGAGAGTGAGTGATGATCCTCGTTTTTTTTCTTTCTCTAACTTGTGCTTAAGAGGGGGTGCACGTGTGTGTGTGTGTGTGTGTGTGGTGTATGAACAGGTGGCTGAGTGTAGTGAATGTGAGTGTGTGTGTGCTTGTGTGCACATGGGTTTGTGTGTGTATGTGTGTGTGTATGTTTCTAATTTTTTGTTTTCTTGGGTGTTTTTTTTGGTTTTGTTTTGTTTACGATTCCTTTCTTTGTTTTGTTATTTTTCCCTTTTTTTTCAAATTTTTTTCTTTTGGTTTTTTTAATAATACTTTTTGGTTTGATTTTTTTTTTTTTGGGGAGGGTGTTCTTTTTTTAATGAAAGAAAAGAAAACACAAAATATAACAGAAAATTGTACAAAATGAAAATAAAAACAAAAAATTAGAAAAAAGAATAAAATAAGTTTTAAAAATAGAAAAATGGCTAAAAATTATGAAAAAAGTAAAAAAGGAGAGGGAAAGAGAAGGGGGTGCTATGGGGGTGTGTGTGTGTATGTGTTTTTGTTTCTTCAAGAATATAAAACAATGCAAAAAGTAAAAAAAATTGCTAGAGACTCAAAAAATACGCTAAAAATGCCCAAAAAATTGCCAAATATAGCTCAAAAACTACAGGAAATTTAGGGAGTTGCAAAGCATGCTTCAGATCAATAGTTTGCATTAAAGTTTTCCATCTTCATCATTTTTTGGATAAAAATTTAACAATTTTATGTAATAAATAAATAAAAATACTAAAAAATATAACATTTACCGATTTTTTTGAAAATTATGCACCCAATTCAAATCAATTTGCATCACTTTTTAATGTAGTCACATCATCCAATCAATTAATAATCAATATGACACTCAAATTTGAACTGTTTTGGATTGTTTTTTTTCCAAATTTAATCCAAAATTCGTCTAAGTAGTGGTCTAATTAAAACATTTCTGCACATTGGTCCAACATTCATAATCAAATCAGCATTTGCACATTAATTCACGCATTCACATCAATTTCCAAGTGTGTGTAATTATGCACAATCAACACACTTATAAGCTTACACACACATAATTTTAGAGCAATTTTGATAGCATAATGACACAATTTACATACTCAAAATCATTTACCATAATCAACTTGATAACTATAAACACCCGATTGCTTCAACTCAAGCAATTGACATCAACATTGCCACACAATTGCACTCAATTTTGTGCACTTTGCCTTCACATAGACGCATATCAATACACACAAAATTGAACCAATTTTGTTGTGTCTAATTTTCAATTAAAACTTGCACCTAAATCAACAATTGAGTGGGTTAGTGCACTCACATTTATGTTAAGAATTGCACCACCCACTCCAAGTGACGAATCCAATGGTATGTGTGTGTGTGTGTGTGTGTGTGTATGCTTCCAAAACCGCTTTGACCTATACACACCAACACAAAATCTTATGTGTAGCTTCCATTTCAACAAGGTTAAATACATAATTTTAATGAGCACAAATCCAATTCAAGATTTATATATGTGTAGCATCAAACGCACATGCAAGAGTGAGTAATTAGAGGGGATAATTAATGAAAAATCCCTTAATTACACACTAAAAATTACTCAAATCTACTTGAAATTTTTGCAAGTTTGTTTCAAAAGAGTGATTACCAACCCTCTACTTAAGCATATACACATAAAAAACACTCCAATTGTTAGTGGATTAGTAGCAAATTAGTGAAAAACTAGGGGGTTTTTACACCTAAACCTACTCCTATACACTCATTTTTCTCAAAAAATCTCTTCTAGCTTATGCTACCGCCCCGAAAACGGTGACAAATGTTGGCTCCCTTTGTAGCATAGCTCCAAGGGATCTACAAAATTATCAATCTGCGGATGATAGCGACCCGGCTAGGACATGGAAGCATCACACAGGGTTTGGTCATCTCTCTCTCTCTCTCTCTCTCTCTTTGTGTGTGAGATAAAAAATGTATACTCTTTGGACTCTTACAGATGCACCTCCTAATGTGGCTCTTGCAAAGTGTTAACAAACACAAGAGAAGAGGAACTATCATGCTATTAGAAATCCCTGATGGAAAGGGACTTGAAGCTGATGCGAGGATGACATGAAGATGACGCTTTGTGGGCGAAGATAAGATAATGAATGCATCATCAAGGTAGGCAGCCTCAATCGATCTTTGTGTTGAAGGACATTCAAGGACAAGGGTGCAGGGACCAGAAGACTTAGAAGAGCATAATGGTGTAGGACATGATTGTGGAGGCCATCATTGAGACAAGGACAACAACAACTTTGTGTTGAAGGCCATGCAAGAGCAAGGAAGTAGAGAATAGGAGATGGAGAGTATCATATTTTTTTAGAAAGAGACGGAAACCATTGCATCTGTGATTTTTTGTATCCTATAAGTTCGTTTCTAAAAGCTCAAATTTCATTATATTTTTAGTATGTGTTGGCACTTTTTTGGTTCTGCTTCTTGAAGGCATAGAGTATGTAGGAATTTGACATGGGTGAACACAAGCATCTCAATGTCAACTCATTGAAAAGATTTTGGTTGAAAGCGTCTCTTCCTTCCCCTCAGGACTAAGTGGCACGGGCATGGGAGGGTGGGATCTACAGCATTGTGGGCCGTAGATCCCAGTGGCGGCGCCAAAAGTAAATTATGGTACCTTAGATTACTTTTTATTATAAAAAGTAATTTAGGACACCCTAATTTATTTTTGGTGTCCGCCCCTAATTTACATGTTTTAAGTATATTGGAGCCCCCACGTTTCAGAATGCACGCATGGCATAGTGGTTAGGGTAGGTGCCTCTCATGCATGAGGTCCCGTTTTCAAACCCGGCGCACAAAAATGAGGGTACCCTAAATTACTTCCGAAATGTGGGGACCCTATTTTACTTTTTACCTTAGATTACAAAAGTAATCTAGAGTACCCGCATTTGAGATCTACGGCCCACAATGCCCCCGCAGTAGATCCCACCCTCCTATGCCCATGCCACTTAGTCTTGAGGCTTCCCCACCCTTTCTCCCTTTAACCACAACCCGCTACTTTGTGAAGTGGGATAGCTTGAAGTTTGTGTCTAATAAGGGCATAGATTAGAAGCAATGGGCTCTTTTGAGTAAAGATAATTGAGGAGAGTTTGTGATCAAGACATCATTTGTTTTTCACTTTTTGCAAGATGTATCCAGTACAATCAGGGCAACAAAGCTATGAATTTTTTTTCAAAGTTGTTTACATATGGTGCAAAGGAAGCACCTCTCTCCATGTGCCTACCTATGATTGCATTTGGAAGGCATGTGTGTGTTATGGAAGTTGAAATGCGCTTGCACGTGCGGTCTACTCACCAAAATCATGGAAAATCCTAGGAGAGGTTCATGTTTTTAATGCCATCTCTTTGAGTGCCTACTAAACTTCATGCCTGCATTATTGTCTCTATGAGTCCATGGATTATAATATATGACCAACACGGGCAGTAGAAGGCTCATTTCAAATTGAGGGGTGATGTAAAAATGCAATCATGTGTGCTTGCATAATCAACGGATGTGGCATTATGCAAGAAGGTAACAAGGGATCACTGAGAATTAGACATGTGCTTGACATTGTGTTCCACTCCCTAAGCACAAAGTGTGTTGAATAAGTCTCATGTTTGGAATATCATAACTTCCATGTTCTTGATGCCAAAGGTAGCACCGACGCCGGAGGTGGAGGGAGTCTCACTCGTGGAGCTTAATGGAGATTGCAAGAGAGATTCATTGGATATGGAAGCTAATGAGCTTGGGCTTTATGCGGGTGAGAGAGAGATCAAGTCACAAGAATATTTAGAAATTTTCTCATGTAGGAAAACAGAGTCTTTTCGAGTGTTTTTCATACAATGCATAACATCATGAGCTTCTTCTTGAGAGGCACCGCATACCTAGCTAGGTACGATTGGGGGCAGCGGACCGCTGGCCCCCCCACCGGGCCGGCCGTCCCCTACCCCCAATCGTACCTAGATAGGTATACGGTGCCTCCCTCACAGAAGCTCATGATGTTGAGGTAAGTCACAATGTGGGAATTATTGTGAGAATTTATGGTGAGTCTATCTCACCATTTTATGCACACCCTCGGTCGCTTTCTTCTTAAGAACTTCCTTACGATGCCGTCCCTACCCTGCTTGCCTTTGTGGCCCTCTAATCCAGATCTTGTTGCCCTCTCAGCACCTCTTACCCTTGCTAGTTGTAGCGCACAACCTCTTGCTCCCTTCAATCCATCGCCCTCGACCACCTTTACTGCACCATCAGCTGCAAATCGACTTCGCAGCATCAGGTAGATGTTGAGCACTTTGCTCTTTCTTTAGGCCGCATAAATGAGCATCTTTATGAAACAAATTCCCTACTCATGCACCCTCTCTGCTACATTTCTCCTTCTCATGAAGCTTCTCTACTTTTGATACCCACTGACTTCACCTTCCTTTTGAATAACCCGCCTGAAGCATTTGATGGAGCCCGGAAACTTCACTGCCTTCAGAGGTCATTTGCATCATGAGATGTCTTATAGTGTGGATTAGATATGACGTTTTTCCATCACCCAACCCTCCCTAATTTTTAGCTTGCAGCCCTTGGCTACGTTGATAGTGCTCAACCCGCTGCAACACCCTTCGCAGACACTCCCTTGGCCTCCTTCTCTCGAATGCAGCCTATGGACCTCCTTTCAAGAAGCCCACTCTTTACCCACATCCAGTATCAAACCCCTTCCATCTATAGTAGCATGCCTCCATATCCTCCTCAATTGCTGCCGCTTGGAAGCCGCACCCAACTACCATGCATCGTGTCATTGTTTGCTAGTTGCCAACATGCACACCAGACGTCACTGATCATGGATCTTTGTTTTGCCTCCCCCCTTTGCTCAAAGTCCTTAGCTCCTGACGATCCTCCTTCTCCTCCTTTTTCAGACCCCCTTGCTGTGGAAAGTGCACAACGCTTTACACGTGGCTATAGATTCAAACCTCACCAATCATACCCTATCCTTGTAACAGCTATATGCCTTTACACACACTTATAAAAGGTATACCCATTGTAATGTTCTACTACAATTAGTTTTCCCCCTCAATTTGGTGTCTTCTCCCCTTTCCCCTCTCTCTTAGGGTGGGTTCAGACTAGGCGGCGGAAGAAAAATGCAAAGGGGCGTTGATCTTCCATGGCGAAATTTGGTTGGTTGGAGTTGAGGCACTCTTCTGCAGGGCCCTCCATTTTTCTCCCCCCCCCCCCGTCGGAAGAGGTGATGGCCTCTCTCAGCCCCCTTCACTTTTTCACTTTTCCTCCTCCACACTGTTCACACTAGGCGGCGGCACATTTAGGAAAGCTTGTTTCTTTCGCCGGTTCAGTCTGAACCCAGCCTTATACTTCTCTCCCTCCTCCACCTCTTACTCTCTGTCTACTCTCTCCTTCTGATGGGGGCTTTTCACAAGCCAAGCTCCCATACCCCTCTTCTCTTGTCCCCACCCCATGAAAACCCCCTCTTAGGGAGGGAGTGATAAAAGGCATCGGAAAAAGTAAGAAAAAAATTAAAGTATGATTATGTAAATATATGAGAAAGGTAAAATAGGCCACCTCATGCGTGCGGGGCAGCCCATCCCCACCTTGCCTCCTTTTTCTTCACTGTTGCCCCGCCGTGTGTCCCTTTTCCTCTCCTCCACTCAAAAGGTCAACCCCCTCTCTCTTCCCCTTGTCCTTTCTCCTTTATCTCTCCCCTCAAGCTACCCCACCTCTCACCAATAATGCATTATAACTCACCAATAATGCACCCTAACTCCCATGCAACTTATGCTATCTTCCAAAACAGTATACCCCACCCCCCTTTTCTCTCTCCTACACTCTCCCATGATCCAAATATCCCCCTCTCTCTCTAAAATTCAAAATCTCTCTTGTCTTGTAGCCAGATGGCCTCCCCCACACTCACACACACTCAGTTTCACTGAAAAAGGTGCCCACAGACCGATCCCCACCCAGTGGTTATCTGATTTTCTTGTGTTCACACAGATCTGCACACAGATTCACCTCTTAACACACTCCCCTCTCTCCCCTCTTGTAATTACTTTATTCTCCATGTCACCTCTCACTTTTTTTCATCAATCCATCTCTCTCTCTTAGTCTCTCTCTCATGAGACTGCTGTTCTGGCACATATACACACAGCCAGACAAGTGGGGCCCACAGTCACATGGCCTATGTAGATAATGATTTCTTCATTTCTAAATTCTAGAATTTCTCCCCCCTCCTCCCCTATATAAAGAGGGGTCACCATCACACTAAATACACACACAACATCACCAAAGAACACACTATGCACTGTGTGTGCCTAGTGCACACACACACACCATCACCATCACCATCACCATCACCATCACCATCACCATCACCATCACCATCACCGCAATCACCATGCTTGTCTTGAGCATGACCTCTACACCCTTGGCTATGGAAGATGAAGGGCAACTAAATGAAGGATGATGGCCATAATCCTCGTGCGAGTCTTCGCCATCAACTTCCACCTATCCGCCATGTGCTCTACCACTCTCTCCCTTCTCATTCCCCTACCCTATGATCCCCATTTCATCGTCTAATTCTCTAAATAAAGCTTGAGGTTTTGTGAGTATGTTTTCTTGCAATGTTTTGCCCATGTGAGGTGTGCAGAATCGCCACCTAGTCTTGTGTTTTGGAGTGAGCTTGTGTATGTGTGAAGGGTGTGCGGATTCGCCATCCTTTTGTGGTGCCTAAGTACTAAGCCGCTATACCCCCTCCCTCACTCACTCTCTCTCTCTCTCTCCCACTTGATCTCATTTCCTTTCCTCTTCATCATTACTCCCAAGCATCCATCTCTCTTGGATGAAGACTTTGTTATGGTGGTGTGTTGTTTGCGTCCTAGCCGCTGAAGCTAGGTGGTGCCCCCTGTTTGCTTTACCATGACAGGCTCGAGGCGCGCCATTCGGTCCCCGGTGTTTTAGAGGCCGTCGGGTGTTCGGGGTTCGCTTTGCTCCCGTCATTTGGTGCCCCCACTGAGGATCTTTTCATGAAACCCTTCAGTTTACAAGACTGAAACCCCTAAACTATTGTGAATGGATGAATGGCTAGCAGGATTTGCTAATTGGACGACAGAAGAAGAAGAGCTCCAAGCACAACTAGACAAACTTCGCATCTCCATCCAAGCTCGAGTGCCAGACGTAACGGTAATCGATTTGCAGTGGGAGAGTCAACCAACACGCCAAAACCCAGTGGATATACATAGGCCAAGTGCCAAGAAGAAGAAGGAGAAGGTCGAAACCATGTCCGCAACCTACAACCAACCCTCAACAACAAAATGGAAGGAGCTCTACAAAATAGAGAATCAACACTATTCTACTTTGAGAATTGGGTAACTCAAGTCACTGAGGTAATTACCACAGTCAGTTTTCAAGTCGCACCTGATGCTGCAGCACAGATAACGGAAGCATTGGCTCACACTCTCACTAGAGAAACTAGGGATCTACTGAGTTTGTTTCAGGAAAGAACACCACCCTCTCCCACAAGCTTGGACAGTGACTAAGCACCTCTAAGCTTCACATGAATCAGTACATCCTACCTCAAGACAGATCACACATACCAACACGTGTACGCTCAATCAAGGTAATACTGGATTTGAAGGCTCACTACCAGCACGTCATTGACACCATGCTGGGTGGGGAGCGATTTTTTAAGGTTCTGGCATCAGATCAACCATTTGTCCTACCTTTGGTACAAGGAAATGTACCGTTTGAAGTTTTAATCTATGTCCTAGTATAAGAGGGTATACACGCCTCCTTGCAAAGAAGAAAAAAACTTTTGCAAGTTAAGCAGTGTGTCTTTCTAGCTCTCTCTCAGTAATCATGGCAAGTGTAGCATTTCCAACATTTAAAGGAAAGAAGGGGGAGGATTTGGTAACAGACTTCCTAGATGACTTTGAAGTAGCATGTGTAGTAGGCAACAAAGATACGGATGAATCCCGGGTTAGAATCTTTAAGCATCTCATGAAGCTAGAAGCTAGATCATGGTACAATGCACTTCCACAAGCAACCAAGGATGACTGGGAACCCTTAAAAACCACTTTTAAGAGGCGCTTTGGGGGAGGTACCACTTCAGAAAAGTTGTGGGACAAGTTGAGAGACTTGAAGCAGGAGGGTCTTTTAGAATATGCCACCTATGAGTCCAAATTTGTGGGAACGGTGGGTTGAGTCACTGGCTAGGGGGGAAGCTGCACCCGATTTCCTAAAAAAAGATCGGTTCACGCATGGCTTATGGCCGCTTCTCAAGGAGAAGGTGAAAGGTAGATTCCCGGCTACGTACGAGTTAGCCGTTGAGATTGCTCGCCTTAAAGACAAGATCTGTGAATGAAAGCCAAAGAAACCGAGTCAACAGAATCAGGAACATCGCGTCGACCAGCAACTACGACAACCACCATTCCACCACCACCACCGGCTCTTGGGGTAAGAGATGACCAACAAGATATGTTGGCCCATATTACTGACCAACTGCAGAGTTTGTCTGTCCACTTAATACAGCAAGGGAGGAGTCAAGAAAGAGATCAAGACCCTGGAAGAGCACGACGACAAAACAGGAAGTATCACTGCTACAACTACGGAGAATATGGTCATGGTATGTACTACTGTCCCAAACCACAACAAAACTATAATAGAGAAGGTAGGAGGAACCAATTTTCACCCCCTAGAGAAAGAACACCCCCACCCCGAGCACCAGCCCCACCAACACAAATTCTACGTCCGCCACAATCACCAGTTACAATCATCCTATGCCCACCACCAATTGGTACCCGCACACCAAGTATCATTGGTCTTGCTGAAGAGGTCAAGATGAGTGTAACGGAAAAAGGATCAAGTAAGAAGACTATTCAAAGAACTGAAGCAGTGGAACAAGAGGTTAAATAATCAAAAGATGCTACCCAGGTGGGGGAGGTAAGCCAAGAAAATTGTGTTACAAATGTGAGTACATCTTTAACCTTGAATGAAATAGGCACCAAAGAGATCAATCGACAACATTGGGCAGTAAGGGTAAGAATGTGTAAAGTGTTGATTAGGCCTCGTCAGAGTAAGAGGAATGCAAAGGGCGTGAAAGATACAAGAGAAGAGGAAGACCAGCCTGCTAGCAAGGCTTTGCAGAAGGTGGGCAACATATCAAGCAAAGGGGAGGGCTTTGAAAACGGAAGCCTGTGCACCAGCATGGACCCAGGACAGTGTAGCAAGCTAAAGGAATCTTGCATCAAGGCAGTTTCACTAGAGGACCATAACGAAGAGGTCAGTATGACTGAAGGTTTGGACTTGGATATTTCTCCAGAGGCTTGGCAGCCGAGCAAGACTTTATTGTGTAGTGTTATAGACTTAGAGATGGGTAATGCCTCTAGTCTACTAAAGGGTGTTATAAACTTGGAGATGGGTAATGCCTCCAGTTTATGTGAGGATGTTCATAGTAAGTTTGATGATCAATATGTTGCCAACCTTTTAAGGATGTTCCAAACTCCTCCACAACACAGCATTGTGTTTGCATGGGATGCATCAGACCTATGGCTATGGCTAGCCGCTATAACATATAGAGAGAAGATCAGCATTGAGATAAGAGCTAAGGAGCCATGGATAGACAAAAGCCTGATTGAATGCAAGAATAAAGACCTCATTCGCAATTTGGTACAATTTTTTACAAATAGTGCATCCTCTCTTTGGAGAAAGGTAAGTGGATTACGCTTGTATTTAAGCCGCAAGGTAGGCGGCTTGCTATTAGCATCAGTAAAGGAAGCTGACATGTTTGAGCACACCCAAAAGAAGCATGATATGCTTGCAGCCTTTTCTAATGGCAGTAAGCAGGACTCTGAAGACAACTTGAGCTCACCACACCAACAAGGCGGCCATATATGGTGGATTCTTGGTACACTCTTGGGAATCATAATTTTCAGTTCTGTCTTTGCAGGAGCCAAGATGCTCATTTCCCCTCTCGCTACTGGTGGTTACAAATTTGATCCAATTTGGCATGCAAATTTTATTGTTTGGAAACTGCAAACAATGATCCTATTTTTCACTTGGGATCCAGGAGGACATTGGCACAAAGTTCTGGAAGCCATGGGCTTCCCATTTAATCAACGGACACTATTCCAAGGAACAAGCTATCACCCGGACCTGTTACAGATTCATGAATATCCCAGAAATCTCACCAATGGCCGAATGGAATGGTTAGTTCAGAAGGCAACTCGATATCGGATCCTACAGCTAAGCGGAAGAAGAAACAGATGAGCTAGAGACATGAATGCCTCTAGCCAAATGGGGAGGGCTAATGATGGGGGCTTTTCACAAGCCAAGCTCCCATACCCCTCTTCTCTTGTCCCCACCCCATGAAAACCCCCTCTTAGGGAGGGAGTGATAAAAGGCATCGGAAAAAGTAAGAAAAAAATTAAAGTATGATTATGTAAATATATGAGAAAGGTAAAATAGGCCACCTCATGCGTGCGGGGCAGCCCATCCCCACCTTGCCTCCTTTTTCTTCACTGTTGCCCCGCCGTGTGTCCCTTTTCCTCTCCTCCACTCAAAAGGTCAACCCCCTCTCTCTTCCCCTTGTCCTTTCTCCTTTATCTCTCCCCTCAAGCTACCCCACCTCTCACCAATAATGCATTATAACTCACCAATAATGCACCCTAACTCCCATGCAACTTATGCTATCTTCCAAAACAGTATACCCCACCCCCCTTTTCTCTCTCCTACACTCTCCCATGATCCAAATACCCCCCTCTCTCTCTAAAATTCAAAATCTCTCTTGTCTTGTAGCCAGATGGCCTCCCCCACACTCACACACACTCAGTTTCACTGAAAAAGGTGCCCACAGACCCATCCCCACCTAGTGGTTACCTGATTTTCTTGTGTTCACACACATTTGCACACAGATTCACCTCTTAACACACTCCCCTCTCTCCCCTCTTGTAATTACTTTATTCTCCATGTCACCTCTCACTTTTTTTCATCAACCCATCTCTCTCTCTTAGTCTCTCTCTCATGAGACTGCTGTTCTGGCACATATACACACAGCCAGACAAGTGGGGCCCACAGTCACATGGCCTATGTAGATAATGATTTCTTCATTTCTAAATTCTAGAATTTCTCCCCCCTCCTCCCCTATATAAAGAGGGGTCACCATCACACTAAATACACACACAACATCACCAAAGAACACACTATGCACTGTGTGTGCCTAGTGCACACACACACACCCACACCATCACCATCACCATCACCATCACCGCAATCACCATGCTTGTCTTGAGCATGACCTCTACACCCTTGGCTATGGAAGATGAAGGGAAACTAAATGAAGGATGATGGCCATAATCCTCGTGCGAGTCTTCGCCATCAACTCCCACCTATCCTCCATGTGCTCTACCACTCTCTCCCTTCTCATTCCCCTACCCTATGCTCTCGGCACGGGATTCAAGGGACATTATGGCTCAAATGGAGATTATACTCCATTGTGAGGATATCCAACTCCAAATGGTACAGACTCTATCCACCTCGGCTATCTGGGAGTTCTTCAACCACAACTATGAGCACAAAGACCTTGTTTATCAAGTCTCCTTGATCAAGAGGCTTGTAACCAATACTATGCAGGAAGGCCAATCTGCAGTCAAATTCCTTAAAAATTGGAAACCACTATTAGATGAAGTTTGCTTTTTTCTCTGGATAGAAGCATGTTAATGTGTTACTGAATATGTTGTCCTGTGCTAGTTACTTCTGCTTGTTAGCATACACTGAAAACGGATGGGCAAGTCCTTTGAATTTCAAATGTTCCATAAAAAAATTATTTTCTCTCCTCATGTGCTTCTGTTTCAGTTATTGAACACGACGTGGGGAGTCTCTCTCTCTCTCTCTCTCTGTGTGTGTGTGTGTGTGACTAGCAAGCGGTTTGCTGAGTCTCTCTCTCTCTCTCTCTCTCTCTCTCTCTCTCTCTCTCTCTCTCTCTCTCTCCCGTTCCTTGCGCCGAAAATCCTGCCTGAGAGATTTCTCTTGTTCTGACACAGACCTACAGAAATGGAGAGACAGCACATCCAACATTATTGCCACTAGCTCCAATGCTAGAAATGGAGCCGTACTGTAATCTGATGGTAAGAAAATCTTATGTGTAGCCCACCCACTCCAAATGAAGTCATTGGTTTTGTTGGTCACATCTATAGTTTTGTGAGGGCATTTGTTCATAGTATGTGTGTATTACAACATCAAGTGTTGACAACTATACATTTAAGTGATTTTAAGTAAGTAACATATTATGCACGTCTATAGTTCTCAGGAGAAAGCAAAAGAGAGCCACTACAGGAAATGAATTACAAATCCCAAGATCCAGTTCTTTTTGTAATCAAGGAATATGAGAGAGTAAGAAAGAGGAAACAATAGGAACAGAAAAAAATGAAATTTGAGCAACAACATCATGCCCTCAACGATGAGGAGAAAAAGAAAATCTCCTCCGAGATTGTGAGAGCTTTCAAGAGTAGGACTGAAGGTTTTAGTACAGAAGCAAAGTGGGAAATCTGGAATCTTGTTGCTCAACATCCGCATGTTCAGGTGATCCATGATGAGTCTTTAGAGGAGGAAGCTGCTGTACAGAACGCAATTGTCTCTAGTATCCGCAGCACACTGGCTACCGTCAAGTAGCCAGGTTCCAATGAGGAGTTGTTTTTGAAAAATGCAGCCTTGTAGATGATGTTGAATTCAAAGGAAACATGCCTATTGCAAAAATTGCTAGGGTCCTAAATGTCAATCGTCGCACCTTGCACAAGGTGAGATCACGACAGGCGAAGCCCGATGTTGATGGTCGATTGTTTTCATTGGTTGCATGTCACAAACAACACCGTCATAGCCGTATCACAGATGAAATTAAGGAATTGGTCTACACATTTTGGAAAGTGGAGACTCGCGTTTCATCGAACAAGAAGGATGTTTGTCGAAAGAGGATGGGGAGGAAAAGGTACATAGAACATCCAGTGCACCTCCTAGATGAGCCTCACGTGATCAATCAAATACTTGTACCATAACTTATGCATTGCATCTCTAATGCTTAATAACTTGTATATGCTGATCAATAGCATACTGATCTGTAGAATTTTGCTAGTTAGCATATGGACTGTGTTGGTTAGCATATTGACTATGCTAGTTAGCATGTCTTGGGTTCTAAATAGCATACAGAGCTAGTTGGTTAACACAATATGTATGCTAATTAACATACATAATATGCTAGTTACATACCTAGTATGCTCGATTGCATGATAAGTACGTTGTCTAATAGAAAGTGATTATGCTAGTTAGCATACGGAGTTTGCTAGGTAGCATACGGAGTATTCTAGTTAACAGGCCTTTAGTTCTAAATAGCATACAGAGTTAGTTGGTCCGCACAAAAGGTATGCAAGTTAACACCACTCTTATGCTAGTTAACACCTAGTATGCTCACTAGCATGATGGGTATGCTATTTAAGACAAGGGTTATGCTAGTTAGAACTAGCAGTTGGGCTGGGTATGCTAGTAAGCATATGGAGTATGCTGGTTGGCATAAGGAGTATGCTAGTTAGCATGCTTTGTGTTCTACCTAGCATATAAAGTTATCTAGTCAGCACAAGATGTATGCTAATTAACATCATTTATGCTAGTTAGCACCTATGTAAGGACAAGGGTCCTGTAACCTAAGAACTAGGATGGTCATGGACTACGGCCAAGGGTCAGGCTAGACAGTGTGGATCGGGGATCCGTCTAGGGCAAGGGGCTAGGAGCCCGCCTATATAAAGGGAGGTTGGGAGGAGGATCTTCAGTCTAGTTTCCCCTAGTTCTTACACTGGTATCAGAGCTTAGGTCTCTCTTCCACTCTCTCTCTAGGCGTGGTCACTTTTTGCTCCTAAAAATAGGAACTTTAGGTGAGAACCGTGGCCTTTGTAAGGATTTTTCCAAAAATAGCAAGGAGACTGCCTAAATCGGTTAACTCTTTCCGTTTTGGAAGCTGAGCTATGGCGCATGAAAACGCACCCTCTTGGGCTTGATAGGGGCGCCCTGGGGAGGAAGGGGAGTTGCCAAAACCTCGCGGCCGCTACCGGCCTGGGCAAGCCACATTAAGCTTCTCTCTCTCCTTCTTCGATTCTGCGCGCTGTCTGCGTTTTTTTCCATTTAAAAAAACGTGGATTTTCATTTTGCAAGGCCCATTGGCATTGGACTTTCAGGCTTGGACACTCTTGGCGGCCCTTCCCACAAGCAAGGCGGCAAATCAAGGCGGCACAAGCAAGGCGGGGCAAACAATAGGCCGTCGCAATCGTACCGTCTAAACTCACGACGTACGGCTACACTCAGTTATTGCAGAGAATTCTAGAAACCATCATATTTTTACAGTTACGACACTTTCAATTGGCGTTTATACAACATAATCGTCCGTCGATTAAGTAAGCTTTCAATAATCAACCTTCTTCGCAACGGTGACGCTTCAACCATCTACCCTACACGATTTCAGTCGTCTGGTGAGCCACGGGCAATTGTACGAAGTTCGTCTTTTACCCCGTTTGTGCAAATTCTTCTTTTTTCGACGATCAAGTGCTATGACACACAAAGTGGAGTTAGCTATACTTGGCAAGTGCTACCAAAATCAGGTATTTTTTTCTGAGTACTTCTTTCCATGCACTGTGTAGCCATGGATTCGGATATCAACATGACATTCAATTTTGAGCAAAGTACTCCTGATCCTGCCAATGATGGCTCGCGGTCGGATCCTCTCAAGGAGAGTACCCGCGATGCTATGGCAGGAGAAGATACTTATGAATTGCTCAATATTCAAATATTTCGTGCACTTCAGACACGCATGACAGTCATGGATTAAAATTTTAAGGCTTTAAATGAAAATGTTACTAAACTTTCCACATTAGTCATTCAATTACTGCAACAGCAGACTAAGAGTCCTGCTGATACCCACATGCATGAGCACGTTAGAACACAAGGGCAAGGCCCAATTAATGAAACACTGCATACTCTCACTGCCAAAGAGGTAGATGACTTGTTAAAGAATTTTAAACCACCAGTTTTCAAGGGTGAAGACCGAGACCGCAATAAGGATGCAGTGAAGATCTTTCTCAGTAAATGGGATGGAATTCACGCCTTACGACGTACTCCAGATGCAGTAAGAGCTCTGCAAATGAGCTTAACTTTGGAAGGCAAGGCCTACAAATGGTGGATGTCTCTCAAGGAGAAGAACATCATACCACAGAGTTGGGCAACCTTTGAATCAATGTTTAGCAAGAAATTTTTGCCTACAAACAAGGCCGATCGGAATTGGACCGCTTGGGGCACGTGTTTCATGCGCCAATATCCATCACTCCTTGAGTATATCTCTCACTATCGGGACTTCATCCTCAACTTAGAAGGCTTGTATACCTTTCAACAAGTACAAGGGTTCATACGAGGTCTGACTCCATAACTTGTTGGGGTATAGGCGCGTGTGCCTTGCCCGGCCGCCCAGAGTCTGGGCGCCCACTGACTTGTATACCTTATACATAGCATAAGTGTATAGGGGGCTGCTCACTCTTTTGAGTCTCCCCACCCATATCTGTGTGTGTCTCCTTCTCTCTCTCACTCTCCGTCTGTGGTGCTCCCCGATCCCCTTCAATTGGTATCAGAGCGTAGGTGCGGAGGGAGCGCGTGTGTGCACAGTCACGACGACAGCGGAGAGCCAGTTTCATTCCCGAAATTGCGTCCACGCGCGCGCGCACTTTCAAGAGTGCAAACAGGGTTTCGACTTCGGCATCGGCAAATTCAGCTTTCCGAGAGCGTTTCCTCCAGGTGTCCTTACGTTTTACCCCCCTTTCAAAGCCATTCGAGCCATCAGAAACCTCATTCGAGCTACGGTTGAGGAGCTGCATTTTTCAGCCCTCTTTTGGCAATTTATGCTGCGTTTTTGGGTCGAAACGAAGGTTTTTTGGCATAGCTTTCACACCCGGACTCGGATACATGTGATCGAGGAGTCTACCTTGGGGTTTTGGCACGCTCCGGACGTGCTCTTCATATCAGAATTTTAAAATTCTGAACGCTGAATTTTCTGCAGTAGCAGTTGTTAATTGTGTGTCGAGGATTCCACACATGGTTTGCTCTCAGATGTGAGAGTGATATTTGCTGCAAGTTTCCTCACAGGTGGGAGGATACGATGTATGCCTTATGTGGTTTGATGCTCAGGGAGACTAATGTGATTGCATTTTGAGCTCGGAAATGTATGCCTCGAGCATGTTTTTTGGCAGTCACAGGTAGAGCAGATATTTGTGTATTAGATTTGCAGGTGTTTGCAATGATGTATGCAAAGTGTGGAGATTGGTGCATGCATTTGGAGTGCGGTTTGATGCGCTTTGGTTGCTCATGGTTTTGAGCGTGCAGTCAGTTTGGTTACTGATTTTGTGGCCGTTTTACTGACGAAACTCTGGCGAAATTTTCCCAAGAGTTTTATGCGCATCATTTATGCGATCTAGGTAGAGATTGCGGGTTGCACTCAGCATTTGCGTGCGGTGTTCTCTGTAGGTGGGAGATTTGTGCGTGTGTATGCATCAATACCGCACATTGTGGGCTTGGTGATTAGCTCACGGGTTTGACAGGCGTACAATTATCTTGGCACACTCACAGGAGTGAGTATTGTGATGTATGCTTGTGTGGCTACGAGCTAGGTAGCCGGATTCGAGCACTAATGGCTTGAGGTTTTTCAACAGGTTTTAGCTACAGGTTTACAAGTTTACAGGCAGGTTTGAGGTCTTATTTGGGCGCTGAATTTTCAGCCATTGTTTCCTCTTTGTAGGTGTCCATGTATGGCTCAGTTGTAGGTTGATCTGGGACACGTTTGTGACTTGTTTATGTAGCTGTTTAAGAGCTGAATTTTGGGGCTGTTTTGGGGCTGATTTGCAGCCATATTTTACAGCCATATTTGCAGACTTTTGTTTGATGCGATTCGAGCCAGTTTAGGGCTGATTTGGTTGACATTGCGGGAGCTCTATTTTGGAGTGTATCTCACAGGTTTTACATTGTGTTTCTGGCCATATTTGTAGACAGTTTCAAGGTGTTGTTGGTGAGGTGGTTTTGCTATCTAGCTTGCTACTTGTGCTCATGGCAGAGACAGGTGATCGATCACATTGTGACCTCTCACAGATGCGCATGTTTGATGGGTCAGACTTTGCGGCATGGAGAGAGTGTATGCTTGATGCATTGACACAACGAGGGTTGCATCGACCATTGAGTGGTGATGCAGGTAGACCTTCAAACATGTCTGACGATCAGTGGCAGGAGCTAGAGGAGATGGCACTATCTACGCTCTCTTTGCACCTTGTGGAATTTGTATATGCTCTCGTTATGTATGAGACTACTTCGAGAGCACTTTGGCGCAGATTACATGAAATGTATGATAGATCTGAGTCATCAAGGACTCGTGTGAGACATGTACATTCACGAGCATGCCGACAGGTGACATGTTGGTATTGTGGTCATTTTGGACACGTTAGACGGCGTTTTTTTTGTCGTATGCGACATCGTAGGAGACATGGAAGTCTCAAAGATGTATGTAGTGATGCCATGGACTCAGTTGCTTTGATAGTTGAGGCACATGTAGTGTCAGAGTATACTAGTGACGGGGATGTCACTTTTTCCTCGAGCTATGCACGAGATGCTATACATGTGGATAGTGCACTCCCTTCGCAGTGGTTGCTAGACGCAGATGCTATGTTTCATGTCACGCCACATCGTGCATGGTTTTGTAGCTATTCTAGCGGGATGCTTGGCAGTGTACGTTTGACCGATGGATCGGTGCATGCGATAGCAGGTGCAGGAGATGTGAGTGTCATTACCGAGTGGTGCATCTTACTTGTTATGACATGTGCGCTATGTACCAGATTTGACAGTGAGTTTGATCTCGATTGGTCAGCTTAGAGATTGTGGATGTCAGATTTCGCTACGAGAGCGAGATTTTGTGATGCATTTGGGTTCGCTAGTGATTGCGAGAGGTGCCAGGAGTGGTACAGGTTACCCATTGCATGTGGATCACGCGAGAGACGGTGTTGTCTCTGTGATCACGCAGCCAGGTAGAGAGCGAGAGAGTAGGTGAGTCTCTTTTGCTTGTGGGTTGTAGGGTGCTTTGCATGGAGTGCAGAGTAGTGAGCTCGTTGTGCACACAGTTGGGGCACGACTTGAGCAGTCACACAGAGAGGTGACAGAGTCAGACATGCATGGTTTGCTAGTGACTGAGCAAAGCAGAGAGTCAGTTGTGCGAGATACTTCTATGCAGGATAGACAGGTTGTAACATTTAATGGCCTAGAATCTTATTTGTAGCGGAAATTAGCATGAACATAGTGGGCATTTCATTAGAATAGATTCCTAATGATAATTACAAGAGTGCTTGGGTGGAGAGAGCAACAAAAAGCATAACACCTAGTTAGATAGCATCGACAATACTTTCAAAAGAGAGAGCAATTAAACTATTGACAACAGTTGAGGACCGGATTTGCATGGAGCCGGTCCCCCCTCCAAAAGGCTTTGTATTATGGTTTCTCCCATCAAGAGAGACATGGTACAATACAATTCTTTGTGTTCCTTCAAGACTAGCTAGTGCAATGAAGATGGAAGCTTCATACACCAAGCAAAACACTTAATCAAACACAACTTGAATTATCCCCGTTCTCAGACCCAAGACCTCACACACCTTCGAAGATGGTGAGAGCTAGCAGGGTATGAGAGTAGATTGAGAGGAAAAAGAAGTATCTTACGAGAAAGAAGTACATCTCCTCACATAATCACTCATATTAGCATAGCTTAGCTTAGTAATTAGATTGGTAGAGAAGATGAGCATGCATTGAAGCTTGGCTCTTGGTTGGATTTGCATCCACATGCCAAGAGAGTGTTGATGTAGGCTTCTATCTCACAAGCTTGGAGTAGGTGATGAGCTCTCCATTAAAGCTTGGGAGGAGATAGAGTGTTTTTCCTTCACACATGGTCAAGTGTGAGAGTGTGAGAGTGAATGCCCAGCAAAAATCAGCCCCCCCTCTCTCTTGGGCGAGCCCTAGCTGCTAAGTTAGGCTGGCTTTTTCCTCATTGGACCTCCCCAGGTCAAGCCAATAGGAATTAAGCAGCATAAGTGATAGCCTTCTGACATGTGTCCCCCTTTCCCCTTTTGTGAGAGCTTTAGATAATTAAATAATTAAACTAAACTCTCATTGGACCCCTTTGCCTCCTGGCCAATAGGAATCAGGCAAGCCATGGGGCTTCTGAATGCTCATTGGACCCCTTGGGAGACTGCCCAATAGTCTTCTAGGACACTTAATTCTTATTGGTTTCTTTTATTAAATGTTTTTAAATTAATTAAACTAGATTTACTCTAGCTTAATTCTCATTGGTCCACTTCAAGGGTCTTCCAATAGGAATTGGGCACACCTTGTGGGCATCTGGCCTAGGGAGCTGACATGTGTCCCTCATTCCCTTTGTGTAAAGGGAGCCTGTGTGTGTGTGTGTGGTTTTCTCTCTCATCCCCTAGCTTTGGGGCTCGCCCCCTCCCATGTAGGGATGCAGAAAGACTTTTTGGGCACACACACTAAGCATCCAATTTTCCCTAAGGTTGACCTTTGGACACAACCTTTGAATTTTGGAACCTTAGCATTTTGGAAGTCTTAATGGGCTGAACCTTAGGGTCTTTTTAGCCCGTTGTTTCACATGGCTCTTTTGCAGATGGCCCCCCCTTTGGATCCCTATTTTCCCTCCTTTGGATCCCTACTGTGGCCAGTCTGCTAACTTAACCAATATTCTAGCTTTTTCTCCCTTGGCACTTCCCCACATTAAATGATCAGTTTAATATGAGAAAATCATTTAGGAGAATTAGATATTGATTATTATGACATTACCTCTCTCTTGAAATCATAGTCGTCCTCGACTATGGTGTAGAGAAGATAAAGCATATGCATGAGTCCTTTTCTTAGCGGGTAGAGGATCCCTATGTTACCCTACAACATCATTCCATAATGGATGACTAGTCCATTTGGCGCTTGAGAGCCTGAGGCTGCCGCAAGCATGTCTGCACATTAGTCCTATCAGTCTTCCATAGTAGAGTGACAAGCTCTACTTGGTGTTTGGGAGACGTCGTCTCCACAAACTTGATCTAAGCATGCATACTACTTTATTTTTGTGCACAAATAAAGAAAAAGAGAGTCTTATAAGACAAAAATTTTTGTTCATTTTTTTTAACATTTTGTACATTTGCTTACTCTTGGGAAGCATTGTAAGCATTGACAAGGTTTAGGTTATCCTTTAATTGTATGCCTTGCATCCATCTAGCATCTTCAAAAGGATAATTCTTAAACTTAATAAGATATCGTCGGATAGTCTTACCGCCTCTTAATACCTTGTCTTCATGTCGGAGAATGGACTCGGGCTGCAGCACCTCCTCGTGGTCCTCGATCTCCGGTGGGTCTTCAATAGTTGGTTCTTGAGGTGGCTCTCCTTTGTAAGGCTTTAAGAGGCTCACATGAAAAGCATTGTGTATGAGCCAATGATTGGGCAACTTAAGTTGATAGGCCATCTCATTGATTGGCCTAAGAATCTGGAAGGGACCATAGTACCTTTTTGCTAGTTTAGCATAGTACTTTTGGTGGCCCGTAGGATTCTTGCCCGTCGTGTGCCTTAAGCGAGCCTTGGGAAACTTTAACAAGACCCAATCGTTTTCTTTAAAGGCTTGGGCTCTTCTGTGCTTGTCAGCAGCAGCCTTTTGCCTTTGCTGTGAGATAGAGATAGCATCCTTAATCTTTTGGAAAGATTCTTGTAGGTCTCGGCTATACTCATCTGCAGCGAAGATCTTCCCATGTACCTTAAGTAGCAAGGGACTTTTTGATCTTCCCTCAATTACCTCGAAAGGTGCTTTTCCTGTAGAAGTATGTACAGTGTTATTGTAAGCATACTCTACTAAGGGTAAGTACTTCTCCCATTGGGATCTTTGATCTACTTCCGTTACATAGGCTTTTAGTAGATCGAGAATAGTTAGGTTAGCTATTTCACTTTGGCCATCAGTTTGTGGATGATAGGCCGAAGAGAAGTTTAGCCTTGTTCCTAAATTCTCAAAGAGACCCTTCCAGAAATTACTGGTCATTCTAGGATCTCTATCCGACACTATGGACATTGGCAAGCCATGGTACTTGAAAATTTGTGAAATGAAGAGGGTTGCCATTTGATGGGCTTTGATAGTCTTTTTGACAGGTATAAAATGAGCTTGTTTACTGAACCTGTCTACTATCGTCCATATTCCCGTATTCCCATGGATAGACTTAGGCAATCCAAAGATAAAATCCATGGATATGCTCTCCCACGGTGAATTAGGAATTGGCAAGGGTTGAAGCAATCCAAGTTGCTTCCCTCTATCAAATTTTGTCTTTTGACATACCACACATTTGGAAACATACTCATGTATGTTCACTTTCATGGTAGGCCAATAGAAATATGTTTCAATTCCCTTTAGGGTAGACTGAATCCCTCTATGCCCCGCATATGGGGGAGCATGAGATTCATACATTACTTTCTCACGTAGTGAGTTAGTAACGCAGAGTCTATTGCCATAGAGAAGATAGCCATCTTGTAAAGTAAATGGTTCTTCTTTCTTCCCTAAGGCAAGGGCTGAAATCACATCTCTAAAATCGGGATCAATAGCATACTCATCTATCATTAAAGATAGATCATTGTGAGTTGCTATGGAAACCGCATTCACTCTCGGTCGTCTTGAGAGTGCATCGGCTACTTGATTATGCTTGCCAGCAATGTGAGCAATATGAAAATGAAATTGCGAAAGGAAATTTGCCCACCTCATTTGTTTGTCGGAGAGCTTGGTCTGCGTCATGAAGTACTTAAGACTTTGGTGATCCGTTCGCAGAATAAAAGGAGTCCCCAATAAATAGTGCTTCCATGAGTCTAAGGCATGTAGAACTTCAAGGAGTTCTTTTTCGTATATGCCTAGAGCTTGCTCAACAGGGTCGAGTCTTCGACTCTCATAGACTATGGCGTGCCCTTCTTGGAGCAAAACAGCCCCAAGGCAATCACCACAAGCATCACATTGGACCTCAAATGGTTTTGAGAGATCCGGTAGTGTAAGCACAGGTTGAGAGATAAGCTTTTCTTTAAGCTTTTCGAAAGCATTGTTCTCCTTAGCAGACCACGTATACCTAACATTTTTCTTTGTTAGGTCATGTAATGGTCCCGCAATTTGTGAGAACTTTTCTATGAAGCGTCTATAGTATGCACACATACCTATAAAGCTTCTTAGTTCATGAAGATTCCTTGGTTTAGGCCATCCTTTTATTACCTCTAACTTGGATGGATCCATTTGGATTCCATCTTGAGAGATAATATGACCTAAATATTGAATCTCTTGCAAGAAAAATTCACTTTTCTTTCGATTAACATAAAGTTTATTCTCTCTTAAAACTTGAAATATTACCTGGAGGTGTTGCTTATGTTCCTCTAATGAATTAGAGTAGATGATAATATCATCAAAGAACACTCCAGTGAAGGTTCGATGAGGTCTGAACAGCTTCTCCATCAAGCGGTTAAATGTGGCTGGTGCATTAGTCAAGCCAAAAGGCATGACAATGTATTCGTAAAGACCAAATGTAGTACGAAATGCGGTCTTTACAATGTCTTGATCAACTATCCTTATTTGATGATAGCCACTTTTTAGGTCAATCCTACTGAAGTAGGTCGATCCTTGTAGCTTATCAAATAGGTCTTCTACCCGTGGAACGGGAAACCTATTCTTGATAGTGATCCTATTTAGTGCTCTATAGTCGACACACATACGATATGTGCCGTCTTTCTTTTGCACTAAAAGCACAGGTGAGCAAAATGGAGATGAGCTAGGCCTAACCATGCCCTTCTCAATTAACTCATGCACTTGCCGCATAATCTCCTCTTGTTGAGCTTGAGAAACTCTATAAGGAGGTTTGTTAGGCGGTGAACTTCCTGGAAGAAGTTCAATTGCATGGTCGTCATTACCTCGTTTAGGAGGTAGCTCACAGGGGATGTCGTCAATAAAGACATCTTGAAACCCCTTGAGAAAATTGGATAACTCTAATTCCTTTTGGTTGCTTTTATTTTCTTTTGCTAAAGCATTAGGTTCATTTTGAGAATCTTTAACAAAAATCATGTACACGGAAATAGAGCTCTTTATTGACTTGTTAAAAGCTGGCGTATGTACAATGGGGATGGTGTTACCCATCTCCCTAGCATCTATATACATGTCCTTTTTCCTGAACTTAAAGGAGATTCTCCTTTCAGGAAATTTAACATGGGCAGCCAAACGGTCAAACCATGGTGCCCCTAGGATTACATCCTCATGCTTGAGAGGAGAGATAAAGAAATCCTCTTTGTCCACATAGCCTTGGACATGAAGCCTCAATTTCCCGATTAAGGGAGTGACTGAAGCTTCTTGCCCCTTGAAGGCACTGTTTGCGGGTAGGATATCTCCCATCTCGTAGGATTGTATGCCTAGCTTGGTGGCTAACTCCATAGATATGAAATTGTGAGTAGAACCAGGGTCAAAGAGAATAAAAGCATCATGTTCTCTTACCTTTCCCCAAGCATGGCATAGAGGAGATCCTTTGTGGTGAGTTTGGTGAATCTCCTCCTCTTGGATTTCAACCAAAGAAGCTCTAGGAGGATCTTGGCGGTTGTTCTTTTGGGGACAAGCGCGGTACGCATGCCCTTGTTCGCCGCACTTGAAACACCGGTTATCTTTACGATAACGCTCAAGCTCTTCAGGAGAGAGTTTATTCTTTCCTTTGTAAACTCCCTTCTCTTTAGCTTTGTTGGAATTGCCCTTAGGAGACTTTTGGACATTGTCCTTCCCCTTAGGCTCATTGGTACCTTTGTTTTCCGGGGGCTTATTATTTCTTTTACCCCCCGTTTGGAAATTGATTCGCGAGGCCACCATAGTATGGTGTATTACCGCCGATATGGTACGTGGCCTTTGGGAGTTGACATACTCCGCCATTTCTTCGGTTAAGCCCGCACAAAATTGTTGCTTTTGCTCTCCAAAATCCAACTTTTTGAAGACAGTGGCTTTGAGTTGTAGGTCCCAAAACTTGTCTACATATTTGTGGATGGATTCATTGGGAGAGAGCTTTAAGCTTCGCCATTCGGTGAGTACTTTGTCTTTGGCATCGGTGGCCAAAAACTGCTTCATAATGGAAGCTCTTAAAGCCTTCCATGTTCGTGGAGCTTCACCGTTGGCTCGTAGGCTAGACCACCATTGTCTGGCGGACTTTTGAAAGTGCATAGCTACATGGCGTAGCTTAGAGGACTCCGTGAAGCCCTCATCTCCAAACGCCGCATCGAATTGCTGGATAAAGGCCAAAACTTTGTCTGTAGCACCGAAGGTACCATCATAGGTAAGGAAAGAGATGCTCTTCCCTCCCTCTTTGAATTTCTTCAGCTTGGACGACCTCTTCCATGCGGCATAGGATTTCCTATGGCCTCTTCTTTTTGATGGTTCAAAAGTTGCACCGTCACTTTCTTCAGAAGATGAAGAATTTGAAGAAGGTGGAGAAGAGGGTGACCTCTTTCTCGCCTTTTTCTTGTCTTGATCTTTGTCGTCTTCACCATAGCTTTCATAAGAGGAAGAGGATAAAGAAGATGGAGAAGAGGGTGTCCTCTTTCTCGCCTTTTTCTTCTCTTGCTTTTTATCATCCCTCTTTGAATTATGGCGTGGAGAAGAGTGTGATGGTCTTCTCCGCTTTGGTGGTGATGGAGAGCGTTTAGCCCGCCGTCTTCGTGGAGCCATCTCCGCCGAGGTGGCGGGAGACTCGCTTCTTTCTCGTTCCTTCGCTGGAGGCTCTTGAGTTCTCCTTTGGGAAGGAGATGCATCATCAAGAAGTAAGTTCTTGAGCCCTTCATATGGATTCTCTTCTTCTTCCCGAATCGGAGAGAGACCTCTTTTGGTAGTCTCACAAGGAGGCTTCCTAGGTGTTCTCTCGTCATGGTGATGAGCTTGGAGAATCCCGTGAGCACGGAGCTGCCGTTGCACTTCACTTTGGAGAGATGGATTGCCCATGGCTTGTTGAAGCCTAGAAACAAGATAATTAACAAGCATTGAAGCATCATTAGTAGCTTGCTCATGAGCAAAATCAAAGTTATCAACATTAATTTCACTCTCTTTAATATTGTCAGCCATTCTAACAATTTTTAGGTGTAAACTTTTTAGGTGTACTTTGGCACTTCAAGCCCTAGTTGCTACTCCTCTTTACCCCTTTAGAAAAAGCACTCAAGCTACTGTACCCGCGGCTCGAATACCATTAATTGCAAGGAATAGAAGAGAGGGTCTTTCGACACCAAAACAGCACCGGCTCCTGTCGAGCTTCTAATAGCTCAATAGTGGTTAAGCCGTAGGCAAGCCCCGTAGGACTCCACTATTAAGACCATAGCTCTCGACGGTGATGCCCCGTTAACTGCACAAAGGCAGGCGCACTGCAAGGCTGAAAAATCCCTATTCTACTTACTCACAGGCAATTAATAATACCAACCATTTGTAGCTAGCTTGAGGACCTCCCTTCTTGAGCAAGAAAAGAGAAACCTTGAGCTCTGATACCAATGTAACATTTAATGGCCTAGAATCTTATTTGTAGCGGAAATTAGCATGAACATAGTGGGCATTTCATTAGAATAGATTCCTAATGATAATTACAAGAGTGCTTGGGTGGAGAGAGCAACAAAAAGCATAACACCTAGTTAGATAGCATCGACAATACTTTCAAAAGAGAGAGCAATTAAACTATTGACAACAGTTGAGGACCGGATTTGCATGGAGCCGGTCCCCCCTCCAAAAGGCTTTGTATTATGGTTTCTCCCATCAAGAGAGACATGGTACAATACAATTCTTTGTGTTCCTTCAAGACTAGCTAGTGCAATGAAGATGGAAGCTTCATACACCAAGCAAAACACTTAATCAAACACAACTTGAATTATCCCCGTTCTCAGACCCAAGACCTCACACACCTTCGAAGATGGTGAGAGCTAGCAGGGTATGAGAGTAGATTGAGAGGAAAAAGAAGTATCTTACGAGAAAGAAGTACATCTCCTCACATAATCACTCATATTAGCATAGCTTAGCTTAGTAATTAGATTGGTAGAGAAGATGAGCATGCATTGAAGCTTGGCTCTTGGTTGGATTTGCATCCACATGCCAAGAGAGTGTTGATGTAGGCTTCTATCTCACAAGCTTGGAGTAGGTGATGAGCTCTCCATTAAAGCTTGGGAGGAGATAGAGTGTTTTTCCTTCACACATGGTCAAGTGTGAGAGTGTGAGAGTGAATGCCCAGCAAAAATCAGCCCCCCCTCTCTCTTGGGCGAGCCCTAGCTGCTAAGTTAGGCTGGCTTTTTCCTCATTGGACCTCCCCAGGTCAAGCCAATAGGAATTAAGCAGCATAAGTGATAGCCTTCTGACATGTGTCCCCCTTTCCCCTTTTGTGAGAGCTTTAGATAATTAAATAATTAAACTAAACTCTCATTGGACCCCTTTGCCTCCTGGCCAATAGGAATCAGGCAAGCCATGGGGCTTCTGAATGCTCATTGGACCCCTTGGGAGACTGCCCAATAGTCTTCTAGGACACTTAATTCTTATTGGTTTCTTTTATTAAATGTTTTTAAATTAATTAAACTAGATTTACTCTAGCTTAATTCTCATTGGTCCACTTCAAGGGTCTTCCAATAGGAATTGGGCACACCTTGTGGGCATCTGGCCTAGGGAGCTGACATGTGTCCCTCATTCCCTTTGTGTAAAGGGAGCCTGTGTGTGTGTGTGTGGTTTTCTCTCTCATCCCCTAGCTTTGGGGCTCGCCCCCTCCCATGTAGGGATGCAGAAAGACTTTTTGGGCACACACACTAAGCATCCAATTTTCCCTAAGGTTGACCTTTGGACACAACCTTTGAATTTTGGAACCTTAGCATTTTGGAAGTCTTAATGGGCTGAACCTTAGGGTCTTTTTAGCCCGTTGTTTCACATGGCTCTTTTGCAGATGGCCCCCCCTTTGGATCCCTATTTTCCCTCCTTTGGATCCCTACTGTGGCCAGTCTGCTAACTTAACCAATATTCTAGCTTTTTCTCCCTTGGCACTTCCCCACATTAAATGATCAGTTTAATATGAGAAAATCATTTAGGAGAATTAAATATTGATTATTATGACACAGGTAGAGCGGTCTTGCTCTAGTGAGTCACGATAGGAGGACGTTGTGTAAGAGTCTATGCATACGGAGTTAGAGCATGAGAGCTCTAGTGAGTCACAGCAGATTGAGTGGTCATGTTTACAGTGGATGATTGCAGAGGAGGCTGAGATGTCAGCGATTATGCAGTCATTCCTTTCTATGCTCGACAGTGAGCATGGGGATATAGTTGTGCAGGATATGTCTTCCAGCAGACACCTAGAGCAGCTGGTTTGCTCTGAGGTTGCACGACAGGGTGATGCGTCTTTTGTGGACAGTTAGGAGATGCATGTGGCTAACACGCCTTGTCAGTCAGAGATGCCTATTGCCAGGGATATATATGTTGATGCATGCTCCGTAGAGCTAGCAAGGCCCGCTAGCATTGCATTGGCATTCGGTGGTCTCATGTATGAGATGTTGATCTTGAGACCGGATATCGCAGCTGCAGTGGGAGCATTTGCAGTTGGGGTTGTCAGTCATTTGTAGACTGATGATGGCATAGTGCACGAGGGAGATATGCAGGTATTGCGTACATACTTGCAGTACGTGTGCGGTACGTCTGGTGGTGTATGGACTTACACGAGAGCAGGACAGCCGGATGCACACGATCACAGCCAGCCAGTGGGCATCGGTTGAGAGCGGTTTTCTCTCGCCTTTTGTAGTCTTTAGACTAGGTTCTCTTGCTTAAAGGCACAGTCGCCTTTAAGTGGGAGGTTGTTGGGGTATAGGCGCTTGTGCCTTGCCCGGACGCCCAGAGTCTAGGCGCCCACTGACTTGTATACCTTATACATAGCATAAGTGTATAGGGGGCTGCTCACTCTTTTGAGTCTCCCCACCCATATCTGTGTGTGTCTCCTTCTCTCTCTCACTCTCCGTCTATGGTGCTCCCCGATCCCCTTCATAACTTAAGAAGTATGTCAAGTCCTAGGACCCTAAAACACTTAAGGAAGCCATAGTGAAAGCACATATTCATGACGACCCTGATGATAAGAAAACACATAATAGTAACGTGCCTACTAGTATAAATGGTAATATACGCACTCAGTACGGGCACAATAAAAGCAAATTTCTAGTTGCTAATTCAGATGCATCTAAAAAACTCAAGGGGTCCAGGGGTCCTCTCTCTCCTGAGGATTTTGATAAAGCCAAGAAAGAGAAGCTATGTTTTCAATGTTTAGGAAGAGGCCATGGAAAAAAGGATTGTCCCAAGGGGAAATCTGCTGCTCAGGGGAAGGAGAAAGCAGTGCACACGGTGCAACTACTGCCTCTTGAGTCTTCCTCAAAATTATCCACAGTGGAAGTAACTCACACTGAGGTGGTGCATGAATGCTGTCTCACAGCTTCCATGTGGCAACAAACCTTTGGACCACATGAGTTAGTACGTATGCATGGATATCTGCAAGGACACAAGGTGCGCATCTTGGTAGATGACAGTGCTAGTAAAGATTTCATCAATTATGGATTGGTGAAAAAGCTCAAACTGCCTCAAACTCCGAGTACCCACCGCTACAAGGTAGCAATGATGAATGGACATGATACTGAAATATGGGATACTCAATGCCGAGCTGTTCCAGTGGAAGTACAAGGGTACTCTACTTGTTTGGATTTTCAAGTTATGAACATGGAAAGGGTTGATGTGGTTCTTGGTAGGGAGTGGTTGCATAGCCTAGGACCATCACTAATGCGTAGCTATGAGCACAACAGCTTGATGTTTGATTCCCATGGCACACATGTGTTGTTGTTAGGAGAAAAGGATATACCTTCATCACCACTAATTTGTACTACTGAGCTTATGCAGCTCGTTTCTGATAATGAAATAGAACAGGTTTTCTTGTGTTACTCACTGTCTCATTTTCTTTCTAACATTGATTCTGTTGAACATTCCTCAACGCCGCATGCTTCTCTCTCGTCTATTCCACCAATGGCTAATTCTACACAAGCAAATGTTGCTAATCAATTACAAAAATTATTAAAGGAATTTCAAGATGTCTTTCCTAATGATTTACCATCAGGTTTACTGCCGACACGCTCAATACAGTATGGTATTGATGTGACTGCAGGCTGTAAACCGGTTAGCAAACCACCTTACCGTATGAGTTACTCAGAGGCTGCTGAGGTGGAACGTCAGCTTGCTGACTACCTTAGCAGAGGGTTTATACAACCCAGTTCTTCACCATGGGCTTCGCCTATCCTTTTGGTGAAGAAAAAGGACAGCAGTATGAGCATGTGCGTAGACTACCGGGGTTTAAATGCGGTTATAGTTAAGAACAAATACCCATTGCCAAGGGTAGATGAGTTATTTGATAAGCTAACTCATGCTCGCATTTTTACGAAAATCGACTTGCGATTAGGATATCACCAAGTCTGTATTTGACTTGCCGATATACCTAAGACTGCATTCCGAACACGGTTTGGACATTACGAGTTTTTGGTGATGCCCTTCGGGTTAACCAATGTTCCCGCAACATTCATGACACTTATGGATAGTGTCTTGAAGCCATATTTGGGCAAATTTGTCATTGTGTTCCTCGATGACATTCTAGTTTATAGTGCTTCTGAAGAAGAACACTTACAACATCTCAAGCAGGTGTTTGAGTTGTTACGCACAAACAAGTTATATGCCAAGGAATCTAAATGTGATTTTCTCAAGGAGGAAATTAATTATTTAGGGCATGTTATTTCAGCTAATGGCCTATACATGGATCAATCCAAAGTGAACACCATCCAAAAATGGCAACCTCCTAATAATCTGGACCAACTAAAAGGCAAAGGTAAAGCTTTTCAGTGGGGTTCCGCTCAATAGCACAATTTTGAAACACTCAAAGACGCATTAGCTACAGCTCCTATACTAGCTATTGTAGATCCTTTGAAACCATTCGTTTTGGAAGCAGATGCCAATGACCGTGCTATTGGAGCAGTCCTATTACAAGACAGACGGCCGATTGCATTTGAAAGTAAGGAGCTCGATGCAGCTCAACAAAATTATTCTACCTACGAACGCGAACTCTATGCAATAGTGTCTGCCTTAAAGACATGGCGGCACTATCTGTATGGTGCTCAGTTTGAGATTGTGTTTGACCATGAAAGCATAAAATGGTTTACACAACAAACAGATTTAAAGGGTCAAAAAGCCAGGTGGGCCGAGATCCTTCAGGAATATGACACCAAATTAAGGTATCGCAAAGGCCGATACAATGTAGTGGCAGACGCTCTCAGTCAAATGCCACAGATCAATTCACTCTTCTTCATGGAACTTAGTAGTGAATTTCTAGATTCTCTCAAGGGCAAATATGAGCATGATGAAACATATTCCAAAGTGTGCAGCCATGTTCAAAAGAAGGATCCTTCTCACTCCAATGCAGGTAGTGTACAATTAACCTCCAGACCTAGTTCTCCTTTATCAAGTGATGAACTACAGTGATGGAAGCATTTTACCATCGACAATGGGTACCTACTCCACAAGGGGAGAGTTTGTGTACCAACGGACACAGACATTCGGTGCCAAATTCTTTATGAATGTCATGATAGTCCAAGTGCAGGGTACCCGGGGATTAGAAAAACTTATTCTCTCGTACGACGACAATTTTACTGGCCAGGTCTACATGACTTTGTTCAAGCTTATGCCTTGCATTGCCAAAAATGTCAAGTTAACAAAGCAGAGCACCTGAAAGTAGGAGGACTCTTACATCCTTTGGAAATTCCCAATGGAAAATGGGAAAGTATCTCTATGGATTTCATTGTAGGTTTACCAACCACTATACGAGGTCATGACTCAGTATGGGTGGTCGTAGACAGGTTGAGTAAACTATGTAAGTTTATTCCGACCAAATCAACGGTTAAGACACCGGAACTAGCAAAGTTATTTGTGGACAATCTATACAAACTGTATGGGTTGCCAAGTAACATTGTTAGTGACCGTGATCCCAAGTTTAACAGCCACTTTTGGAGAGCTGTATTTAAACGATTGGGTACACAACTCAACCTCAGTACAATTTGATCATCCAAAAACGGATGGTCAAACGGAACGGGTTAACCAGGTGCTAGAGGATATGCTAAGAGCATACGTCAACAAAAAAAAGTCAGACTGGGAAGAATACTTACCTATTCTCGAGTTTGCCTACAACAGTTCTAAGCATGTCACAACAGGTTTTAGTCCTTTCATGCTCATGTATGGGTTTCAACCTAGGTCACCAGTTACGGTGGGGTTGGAAACCGAAAAACTCCAACATGTTAAGGATTTTCTCCAAGACCACATGGATATGCTGAAACTTGCTCGTCAGAATGTCCGACAAGCACAGGATCGGTATAAGAAATACTCTGATGAGAAACATCGGCAAGTTACCTTCAAAGAAGGGGAGGAAGTATTTTTACGTGTGCCAGAACATTTCGAAAGTCTGAAAACTGGACCGACACCTAAATTATCTCTCCGATACTGTGGGCCTTTCAAAATACTCAAGCGAGTTGGTGATCGTGTCTACAAACTATTACTACCATCACATTCTCGCATTCATCCGATGTTTCATGTAAGCCTTCTACGAAAGCGGTTACATGGGGACGACAACATCATTGACCAATAGGTTTTTGTTGATTACATTGAACCTCCTACCTTATCGCATGAACCTGAACGTGTTATGGATTATCATGAGTTGCGTACACGACATCACGTACGACAACAAGCCCTAATCAAGTGGAAAGACCGACCTGAAGAAGGTGCCACTTGGAAAAACATTAGTGTTCTTAAGAAGAATTTTCCCACTTTTGTTTTCGAGGAAGAAAACTCTTCTTTAAGGGGGGAGTAATGTTAGGACAAGGGTCCTGTAACCTAAGAACTAGGATGGTCATGGACTACGGCCAAGGGTCGGGCTAGACAGTGTGGACATGGGATCCTTCTAGGGCAAGAGGCTAGGAGCCCGCCTATATAAAGGGAGGTTGGGAGGAGGATCTTCAATCTAGTTTCCCCTAGTTCTTACAACCTAGTATGCTCCATAGCATGATGGGTGTCCTAATGCATATACTAGTTAGCATAGTGAGTATGATAGTTAGCATATGGAGTATGCTAGTTAGCATATGGACTGTGCTAGTTAGCATATGGAGTATGCTAGTTAGTATGCCTTGGGTCCTAAATAGCATATAGAGCTAGTTGGTTAACACAATACGTATGCTAATTAACATATCTGGTATGCTAGTTAACATACCTAATATGCTAGTTACATACCTAGTATGCTCAATTGCATGATAAGTACGTTGTCTAACAGAAAGTGAATATGCTAGTTAGCATATGGAGTTTGCTAGGTAGCATATGGAGTATGCTAGCTACCAGGCCTTGAGTTCCAAATAGCGTACAGAGTTAGTTCGTCAATACAAAAAGTATACAAGTTAACACACCTTATGCTAGTTAACAACTAGTATGCTCACTAGCATGATGGGTATGCTATTTAAGACAAGGGTTATGCTAGTTAGAATTAGCAGCTGGGCTGGGTATGCTAGTTAGCATGCCTTGTGTTCTACCTAGCATACAGAGCTAGCTAGCCAGCACAAGATGTATTCTAATTAACATAATTTCTGCTAGTTAACACCTAGTATGCTCAACAGCATGATGGGTGTCCTAATGAGTATGCTAGTATGTGGCTCGATGGCAAGGACAACAATTCAAGGATTGCCTTCTTCGGTTTCCAGATGATGTCGTCGTGTCAGTTGTTGATTTTGGAGAGAATTATGCCTTCAAGGAACAAAATGAGATTCAGTCAATGCATTGGCAGTCTAGTCAAGTAGCCATTTTTGTACACATAACATACTACTGCAGGGCAGGGGAGGTAGTCAAAACCATCCACTTCTTCATATTAGATGACAAGGTGCATGACATGTTGTTCGGGCAACACTGCTTCATGCTACATCGTGACTGTTACAACAAGAGGGTGTCACTCCTAAGCAACATTGGGTGTGGTCTGATGGTGCGGCCTCACAATTCAAGGGAGCCAGGCCTTCTTACTTTGTTGCAAGATATGGTGGACTCACAGAGATGGGGATGAGCTGGTTCTTCTTTGGATTAGGGCATGGAAAGGGAGAGAATGATGGTGCACGAGCAATTGGGAAAAGAACCTTGACCCATGAACAACTAAAACCTAATGGAGCTATTTTGCGGTGTGCAGCTGATGTGGTTGCTTATTGCCAAGCCAACTGTTGTAGGGAGCACCTTCACACTATCCTTCAAAAGAAAGGGAATGAGCCTGTGTGTTCTGGGAGGTTAAAGAGGGGGAAATGAACAGGGAGGTGAAGTGTAATTGTGCCACTGTGGCAAAAACTCACTCTCTGCATGCTTTTCGTGGCCACCTGGGGATCCAACTTCCCTTGCAACAAGAGCCTTGGCATGCTTTTGTGATGCATGCATGCACGGAAGATGGAATAGCTGCATCAATAAAGCTCACGTGCAACCTTGGGATTATCATACTCTATTGCCATTACCTGATGAGGCTATGTCGGATTCAAAAGATGAATCAGCCGCCTACGATGACTTCACATACAAAGGTCATCATGATGTGTTGAGTAGCACTCTATGTGCTGGCAACAATTTGCTGTAAATCCAGATGCTTTGACCAACGTCGAGGATGTGGATTTCTACCTGGTCAAGTGTGTTGCATCAAAGGAGAAGGTGGAGAAGGGGTACCTCGATGAGTGGGGAAATGCAATTGATAGAGGCTCATATGGTGTGCAAGGGCTGTATTATGAGCAATTGGATGCATACACCTTCAAGCTAGACCACAAGCAGCCCATCGTCCACGTACTTTCACATCTGGTACAATGTATCAAAATACCCATGGAGCACATCCCAAGAAGACGGCAGGTGTACACAATCAACCCAAAAAGCTCTGAAGCAATCTATAATAGCATGCCCTTCAGCTTTTAAGTTGTAATCAGTGCATCTTCAATATACTTCTTGCTCGGAGATAATGCAGTTTTATCAAAAGCTTCGGTATCTTCTGTCTCTTGTGTCTCTTGTGTGCTTTCTGTATACATGACTTTGGTGTCTATCACAGAGGGGTCTCAGTTTAAGAGAGATCATTTGTACAACCTGTCTCATTGTGTTCTAATTGTGTTCTGTGGGTCTGCTAATTAGTATAAATGGTATGCTAATTATCATACTGTTAATGCTAGTTAGCATACAAAATGTTCTAATTACAATACCTTTTGCTGGTTTTCAAGGAGAAGAGATGATAGCTTCGTGTATACTGTGTATACTAATGATAATTAGCATACTATTTATGCTGATTAGCATAAACCTATATATGCTAGTTAGCATAAACAATATGCTAATTAGCATAACTTTGCTGGTTTTCAAGGAGAAGAGATGGCAGATTTTTGTATATTGTGTATGCTGATTAGTATACTATGTTGTGAGTGGAATGCTAATTAGCATATTGTTTATGCCAACTGGCATAAACAGTATTGGCATAAACAGTATGCTAATTAGCATACTGTTTATGCCAGTTGGCATATCCTTGCTGGTTTAGGGAAGAAGAGATGGCAACTTTCTGTATATTGTGTATCCTAATTAGCATACCATTGCTGGTTTCAAGGAGAAGAGATGGCAGCTTTCAGTTCTTTGTGTATTCTAATTAGCATACTGTTTATGCCAGTTGGCATAAACAGTATGCTAATTGGCATACCTTTGCTGGTTTTAAGGAGAAGAGATGACAACTTTCTGTTTATTGTGTAGTCTAATTAGCATACTATGCTGTGAGTGAAAGTTAGCACAAACAAAAATGCACAGTATGCTAATTGAAGGTATGCTAATTAGCATACTATGTATGCTAATAAGCATACTATTTTTGCCAGTTGGCATAAATAGTATGCTAATAAGCATATCTTTGATGGTTTTAAGGAGAAGAGATGACAGGTCTCTGCATCCTGTGTATGCTAATTAGCATAATGCTTATGCCAATTCTCATTCTGTGGGTATGCTAATTAGCATAGTTAACTGTCATAAACAGTATGCTAATTAGCATAGGTTTGCTGGTTTCATGGAGAGATAACAGCTCTCTCTATACTGTGTATGCCAATAAGCATATCATGTATGCTAATTAGTATACTGTATGCTGGTTTCAAGAATGGATGGTAGCTTTCTATATACTATGTATGCTAATTAGCATACTATGCTGTGAGTGGAAGTTAGCAAAAACAAAAATCCACAATATGCTAATTGAAGGAATGCTAATTAGCATACCATGCATGCTAACTAGCATATTATTTCTGCCAGTTGGCATAGACAGTATGTTGATTAGCATACCATTGCTGGTTTCAAGGAGAAAACATGGCAGCTTCTTGTATACTATATATGCTAGCATACTATGGTATGCTGTGAGTGGAAGTTAGCACAAACAAAAATGGTTAGTATGCTAATTAGAATGTATTCTAATTAGCTAATGTGAGTATGCTAATTAGCATACTTTTTTGGCTGTGTTAGCATAACAGTCTGCTAACTAGCATAAACATTATGCTAATTAGCATACCTTTGCTGATTTCCAACGAGAATGTATACAAATTCAATGTTTACAAGATGCCAACATTACACATAGTATTGTCTTCAAAAAAATAATAGTACAGGGTCTGATCATTACTATCTGAAGTGAATGTCGGAGTAGTTACAAACATCGGAAAGGAAATTTACAAATTTCCCTTATAATGTTGCAAAACTGCAGAGAGTCTCCTACTCTGGATAAGATCGTGGTTTAGTGCGCTTGTGCACTTGCTTTTGCCTAGTGTCCGTTTGCTTCTTTGTTTGCTGAGCTTTTGGGTCCTGCTCTCTTTCTTCTTCTTGCTGAGCTTTTGGTTCTTGCAACTCTCTTTCTTCTTCTTCTTACTATTGATTTTCTAATTTTTCCCTATGTAGCCTCTCTCTCTCTTATGTCTTTCAGCTTCTTCATCAGCCTCCCTTTGTCTCCTACGCATGGCTTCATTACGCTGGGCCTCGTTGCACCAGTGCATTTTTGATTCCAGCTTCCTGATCACTTGATGTGAAGAAAAATCTGGGGTAGTATCAAACGCATTTTCAGCTGTATACGCTACACGATCCTCTGATTGCAGCCATAGGAACAGCCAGCTGCTCAAAGTATCTATCAGGAAGTTTTGTTGCTGTTCTTTGGTCTGGTCCTCCATCTTAGGAGTAACAAGCCAAATTCCTTTAGGGTTCTGGCACACTTTGTACATACTATTGTCAATAATTAGACTGTTTTGGGGCCCAAAGTTGTAGTTCTTCCAAAACAATCTCAAATCCTTTAAGAATACATGCTTATTATATATTTGCCAAGGTTGGCCACTACACCGACTCTGTGTAAAAACACCTCTCAACTTATCCCTCTACTCTTTGAATACTGTTTCTAATATTGCATTCACTTTAGGTGCCATGCTAGTGCTACATATATACACATGGAAAATTCGGAGGCACCAATCCAAAATTTGTGGCTGTCTTTGCGATAAAATACCAACCTCCTATCTTGCACATTGTACTTTATCATTTCCCCTGCATGTTTAGGGGGAATGTCACCGTGCATTGGCTCTACAACTTGAACAAGCAGGCCATTTAATCAAGAACCAAAGTGAGCCTCTCGTCTGGCAATGGCTTTGGCATGCATATTGGGTCTTGCAGTGCATACCACTCAGCAAAAATAACTTCCCTCGAGGGATGAACATAACTGAAGTACTCATTTATTTTCGTTAAGTGTTTAAGATAGCTAGCAAGGAGCTTCTCAATCTCGGCTTTTTCTTTTTGTAGCTGTCTAGCCTTGGCAATACGCCGCTTTCGTATGGTTTTGCATGCAATGGCATAATTCAAATCATGCAGGGCAACTAACTGCAACTTCTCTTGCCTTGTGACATAGAAATGGTATTGAATAAAGACATCATAAAGGACAAGCAAAAACTATTGAACTGCTGCATAGTAAAATAATATTAAAAAGAGTTTTTCCATTATAAATATCTAGAGAGATACATGCCATAAGGTGTGGAGCTTGCTAACACTACATAACTTGGACACAATAGGAAACAAATTCAGCATAATGTCTTTTAAGCACGTGAGTGAATGGATTTCTTTTCACGTGTGCTGCATTCATTTATTTCATCCAGGGTGCTCGGAGGGGCAGTACATTTCTCATCCCCAGGTTCTTTCAGAATCTGTTCCAGGCCACCTTTTCTCTTTAATTTCACTTTGTTTACAAAACCCTGTAGGGGGATGTCATCACCGACGTCTTGCGCACTCAGCCCACTGTTAGTCCTAAAACCTTCCTCTTGAGCACTCCTACCTTCCTCTTGCACACTCCTAACTGTTTCCTCGAAGACGCTTGTTTGATCATTTGTAGGGGGCTTGGGTTTGGGATGAGTAATTATGATAAAATCTTCATCATCATCATCTGTTTCTTTCCCATCTGCATCAGCCTCGTACGCTATCGCGTGCTGTGGCATTACATCTGCCCTTTCATGCTGTCTATCTAGCTCATCGGATTCATTATTACAAAGCTTCTCTTCTTTTTTTTTAATTGACAGGTGTCTTGTCAGGTTCGCATCCTGCATCATTGATACCTGTGTATTCCATTCACCCATTAATTTTCATCGATACCATTATGATTGCTTGTATGCATAGTGTGACAAGTAGCATTCCATGTATGGTAGGCATCTATATCCTGTAGAAATTCATATTGTCTATGCTAACTAGTATACCAAGTGTGCTAACCACCATGATCAATATGATAATTAGCATACAAAATATGCTAACAAGGAAGTGTGAATATAGTGTGTATGCTAACTAAGCAGAGAATGTATGCTAATTAGCATATATAAAATGTTAATAGGAAAAATTATGTGTATGTTAATGGTATGCTTATTATTGATGGTGTGCTAATTAGCATACATGCTATGTTAATTAGCATAAATGGTATGCTAATTAGCATACACAGTTGTATGCTAATTAGCATACAATGTATTCTAGCATAGATGGTATGCTAACTAGAGGATAAGTTATGCTAAGAAACATAATGTCTCTGCTAATTAGCATACCATTTTTGCTGGTTAGCATATTGTGCATGCTAACTAAAATACACATTACGATAACTAGCAAAGAGGTATGCTAACTAGCATACAAATTATGCTAGCTAGCTCAAAATGTATGCTAACTAGCATAGAGATATGCTAACAAGCATACACATTATGCTAGCTAGCAAAGAAGGTATGCTAACTAAACTTTGAATGCTTGTTAGCATGCACAAAATGCTAGCTAGCATACAAGGGATGCTAGTTAGCATACTGAGTATGTTAAGTATCATACCTTTTTCTATAGTTATCATACTTGCATGCTAGCTATCATACAAAATGTTCTAATTAGCATAAAAAGTATGATAATTAGCATATTATATATGCTAATTAGCATACCTTGTTAGCTAGTTAGCACACATGGCTAAACACAATGTTCTAATTAGCATGAAAAGTATGCTAATTAATGTTATAATTAGCAAGGTATGCTAATTAGCATATTATATAGAACATTAATTAGCATACTTTTCATGATAATTAGAACATTAATTAGCATACCTTGCTAATTAGCATAAAAAGTATGCTAATTAATGTTCTAATTAGCAAGGTATGCTAATTAGCATATATAATATGCTAATTAGCATACTTTTTATGCTACTTAGAACATTGTGTATAGCCGTGTGTGCTAACAAGCTAACAAGATATGCTAATTAGCATATATAATATGCTAATTAGCATATATAATATGCTAATTAGCATATATAATATGCTAATTAGCATATATAATATGCTAATTAGCATAATTTTTATGCTACTTAGAACATTGTGTATGATGGCTAGCATGAAAGTATGATAACTATAAGAAAAGGTATGCTTATGCATGCTAATTAGCACTTTTTCCTAATTAGCATACTTGCATGCTAGCCATCATACAGTGTTCTAATTAGCATAAAAAGCATGCTAATTAACATATTAAATATGCTAATTAGCATACCTTGTTTGGTAGTTAGCACACTGTGCACTAATTAGCTTATTTAACATGCTGATTAGCATACTTTGTGTCTAACTGGGAAACTCTCTATGCTAGCTAGCATGCATAGTTTGTTAAGTATCATAGAAGGTATGCTAACTAGCATACAAAAAATGCCAACTACTATTCACAATATGTTAGCTAAGATAACTATCTGTACTAACTAGCATACACAGTATGCTTACCACCATGACAATATATGCTATAGTATATCTCATAGTATGCTAACTAGCATAACTAGGTTTGACAACTACCATACACAATATTCTAGACACCATACCCACTAAGCTAACTAACATACCTTCTATGCTAACTAGCATAACTAGGTTTGACAAATATCATACACAATATGCTAGACACCATACCCACTAAGCTAACTAGCATACCTTCTATGCTAACTAGCATTCACAGGGCTGGTGTAGGAATCAAGGCTGGATAACTGTTCCTTAACATTATCTTACTAGTACTCTATGTGATTGGAGGTCCTTGCCGTGTGACCTTGCCACACCATTCAGCTAGTATCCTCTGCTGGCAGGTGGAAGCTCTATATTCGGTCCCCAGGGAGCATGCAACAAAAAGCAGATTAGGTGATAGGTATGCTCACATGGCATTTTGACCATTGCACTGTTTTCATGTACTTCTAGTGGAAGACCACAGCCACTACACACGTTGCTTGTTCCCATCGCGTACCCCTCTTATACACTCTATAAAAGTGTCCATAGCTATCTTGCATAGGGCAGTGGGGATGAAGGAGCCTTGTATCATCATACTTATTTGCATGAGAAACTGCAATTGACTATCACAGGCGTGCACTTTCGCTTCCTGCACCTCCACATTAATCTACAAACCAATCAAAACAGAGGCATGGTAAGTACATACGATAGTTGTGCACATATTCAAAACATAAGGTTCAATCACAAAAACCATCGGCACTTACATGAAGACAGATTATGTCAACATCAATAGCAGTGGGGGTGTCCTCACTATGAGGAAACCCCAAACCATCCAGTGTCTCCTTGAATGTCTTGATCTTTACCTTGAGCTCTATTTCTCTCCTTGAATCCACACTGTCAGTGAGGCCTAAACACCTCAATTCATTCTCAACATCATGAAGCTTATGTCTCATAGCAAGTACTACAGGGCTGACCATATCATGGCTTGCTTTCAGAATCCTCACAGCTTCAAGCTCCTGACCTGCATTCTTGAGTTGCTGTTTAGCATCCTGCAGTCGATTTCTGAGATGGCCATTTGCACTCATAATGTGCTGCAAATCAGAGAGCCTGAAATATGACAGGCTTGCTGTCACTTTGTGAGAGTTGTTAATAGAGAGGGGTGTTGCCCTGGCAGCAGAGACAACGTTCAGAGCTACTTGGCTAGTGCAATCGTCCTTTGTTTCCACGGAGCCCTCCTCTACTTTTTGACTTGAGGGGTGGGTATTACGCACCCTCCACTTTTCAACATGGGCATTGTAGTATCCTTTTTCTCGAAGGTCCTGCACATGCTGGACAACAAACTCAGCCCAATTGAACTGCATGATTGAGCCATTTGCAATTGCCACTAGACTGAATTGTTTTACAAAACCCTTCGCAAAAGCCAAATTAATTTCCATGTTGGTGGGGGGCTTCTGCTACACCCTGTAGTGCAGCTGAAGTACTTGGTCGTACATGTGGCTACAAATGCTATTGCATTTGAAGCGATATTTGTTGGAATCCTTCGCCTCTCTTAATACACTGAACCACTCCAAATCTGTAATCTGCTCCCATTTCACCAATTTGGGGTCGTCGCCGTCCATGGAGAAGCCATGGACAACATTAAACTCTTCTGTTGTTACACAAAATGTTTCCTGCAGTGGGATGTTTAACTTGGGAGCTTTCCATTGGCCTGCACACCACACATGATTATAAGATTAAAACCTTACAAAACCCCACTAGAATAGGGTTGTCAAGCAATTTCTACACAGGAAATTGTGCGGGCTCTCCTTAGATGCAATCATCTAAGCATGAACCTTGAATGCCTAAGGAAATGCACAAGCACCTGATCAGTGTGAGAGAATCCACAACTAGATTGCAGCCAGGGGCTACTGCAAAACAAGCATATAAGCTGAATGCATAGTCCTCTGTGTTGATTGCAGCATATGCTTAGCAACACAATTTTTTAATGGGTGAGCGGATTCACTAACAGATTAGTAGTTGGGGAATGCTGGAGAAATGTGTCATGCTTTGCTTGATTTACAACTTCCAAAATGTGTCCCCTCATTGAAGAGAGAGAGAGAGAGAGAGAGAGAGAGAGAGAGAGAGAGAGAGTACCTGATTCCTACTTCCCCTTCCCTGCATGCATGTAATTTTACATTGGGGATCCTTGGGCATTAGAATCATTCAATCTTTTGAAAGACTTCCTTCTTGGTGGAGTACTGTCAAGATTGCTGGCTCCAGTCGTGAGCTACCCTCCACTTGGGCTGACTGCTAGCCTCTGACTGTAGACTTGCTTGTAGCTCGCAATTTCTTTCCTTCCTCTCTCTGACATGTGGCCCCTTCACTGTGCTTCCCTCCATGCTTCATGACTACACCACTACCTCAATGTAATGATTGAGCTTAACTCTTAGAGATTTTAAAAATATTACAATTCATTTTTTTGAAGTCCAAGTATTACACTTTGTATAGTTCATGATGGTGGCCCAGACACTTGAAAAAACATGACTGCCCTATCCATGTGTTATGCTTACAAGATGTGCTTGTTGGCATATGTTAACTAGCACAAAAGTGCGACATGTTAACATGCTTTCACCCCTCATGCTTTTAAAGTATTGTTCCATCATCCATTATATCTTCACTTTTTCACTGTTTGTTTGTCTTTTGTTCCTAGAATCAATTCAGTACTTAAAAGTAGGCTAAGTAGAATCCTTTACCATCAAACTAGACTAAAAAGTTTAGGGAAAAAATTGCAAAAAATCATATTTTGGTATGTTAGACCATAACTTTTAAAATTGAAAAATTTGATGGTCAGAGCTTGAAAGCTAATTAAAATCCAAAAAATTGTGGAAAAGGGGATAACCAAACCCAAGAGAAGAAAACTAGAAAGTTTAACCAAACCCAAGAGAAGAAAACTAGAAAGTTTCATCCAGTTTGGTGGAGGAACATGGATTGAGATCCATGTACGTTTGTGATTTCAAATTTTGACTAACAAAGCGGCTATAAACTCATAGCCACTAAGTGTCTTTTATGCAGATTGCAAAAGCTAGAGTGTGCGGCTCAAAGTGCTATCAATCAAAGAATATTGATGCATCATAAAAGGTAATAGTTCAAGGTTTTGCAAGAGTGATTTCTTGACGTATTTGCGATTAGGTAGATTATACCAGAAAAGAAACTCTATTGTTAAAGACCAAGTTAGTCAAATTTCAATAGAAGAGAGTGTCAATGAAGATATAGACTGTGCGGCAAGTGTTTTGCAAGCTACTAACCTTGGCATGGGTTGTTTCAAGGAAAGAAGACGATATTTTTTTGGGTAGTGATGGAGTTTTCGGCATCATAGAAGCATCTGAATTCGAATAGATCAATAGGGTTATTGAAGATGATTGCATAGATAAAGTTATTATATACACATCAACTGATGAAGTGCGAGAGCATTAGGAAGTGAATGGGGTATAGGAGGGCCTCTTTATTTGGCAATTTAAGGGAATTATTAAAGCTTAAGCCAAGTTTGACCAAGCCTAAAAGAGAGGGAAAAAAGGCCTATGCTGAGATTTAAGAAAAAACCATTTCCATATTTTGTATTAGAAAATAGTCTATTGAGTAACCCAAAAGAGAGGTGGCTAAATGAATTTTAAAATTCCCTTTTCCCACCCCTCTTCTCTCTCTAACATATAAAACACTCTCTCTCACTTAGGTCATTGAAGGAGGCACTTTTCAGGCCCCTGTTGACAGGCATATCAGAGTACCAATTTAGTAGTTAGTCGGAAGTGCTTCATGGGATATAGTTAGTCGGATCATAGTTAGTCGGATGTTGTTTAAAGAGGATATTTAACAGTTATGATATATCAAGACTGAGGTTGTTATTACCAGTCTGTTTTGTATGATGGTTATAAGTCGGTTCTGGGAGTTGTGATAGCGCAGTTGTATTCAGAGTTGTTGTAGCTCTTCTTGATCAATGAAGTACTCTTGTTATCTTAATTCTGAGTTATCAATTCCTTCTATCTCTTACCTTCGGTATGATGTTAGTACTTTTGTGTATTATTTCCGAGTTATGAGATGCTGAAAGAATTGTGATGCACTATGCATTTCCTGTGTTGATGAACCACAACACATTTGGCGATCCTACGGGTTCAGTTCTCATGGCTGAGGACGTATGCAGTTATTAGGTATTATTCTTCGGTTCATGAATCTCATTCTGGTGATAATGCATGTCCCAGCGAGGTAGAAGACACTCTCGTATATATTACACACGGGCTCAAGCCAGAGCAGGCAATATAGATCCATTCCACTATGAGGATGTGATTGTAGATGAAGAAATTGATCTACCACCTCAAGAACGGTTGGCAAATTCTGGGGAGGAGGGTTCTAGAGAAGCAGAGGACAGGGCAGTGAGGCAACTTGTGGGGGCACTACTCTTGACAGGAGGACCTGCACAAAGTAGAAGGCGACTCCAATTTGACCCATTGAGAGGATCTAGCAGGCAAAGACCTGTAAGAATCCCAAATCCCATCCCCATGGCTCAACCACCTCCTAATCCGTAGATCAAATCCACCACATTCAGAGGGAAGCCCAAAGAGGATGCAGATTGTCATGTAGCACAATTTGAAACCCGTTGGCAAGCAAGTGGATACCAGGTGATGTTTCCAGATCCTATAAAATTACAGCAATTTGCAGCTACCTTGGAAGGCAAGGCCATGAGCTGGTTCAACCAATATGGTATGGCTCACTTTCCTACTTATGCTGCACTTAGTTTGGCTTTTCTACAAAGATTCCGGAAGGAGAAAACTCCTACAGATATTTTAAGCAAGTTACGACGCATCAAACAGGGGACAATGTTGGTAGAAGATTTTGCTCAGAGATTTAGAATATTTGTTGAGAGATTGCAAGGAAATGAAAGGCCAACTAATGAAATGTTGGCTGGCTACTTTCTCAAAGGATTGAGGAGTGGTATTAAAAATGCAGTGGCCAGCATTGACATTGGAGGAGGTTTTGATAATTTGGTACAGGCTGCTTCTAGAGTTGAGAAGAGGCTGGGAATGACAAAGTCTAGTAAGAGAGGAGACAAGGAATCTAGAACAGGTTCAGAATCAGAGACATCTTCTTCTGAAGAATCGGATACTGGTAGTTCATCTGATGAGGAGGAAACGAAGAAAAAGAAGAGTCCTAAGAAGAAGAAGAAGGACAAAATAGGGGGTGAAGTTGATATAGTTCAGCAATTAAAGAATATTGTCTATTCAGTCATAGCACCTAAAGAGAAAAGGTACTGTGAGATTTGTGAAAGAGATGGACACACCACTGCTCAATGCTGGTACAACCCTAAGCAAAGGGTGGTAGAAACACTCCTCGTTCAGCACCAGTCTTGTCTACTCGTCTTCTTAGGTCATCGGCTTCATTGACCTCTCTGACTTGTTTCCACAATTCGTCAAGACCATATATCTCTTTACAATCCTCAGGTATAGCTTGGTGAAATCCCTTGGAAGAGTTATCCATGGTATTCAGTACTATCCTTGGTTCTAATGCTGGGTCTTTGAGGTTTGGTCTGTGCTCATGACTAGAATCTGGCTCTTTTAGTTCCTGGTTTGGTGGGATTACTTGTGTAGGCATGATACGCATCACGTCCTCAGGTTTTGCAATTGGTGGTTCTAGTAAACCTTGGGCTGTTTGAATCATTTTCTTGCACATTTCAAACCTTTGCTTTTCTAGTTCCGCATAGGGATATGTCATCCACCTTTGTTCTTGGGTTTGGTTGTTTTTGAGCTTCACATCATAGTCTTTCAAGAGGGCATCTAATGTATCATTAACCTTCTCTGCCAACACAGATCCTCCTGAACTAGCACTTCTCGGTTTCTCATCCGTAGATGGTTCTTCTAGAGGTTTAACCATCTGTGTAAGAGAAGGTGCCTCCTTTTCCTCATGTTTTTTTATCTTCTCTTGAGCTTTGGTAAACTTCTCAACTAGTGATTTTTGCTCTTGTTCCTTGCGTGCTTTCATCCTAGTCTTTCTAGATTTCCAACTATTTCGTTTGCTCTTGGTTTTCTGACTAGGTGCGTCTGTCTTTGGTCCATTATCTGTCTTTGGACTCATGTCACCTTCCGTGTTCTTTGTCTCTAGATTCTCATCAGCTTTCTTTTGAGCTTGTGCTCTCGTAACCACTTGAACTGGTACAACATTTTCATTTCTGAGCTACTAGGTAGTTGAACGATCCCTGATACATTTGTCGTGATTTTCCTGATTTGGTTTGGTTTTTTCGGGCAATCAGGGATCAAGTGAGTGATGCCACACTCAAGACAATAGGCATTTACTTCAGTGATCTCCGTATGAGGACATTGTTTGACCAAGTGGTTGTCACGACTTTTGTGACAATCTGTCTCTGGTTGAGGAGATTCTTTTAGCATTTCCTCTTGGCTATAAGCAAGCTTTGACCTAGATAAGACGCTATTTGCAATGAATTGCAATGTCCTTTCGTCCATTTCATACCTTCTTTCTTTAGACTGAAACCCAGGAGGTGGAGGTTGTACCGGCCTCACCACTCCATGTGTTTCTCTCACATTTTGTTGCTCCGTAGGGTAGTACTCACTTTGGTTTCTATACCACATTGTAGCTGGTACTGGCATTGGTTTATTTGATGCTTCCATCATTGGCATGTATCTCATGTCTACCTGCATTCTAGCACCTGGCAGCGGAGGTTGTTGTCCTAAGACAAGCTGTGGCCTTAAAACTCCTATTGGTCTTGGTGCATTCCCCGTAATGTATCTAGGTGGAGTAGGTGCTTCTGGAACAGGTTGTACATACCTCTCCCTAGCATTTTCCATGCTATAATAGCACTCTTCCCCCGTATGGTTCGTCCATTTTCTCTCAATTTCACACCACTTCGGCTCTCCCGAATCAGACCTTACAAGAGGAATCAACCTCTTGACCAAGTCGTCGATAAGCTTTTCTTGATCAATAGGTGCCGTTGGCTTGGCAATGGACTCACTTATCTGTGAAACACTGTGCTGAGAGAATGTGTCAACTCCTTGAATCTTTAAGTCCGTTTCTTTATATGCCTCACAGTTATCCACCTGATAAAGAGCTTCTTTGATCAACTCGTTTAGCGTCGTCATCCTCCTTATCGTATGCAGATCCTTCTGAAGGCCCTCATCTCTCATTTCCTGGATAAAGATCAGCATCAGTTGTGCTTGCGTAGGTAATTCCGCTCTCGGACAGAGCTTAACATATCTCTTGAGTCGTAATGATGCTTTGCGTACTGATTCATCCTCTTTCTGATTGAATCTATGGATTTGCGAGACCGTGTTGTGAGCAATGCCTTTTGGCAAGAATTCTTCAATAAACTCCTCAAACATCTCATCTAGGGTCTCAAAATCCCATATTTCCACCGAGTCGAACCATGTAGCTGCATCATCTTCTAGAGTCAATCCAAATCCCGCAAACTGTGTCACAAAATCTGAAACTTCCTCTGCTCTAATCACTCTTCTAAAAGCCGCTACGTGATCTCTCGGATCTTTATCTCCAGAGTATTTTTTGTTTACCCATTTCTGGACTTGGGATGGTCTAACTTGTCGATTGTCTACAAGTCTAACCAGCGACTCTCCCAATCCTTCTCTCGTTATCGCTCTTGAAGGGAATCCTGGTGGCTCTCTTCTTGGAATTCCTATAGGAATTCTCGTGTTTGATGGAGGAATTTGTGGTCCTTCATTGACCAAATATCCACCTCTTTCTAGAACAGTCTGTGGATTTGTGCTTTCTACAACTCTGTATTCTCATCCATACTTGTCGACAACTATAGATCTCCATTGACAGTCGACTCCGTATGTGTAGACATATAAGAGCTTGTAATCCGTTATCTCTTCTAGGTATGGATCTGAGCACCTATAAAGATTAACCTCATTGTCGTCAATGTATCTATATAGTCCTTCACTCTCATGACCAATCATCCAAACTCTCTCAACAAGATGGGTCTTTATTAATTGCAAGTTTGAAAGATCCATTGTGGGAGGATATTCCTCTATCGTCGAGATCTCCAAGCTTGTGTAAGCTGCGTTTGAATCTAGGGTAGACATGATTTCTGGGCTTAAGAACTTTTGCTTGGTTCAAGTAGACTTAGTCCACTGTGTTCAAGTGCTTTGGTTAGGGAAAAGTCGAAACTATGTCCAAAACCGCAACCGTTTTCTCACAATTCTCGCAAATTGTCGCTTTTAGACACCCCTGACTTCCGGATGAATTTTGAGGCCTTAAACGATGTTTTTTTCAAAATTGAACTAAATGGTTGCCAGTTCATGTTTTTCTCTTAGATCTGTAGAGCCGCTCTCAGGCTACGTTTTGATATAAAAACTTTTCCGATCCGATACCGTTTGTGAAAGTTATGGCCAAAACAGTGAATTGTAGTTTAGACTGGTCAAAATGAGTCCAAATTCAATTTTGAAAGAAGATTTGGGATCTCTGTGACACTGTGAACACTTCTGTATGGTCAAAAGCACAGTTGGACCCTAAACTGGCTTGGAGACATGCTACGCGTAGGATGTTTATATGCTCAGAATTTAACAAAATTTGGTCTAGAGACTCCCCTTAAGTCCAGCAACCCAATGGTATGCTCAGAATTTCATTTGGACCTATAAATAGCCTTGAGACATCCTACACGTAGGATGTCTTTTTGCTCAGAATGACTTGAAATTTTCACCCCAGCTTCTCCTTGAGGTGCTGATCACAGTGGTGTGCTCATAGGTTTGTTTGGAGTCCTAAATCAAGCTGGAGACATCCTACGCGTAGGATGTCCTTTTGCTCTGTTTCAACTCAAACTTGCACTGTAGCTTCCCCTTGATGTGCTAAACTCACAGCTATTTTTACTTTTTGATTCACACACCTATAGGTTGGTCAAATGATCAAGAATCTGTTCCAAAAGCCTGATATCAGTTCTGATGAATTCCTAAGTCAAATCAACTCCAAATTGGACCAAATTTGAAGAGGAGGCTTGTCTAAGGCTATATGACAACATGGTATGGTCACAGTAGAATTTTGGTTTTAGAATTATGCCTTAGACATCCTACGTGTAGGATGTCTAAATGCTCAGAATTGCCCCAAATTTGAACCACAGACTCTCCTTAGGGTGCTGATCACAGTGGTATGCTCAAAATTTCATTTAGAGTCCAAAATCACACGAAGACATCCTACGCGTAGGATGTCTTTTTGGCCTGTTTGACCCCAGACTTGTCCCACAACTTCCCCTTGATGTCAGTAACCCAGTGGTATGCTTAGATTTTGATTTGGATTTCAAAAGTCCCAAATTTTAGCTATTCTTGCATTTTTTCAGTCAGAAGTGCTAAAGTCCTCTCAATCTTCCCTTTCACTGACCCAAATGAGATGAAATTTGTCACATGCACTCAAAACATCATGTATAACATGCACATGAAGTCACCCTATGGTTTGGTCTCAAAATTAGGTTTTGGACACAATTTGGGTAGGATGTCTAGAAATTCTCGTCTTTTGGCTTTGATCTGTCAAAATTTGGTCAAATTTCCACTTTCCAGGTGAAAATAGGGTAAAACCTACCTTCTAAACACACTGGTAATCTCAGATTTTCAAAATTTCCACCAGATCACTCAGTAGACATCCTACGCGTAGGATGTGTACTGTTGATTTTCTGAGACTGAAGTGTCCCTTATGCTTCCTTATGCTCTCAACAAGTGCAAGTATGCTTCACAATTGCAAAAACATGCAAAAATCACTCAATTTAAGCCTTTTTTGAAATTTTACGTTTTCTGACTCCGCCTTTTGGCTTTTGGTCAACAAAAATAGGGAAAAACACCCAAGTCAATATGTTACTAGGGTAAAACCTACCCTCTGAACCCACTGGTGCAGTCAAAATTTTCAAATTTGGTCTCCAGAACCCCCTTGAGACATCCTACGCGTAGGATGTCTGTGTTTACAGAATTGCAGGTTTTCTTCACAGAACCCTTGCAAATGCTATTTTATATGCACAACATCAGTCAGTCATACAAAAATGTCCACAAAAGCTTGTTTAATGCATTTTTACCCTCAAAAGCACACTTTTCCGTGATTTCAAATGCAATCAAGCTATTTAGCAAATAATTCAGTGATGAATAGCTCTAGATCAGAATTGGATCACTTACCTAAAGCTACTCCTACAAATCATATGGGGTTTTGCATCTATGAGTAGAAAAACGCTTCATTGCCACACACGGACTAGTAAACACTTTTATCACCTCACAAATCACTCGACCACCAACAACTACTCTAATCTACAGATCCTAACTAAACCTATCTAGTCGCAGACCCTCGGCAAGACACACGCTTCCTGGCTATCCACTTGATCACGGAATATCCTCTTCTGGATCCACTTAAGAAAAACGATTTCTTTAGCCGAAACTAAATCAAGCAACCATCACATGAGTGTTAGTAGGAAACCTACTTAGGTCCTTGTGTCCCTGGCAGCGGCGCCAATGTTGGACGGGAAGCTACTCACACACCCATGAAGTGCATGTAAACACTACCTAGATCAACATAATGTCAATCGAGGACATAGATGACCGATAGGCACATGGAGGAAATCTCTTAAGTTTGTCAGGCTAAGACCATCCTACACATACAACACTCAGGAAGGCCAACTAAACCACAATCAAGTACCTCACTGGTCTCAACTACACCACCTAGCCACATACACACATATGGAAGGTAACTCATCTAATCATGCTAGATTCCTACGAAACTTAAGGAACACCATCTCCTCACTAGGATACACCTATCCCTAAGCTTCTACACTCAAAACCCTCACTCTAAACCCATCTGCGGAAAACGCGTAGGATGACAGAACAGAATTTTGAAAGTGTCCGAAACTGAAATTTATGAGTACCTATGCGTAGCTTATGTCGACACGATTATATAGACTACTAGCACGCAGAAAACAGACATCGTTTGATACACTTACGGCCACAAATAGCTCGTAGATGCGTCGACGTGTGCGCTTCGTCTCGCGTGGAATGCTTGGCGTTGTCGCGTAGCTCTCCTCGAGCCTACCGCAATGGTGTAGTCGGATCTCCAATGTGTTGAGCGAGCCGGGCGTAGCAAGAGGATGAAGCTCACACTCACTCTCTTTCTCTCTCACACACAGTAGACGGCAACGCTAAAACTTGATTATGATAAAAGTCTTTTTTTACAAAATGACCTAGGTACCTTATATACTAAGGCTACCTTAGGTTTAACCAAAAATAGGGTTGAAAGGGTCAAATGGCTTTGTATTTACAATCTGGAAGTGACATTGCACCCCGGCTTCTGAAACTAGAATAACTACTCATTACAAGTGACATTTATAGCCATAATCCGCAACATTTCATAACTCGCAAAAGATAAGACTTTGGTACGAAACTTGAGTTATTGTTGTGTTGTTGACCCAGCGGTCAACAATCCATCTATTATACATCGAGTTGTTGCCAATTATAACTCATCGGACTCTGACGCTGGCCAACATGCAGCAATCTTGCAACCCAATAGACGTGTTCGCAGGCGCTTTGGTCAAGCAGCATATGTGAGGCCACAAGATGTAGCCTCTGACAGCTCGGGGGATGATTATGCAGACCATATTTCCAACGAGGCAATGTTTTTTGAGCCCGAGATTGATGAAATGATCGAGACGATCATGGATTCAGAAAGGCCTATCTATGATGATATGAAAAGTGAAGCTGATACGCCATTGTATGATAGAGCACGTGTGTCTAGATTGAAGGCGCTCCTGGTTCTTCTCAACGTGCAGACAAAGTTTGGATGGAGTGACATTAGCGTCACAAAGCTTTTCAGGTGATCTATTACAATGTGTTTAATTTAATAAAAAACTCTAGATGTATAATGATCTGATAGATTTTTACACAATTGTACCGTATTTTTTTGTTGTGTAGATTGCTCAAAGAGCACATATTGCCAGCTGATAATGTGATGCCAGATTCCAGAGAGTAAGCAAGAAAGATTTTGCGAAACTTGGGGATGGACTACAATTTGATCCACGCTTGTCCTAAAGATTGCATTCTTTTCAGAGGGGAATACATAGACATGGAGAAGTGTTCGAAATGTGATTTTGAGAGATATCGAGTAGATCTCCACGGAACAAAAATTCCACAAAAGGTTTTGCGACATTTTCCTCTGCTTCTTCACATCAAGCATTTCTTCGAATGTAAGTCCATGGCCGCCCTAGCATCATGGCATGAGGAGAATAAATCTTCGGATGGTGTGCTACGGATTCCTGCAGATTGCGCATCCTGGAAACATATAGAGGAAACATGGTTGGATTTTGCCAGGAAAGCTCAAAATTTGCACCTAGGCCTGGCTATGGATGGCATAAATCCATTTGGTCAAAGATCAACATCTTACAGTGTATGGCCCATTGTCATCGTCAACTACAACATTCCCCCGTGGTTGACTACGAAGAAGGGGCACCTATGGCTAAGCTTGATTGTGCCTGGGCGGTATAAAGTGAAGAATATGGATGTGTATCTTCGTCCACTATTGGAAGAGCTAAAACAATTGTGGATTGGCATAGAAGTGGTGGATATGAGCTGACACACAGGTCGACGGAATGCTTTGATCAGAGGCATTCTAATGTGGACCATGCATGACTATCCCGGACTAACAAAATGCTCAGGTGATTTATACTTAAACTCAAACACTGTAAATCTTGGTTTTTCTCAAGCTTATCTATTATCATGTGTATACATGCAGGGCTTCAAACAAGCGTATATAGAGCATGTGTCACATGTGGACCTAGACCGAATGCACGTCGGGCGCCCTCATTGAAGAAGCAAATCTACGAAGGTCATCAAGCGTATCTTCCAGAGAATCATGTGTTATGCGATGGAGTTTTGGGAAGAGAGCCATCAAGGATGTCTGCACAAGCATGGTTAGAGAAGAAGGAGATGTGTGATGACGGTTTGCCCCCACGAATGAAGAGACTCTCTCTATGGTACGAGTTACCATATTGGCCTCCACTCATGATCAATCACTTGCTCTATCCAATGCACATATTCAAGAATGTGGTTAATCTGCTATGGGACCATCTGACCGGCAAGAAAGATACTTTGGGAGCCAAGGTTGACCTTAGAAATGTGGATTGTATGGAGCAATATTGGCTGCAGATAGCATCTGATGGATCGATAAAACTCTCTAAAGCGCCATGTATTTTCATAGGAGCCCAAGAACGCAAAGTAAAAGAGACCATTCAATCTTTGTGGACCCCCACTGGCGTAATGCACTCGCTCTGAACGTGTTTTACTGAAGAAGGAAAGCTTACCGGTTTGAAGTCACACGACTGTCATAAGATGTGTCAGGTATGTTCATAGTGGAATATATCATAGTGGGAATTGTGTAACAAATTCATGTGTGGACTTTAATATCATTGCTGCATGTGTTTTTCACTTTATTTTATCGGTGACCATTGAGGGATGTTTGTCTCTTGACGTCCGTAACACAATCTACAAACTTGCAAAGTTGGTGCAATGGGTCTCACAAAAGGAGATCAATGTAGACTCCATACCATTCGCCAAACTAAACGTTGTGGAGGTTGTGTGCATGTTTGAGAAATACTTTCCTACTACCATGCTAATGATTCAGGTGCATCTTCTTGTTCACATGGTTGACGAGGTTGAAATAGCTGGCACAGTACATTCCAGATGGATGTTCTTTTTAGAATGTTTCATGAAAACGCTCAAGGGATATGTGCGTCAGGAGGCACTTCCGGAGGGTAGCATGGCAGAAGGTTGGCTGGTATCAGAGTCCCTAGTGTACATTGGAGAGTGGCTAGACGGATTTGATAAAGCCCGAGACACGCTATGGCGAACCATAGATGATGAGCGCATATCTGGGATTGTCATGTGCAATCGAGGAGTTGAGAAGAAGATGATGGAAGATCTAGAGGCTAAAATCAACCGATTTTGCATGCTTCATAATCCAGTGATGCAAAAGTGGATTTCACAATATGAGGATGCAAAGCAAGAGCGACAAAGGGCACGGGAGTGGAGACGGGGAAGACGACCCCACCGATGCACTATCCGAGGGTCTGGAGGAGTGGGAGTACTCTCGGGGTTGCGCAACCAAGGTAAGTTTGCAATGTATGACTAGTGATTTTCTAGATGTTTGGACGGCCACTCATAATCTTTGTTGGTTGTAGTATAAGTCATACATAGCATCATGGTGTAAAGGTCGACATTTTAGGGTGGAACGGATCGACAAAAAGCTTTGTACTCAAGATTGTGGATGCTGCTCGTCCCACCGCTAGATCGAGACACTAAGAAGCATCACTACTTCTTCTCAGTGTCTCTTTTTCCCGATCAATTAGATTTAGTGGTGGGGCAAGCAACTTTTATGAGCAGACCTTCGTGATGCAGCTTCACTTTCCATCACACCCGGAGCGCAGTGCTTTTACAAATTCACAAAAATTCAATGAAATCTCTCTACACAGGAATCCCTCCCCCTTTATGAGTCCTCTCTCTCTCTCTCTCTTTGTACTTGTCCATGTTTTCTTCTCCATTCATTCAATATTAAGATTAAGTGTGTTTAATGCAGGTATGGATGATGAGGAGTTTCTTTCTTCTTCACCCCAACAGAGGCAATGTTACATGGAGAGTCATCGCTCTGGAGCACCATCACGCGTTCCTGCGTCTCCCTCTGCTTTGGAGCATTCAGCACGCTCTGAAGCTTCGGTGTCGACGAGACGATCTTCACACTCGTCTAGGCACCAACACTCTAGTGGTGGTGGTGGCGGTTGTTGTGGGGATGCTGCCGTGGATGCCTCAACACCGCCTCATGTTCAACGAGGCTCTTTACCCTCTCCTTCTTTGCCCGCCCCCCACACCAGCTACAACATCACCATCTACGCCAGGTTTTGCACGGCTGACGGCCGTTCCTAGCGGCTACACACCACTAGCAACTCCTCCAGGAATCACTCGTCGACACTCCTCGCTTCAGGACCCAGACTCTAGTGGAGACACCTGACGTCCGTAACCCTGTCAACACGCCGCTAGAGACCCCTATTGAGACACCCTGGTTCATGCGTCACCGGCGAGAGGGCTGGCCTTACTCCGTCGACTTCCGTGGTGGCATCATCTTGGATGATGATGGCAAGAAGATGATCTTGTACATGCGCGGTCTTTGCTCTCAGGTGTTTAGACACTACATACTAAACACCTGGAGTGAAGGAGCAAGGCTCAAGTATAGGGATACTTGAGAACCTGCATCCTCCTCAATTGGAAAGGACAGGCAAGACTTGTCCCTTGTACTTAAGTAAAGGTATTCGGTAGGGTCCACTAGTGATGGAAATTCCAAAATCTGAAAAACATCTCTATTGAGATTTAAATTTTGGCTAGGACATGGTTCCTTGGTAACATGTTTTTGCACCTCAGTGCTCAAGACAATAGTTCTTGGTGTTGAATAGATTCTACATTTACAGGACATTTGCATCAGCCAAATATACCAAAAGGGATACGAGTCTACTATCAAGGATGATGGAAATTCAAACAAGTTGGCACTTTTGGGTCTATTGCCTAGACGCTTCCCCTGTTTGCTAGTTGCATACGGACTTTGGGAAACTAGGCAATGGGTTTACGTGTTTTTTCAATGGAGATTGGAATATACCTAGCCAAGAGGACATGCAGAGGGACATCCGACAGCTCTATATTTAACAACATATATGGCTAGGAGCCATATTCACAGATTATCACTCGTCTTAGAGGTGTGATAAGGTTAGTTATGTTTGCTTTTACTGTTTTTAACTTTTTATGTTGTACAAGATTTCTCGGTTGTGCAAAGCAAAGTGCTTTGGCAGAATCTATTAGAAACACACCGTGACAAGCAAAGTGCTTTGATAGAATTTATATGAAGCAAGGCTTCTATTATGTGCAAAGGTACTGTCCGTTGACTTAGATTCAAGAAGAATGCTACACAGGTTTGATAATTACAGGATATAAGCGCACAGTTGAGTCTGGAAACAATGCACTGTGATGTATCCATGCCAATGTAATCAGACAACGCTCATATCACAATAGCTCACAAGGTTGAGACTGTTATTGAAGCCACGGACTTCCCAATCCATTTTTCTAATATGCATGCATGGCATGCAAATATGATGGCACCACAATGTCAGGAGTTTTTTGGAGCAAGGGATTGCACATATGTACATACACATGCATGGTGCATAAAATAATGGATTGCCCATTTTCCAAAGCCAGGTGGTTACGTGGGGCCCACATGTGTACAGGTAGGACAGGGTGTACATAGTGCATCCATTTTCACTATCACCAGTACCAGTGTGTTTTTTCTACAATAAGGAGGAGTTGGTAGCGTGTAAAACTTCTCGAGGAAGCTATCCGCGGGCTGACGACATGAGGTAGGTAGGTGCGTCAATGGCATCTAGTGGCGTCAGGAGGTCGAACGGGGTCAATATTTGCACGTGGATGAGTACGGACACAACGTGGATGTTTTCTTGTGATAATTATGCAGAAAGGTCATCATGAGGACCATCTTGTGGGGCCACTTCACGTGGTTGTGAGACGCATTATTGGAAAAAGCTGAGTGCCAGGTGTGCGGATGATGCAAAAAGGTGACAACTATGCATTGTGAGGTCAATTTTTTGCCTGTTCGGGGTCCGTTTGAGGTCATCTAAAAGGCCAAGGGTGCCCAAGTAATAAAGATACATGTGGGAACTAAAAAACCAGAGATAAGACCAGAAAAACAGTGGAGAAGAGAGGAGGAACAGCCGCAACTGTGGTTTTGCTCATTTTCGAGCCTGTTTTGGCCGTAAACTGCTCATCCGAGGTCGGATTTGTGCACTTTGACATTGTAGACTGGGGTTTTGGGCCATTCCGGACGCGATGGTGCTGTCCATTTTTCCAAATTCCTCAATGTCAGGAGTTTTTTGGAGCAAGGGATTGCACATATGTACATACACATGCATGGTGCATAAAATAATGGATTGCCCATTTTCCAAAGCCAGGTGGTTACGTGGGGCCCACATGTGTACATGTAGGACAACATGTACATAGTGCATCGATTTTCACTATTACCAGTACCACTGTGTTTTTTCTACAATAATGAGGAGTTGGTAGTGCGTAGAACTTCTCGAGGAAGCTATCCGCGGGCCGACGACATGAGGTAAGTAGGTGCGTCAGATGGAATCGAGTGGCGTCAGGAGGCCGAATGGGGTCAATACTTGCACGTGGATAAGTACGGACACAACGTGGATGTTTTCTTGTGATAATTATACAGAAAGGTCATCATGAGGACCATCTTGTGGGGCCACTTCACGTGGTTGTGAGACGCATTATTGGAAAAAGCTGAGTGCCAGGTGTGCGGATGATGCAAAAAGGTGACAACTATGCACTGTGAGGTCAATTTTTGGCCTGTTCGGGGTCCGTTTGAGGTCATCTAAAAGGCCAAGGGTGCCCAAGTAATAAAGCTAAGTGTGAGAACTGAAAAAGTAGAGAGAAGACCAGAAAAAATGTGGAGAAGAGAGGAGAAACAACCGCAACTGTGTTTTTGGGGTTTTTGGAGCCTGTTTTGGCCGTAAACTGCTCATCCGAGGTCGGATTTGTGCACTTTGACATTGTAGACTGGGGTTTTGGGCCATTCCGGACGCGATGGTGCTGTCCATTTTTCCAAATTCCTCACTGTTTTGGCTGTGTAAGTTTCTCCTATGAGCGAAGCTTCTGCTCCAATTTGTGATTGTATCTGGTACATTTTACCCATATTGTGTGAGCTATTTGCTCCATTGGTGTTGGCCCAAGCTCTATTGTATCTAAACATCAGAAATTCTCCTCTTTTGAGCTAAGTTTTTGGGTGTGTGTGTGTGTGTGTCTCTCTGTGTGGAGTGGGCAAGTTGATAGTCTCTCTCCTCTCACTCCATAGGCGTGTTCCCTGTCTCGGCCAGGTGTGTTGTGTAAGCCGAGTGGTGCCCCATAGTGTGTGTGTGTGTGTGTATCTTTCCAAGAGTGTGTGACAGGTTGTTATAGAGACGTTCTGTGTGTTTTCATCCAGCTCACATTCTTTTGGCGCCCCCACGGAGGATCTTCTTCGAGTACCTTCTGCTTCGAGCTTCAAGCTTCGAGATTAGGGATTACAGGTTACGGTCTATAGGTTACAGGTTACAAGGACAAGTACAGGTATAGGTGATTAACATAGGTACAGGTAGCTGGAGTACAATGATATACTAGCAGTGGTGTCATTTGGAGTTGATGTGGGTATGGATCATTTGGGGCCTGTTTGAACGCATGGTCTGCTGGATTGTATGTTACTTGTGGAAACTGCCATTGTACGCCTTTGTGGAGCCATACTTGGTTTTATTTGGTAGTCCCAGCCATTTCTGAGACTTGGTCTGGAAGATAGTCATTTCTGAGACTTGACTATACGAGATTTGCATGAGCCTTTGTGTGAGGGTCGATAGCGTGAGGTTTTATTGAGCTGGGGGATTCTCAAATGTGGAGATCCTTTTGGTGATACAGTTAGCAGGAGCACCCTTTTTGTGACCTCTCCATAGGCTATGTACTAGTGATTTCTATTGGATGCTCGGGTTCTATTGTTGGCAGTTTATGCATACATATACAGTCTATATTTTGGGTTCACACTGCTCTACGTCTGGGGAAACTCTGCCAAAATTATTCCAAGTTATGATGACTGTTTTTTTGGTCTTTTGAGCCATTTATGCTGTTATGCTGCTGAAATTCTAGCAAAATCAGAGGATAATACAGGTGTGCTTTCTTGGGAGCTGCATGGTTGACTTTAATGGATGATCAAAATGGCCCTCAATTCACTCCTTTTCATTTAACTCAGGGAATCCAGATAAATGTTCATGTGTCCAGGAAGATCTTTTTCCAGCAGCGCATAGTCTTTATGTTCGGGCCAAGAAGATTAACAGAGATCCTGGAATGTCCTTTGCCTGTTTTAATTCTGATGATTAACTATGAAAACTCATTTGATGTGCATGTGTTTGTCCTTATCTAAAGTTGAGCTCCATTGAAGTTTCTTGGAATTGAGTAAGTCAAAAGTTTTGGGTTCTTGCACGTGTGTTCAAAGGGGTTCTCAAAGCATCGTAGCTTGGGTAGCCATGGATTTCTCTTATCCGGAGTTTCATGGAAGAAGTGATGAAGATGTGGAAGACTTTTTGGAAAAGATGGAGGTTGCTTGTATTAGCAACCAGATTCATGACCCGGCGCAGATGTTACTCCTTCTCCAAATTTGTTTGAAGAGTGATGCACGAGTTTGGTCCAAAGCATTTGAAGAAGAGTTGCGTGTGGCTGATCCAGCTATAAGATTGAGTTGGGACAATCTAAGGCATGGATTGGAAGTGGAGTTTATGAAGATAGAAGATCCTAACAAAGTGTGGCAAGAAGTACAGGCTTTAGTGCAAAAGGAAGGTGAGCCAGTAGATGCGTACATACGTAAGTTCTCATTGGCATGGGAGAGGATGTGCAAGGCCTTAGCACCACAGGTACCCCCGCCTAACATGATGAATAAGGAAAGGTTCTTGGCTGGTCTTTGGGAGAATATACATTGGAGAGTGGAGCTAAAGAAGCCTAGGACATATGAAGATGCACTAGAGGTAGCAAGGAACAAAGAGTGGAAGCTGAGAAAAATGAGCCAGTTAGGGGTGGAGTCTTTTTCCATGAGGTATGAATTTCAGCCTATGGATTCTTTACAAGGTCGCATGCCAGCGGTTCATCACGAACCAGTGGTTCCTGTTACTACTTAGGTTATGCCAGCAGTGGTCACTACAGCAGCGCAAGATGATGGGCTATGGAAAGACATGAGGCAAGTGGTAGATTTAATGAAGAATCTCAGCCTAAACATGCTAGGTCAAGTGGGAAACATGCTAGGTCAAGTGCTAGGTCTAGCTGAAGAAGATTTGTTGCTTAGGTGTAACATTGGTTATGTATCTAGGAGTGCTCTTTTTAGGGTATGACCCAACTAATACATAGACTCTCCATAGGTGTTGAGAGTCATAATCTGACCTGATCACAATTGTACTTTCAAGGAAAAAAAGTTTGCAAACTACCAAGGGGTAGTAGACAAGTTCATGTTAGACACGATAGACATGATAGACTAGGTTGGTCGTCGCTGGCTACTAGTTTGAGCAGTTTTCATGGATCATCCAACCAAGGAGTTTGGATTGCGAAGGCAACACCCAAGGTTATACCGAAGGGTTTTGTATTGCAAAGGCAACCCCCATGGTTACATGTGCAATATTATTGCATTTCGCTAATTTTCAATTAGTATTCCTAGGCCTTTGTAGGCGGGAAAGCTGGGTAGGTGCCTTTCACTATGCATACGTGAACAACATCTTCAACCTCCAGGTGCACATTTGCTTTGGTTTTGTTTCTATGTTTTTGTTTCCTTTTCCAAGTAGGATGCATAAACGTCTATGTATTCCTCCATGTTTGCTCTTCAGCGAGATGACAAGGTCATGTAAGAGCCAAGAAATTTGGGTTGTAGTGTCCAAAATAAGTTTTTTCATTATGCAATTATGGACTCACTTGTAGGGTTTGATTTGGCACATGTTGTCACATGGGATACACCATGGTCTAGAAACTCAAGGAGTTCGGTTTAGCCAGTGTGGAGCACGGATAATGAGGGTCTATCTCACTCACGTCGTAGAGTGTTTGTAGTTACCTCCACACACAAGTACATCTTGTACTTGAAGAATGTTCTTTTCTCAGACATCCTTAGTGAGACATATTCCACATGTGGCAAATATGGGTCTCTGGGACTGACACTGGTGCCCCCTATTTCAAATATGTGTCATGACAAAGTCCCTACATGCTGGTCAAATCTGTTTTCTAGACCATTTTTAGCACGACGTATCAGGAGCAATTTCAGTGACCAGAAATTTTTGGGTACTTATTATGACTTGTTCAGCTACAGGTATTGCTAAACAATATTACAGATGGTTGTTTATACATATAGCAAGGCTATAAGTTGTTAATGAAAAAGTATCATTGTCTGTACCTAGAAGTGATCAATGTTTCACCTTCTATTTGTTGGAGCTCTAGCTACGGAGTCATGGTGATGCAGAGTGTGCAGAGCAAAGAAGAGAGACGAGAGAGAAGGAGTCGACACAATATGCAGAGAAAATCACATGCTACTCTACTACTCAATTCTATTAATAAAAAGAGTCCGTACATAGATTTTGCAAGGTGATGTCTACCACACCTTTTCCACATGCAAACTCAACTAACTAATGGTCTATGCCTGCATGCCTTGAGACTTGTTCTCACGGTCGGACCAATAAGGGCTTGAACCCAACAATCCCCCCCTCAAGCCCGAACTAGACAAGCAACTCATGATACCTCGAGTTTTTGGTGTACTCATCAACCGTGAGTTTTAGGTTTTCTCACAACCAAGGATTTCCGGTGTATCCATAACCTTGTGCTAGATCAGTAACGCGCCCTTGAATAGATAGGGTGTAGGTTAAAAAAGTTAGCTACCAAAAATGGAGTTTTTGGTTCACTACCAAACCTTGGGTTTAAGGTGTACCCAATAACCTCATGAGAGTGTAACAAAAATGGGCTGAGAATTGATAAAAATTGGGAGGTCTTAGCACTTATCTTTGTGGCAGTTTCTATAACCCGTATAATTTATTTCGACTAAACAACATGAAAAGAGTTGATCTAATAAATTTCCTCGTCTCAACAGAATATATTGGAGATTCAGTGTCTCCCTCAACCACATGAATTTGAGTTTTACCCTTTTGAAAGCACCTATTTGACAGATGATTTGTTTTACCACAGTGAACACAAGGATTCTTCTTGAAACAGTCTTTCGTTTGATGATTGTTGCACCCACAAATGGCACAAGATCTGGTTCCATTGAATGGTCGAGATGAAGCTACTGTTGTAGCACATTTAGTGACTGCATATGCATTGGAAGTATCAGAAGAATTGGAGGGGGATACGGCATTCGAGACTCTATATGCACTAGGAATAATAGTAGAATTGGTACTAGGTACCCTGCGTTCTTCTTCCTGCAATGAATTGATAATACCATCCAAGGAGGGTAGCGGATATTTCTCTTTTAAAACAGTAACAATCTGATGAAATTTGTCAGTCAAACTTTTTAACAAAATGGCTATGAGATCTTCTTCTAGTACTGAAGCTTCGACATAAACAAGTTGAGTTCTAATACTCTTCAGTCTATTGGCTAAGGCTTCAATGTTTTCATCTTCACGCATGCGGATGGAATATAATTCCATTTTTAAACTCATTTTTGAATACTTAGCTTTGGTACCGAAAAGCTTCTCTAACTCTATCCAGGCAGCACTTGAAGAATCAACATCGTCCAAATAATGAATAAAATCGTCTTCTAAGGAGGTTAGAATGATACCAAAAGCTTGTTCGTCTTTTCTTTGTAGCTCAGCAGATAATGCCCTTGTAACTGCAGCAGATGTGCCAGATTCGTTGGCTGCAAGAGGCTTGACCACGTTCCATAAGTTTTTCCGCATCAAATAGCCTTTAACTTTGATATGCCAAGTATGGAAGCCGGATCCATTGAACTTGTCGACTTTTGATGCCATGTTGAGATCTTTAAAATAAAAGAAGGTGAAGGTTCGGTTAGATTTAACTTGTAGCAGAAATTCCAATCAACTTTCGAAGTTCCGAAGCAAAGGTGTCGAAGCTTTGAAATATGACTAATACTGTATGTCAATTTACTGTTTTGAGGTCGTTGCTAACATAATAGAATATTGAGCGCACCATAACTGAACACCGAGCACAGCTTGCAAGAAGTGTAGCGTAACGGATTTTGCGAGGGTTTTATAAGGGTGGGAATCCCGACTATGTAAACCCTTAGGACCAAATTAAGTGATCACTGAAATGTGAATCAAAATATTGTGATAATCTTCAATAGAAAAAAGTCGATTTTCTGCAACAGCAAAAGAACAGCGCGATGGCGGATTGCTTCAAAGCAGGCACTTTTAGCAGGCGAGAGTGTGACAAAAACTCATCACAAGGCCAGGGCGACCTCGTTGATGCCGGGCTTGTCCAGTTTTTTGCAAGCCGACTGTGATTCGTTCCTACTGTTAAGCGGCTGTACCCGCGAGGGCTTTGTCGAGGTTTGCTTGTCGAGCGCCGAGGCCTAGTAGGGCTCTGATACGAGTTGTTGGAGCTCTAGCTACGGAGTCATGGTGATGCAGTGTGCAAAGCAAGAAGAGGGACGAGAGAGAAGGAGTCAACACAATATGCAGAGAAAATCACACATTACTCTACTACTCAATTCTATTAATAAAAAGAGTCCTTACATACCTTTTGCAAGGTGATGTCTACCACACCTTTTCCACATGCAAACTCAACTAACTAATGGTCTATACCTGCATGCCTTGAGACTTGTTCTCACAGGCTGACCAATAAGCTGACCAATAAGGACTTTAACCCAACACTATTGTGATTCAGACGTTTCAGCAAGGCCTGCAAAAGATTGCACCTGAAAGTATTTAGTTTCTTTACAGAACTATTTACATTCCTTTTTAATGTGTGCTAGGCGCATCACATTTGCCATAAGTATTGGCAAGAATTACCATGGATATACAGGTTCGGATCTGTTTTTTTCTAAATGCATGCACACTAGGTGTTATGGACCCTAGTGTTTAGCAAAGGCTGATTTGGAATGGCATGTTGCTTATGAAGCATTTTGCACTCTATGTGCAGTATCTCTATAAGATTACTTTTGTGTCTACTTATCCCCAATAGAGGTCATGGCTCGGTTTGGGTGTTTGTGGATTTTTCAAGTTAACCACGATGGTTATTCCGGACATTGTTGATTCCTCAACAATGTTATACGCTATTGTGATTCCCCGTTTACCAGTCGTCTGGGAAGACTGTCTGTAAACCGTGGGGGAAACACACCTCAGTACTGTCAGTTATCCAAGGGGATAGGTAGATTACAAAGTGTGAGGGAAACACACCTCATTACTATCAATTATCCAAGGGGATAGACAGATTATAAAGTGTAATCTGGTGTTGAAGGATATGTAAAGTGCGTACGTTAGCACCCAACGATTCAATCAGTAAGCATTTATTACTCTACTTAGAGTTTGCTTACTATAAGTTACAGCATGTTTGCGACTAGGTATAGTCTCTTCATGTATAACTCAGGTTCTCAACCTTGCACACTCGTTAGAGTGGGGTTGTTTACTGAAGATGAAAATTGGGAACAAGTCAAGGACTTAAACTTGGCTGATGAGTTATGTCAGCAAGTTACTTTCATGGAAAGTGACAAGAGGTACTCTTTTTGGTACACCTTTGTTGTGATAAACTCATTTACCATGCTGATGAGCATTATAAATGGAGACTACACACTATATTTGGATAGGAACCGATACCATCATATGGTTACAAGTGGACAACAATGTAGAAAATCAAGATGTTACTCATGATTTCATTAAACCTCATACTGAACCGGGTTCCGCTCAAATGAACCGTTGGATCCATGAGGGATGTTACGGTACAAAACATTAGTGTTCTTATGAAGATACCATCACTTGTGTTTTCGTGGACGAAAACGCTTCTCCAAGGGGGGAGTAATGTCAGGACAAGGGTAGGGCCAAGGGCCAGGATGGACATGCAGTCAAGGGGGTCCCTATATTTAGCCAGCCAAGGGCCTATATAGGGCATGACTAGGTGGAGATTAGCATGTTCCAGTCCCCCTGTCCTTTCAGGCAGCACACGAATTGTGGATGGGCATTAGTACCCACAAAAAAGCGACCATGGCAGCTATATTTATAGAGCTAGAAACTGGATGTCCATGGTGAATCATGAAGATAGAAGATCTATCATGCAAGTGGGAGAGTTTTTTAGATCATTGAAGATTGAGCCAGAAAGCGCACAACGCTTTCTAGTCAAACTCTCTCTGTCGTTTAATCCAATTTTTTTAATTGGACATGGTTTTTATGTTTGAAATATGTGGTCAAGATAATTTGAAATGTGGTTAAGATAATTTGTTTAATCTCTTGTTTGAGGTGTACTTGTGTTTACTGGATTCTTTCCATTGATTATTGCATTCCATCTTTCAGTCTTTGAGGCCAATGGTCGGTTTGTCTTATATATTAATCTTTCATTCACGGAGATCCTTACATCATCTATATTTTTGGATATATGGCAAACAGACAAGATAACAAGAACCATGAGTTGGCTAGAAAGGTATACAAGCGACTTAAAGGAGTAGGGGATCCGAGAGAGATTTTGGTGGGAGCTTTATATGGAAAATAGACCAGTTGTCAAATTTATTGAGAAAGCTCTCTATATGATCTTTGCCATGGATTCCCTAATCTTAAGCAAAAAGTTTCCTTCAAAATGTTGGTTGATGTCACAAGCCGTCACCCAAAATTTTACCGCCACATTAAAATTTACGGCTATAGAGTGGTGGTTAGAGGTCTTCTGCCGGCACATTAAAGACATTTTACATGTGAAGACAAGTGCATAAGTCCATCATGTGAGAGCATCATATGACTCCTCACTCCACAAAACAAGCAATATAGTCTTTACCTTAAAATACAATTGAATTAAAATATTAGCATCATGGTGCATAAAAGAACTTCTCTAATGCAATGCACGTGGCTTTAGGGGAGAGAGAGAGAGAGAGAGAGAGAGAGAGAGAGAGAGAGAGAGAGAGAGAGAGAGAGAGAGAGAGAGAGAGAGAGAGAGAGAGAGAGAGAGAGAGAGAGAGAGAGAGAGAGAGAGTGAGTGAGTGAGAGAGTAAAGACGAGAAAGGGTGAATCTCAATTTTAGAGCTGGGAGCTTGCAATTGGTAAGATCAACTACCAAGAATTAGAAGCACATTGACTACAAGCTGATTGAAAAGAGTCACAAAAATGCAAAACATTCACTTATTTATAAAATTTTGCAAAAAGAAATTGTTCATAGACATTTACAAAAATTATTATTCCACACACTGTGCAAAGTTATATTTGAAATATCTATTCTAGTTCAGTGGCGGGAGGATCTAGCTCCACAAGTTTTGGATGTGGCTTAATCAATGATGCCTCTTGTAGTGCACGGTCCACCTCCTCAACAAGTTTTTATCTCGCTCTTGAACTTTTCTCAGCTCCTGGGCTTGTGTTTCAAGAACAGACTGTAGCTTCTTGGAGAACTCCTCATTGCTCTTAAATATTTTCATCATTCTACCCATTTGGCTCCCCAGCAATTCCATTTTCCCACATTCACCTCTGTATTGTACAACAATGTTGTTATCGTTTGTATACTAGACAAGCAATTGCCAAATAAACCAATTCCCACATTCCATACCTCCCACACAACAAACAAGAGTCAAAGAAAACAATAAACTTTACTCTGATTATTTGGTGTTGGAGAGAAAATTGCATAGGTGTCCCCTGAATGTGCTTTGTCCACTCACTCTCCTCTAGCCCATCAAACTAGGCATCGCCCGATGGTATGTCAATTTCCTCTGAAGTCTAGGTGTGCTCTTTCCTCATTGCGGACACCAAAAGTGTGTGCAAAGTTCTATTATCCTTCTTGCATATTGGTGTCGTGTAAACAACCCCATCTACATGGTCTTCATGCCATCTAGCAGCAACAGCAATATCATGCACCATTACATAATTATTGATAGGAAGACAACTACGAACACTTCTCTATATCTAATGTAGATAGTTCTAGATGGGCAAGATATCCAAACTTACACACATCCATTTTGTTCCATTCAAGGACTTTAGAATCTGACAGCCCATACATAGATGCATTGCAAGGCAACAAAACAATGGAAGCGTCATTGCAGAATCCACTACTGCTCCATCACGCAATGGGTGAAGACATTTCTCCACAATATGTGGCCTCACAGACCTTAGCAAGGCCATCTTCAAGTCATCCTTTGTCTTGCCGAAACCAAAATGAACAATCTGAATATGGTCTCTGCAAATAACCCAATCAACGTAAGATAGTTCTCAAAACACAACGAAACTCCGAATCAAGTTTGTTACTTACTGACGATCGATGGGTATGTAGCCATTGGTAGGTTAAAGACATGCAAATTTTGTTTCTAAACTCATCGCAAAGTCCACCACCTCCTTCGTTGGAATTCCACTTCTCTTTCCTGATCAACAAGAAACAAAAAATGTTTAAAGTGTATGAAAACATGTCCACCATTTGGATGTAAGTAAGCATACTCATGTTTCTCTCTTATACGAGCCACACCCTACGAACTCGATGCCTCCTTGGATTGCTCTATCTGCTAAGCAATTTTGTCTAGGTTATTTAAAACTAACTATAGCAATGGGAGCATGCACTATGCAAATATAAAGGCATTAACTTTCACACTTGAGATGTTGTATCAAACCCTTCCAATTGAGTCATTTGAGCACAAGCATTCTTTATTTCATCCAAGGGTCCTAAAAGCATTATAAAATATCTCTCAAGGACTTTGGGGTGGCCTCACCATTCCATCTCTACTGGAGATGTGTGTGTGCATCCACGTGCTCTTTCCTCTCTATCCTTCACTGCACTGTTGTGTGCCTTTTCTTCATTTGGAGGGAAGTATCCCTCACCATACTCCAAGAACCAAGGAAAATCTTGGTAGATTTTTCTCCTAAAGTTGCATGCTATCTACATTGGGTGAAAAATATGCTTTGATTTTTCAATTTCAAGGATTTCTGTTAGAAGCTGCACACACCCCACGGCACTAACTACTCGGAGGATTACTTTTTGTAATCATTCATTCATTAAGGAAAACCTGATTTTTCACCTTGTAAATATTGGGACTTACAGAAGTTTCCAGATTGTATCCAAGTTTTGATAGTTAGATTGAGTAGATGGTTGATTTTGGAACTTTAGGGTTTGAGAAATTGTAAGGTATATATACCACTTTTTGACCTTAATGAAGGACCTTTTTGTCATTTAAAAAAAAAACAAGTTTTGAAGTCTTGTGAGTGAGCGTATTGTGTATGAGAGAGAGAGTGTGAGCTTCATCTTGACGCTAAATGTGCTCCGGTGGTCGGAATCGGGTGCAGAGAAGTGCAGCGTGTTGCCCCCAACGAGAGCTACACGCCGATACCTACATTGCGCGTGTACGGTCCGGTTTTGCGAGCTCCTTCTACGAGCTTCATCGGGTGTTTGGGTGAGCATACGTTGTCCGATTTTGCATTGCAGCATATCCACGCGTTCACATTGAGTAGAACTACATATTAGGCACTTTAGATTTTGGAAATGAAGACCTGCAAATTTCGGCCAGACATCCTATGTGTTTCTGCACCGGGTGTTTTGGGTTGGGATTTTGGTTCATAGACCTTAGGGAGAGCGACCCATAGGTATTAGTAGGTTCTCCTTCAAGTTCTATGGTGTTTCGAGATTGTTTGATGGGTGTTCGGCTGTAGAAAGAGTTGTAGGAAGTTTCCTCTCATGCACTCTTGAAGGCTGTGACTTAGACAATTGGTAGAGACCTCTGTAGGAATTAGTTAGGAGTCGGTCGAGTGTAGGTTGACACCTTATGCTTGCTTCCACGTGCCTGCGGGTCGAGCTTTGTCCTTAGGTGGCATTACATGTTAGGTGAGTTCTCGCTGTGCTGACGTCCGTCGCGGTGTATCCGTCCAACATTGGCGTCGCTGCCGGGGACGAAAACCTTAGGTAGGTGACCGAGACTAATCCTTGAGGAATGGGATTTTTGGCTTGCCAAGAGTCTTGTTTTACATTTAGATAGGATCAGAGGGTGGAGGACTCTCTAGGTCTTAGATGGAGTCTAGGAAGCGTGTGCCTGGCCTAGATCCTTCGACTTAGGTAGATTAGGTAGACCAAGGTAGTTTTAGGTAGTAGTCGAGTTCTAGAGTAGGAGTTGGAGTGGTAGAAGCGGTGAGAGGAGAGCTTGAGAGTCCGGAGAGGCCAAAAAGCAACCAAAAACACCATTATCACCATTTCACATGATAAGTAGGAGTAGAGTAAGTAGGACATCATGATTCAGGATCTAGAGCATTTCATGCATGTACAATTGCTTGGTAAAGTCATTACAAGTTTGTAAAAGACGCAAAGGTGTGTTTGAAAGCCTAATTGAAGTCTAAAAGTTACTGTGAGTGTTTTTGATAGATCTACAGAGCATCAAAAGCATTTCTGTCAGGAAAAAAATTAATTTCAAGCCAGGAGACATCCTACGCTGTCAGGAGTTTTTTGGAGCAAGGGATTGCGCATATGTACATACACATGCATGATGCATCGAATAAAGGATTGCCCATTTTCCATAGCCAGGTGGTTACGTGGGGACCACATGTGTACATGTAGGACAACATGTACATAGTGCATCGATTTTCACTATTACCAGTACCACTGTGTTTTTTCTACAATAATGAGGAGTTGGTAGCGCGTAGAACTTCTCGAGGAAGCTATCCGCGGGCCGACGACATGAGGTAAGTAGGTGCGTCAGATGGAATCGAGTGGCGTCAGGAGGCCGAATGGGGTCAATACTTGCACGTGGATAAGTACGGACACAACGTGGATGTTTTCTTGTGATAATTATGCAAAAAGGTCATCATGAGGACCATCTTGTGGGGCCACTTCACGTGGTTGTGAGACGCATTATTGGAAAAAGCTGAGTGCTAGGTGTGCGGATGATGCAAAAAGGTGACAACTATGCACTGTGAGGTCAATTTTTGGCCTGTTCGGGGTCCGTTTGAGGTCATCTAAAAGGCCAAGGGTGCCCAAGTAATAAAGCTAAGTGTGAGAACTGAAAAAGTAGAGAGAAGACCAGAAAAAATGTGGAGAAGAGAGGAGAAACAACCGCAACTGTGTTTTTGGGGTTTTTGGAGCCTGTTTTGGCCGTAAACTGCTCATCAAAGGTCGGATTTGAGCACTTTGACATTATAGACTGGGGTTTTGGGCCGTTTTGGACGCGATGGCGCTGTCCATTCTGCCAAATTCCTCACTATTTTTCTGCTATTTTGGCTGTGTAAGTTTCTCCTATGAGCGAATCTTCTGCTCCAGTTTGTGATTGTATCTGGCTTATTTTACCAATATTGTGTGAGCTATTTGCCCCCTTGGTGTTGGCCCAAGCTCATTTGTATCTAAATATCAGAAGTTCTCCTCTTTTGAGCTGAGGTTTTTGGGTGTGTGTGTGTGTGTGTCTCTCTGTGTGGAGTGGGCAAACGGATAGTCTCTCTCCTCTCACTCCATAGGTGTGTTCCCTGTCTCGGCCAGGTGTGTTGTGTAAGCCGAGTGGTGCCCCATAGTGTGTGTGTGTATCTTCCCAAGAGTGTGTGTCAGGTCTTTATAGAGGCGTTCTGTGTGTTTCCATCCCGCTCACATTCTTTTGGCACCCCCACGGAGGATCTTCTTGGAGTACCTTCTGCTTCGAGCTTCAAGCTTCGAGATTCGGGATTACAGGTTGCAGACTACAGGTTAGAGGTTACAGGGATAGGTACAGGTACAGGTGATTCACACAGGTACAGGTAGCTGGAGTACAGTGATATACTAGCAGTGGTGTCACTTGCAGTTGTTGTGGGTATGCATCATTTGGTGCCTGTTTGAGCGCATTGTCTGCTGGATTGTACGTTACTTGTGGAAACTGCCATTGTACGCCTTTGTGGAGCAATATTTGGTTTTATTTGGCAGTCCCAGCCAGTTCTGAGACTTGGTCTAGAAGATAAACATTTCTGAGACTTGACTATACGTGATTTGCATTAGCCATCGTGTGAGGGTCGATAGTGTGAGGTTTTATTGAACTGGGGGATTCTCAAATGTGGAGATGCTTTCGGTGATACACGTAGCTGGAGCACCCTTTTCGTGACCTCGCCATAGGCTATGTATTAGTGATTCCTATTTGGTGCTCGAGTTCTATTGTTGGCAGTTTATGCTCACATATACAGTCTATATTTTGGGTTCTTACTGCTCTACTTCTGGGGAAACTCTGTCAAAATTTTTCCAAGTTATGATGATTGGTGTTTTGGTCTTTTAAGCCATTTATACTGTTATGTTGTTGAAATTCTGGCAAAATCAAAGGATAAGACAGGTGTTCCTTCTTGGGAGCTTCATGGTTAGCTTTAATGGTGATCAAAATGGTCCTCAATTCACTCTTTTTCATTTAACCCAGAGAATCCAGATAAATGTTCATCTGTCCAGGAAGATTGTTTTCCAGCAGCGCATAGTCTTTATGTTCGGGCCAAGAAGATTAAGAGAGATATTGGAATGTCCTTTACCTGTTGTAATTCCAATGGTTAACTATGAAAACTCATTTGATGTGCATGTGTTTGTCCTTATCTAATGTTGAGCTCCATTGAAGTTTCTGGGAATTGAGTCAGTCAAAAGTTTTGGGTTCTTGCCCATGTGTTCGAAGGGGTTCTCAAAGCATCGTAGCTTGGGTAGTCATCGCTTTCTCTTATCCGGAGTTTCATGGAAGAAGTGATGAAGATGTGGAAGACTTTTTGGAAAAGATGGAGGTTGCCTATATTAGCAACGAGATTCATGACCCTGCGCAGATGTTACGTCTTCTCCAAATCTGTTTCAAGAGTGATGCACAAGTTTGGTCCAAAGCATTTGAAGAGGAGTTGCGTGTGGCTGATCCACCTGTAAGATTGAGTTGGGACAATCTAAGGCATGGGTTGGAAGTAGAGTTTGTGAAGATAGAAGATCTTGACAAAGTGTGGCAAGAAGTACAAGGTTTGGTGCAAAAGGAAGGTGAGCCAGTAGATGCGTACATACGTAAGTTGGAGCGAATGTGCAAGGCCTTAGCACCACAAGTACCCCCGCCTGACATGATGAAGAAGGACAGGTTCTTGGCTGGTCTTTGGGAGAATATACGTTGGAGAGTGGAGCTAAAGAAGCCTAGGACATATGAAGATGCATTGGAGGTGGCAAGGAACAAAGAGTGGAACCTGAGGAAAATGAGCCAATTAGGGGTGGAATCTTTGCCCATGAGGTCTGAAAATCAGCCTATGGACTCTTTACAAGGTCGCATGCCACGGGTTCATCATGAACCAGTGGTTACTGTTACTCCTCAGGTTATGCCAGCAGTGGTCACTACAGTAGTGCAAGATGATGGGCTAAGGCAAGACATGAGTAAAGTTGTAGATTTCATGAAGAATCTCAGCCTAAACATGCTAGGTCAAGTGGGAAATAATCTAGGTCGAGGGAGGTTTGCAAATCAGCCAGGAGGTGAGGAAAGACCCAGGAATGGTGGTAGACAAGGTAATGGTAGGTTTTGGAGGCAAACGCCCACATGTTATAATTGCGGAGAGTTGGGCCACATCAGCCCGCAATGTGATAAGCCATCAAGGATGGGGGGAGACATGTATCCATTGCCAAAACAGGTGCTAACTAGGTCGCATGATTATGGCATCGAAATTAAGTGAGATGAAGGAACCAGTGGATTAACCCAGGAGGAAAAGGGAAAGACAAAAGTGATAAGTGTAGTCTCCTTGGAAAAGGAATCAAAGCTAGAGGATACATTAGTGATGCCTATTGGGAAGAGGACCACAGAGGACAAGGAAGGAAGAAGTGCCCCAGGTCCTAGTAAGAAGAAGGGAATAAGCCATGAAGGCGAGGATGTCAAGGCCAAGAGGAAAAGGAGGGCTCGTCTCGCAAGTTTCATGTTTCAGATTTTCCACTAGGGGATGGGAAATTAAGCTATGACTTAAAGGAGGATCTGAAAAGCAGGAAGGCAGATGTTACTTTTGGGCATCTTATTGATGGTGCCTAAGCTAAAGCGATAGTGGAAGAGGATGGTTAACCCAATGGAGAAAGAACCAGAGAGAGGTTCAATGAATGTGTTGGCGATGGATGAGCTACCAGACATTTGCCCAATAGTAGATGAGTGGCATAAAAGGAAAAATTTGGGACAAGGTTATGTGGATGGTGGAGCCCAAATATGCGTCATAACACACTCATGCGTTGAGAAGATGGGTCTTACAGTGACTGGGGTGTCAGGCTTCCAGATCAGATTGGCAAACCATCAAAAAGTAAAATGTTTGGGTGTTGTAAAGAGCTTAGAAGTGGAAGCATATGATGCAAAGGTAGTGGTTGATTTTCATGTGATGCCAGTGGGGTTGGGAGCATATCCTATTATACTAGGTAGACCATGGTTACGTGCAGTAGGAGCTGTTCAAGATTGGCGACATGGTACGATTAGCCTCCATGGAAAGACAGGTGCCAAGAAGCTATATAATATGGATACAAGGAAACGAATGGAAGAGCTTTATGAATATGAGGATGGGTCTAGTGATGAAGACTATTCCACAGTGTCTGATGAGGACAATGATAGTACTACCAACAATGATGAGGATGCTGATGCTGTATTTCTTTTGATGGACAAAGGAATCCAGGAGTCTGGTGTAGTTGCATTTGCAAATGAGGTTGAAGATGAAAGTGAAGGGACTTATGAAGTGATTGAAGGGCTGATGCAAACCAAGGTTGAGTTGCCAAAGAAGCAGAAATTGATGACACAAATGATCAGTGGAGACCTCTCAGCCATGGAGAAGGAGATATATTTGCACATGCTGGCTAGTTTTCCTGATCTGTTCATTACTTCATATGAAGAGATCAGAGGGTTCAAGGGTGAAGAGATGCATATAGAGTTGAAAGAAGGTGCTAAGACAGTGCGGAAAAGGCTAAGAAGGATGGGCCAAGAGCAGATGGAAGCCTTGCGGGAAGAGGTGGACAAGCTATTGAAGGCAGGGTTCATAGTCCCAGTGGAGACCACAAAATGGGTGAGTCCAGTAGTAGTGGGTCCAAAGAAGGATGGGAAGTGGAGGATTTGTGTAGATTTTAAACCCTTAAATGCAGACACTAAGAAGAACCCATATCCTCTTCCATTCATCGATCAGATCTTGGATTCTGTGGGGCAGGTTATGAGAGGTACAATGTATGTGATGGTTTTTCAGGCTATTTTCAATTGAAGATTACTCTTAAAGACCGAACAAAGACAACTTTTATTACGCCATGGGGCTGCTATTGCTACACATTATTGCCATTTGGGTTGACAAATGGACCATCTTTCTATCAAGAGAGAGAAAATTGGGTATTGAAACCATTCATTGGTAGCTGTGTTAAAGCTTTTATGGACGACTTTTGTGTCTATAGCAGTAGGGCTGAACATAATGAGAATTTGCAGATGGTTTTGGCTCGATATGATGAATGTGGAGGACAACTAAATCCCAAGAAATGTCATCTAGCACAGCCAAGGGTGAAGTTATTGGGCCATATGGTGTCAGAAAATAGCATTGAGGCTGATCCAGATAAGGTTAAGTCTAAAATTCTTCTTCCAACACCTACGAGTACAAAGAAATTGGCAACCTTTATACACAAAGTTAAGTACATGGCATGGTTTATTCCATTGTCTTCTCAGCTTCTTTATCCATTACAACAAGTGGCAAAGCATGATCCATTGCAATGGGATGACAAGTGTGAAGAAGTGTTTCAAGAGGTGTTAGGGGGGTTGTCAGCTATGCAGGCTCCTGATTGGGAGCAAGTGTTTTATGTAAATCCATCAGTAGGGGATGATGCCATTGGAGCCATGCTATTGCAAAAGGGGAAGAGCAGCCATTATATGAGGCCAGTGTATTGTGCAAGTCGAGTGAAGTTCGTAGCGGAGAGAAAGTTCTCGGAAGTTGAGCTAGTGATGGCCAGTGTAATATTTGCTTGTCGACGATTTCGTCATTACTTGCTACCACGACCTTTTGTTTTCTTGACGAGTTATGCCTTTTTGCCACAGTTAATTAATGGTACTAACATTTCAAATGTGGTGAAGAAATGGGTAATTGAGCTGCAAGAGTTTGAGTTCTCCTTTCTAGTGGAAGACAGTACAAGGGCTACCCTAGCTGATTTGTTGACCTACAAGGAGAATCCCCTTATTGTTAAGGAAGAGGTGGTGAGAAAGGTAGTTGAAGAAGTGCCACAGATCAGCAATGCACATGTGTTGTTCTTTGATGGTTCATACAGAAAGAGCCATGATGCAGCTTCAGGGGGTATAGCACTTTATGATCCAGAGGGGAAGATGCAAGAGAGGGTTCAAATTGGATGCTCATAGTAACAATGAGGCTGAATTTTCTACTCTGGAAGCCGGATTACACATTTGTTTGAAGCATGGGGTTCGAAGGTTGAGCATAAAAGGTGATGCCTTGTTAGTGGTGAAGCAAGTGCTGGGTGTGTGGAAGAGCAAGAACAACTCATTGAAGGAAACGTCTTTCAGAATTAAAGGTCTGTTAAAAAAGTTTGAAGCATGGAGCATCAGACACATTGAACGTGCTCTAAATGGAGAGGCACATGAAGAAGCTCAAAGCATGATTGGGGAGCTATTTGTGTTGAGGACCACTTTACCTCTTTATCATGGCCGGGAAAGTTTGGCTCAAGAAGAGGAGTTTTTGCTAACAGGAATCATTCCAAAGGAGATTCAGAAGTCTAAGAAGTATGGTTTTGTGCGTAGAGCATACAGGTACAAATTGATTGGTGATGTCTTATACATGAAAGGGGCTGTCTCGTGTTGAGACGTGTACCTTGGAGGGAGGAGCTTTACAGAGTGTTGGAAGAGAATCATGAAGGCGCATGTGGCGGCCATTTTGCTCTAAAGATCACTTTGCATAAGATCTTGCAAGAGGGGTATGTCTGGCCTAGTTTGCACAAGGATGTTCACCATTGGTGTAGGTCTTGCAATAGGTGTCAAGCATTTGGGAAGAGAGTGTTGAAGCCAGAGCTACGAAAAACCATTATGGCGTTTGATGTATTGAAAAGTGGGGGATTGATGCAGTAGGCCCATTACCTATCACAAGTAGAGGCAAAAGCTATATTTTGACTGCAGTGGACTATCTCTCTAGATGGGCAGAGGCTATAGCAGTAAAACAGATCACTGCAAAGGATGTGGCAAAATTTGTGTATGATGAAATATGTTGCAAGTTTAGGGTGCCATTGGAGCTACTTTCAGATAAGGGGCCAGGATTTAGAGCTAAACTGCTAGACTTTTTATGCGCGAAGATGAAGATTAGGCACCAGCATACCACTCCTTATTACCCACAGTGTAATGGCTTAAATGAAAGATTCAATGGTGAGTTGGTACAAATTATTTCGAAAGTGACAGAGCACCAAGGAAGGAATTGGGATTTGGAATTGCCTAGTGCATTATGGGCTTACCGTACGTCGGTGAAGACAGGTACAGGGTTTACTCCATTTCATTTGGTGTATGGAAAGGAAGCATTATTGCCTGTGGAAGTGGAGTTGCCTGCATTCAAGATGTTAGAAAAGTTGCTTGGGCCGCCTAGTGATGCATTCAAAGAGAGGTTGTTACAGTTACAAGAGGTTCAGCTGGATAGGATGAGTGCATTGGAACATTATGGGCAGATGCAGGATAGGGCTTTGACAAAGATAAATGAAAAGGTCAAAAGTAAGGGTATCAAGAAGCATGACTTGGTTTTGCGCTACAACAGTAATTTGGACAACACCTTCCAAAAGAAGTTTCAAATTAAGTGGGAAGGCCCTTTCAAGGTAGTGGAGTGTTTCCCGAATGGTACATATCAATTGGCTAACCTGGATGGGGTTCTACATAAGTCAAGGGTAAATGGATTACGTCTTAAATTGTATCATGCCAGGTTAATGATGGTAGAGCAAGATGAGTTGTCTATGGATCAAGCAGTGTTGGTGAAGGATGAGGAGACTTGTGACGTTGCGAGTCTCATATCGCTTTTTGCTGCTGCTGATCATGAATGATCTAGCAGGCTAAGGGATGGGCAAATTATGTCAGGAGTTTTTTGGAGCAAGGGATTGCGCATATGTACATACACATGCATGGTGCATCAAATAAAGGATTGCCCATTTTCCATAGCCAGGTGGTTACGTGGGGCCCACATATGTACAAGTAGGACAACATGTACATAGTGCATCGATTTTCACTATTACCAGTACTAGTGTGTTTTTTCTACAATAATGAGGAGTTGGTACCGCGTAAAAATTCTCGAGGAAGCTATCCGCAGGCTGACGACATGAGGTAAGCAGGTGCGTCAGATGGCATCGAGTGGTGTCAGGAGGCCGAATGGGGTCAATACTTGCACGTGGATAAGTACGGACACAACGTGGATGTTTTCTTGTGATAATTATGCAGAAAGGTCCTCATGAGGACCATATTTTGGTGCCAATTCACGTGGTGGTGGGATGCATTATTGAAAAAATTTGAGTGCCAGGTGTGCGCATGGATGTAGCACGGTGACAACTATGCACTGCGAGGTCAGTTTTTGGCCTGTTCGGGGTCCGTTTGAGGTCATCTAAAAGGACAAGGGTGCCCAAGTAATAAAGCTAAGTGTGGGAACTGAAAAAAAAGAGAGAAGACTAGAAAAAACGTGGAGAAGGGAGGAGGAACAACCGCAACTGTGTTTTTGGGTTTTTTGGAGCTTGTTTTTGTCGTAAACTACTCATCCGAGGTCGGATTTGAGCACTTTGACATTGTAGACTGGGGTTTTGGGCCGTTCCAAACACGATGGCACTGTCCATTTTGCCAAATTTCTCACTTTTTTTTTGCTTTTTTGCTCCATTTTGTGATTGTATCTGGCTTATTTTACCAATATTGTGTGAGCTATTTGCCCCCTAGGTGTTGGCCCAAGATCATTTGTATCTAAATATCAGAAGTTCTCCTCTTTTGAGCTGAGGTTTTTGGGTGTGTGTGTGTGTGTGTGTCTCTCTGTGTGGAGTGGGTAAACGGATAGTCTCTCTCCTCTCACTCCATAGGTGTGTTCCCTGTCTCGGCCAGGTGTGTTGTGTAAGCCGAGTGGTGCCCCATAGTGTGTGTGTGTATCTTCCCAAGAGTGTGTGTCAGGTCGTTATAGAGACGTTCTGTGTGTTTCCATCCCGCACACAGCGCGTAGGATGTCTACAGACTAATCTGGGAGGAATTTTCGGATTTTGAGTTGACCAGCGTGTGCAGAAGGTAGGGTTTACCCTAATTTCAACTGGAAAGTGGAAATTTGGCCATATCTTGACAGAGGCCAGATAGACTGAAATTGCCAGACATCCTACCCAAATAGTGCCAAAACATTATTTTGAGACCAAAACTAGAAGATGGCTGCATGAGCATGTCTTGCATGATATATTGAGTGACTAAAAGGGGTTTCACCTCATTTGGGTGAGAAAATTGGGTTCAAAGCGGGCTTTAGCACTTTTGACTGAAAAAGGAAAGAACAACTAAAATTTGGGACATTTGACATCCAAACCAAAATCTAAGCATACCCTTGGGTTACTAACATCAAAGGGAAGCTGTGGGACAAGTCTGGGGTCAAACAGGACAAAAAGACATCCTACGCGTAGGATGTCTTCTGAGTGATTTTGGACTCCAAACCAAATTTTGAGTATACCAAAGTGATCAGCAACTCAAGGGGAGCCTGGGCTTTGAGTTTGAAGCTATTCTGATGAAAAAGACATCCTACGCGTAGGATGTCTAAAGCAAGAAATTGAAGCCAGACTTTGAAGCCAGACTTTGACAGTGAGCATAGCCAGGTGGTGTATAGCCTAAGGCAAGCCTCCTAGTCAATTTTGGTCCAAATTGGAGTTGATTAGACTGATCAATGGCAGCAACAGACTGTCGAAACAGGTTTCTCACTCATTGACCAGCTAATAGGTGTCCAAATCAAAAAGTAAAATCAGCTGTAGTCTCAGCACAACAAGGGGAAACCACAGTGCAAAAATCTAGGCAAAACACAGCAGGAGACATCCTACGTGTAGGATGTCTATTGGGGCATATTGCAAAGAAAATTTGACCTGGCATAGACAGTGAGATTCTATTTGGCTTACAGGTTCCAGAACTTCTTTCAGAAGTGAATTTGGACCTTGTTTTCCCATTTGACGAAGCAAAGACTGAATTCAGACTTTTTCGCGTAAATTGACCAACATCTGAGGGTAGTACAGTTTTAGATTAGCAGACCTAATCCAAAAAATCAGTAGTGTATAAAATACAGTAGTGGTTGAGATTAACTCTCCGGTTATACCAATCATTACTAAGATAACCTCTAGCAGATAAATGCTTTGACTCGATTGCCAAAATTAAAATGCTTGTGTACATGTATATTCAGCAACAAAGCAAGAAGCTGTGCAGAAACTGACCCTTTGCCAGGTGAGTGGTTGGATTTGTGATAAATTGCATTGATAAGTTTGATGAATTTAAGATCAGGAAGATACATTGTAAGAGACCAGAAGGTGGCAGGTGACCAAGGTAGCTTAGTGTCCACCGAAGAGAGTGTAGCTCAGGCAAGGCTAGATCCGCTAGCATCGATTATTGAGGAAGGTAGTGATACTGACACTTCGTCAAACAAATCTTTCTTCATGATGGGTAGTCAACAGCAAGGAGGTTTCACCTATGATGGACCTATCCGAGGAGGAAGCACCTCCCAAAATCCTTTGAATGATTCCAAGCTCACTGTGATCTTCTTAGAGGGAACAAACTCGAGGGGAGCCCTAGTCTATTCTGACTATCGAGGACGCAAGTGCATTTGTATCAAAGAGAGACCAGCTCAGGGATTGGAGATAATACAAGTATATGATGATGGAGATAGATTCCGAGATGAAAAGGGGAACCACTATCTAATAGTTAGTAACCCTGAAGATTACAACAGATATGGAGATAACATGGCGAAAGGGAAAATGGTTTCAGAAACTCAAGAACCGCCACCAAACATTGATCGGCCCAGAGCTATTTTTATGTATGATAAGAAAACAACCACGGTTCCAACTTATAACGAGAACGTAGGAATCTACAAACATGAGAGTGAGGGTATAGTCTCTTACTTTCGCAGCAAAGAACCATACGTGAACGAATTAAGCAAAGACAATGTTCTTTACTTACTGCTACGGTGAAGGGTATAGTTTTTGTTTGACAGATACGGGCGAGAATACCAACGTATTCTCCCAGAGGAGGTAGAGAGGGCAACAGGTCCAGGAGCATCAGCATATGCCCCTGAGGAAGTGCCAAGAGCCACCTACACCCCAAGCAAGTCAACGAATCCTTTTGCAGATGAGTATGACACTACCTCACATTCCACCGGACCACACACATTCAACAGCCAAGACCAACGGGCAAACCAACCATCATTGCAGGCATGGCTTTGACAGAGTGCAACAATGGAACTAGGCCAAAACCGAGATGGTTATCAAGCCGCACGAGGGCTAAGGGATTTGCAAGAACCACCACTCTATTCAAGGTATGAGGCAGAGAGTAAGCCAAAGACTCACGGGTCAACAGAGCCTGGAGGACCACCCGTAGAGCGAGTTCGAAGAGAAGAACCACCTCCAGCGAGAACCGTTAGAAATTATGGCTTAGGAGCACCACTGGGAGAGGAACCAGCCTATTACAGAAGACCTGAGGAGGTATATCGATTAGGACGGGGAGATCCAATGATGAGGTTTGTAGATCATCGAAGAATTAGGCCTTCTCAAGTGCAAAAATGGGTAAACAAGAAATACACAGGAAGCAGAGACCCAAGAGATCATGTAGCAGCCTTTGTGCGTGTAATTAGAGCCGAAGAGGTGTTAGATTTTCCTACCCAATTTGCAGGGTTTGGACTAACCCTATAGGATGATGCTGCCACTTGGTTTGACTCTGTAGAGCGTAGAGACTTTGAGTCTATGGAAGAAGTGTTTGACGAGTTTATCGAGGAATTCTCACGAAGGGGAATAGCTCATAATACCGTCTCACAGATCCATAAATTCAAACAGAAAGATGGAGAATCTGTACGAAAGGTAACCCTAAGACTAAAAAGATATGTTAAGTTCTGTCCTGTTGAAGAACTGCCAACTCAGTCCAGACTTATGCTGATACTCATCCAAGGACTAAGGAATGCAGATCTCCAGAAAGACTTACATATGAAGAGGAGCACTATGTTGAATGAGTTGACCAAGGAAGCTCTTTACCTGGTGGACAATTGTGCGGTCTAAAAAGAAGGGGAGTTCAAGGACCTTGATGACGATTCGTCTTCACAACAAAGTGGAAGCAAGTCTTCTAAGACATCACCGAAAGAAGAAGTAGCGGTACCCCAGGAGCAGCTTGTAGATGAAGTGCTAAAAAAGATCAACTTGTACGCCAAACCCCAGGCTAAACAGTCCAAGTGGTGTGCTATTGAAAAAAAATGGACAAACCATGGGACCGAGGAATGCTATTATAACAAGGGATATGTGAGAGAGAGACCTTACGCTCCCCAAGCTCCAATAGCTTCCCCTCAAGTTCCACCGATGCCTAGATATCAAGCAAGCAACCTACCAGGACCTGTAGGTGTAGAAAGACCACAACCGGTGTTGGGGCAACAACCACCCCTACCAGGATTACGACCAGTTGGTATAAGATACGCACCAGCAGTAACTGAATCAAAGGATAAGGCTTTGGTGCCTATGCATGCATATTATGAAGATCCCAATGGATATGCGAAAAACCCTGTCTATTATCCACCGAAGGAACCCCCGATACCAGAACCATGAAGTAGGACCACCAACTGCCGCACAGGCAGTAGGAGAAGGAAGATACAGCTTAGATGAACGAACACTAATGTTCATAGCCAATGGAGGCATGGGCGGACAAAGACATGATTACCAACAAAGAGGAGCTCAAGGAGCACCTCAACAACCCAAGGGACCTTGCTACAAGTGTGGTGGAGACCATTGGCTGAGAGACTGTCCTCATGATGAAATCATTAGAGTCAATGCGTATTGCCCAGAATGTGGAATTACTCATTTGATTCCCGATTGCCCCAAAAACCCGAGCAAAGGAGCAAAAACCACCTTGAACATGCTAGAAACAGTACCTTTCAGTGGAGGATCGGAAAATGAAACAATCATACCCATTCAGGCGGTAACACGAGCCCAAGCTCAAAGAACGACGAACGAACCCATAGTTGAAGAACCAAAAACCGATGCCCAAAGTTCATAAACAAGAAATCAAAGAAGCACTTGGAAAGCTAGAAAGGTGTGTAGGAAAGCCTGGAATGAACGAGAGCAAACAGCTCTATCCGAGGAGTTAAAACATACAAAGGAGAGATTAGAGCGGTTAGAGGATCCAACTAGCTTAAGCTCACGCACCACGGCAACCATAGCACCCAAGGAAATAGCAGAGCCCAAAAGTGCAGGATCAGGAGGATCTATACTGATTGACAAGGTAAATGAGCAGTTGGATGCACTGCTAAAAGCTTATAAAGCTAGACTTAAAAAGAACCAAACCCAGGAGCAAAGGTGGATGACTTATCTGTATGCAGAAATAGAAAAACAGAGGTTGGATATGTGTAAAAAGATGATCGAGAAAGCTCAATCATTGATGGAAGACCCGTTGGGTAAACCTGCAAATTGGCATGAGGCACCAACTCCACCCCTGTCCAACCAACTTTAGAGAAACATGTGGAAACAAAGGAAAAACTCACTAATGCCTATGAGTCCAGAGGAGAGCCAATCATAGTGCCAAATACCACATATGGGACAAGTGACGGGTTCCAGCCTAAAATATTGGAAGAAATGGGTAAAGACGGTAACGGTCTAGACGATCTATGGAAGCAAATCCATGAGGCCAACGAGGCTAATAGGATGAGTAACCACATGAATAGCACGAGAAAAGAAAAGAATGTGATCTTACCTCCTATTGAAGAATTTGAGGCACGGTTGCAAATGAACTTTGAGATACATTCACAAGGGGGAGACCAAGGATCAATTAGTTCGGGGCACAGCCAACCGGACTCGCTGAGAACTTTACCCTCTTACCTAGGAGAGTATGAAGCTAAGTCGGAAGTGAGAGCAATCCCATCTCAAAGACTTTCTTCTAACAAAGTGATGGATTTGCAAGGATTGATTGAGTTGTTGTCCACTCCGATGTCATGCACAATCACATTAGCATAACTCCTAAGGTTACGACCAAACATGTGGACCACAGTAGGTAAATGCCTAGAAAAATTTGGAGTGAAAGACCCCACCTTGAAGCTACAGGAAGGGATCAGAGAGTTGGACAGAACACTAGGCCAGTACCATTGAACAAGGTTGGAGAATATTGCGAGGAAGAAGATGGAAACACCACGCTACTAGTAGAATTCCAAGGAGTAGTTTTCAAAGCTATTCTTGACAGTGGAGCGGGGGTTGCTATCGCCACCAAGGAAATCTGAAAAAAATGGGGAAAACCAGCTTTGAAGGCTACTAGAATGAAACTGCAATTGGCAGATGGGTTCATGGAGAAGCCTCTAGGACTCTTAGAAAAAGTGATTGTCACTTCGTGCGGAATCGAGTATGAGCATACATTTGCAATACTCGATTTCGACAAAAAGAACAATTATGAGATTATCTTGGGACGACCATTCATGTGACAATTGAAGATGGTCCAAGATTGGGGTTATGACTACATATACCTCAGACATGGCAAAACAACAACTAAAATACACCTGAAAGACCATAGTTACAAAGATGTGAACCAAACACTTGTGAAAGAGTTTGATTCAGCTACAGTAGCAGGATCAGGACTCCCAGCATGGTTAGGGAAACCAAAAGAGCTATGGATGTGCGGAGCTTCACATTGTGGAAGCTTAAGAAGAGAGGAATGCGTCTTAGAAAGAGCAATTGAGGACAAAGAGTATATTCCGAAAACTTTCTCTGAAGATGCCTTGGAACCTCAGGAATGGGAACACATACTAGCAACATTGGATGTCTGTACCATTACCGACATTCCAACAAAACAATTTTGCGATAAGGATGGCTATGATGTATTACCCTATTACATGGTAAGCGTTATACAAGAAAAAGAGACGGTAGAACCACCAGAACAAGAAGAGTTTTACAACTCCTCTGAACATTTGGAAGTAAATGATGATGCAGATAATGAATATTCAGACACCTCAAGTGAGTGGGGAAATGAAACCGAGAATATCAAGTTTTATGATTTTTCTAATCAACACCCTAGACGCCAGGAACGCTATAGGAGGAAACGAGCAGGAAACAAAACGAGAGAGAACCTGATGCCCAAGATAAAAGGTAAAACTCACTATTTGATGCTTGTAAAAGCAGAAGTTTGTGTTAAATATCAAATATCAGGAGGATTCTCAAAAGATCGAAAAGAAAGAATGCGAGAGGAAATAAAACAGGTACGAAAAGCTAAAACTGAAACAAAATCACAAAAATCTCAAAAATAAAAAAAAGAAACAACAAAAGACCAAGAGTGGACCAAAATGGAGCGTAAACAGAAATACCAAAAACTGAAATGATCTTTGAGAGAGATATGGATTACTGAAGAAGATAGTGATGGTAAAGGGGAGTCAGAAAAGGGGAACATGAATGTACCATCACACTATCGGAAATTTACCATCCAGGACAGAAAAATGATCATGACACCACCAATTAGGGAAAGAACCAACCAAGAATCTTACGATGTGCCTGAAAATGCAAAAAAGATAGACCTCGCAAAACCAGGTGAAAAACCTCAGCCGGTCTATATAGCTAACAATTTAGAGCCTGAAGAATAAGAATGGCTAACACAACTTGTCATGAAGTATAAAGATGTGTTCGCTTGGTCCTATAAAGACCTCAAAGGAGTTGATCCATTGATATACCAACATACAATTCCTTTGAAATCGGATGCAAAACCTAGCAAACAACGTCCTTATACATATAATGACACATTTGCTAAACGAATCAAAGAAGAGATTGATAAGCTGATGGAAGCCGAATTCATCTATGAGATTGAACATACAGATTGGGTGTCACCCATTGTGGTAGTTCCCAAAAAGAATGGAAAACCTCAAAAAGATGAATGCAGCAACCATAAGGGATAATTATCCCTTACCAATCACAGAACATGTACTTGAGCGAGTGTCCGGGAAACGGGATTATTCCTTTCTAGATGGATTTTCAGGATACAACAAACTGGCAATAGCAAGGGAGGATCAACACAAAATAGCGTTTGCCACAGAATGGGGGATCTATGCGTATCGAGTTATTCCATTTGGCTTAACTAATGCCCCAGCCACTTTCCAAAGGTTAATGATGCACGCATTCAAGGAATACATAAGAATATTTTTAGAAATTTACATGGATGATCTTTGTGTACACTCTCTTCTACGAGAAGAACATATTGACCATTTGCAAAAGGTCTTTGAAAAATGCAGAACGTATCGAATCTGTCTTAACCCGGAAAAGTGTGTATTCATGGTTAAGTAAGGCCGAATCTTAGGACACATTGTCTCAAGAAATGGCATAACCACAGACCTAGACAAAGTCAAAGTCATTGTAGACCTACCCAGGCCTACTAATGCGAAACAAGTGCAATCCTTCATGGGACACTGCGGATATTATCGAAGATTCATATACATATATGCGGTTATCGCACAACCATTGTATTGTTTACTAGTCAATTTCGATTGGACCGAGGAGTGTGAAACTTCATTCCAAAAGCTAAAGGAAAACCTTATATCAGCACCTGTACTAAAGGCACCAGATTGGGAAAACATATTCCATGTTCACATTGATGCTTCAGCATATGCCATTGGAAGTATTCTAGCTCAACCTGGAGATGGAACAATGGATTTTCTGGTTTGCTATGCGAGCCAACAATTAAACAGTGCGGAAAAGAACTACACAACCACCGAGCGGGAAGGGTTAGGAATGATTTATGCTGTAAAGAAATTTCGGCATTATTTGCTTGCAAATAAATTTGTGTTCTTCACAGATCATCAAGCTCTTTTGTATCTGGTAAATAAACCATGCAATACAGGGAGAATCATACACTGATTTATTATATTGCTAGAATTTGACTTCACAGTGGTGGTCAAAAAGGGTAAAACCCATCTACGAGCGGATCATCTTTCAAGGATACACAACGGGGAAGCTCCTGAAGGAGTAGATGATGACATACCAGATGCTTATCTTTTCAATATTGAAATGGTACCCAAATGATCTCAGGAAATTGTTAGCATTCTTTTCTTTGGAAGTAAGTTTGATAATACGGAATACAGATCCAAACAGCAAACAATTCGACAAACAAAAAACTCCCAGATTTGATTGCAGGACGGCTGTATCATCTTGGATCGGACCTAATCCTACGATTATGTATAAATCCGGAAGAATTCGAGTGCTACCTTGAAGAGGCACACGTCCAGGGTTGTGCATTTCATTGTTCAACAGTGAAAACACACCAAAGACTGAAACAGTTAGGGGTTTATTGGCCAACTATGTATGCGAACGCACATTCGTATGTTACCAATTGTACTATAGGTAGTGCCAAACGACCAGTGGATCACGCAACTTTGTTTTAGCTAAACATAGCACCTGCATGGAGTCAATATATCATTGACTTCTTAACCACCAAGACGTTCCCCGAGAACATCACAAGAGCACGGAAAAAAGCTATAGAGTTGGAAGCTCATGACTTTCAGTTAATTGAGAACCAACTCTATAAGCGAGGAAAGGACAATCAACTTAGAATCTTTGAAAGTGAAAGCGAATACCTGCTGATTCTAGAACATGCACATAGAGGAATAAGTGGAGGCCATTTTTCGGGCGATAAGACGGCAAAAATTGTCTTAACCGCAGGAATTTGGTGGCCTACATTACACATGGATGCTGAAGAGTTTGTAAAGCATTGTGACGCAGGTCAACGCACCAAGGTACCAATAAAAAGAGATGAGATGCCATTACGGCCAATGATGAGAGCAAGAGCATTTGCAAAATGGGGGATTGATTTTGTGGGACCTATATCACCCCCTGCATATCGTACCCATACCCAATATATCATAGTGGCTACAGACTATCTCACAAAATGGGTCGAAGCCAAAGCAGCACAAAAACCTGATGCACACACCACTCCACAATTTTTGTATGAGAATGTTTTTGTACGTTACGGATTACCAATAGAAATTGTCAGTGATCGTGGGACACATTTTCTTAATGAAGTCATTGAATATCTACTAGAGGAATTCATGGTCATACATAGGAAATCTGCACCATACCATCCACAGGCCAATGGGAAAGCTGAGGCCACAAATAAAACACTATGCACGGTCCTCACTAAAATAGTGTCAGAATCAAGAACATATTGGGATCAGCAGCTACACTCAACACTATGGGCATACAGGGTAGCTTACAAAATATCAATCGGAACAACACCGTAAACATGGTGTTTGGCCTCAGTGCTATACTACCCATAGAGTTTTTAATTCCAACTCTACGAATAGAAAAAAGCTTAGAATGGACAGGGCATGAGATCTCTTCACGAATTGATGATCTTGAAAAGCTAGATGAACTCCGCTTACGAGCTGTGGCTTCAATCTATGCTAAAAAGAGAAGACAAAAGGAATTTTTTGACAAGCATGTGCGTACCAAAGAGTTCAAAACAGGTGAATACGTACTTGTTTATACCTTGAAGCAACATGCCAAGAAACTTAAAAAGCGAGGGATGGGACCATTTGTGATTAGTGATCTATCACAAAGTGGAGCTGTTAAGCTGGCTACATTAGAAGGTGAAGAAATGCCGAACTGGATTAGTGGATGTCGACTGAAGAGATATCATCTACCACTCACACAGGAGATGCTCCAACAAATTCATCAAGGAAAACAAAGAATGAAGGAAAAACAGAGAGTACGAGAGGAAGCTCAAGCAGAAGCACAAGAACGCATTGCAAAAAGAAGACTTCTGCGACAACAACAACAAAGTGGACCACCATTACGAATCAATGCCATTCGACTGACGAAGTTGGATGAAGAGACAGTGGAGCCAATAATTACGGTCAAAGTGGGCAATAATCAAGTTGAATCGGCGGCATTGCTTGATTCGGGAGCTCAAGCAAATTTGATCTCTTACGACGTATACCAACAGCTGGAAGTCATAGGTCAACTTCATCCTACTCCTCAAGTGCTGGAAAGTAGCACATCACACTCGTTGAAAACATTGGGATGGACTATATTGCATGTACAGATACATCAATATCTTTACCCACACAAATTCTATGTAGTGGCGGATGAAAGCACACAACACCAATTAATGTTGGGACACCCTTGGCAAAAACAATACAATGTGCAGATAGATTGGAAAGCAAAGGCAGTCAAAATTTAGCATGAACATGAGCAACAGGTGATAGCCTTTGCTCAGCAATACCAGAATGATCAGCTGCAAGCCATGCAATCACTGGAACAGAAGCCAAAAGCAAAAATGCCATCAAAGAACGACCTGATACCTGAGACCAACAATCAGGTAAAAGCCAACCATGCTAATTACAGACATATGAAGTCACCGGCCGCAATGCAAAGATCTAGGTTACCAAAACAAAGCAAACAAGTATGGATGCGGAAGGATAGAAATGCCATGGCGGACAAACAACAATGCAACAACAAAATTCCAACAAAACAGATGGTTCAACCACAAACCAAGGGTATAAAACAGATATGGATCCCGAAGAAAATGCTTAGCCATAACCCAAATGTCACGTGCATTTGGATACCAAAGCAAAAGCAAAAGGAACTCCCTTCAGTACAATCACCAACGGAAGGCAGACAACTGCATTTCAAAAAGGAAAACCGCCTTATGTGGATGCCAATAAACAACAAACCAGTGGCAAACAATAAAGTGCCAAACCATCTACAAAAACCGGCAGCAACAAAATACCAATGGAAAGCAAAGGCAATACGGCCCATAACCATTACGGCCCAGCCAATTCTCTCCTTAGACACAACTACGGCTCTATCAACAGTTTTGGCAAAGCAAGTGCCTTTTGAAAAAAAGACAATTAAACAGAGAGCAGTAGAGTTACAGCTGTTACTTGCAAAGAAAACAGAAAACCTTGACAGCGAATGCCAATAAGCATCTTGCTGATTCCCTTCTCTTGCACATCATTAATTTTTCCATGCATTGACCGAGTATGCATAAAGTAGGGCCACATTAATCGGCCAGGCATTAGCACAACTTTTTCAAACTATGCACGACACATACTCCGAGGCGATACCTTGTCGTCCGGGAGGACTCCGGCTAGGAGCGGGGGAGGCATTCTCAAATGCGGAACCAATAACAGAAACAACAAAAAAGGGCATGATTTTTGACTATTTTAAGGATTGTTGTTTGATTGCAAATTTTTTTGGAGTAACCCAAGTATAGATGCCCTTATAGAGCATGTATCCATAGGTATATGGGGCCAAACGCCAAATCAAGCCCCTAGGTGTGTGTATATAAGTAGAAATAGCCATTTTTTGAGAAAAATATTGGTAAAACGGAGAAATCCGGCCATAAAAATTGCATGTGAGTGTATATAATGTTTTACGGTGATGTTTGTGATTTATTATGATTTTTGGGGATTTTCTGGGTTCGATTTGCTATTTTTCTTTTAATTTCGCTAATTTTCGGCAGAAAAACTTCAAAAATACAAAAAGCAGGTGAAAAACAGTCGTAATGAAAAACAAAAAATATGGGGATGATCAGTGACTATAGAAAAACCTATGGTACGGTGGGGGTGCAATTATGAGACTGGAGCGGAAAACGTGTTTTGGCCAGGTTTTGACCGAAATGCCAAATTTCTGGTAAACAGAGCAAATGGAGTCCAAATCAAGAAATTTTTGAGCCTAAACCGCATCTCGCAAGAAGATAGGAGCACATGTCAAATTTCATAAAAAATGGTTCGGGGACCTCCATTATAAGAAATTTTCACCTCATTTTAGCTCATTCTCACTATTAACTTTGTGGAGAGAGCTTCTGCCACCTAGAGAGGACCGATCTTCCAGCAGCTTCTATGATGTGCAGGACTACCCGACGAGCTCCAGACATGAGAGGTAGGCTCACCACCTTGAGCTTTTCGCGCGTGTTTGTCATTATGTCGTGAAAACTAGCGTAGGGGTCACACACAAAGCGGGTGGTAGAGACCTACAAGTAGAGACGGCGGCCTAACGGCTAACCCGAAAGGAGCAAGATTTCATTGGCAGCTTACCCTAGTCTAGGAGACCAGTCCTGGATGTCCAAAGGCAGTAGGAAACCATCGGGAAAAACCCTAATTCCCAGAAACCCGCAAGAGGCCACCAAATGGGAAATCGGCGAAACGGCGACCAAATGCTTCGAAAATTCATGGGTAGGAGCATCTAGACATGCTCGACAAGTCTATATGACCCGCATGACCAAAAAGTGACCCGAAGAGGCACTAAACTTCAGAAATGGCATCAGACACATAAAGCGTCAAATTGCTCTTGCGGCCAAACCGCAAGCCCGTTTGCCACCAAACTTCACGAGCGGCCTTCGTAGACCATCAACAACCAAGTTATATGGTGGTAGACCACCACAAATCATCGAAGGTATGTAAACTCAACCACGGGTGCTTCTAGAGCGACAAATTGCCAAATGGAGCTCCGGTGAAGCCAAAGTCGACAAAAACCATACGGTAAGGATCCCCAAGGGATCGGGAAGCTATGGAGACCAACATCAAGAAATTTCATTGCCAAAGAGCACTCCAAAAGTCAGAAAACGTCTCGGAGGCTCTGAAATCCACACAGGGAGTTATTCTCTATCCATTTGACTTTTTTGTTGAAATTAGGCTCAAAAGGGACTTAGGGGGGCCAAGGGCAAGCACTGGGAGCACCATCCATGAAAAAATCACTAGGAGACATCCTACGCGTAGGATGTCTCAGGGGCACTTCTGGGCACAAACTCCAAAATTTTTCATGATGCACATTTTCTGAATGACATTTACAAGCTATCCACCAAGTCTCATCACATTTGGACCAAATTTGACCTCATATGCATGAAAAAACAAAAGTTAGGGCATAGAGGCAATGATGGGCTATAGACCTACCAAATCTTGTCCAAATCCAATGAAACTTGCACAACACATTCACCAACACATCAACAACCAATCTGTGTGGTCAGAAGGAAAAAATTGATGAAATAGACATCCTACGCGTAGGATGTCTATTTGAATTTTTTGACATGTAGGGGATGTTTTATCATTCCAGATCCAATCAAATCATCAGCAGGAGCCCACATATCAAGTTTGAGGCCATTCTAATCATTTTTGACCCCCAACACCTTCAAGATACACATTTTGAGCCCAAAAACACCACACAGGCCCTTACAAGCATCAAATCTTGCCCAAATCCAAATCCAAGCACATGGCCATGTTCCATAGGCCAAGGACTACCCACAGGACAAGTTTCATGTCATTTTGATGAAAAAGACATCTTATGCGTAGGATGTCTCCAACATAAATTTAGCCTTCTGTGCAAAGAGTGACATCATGGGAGCCAATACCATAGTGCAATAAACCAATATACCAATTTTCAACCCATTTGGACATCAATTGCTACCTATGATGGACTTTCTACCCAAATTGTGACCTAAAGCCTAAATCAGCCCAAAAATCCACTTTTTGATATCCAAATTCAAATCCAAGCACATAGCCATGTTCCATGGGCCATACACTACCAGCATGTCAAGTATGAACCAATTATGATGAAAAAGACATCCTACGCGTAGGATGTCTAGATGAAAATTTTTGGCCAGATTTGCACTGTGAGAACATGCATAGCTTCACAAGTTCCTTTTAAGATTTATTTTCAATTTTCAAGTCATTTGGATAAGTAAAACTCAGTTTCGCAGCTAATATGGAAAAAACGCTAACTTCGGACTACTGAGTGCAACAGGATCTATGGCAGCCTCGAAGTCACCGGCAAAGAAGAAGAGAATGACCATCAAGGATTATCTGGAAGAGGTGGAAACCTTCGTCATTCTAGAAGGAAAACTAAAGCCCACCAGCACATGGATACAAGAGGATCTGTTAGAGTCCAACGACCTAAAGATCTACCAAGGAGTGTTCAAAGACACTGGAGGCAATGTTATCAAGCTACCAATGCTGCCGAGAGAACTCAATGAGTTCGTACGAAGCAAGATGGCCGGATACTTGGAGAAGATTGATCTCCACAACTACTTTGAAGCAATACCGGCAGGAGTGGACATCAAGAGAGTCTGGGAGTTTGTGACAAGCATCAAAGAGGATGGAGTGGCCAAAGTAAGAGATTTACAAGGCAGACCAGAAACAAAGATAATAATCACTGAGCGGGTTGTAGCAGATGCACTAGACCTCTCCAACAAGGGGGATAGTGTAACAAAAAGAAGGGATGAGGTCAAGGTGTACAAAGAGAAGAAGGGGAATTACAACCAGTACTTCCACATGTGCACGAAGAGGCCACAAAAGTACAGGATACCGCCAGGTGCAATTGCCACGACATTCACGTGGGCAATGACGAAAGGAACCCCAAAGATAATCAACTATGCGGCATATATACATGACAAACTAGTAAAGATGGGTAACAAAAAGCCAACCTATATCGTTCCAGGAGAACTCATCACCAAGGTGGTTTATGGGGCACTACACGCAAAAGGAAGGTGGCCTGACCCCCCGTCTCAGAATGATTGGCTGAGGTTAAAAGAAGACAAGGAAGACGAGACACAAAGAGGACCAAAAGTGACTACAAGACTGAAAAGATGGCTAGAGCTAGTCCAAGAGGAGCAGCCCGAGCAGAAGAAAGGGAAGAAGGAGTTTGCTCAAGTGCTGGCCAAAGAAACAAGGTCACAGAAAGCGGCAAGACTAGAGAGGCTGATGGAGAGCTTTCGAGCAGAGAGAGCCCTCAAGGGTGATTTAAGTGAACTTTGGAAGCCATCTCTAGAGTCTATGTCAGGATCTTCCAGAAAAGTGCAAAGGGATTGATTTGAAGATTACATCAAGAATTTTGAGATTCTTGATGCTGCATCAGAGAACATTCCACATGTCCCTTTCACAAAGGAGGAAGTACAACAAATAAGGCAGAAACTGCTAGATGCCCTCACCACCTCCTAGAAGCCCTCCACCAGAAGATAAGAGGCTGAGGACAAACAAGAAGAAACGCAAGCAGAAGAGCAAGAGCAAAGACCAGAGCCAGAGCCAAAAGAAGAGGCCAAGCCTCAAAGTGAGCAAAAAGAATTAGATGATTTTTACTATGCATTTTTGGACCTGCTAGCTGCAGGATATACGAAGGAAGAAGCCGCCACAGCCGCATTCGACTTGGCGAGGACAGGGCCTAAAAAACAGATGCAAGGCATTAGGCTAGTGGAGTTAAAGGAAATTTCTACAGATACATGGGACCTGCACCCGCCCTCCAATGACTGGGACGTGGTGATGACAAAGCTAACAGGATTGCGAGCACAATCCATGGCTTCAGAGAAAGAGATGACAACTCTCAAGGCCACTGAAGAAAAGATCAAAATGGAAGTAGATTCTCTGCAAGCACAAAGCCAAAAACAAAAGGAGAGAGAAGCTGACCTACAGGCCAGCTTAGCAAGGGCACTACAAAGCTGCCAGGAAATGGGGGAAGCCAATCAAGAAGCCGCAAAAAGAATGCAAGCAGTTAAAGAAGAGTGTCAACAGCTCAGCAAGTCACTGCTAGATGCCGAGAAGGAAAGAGATAATCTGACACTACAGCTGGCAGAAGAATCTAAAGAAGTAGAAGCCATGAGGAACGCCAAGGAAAGAGCAGAGATAGATCAAGAAGCAAGCTAGGATGAGGTCCTAGAGTTCAAAGACCAACTCAAGGTCAAAGATGAGACCATCAAGAGGCTGCGTGCATCACCTGCTAGAGTCAGAGCTACTAGTTCGACTCAAATCACGACTGAGAGCCAACTCTATGAAGAGAAAATGCAAGAGCTTCAGAAAGAGCTAACTCTAGAGAAAAAGCAGAGATTGATGATGGTAGAAGGATCTATAGTCATGCAAACGAGAATGGAAGAAGGCCAAAAAGCCCTACTAGAGGAAGTGGAAAGCATGAAGAGAAAGCTCGAGGAGGCAGAAAGAATAAACGCCGAACTTAATGACCTCCTCGTGAACATGGGCGAAGAAGCGGAAACGGAAAAGAAAAAACTCCTCAGGCAAATTGAGGAGTTGAAAGGCCAGCAAGGAGGAGAGGCAGAGAGCACAGGGCCAGTCGCCAATGAGGGCATTGACCTAGAAAATGTGGCAGATCCAGTGGACACGCCTATGCAAGAGGAAATCCTGGAAGGATCCTCTCAAGAGCCATAGGATCTAACACAAGAAGAGAAAGAAAAATTGCGTAAAGCAATAGAGGTGGAGCGCAGAGAAACCACAAAGGAAGCCTTGGAGTGGGAGGAGAGGATCTTCAAGTCTATGACTATTCAGAAGATCGACGCCAGCAACCTTAGGCACGAGTGGCTTCAACCCTCTCTCCCATATGCATTGCTGAAATATGAGGTAGCTACCATAAACAAGCGGATCAGAGAAGAGCCAGCTGTACCTCTTTACAATGCAGATACCTCAAAACCACAAGGGATCAAGCTCATTGTGGATTCCTAGCCAAAGGGGAGGAAGGCCTGGCTTACAAAGTACCCACAATACCTAATCCACTTGGTAGAGGCACCTAAAAATATCAGAGACAACCTCAGATTTTGTCCTCTACCAAGGATTAGGACGTGGAAAGCGCAGGAAATTTTGCAAAGAATCCAACCCACTTGCCTGAACTACCCCAAGCTGCCAGGCTTGAAGGCAGGTGAGAGAATAAGTGTCCAATACATGGTGAAAACCCTAACGGGCGCCATGAAGTTGTTCAATGGCTCACCTGACCTTACATGCATTATGATGAGGAAAATCTGCAGAACCATCTTAGCAGTGTTCGAGACCTTCAAGCCAGGCCAGGTGAGTGACAACATCTTTTTCTTCCAAGATACATACAGATGCGCTTATGATCTGTCAGGTCAGCCTTCCAAGGAGGTGATACATGCTCTGTGTCAAAGGATAATGTTTCTACCATCCTATCACCTCCAGGCTTTTGAAGAAGCGTTCTACACTGGCTTCTTCACCATAAACACTGACATTTTTGGCCCAACAATGCTGAACCTGCATGCAAGATATGAATCTCTGCTAAAGATGCGAGAAACGATACGATGAAGCAGCAGATCAACGGCCATGTCGAGGATGACATGAGCAAGGAGGGGGGAAGTGTTAGAAGCTGCACACACCCCACGGCACTAACTACTCGGAGGATTATTATTTTTTGTAATCATTCATTCATTAAGGAAAACCTGATTTTTCACCTTGTAAATATTGGGACTTACAGAAGTTTCCAGATTGTATCCCAGTTTTGATAGTTAGATTGAGTAGATGGTTGATTTTGGAACTTTAGGGTTTGAGAAATTGTAAGGTATATATACCACTTTTTGACCTTAATGAAGGACCTTTTTGTCATTTAAAGAAGGACCTTTTTGACCTTAATGAAGGACCTTTTTGTCATTAAAAAAAAAACAAGTTTTGAAGTTTGTGAGTGAGCGTACTGTGTACGAGAGAGAGAGAGTGTGAGCTTCATCTTGACGCTACGTATGCTCCGGTGGTCGGAATCCGGTGCGGAGAAGTGCAGCGTGTTGCCCCCGACGAGAGCTACGTGCCGATACCTACATTCCACTCGTACGGTCCGGTTTTGCGAGCTCCTTCTAGAAGCTTCATCGGGTGTTTGGGGTGAGCATACGTTGTCCAATTTTGCATTGCAGCATATCCACGCGTTCACATTGAGTAGAACTACACATTAGGCACTTTAGATTTCAGAAACGAAGACCTGCAAATTTTGGCCAGACATCCTACGTGTTTCTGTATCAGGTGTTTTGGGTTGGGATTTTGGTTCATAGACCTTAAGGAGAGAGACCTATAGGTATTAGTAGGTTCTCATTCAAGTTCTATGGTGTTTCGAGATTGTTTGATGGGTGTTCGACTCTAGAAAGCGTTGTAGGAAGTTTCCTCTTATGCACTCTTGAAGGCTGTGACTTAGACAATTGGTAGAGACCTTTGTAGGAATTAGTTAGGATTCGGTCGAGTGTAGGTTGACACCTTATGCTTGCTTCCATGCGCTTGCGGGTTGAGCTTCGTCCTTCGCTGACATTACATGTTAGGTGAGTTCTCGTTGTGCTGACGTCCGTCGCGGCGTATCCGTCCGACAATTTCTTGTAAGGTCCGAACCCCTCTTATGTTAAACTTGCACATCTCCAACCATCAAACACAAGCAAGTGTATTGTTACCGTTAAATTTCAATCACATTGCAATTGTTTACCGTGCATACCTACAAAGACACCTTTTTTTTGCGTCCGCCAATGCTTTGCTTGACTCAGATTGAGTTCCCTTTTTCATTACGCCTAGCTCATAAGCAAAGGTCTTGCCCTTATGTGTCAATTTAGCATCTTCGATGAACGACTCCAGGTCCAATCCAAGAATCAATTGTAAATGTATACTGTGGGTACAATTGTATACGTTCTTTGCCACTCTAATAATGGAAGACCAAAAACTTTGGTCCTCAACCACTCTTGAAAAATGGAAAACTCTCTTGTGATAATAATGAAAAATGATTATGACATGATCTAAGACCAACCCACCTCCACCATTCATCTCCCAATGCAAGGTCAACAATCACCAACGCATATCTTGTCACTTTTTTAGAGTACACGTCGACTCAAAGAAACCTTTTCTGTATCTAGCTTGAAACTCAATCGGAAGCATACTATTCTTCTCTATCACAATTTTTTTCAAGGAAAGCATGTCATTGCCCTGATACATCAATGTCAGTCTATTTACTTTTTGTTTGTAACTAATGTTGGAACCTTGAACCTTAAGGGTGTCTTTACACCAATGTTTTGTGTTTAAGTGGGTATAACTTGATGGGTTATTTTGGGGCGAGCAAATAATTTCTTGAGGTAGTTTTGACGGTTGGGCAGTTGGACACTTCTTTCTGTAGTCATACTGCTTCTGTTCTGGTTGTAATCTTGTGTTGATGATTATCATTGAGAAATAAAATATCTTCTTTTCTTGATTCAGGGTGTTCTTCAATATTCTTATGTGCAATATTGTAGTGTAGCATGCAGTGCCACTGTAGTGCCTGTACTGAAATACTGTTAGGGTGGTGAACCCCTAACACTTTGGCAATCATGCAGTTGTATAGAATTCAGCTTGACTCATATGTCACTGAGGAATTGAACAGGTTCTTGATATGTTGGCTGACTTGGACCACCTGAGGGAATTTTCCAATTGGGTAACCCCGCAGGAAGAGTTTGAGGAGTATGCAACAATCTTTTTGAAGGATATCATCCCCAAGCTACTAGGAGAAATCAAGAATATTGTCGCTAATAAGGTAGTTCAGTCCTTTCTACCATTTGGTGCTTGCAATTCGCCACAATGTTATAGTCTGTATGAAAGAATGGTGTTGTCACAATACTTAAGACAAATAAGAAGAAGCAATCCATGAGTGCGTCAGGGAAAGGGATTTGATGTACCACATCACTCATATGGCACTCTGTTTAGACTTAGGAGAGAATTTAACGCAAGGGGAGGACATGAAGAGGAGTCTTGCAGTGATGACCAGGAAGAACCTTTAAGGGGGGTTGCTGCAAGAGCCAAAATTATTGCGGAGGGAACTGAACTCCAAGAACATGAGCATAGGCTGCAGGAGTCCCCACCTACAAACCAAGGAGACCTACAAGAAAATCCTACCACAACAAAGCCACTCTTGGAAAAATTGGTTAATATAGTGCTAGCTCAGACAGTTTTTAGGGCAAGAAGACAATTGTAGTTTGTACCAGCAGGGGTACCTACTTTACCTTTCAATCCACTACCGGTAAGAGTATCAAGAACACTTTCGATACCTCCAATGGCTGCACCACATCCCAAAGTGGCCGCGGCAAAGTTCAGTGGGAAAAAGTCCCAAGATGTTGATAGCCATGTTAGTCAGTTTCAAACAAGGTGTATGCAAGTGGAGATGAGGTATTACATCCGGATTAGGTGAAGAAAGAACATTTTGCAGCAGCATTGCAGGGTAAAGCCATGGATTGGTTCTTGCAGTATGGCATGTCAGCCTTTAATAATTATAATGATTTGAAGGAGAGATTCTTGCTAAGGTTTATGTAGGACAAAACACCTGAATATATTTTGAAGAAATTGAGGAAGTTAAAGTAGAAAGACTTTTTGGTTGAAGATTATGCACAAAAGTTTAGAAATTTGAACAACTTGGAAGTATCACAACAGCCTTTTATGGAACAACTGGGAGATTAATTCTGTAAGGGAGACCCCCATTAGCAAATGCACATGATTTTACTGATTTTATTGAAGCAGCTGCAAGAGCTGAAAGATTAAGGTATGGTGGTAAAGAAGAGCTAAAGGAAAAGAAGGAGAAGAAAAGTGCAGATTTAAACTCTAAAATAGATGAGTCAGAGTTAGAGGATGAGGATCTAGATCAGGAAACTGATATTGAAGATGAGGATTGGTCAGAAAAGAAGAAACAAAAGAAGAAGAAGAAATAAAAGAAGAAGCAAAAGAAAGAAAGAGTAAGCAGAAGAAGGAAAAGAAGCAGGGAAAGGAAGTAGTAACTACAGATGGAGTCAACAAAATCATTTAGGAGAAACTGCGAACAATTGGCATGAACCAGTTTGGAATGTCAGCAAAACCATATTGTCAAGCATGTCAAAGATTTGGTCATGATTATGAAAACCCATACTTTAGGGGAAGAATACCTGAGTATATCACTCAGAAAATGAGGGAAGTAGTTGCAAATGTGGTAGCTCCTCAAGTGGGTAACAAGAGATATCAGGGACCTGCACCACAAAAAAGGTTCCAGAACCCAAATAATTGGGGGGTACCAAAATAGGGGTTAGAATAATATGCAGCAGTTATAGTGCAGTTATTGTGGAGTAGTGGGGCACTGTCAGGGACCTAATTGTGAACTATGGTGTAGACACAAGAATGATAGAGACATCCCCATTATTAGGTACAAAAATAACAGTAACAACAATAATAATAGGCCTCAAGAATAGAATCAACAACTTCTACCCCATTAACAACAAAAGACTTCCAGTTCAGACCAATTTAGTGATGTTGGAAGAATGGATTGAAGAAGAATGGACTCAGGAGAGGTTAGAATTTCATCAGGAGGAACAAAAACTTGATCAAGAAATACAAGAGTCTCAGGGAATGGTTAAACACTAAAACAGTGACTGTGCAGCTTGCATCATCCAAATGGAGGATATTCATGAGAGAAGTGGATGTACTGAGGCTATGGTTGTAACAAGGTGAAAAGAAAATCCAAGAAAGGAAATTGTCAAAGAAAAAGAAGTTTAGGGTACTTTGAATTAGAAGGACCAACATGCACTAAGAACATAAGTATTCAAGGAAGTGCAACAGTACCAAGGAGGGCATATACCGCTTGGGGAATGGGAGTTTCCTATAGGATCCTTGGGTAATCAAGGAAAAAGAGTAGTAGACATAAACAAAACTACACTGAAAGAGCAGGAAGGTGGTGATGAATTCTATGAAGCCTTCATGTCAGCTCTAACATAAATCATTGTAAAGAAAATGCTGAGGCTGGCACCTGCATTTTCATAGTAGTTATTGAGAAGACTGACTAATTAAGTCGAAGAAACAAATCAATCAACATGTAGGGAAACTGAAGAAAATATTTACGGGGAAGCATGTGAAGTTCTACAAATGGATGTTGATTACAAGGTACTAGTAGTGGGGGTATCTATTGGAAAAGTTTTATACCAAGATTATTCTTGGATGGAGGTTTAGGAGTTAAGATTATCCCAAAGTCAACCTGTAAACATTTGAATCTTTTGAAATGGAATGCAACACATTTTCAGGTGAAAATGCCAGACCAAAGGTGGATTCACCCTTTGGGAAATTTGAGGAATTTGCAAATTTCAATTGGGGGACTGCAGTTTGTGCCCAATTATGTAGTTCTCAAGATGGAAGAGTCTACTGTCTCTTATCCAATGATGTTGGCAAGGCCCTGGTTAAGAGCAACAAGAGTAAAGTAGTTATGGGGAACAGACTCCATAGTGATCAAAAGAGGAAAGAAGAAAGTCAGAATGCAAATGGATGCCAAGAAAGTAATACCACCTGGTTTCAGGGCACTGCATGTAGAAGGATTGAGCATGGTAGAAGAAATTGGAGAGGATGTAGAAGAAGAATTTCTTAGAACCAATTCATTTGTGGTACCTATTTTTGAAGTGGATGTGCAGAAGATAGCAACCAAGTATGTATTACAGCCAAAAGATGATGGGGGGATACAATCAGTAATTTAGGGACCAATGATTACTCAAGTAGGTAAGCAGTCTACTAACAAAATGGGTAATGAGTTGTTGAAGAATTTACAGATTAGAAACAAAGAAGAATTGGAAGCCATTAAAGCAGTAAAGCATACAGAAAGATCTTTTGAACATCAAATGAAAAGAACTTCTAGGTGAAGTGCACGTGTGAGAGCGTGTGTGTGTGTGCAGCAATGGGGAAGAGATGAGACACAGGTTTGAGTGGACTCCAAACACAATGGTGTTAGGGTTATGACTATTTATTCTTTTATGTAGAATGAATGGTCAGTGTTAGTTCCCGGTTAGTTTCCGGCCGCCCAACACTTAGGCACAACACATTGGGCTTTACCACCCCAACAGCCTCCCACTTAAAGGACAATGTGCCTTTAAGCTGGTGCAACAATGTATATATACATACAATACAGGTAGACAATGCCCATGATCATCTACCCAATGCCCATGAGTGCCCAACAATATGCAAACCGCTCTAAAGATAAGCCCTTTGTTAGAAGATCAACATGATTCTTAGTGGTGTGAATCGTGGCAAGATGTAATCGCTTGTCCTCAAGCACCTTGCAAATGAAGTGATACTTCACATCCACATGCTTTGTATTTGCATGAAACACTAGATTCTTTGCCAATTGTATAGCACTTTGGCTATCACAATGTAACACAGGCATCTCAACATTGATTCTCAAGTCTCCCACCAGTCGACCAAGCCATATAGCTTCCTTGTGCAAGCTTCTGAAGTTGCAACATATTAAGCCTCTATAGTAGACAAGGTAACATGATCTTGAAAAAAAGATCACCATGAAACTACGCCTCCAAGGAATTCAAAAACATAGCTTGAAGTGGACCTTCTCTTGTCCAAGTCTCCTGCATAATGTGCATCTGTGTAACCCGTTACACATGCTTCCTTTTTTTCAAAGCAAATGCACATGTCTTTTGTACCATTCAAATATCGCATAACCCCTTTCAATGCCTCCCAATGTTTCTTGCTTGGATTTGACATATATCTGCTAACAACTCCCACTGCAAAAGCAATATCAGGACGTCTAGCAATCATAGCATACATCAAACTCCCAACTACAGATGAATAAGACACTTGTGCCATTTCAGCCTTTTCCTCCTCAGACTTAGGGAAATCATTTTTAGAAAGATTCACATATAGAGGAAATGGAGTACTCAATGCCTTCCCCATATCCATATTGAAACGCTTGACCACTTTAGAAATGTACTCAGATTGAGACAAATAGACCAATTTCTTGCATTTGTCTCGCTTAATGTGCATGCCAAGGAAATGGCTTGCTTCACCCATGTCTTTCATTGCAAATTTTGCATGTAACTTTGACTTCAAGGCTAAAATCTCATCCTTGCATTTTTCAAAAATTAACATATCATCCACATAAAGGACCAAATCAGCAAACTACCATCTTTAGTTCGCTTAGTGTAGAGGCAATGGTCCATATCGTGGGGGGATATTTCTAGGTGAGCAGTTTTTGGCGAGCGCTTTTTAGGAATCAGGTGAGCAGATTCCTAAAAAAATTCTCTCTTCCTCTTTGTGGACTATTTCTCTCTCTCTCTTTGAGATAGATAGATAGAGAGAGAGAGAGAGAGAGAGAGAGAGAGAGAGAGAGAGAGAGAGAGAGAGAGAGAGAGAGAGAGAGAGAGTCAAAGGTATGGAAGCCAGACAAATTTTTTCAAAAACAATATAGACAAGGGTACTTAAAACAAGAACTCCCATTAATAATAAAAATGTTACATTTTATTAAACTTGCATTACATAAACAAGAAGTGTTCATCTTCTGGAAGGCCCGGTTTTAGTAGTTGATGTGCTCCCTTCGATTGGCATATTAAGATTCACCACGTTGCTTAGCTGCTGCCTCATTTCCTCCTCATCCTCCTCTGTGATGAGCCCAACTTTCTTCCAGCAAGAGAAAGCTAGTTGTCCCGTCTCGTTCAAATTGATTAAGCTCCGCATATTGAGTTCCTTGCGGCATTGATAGAGGTGATACACGTTGATGGTTGCCTTGAGAGCCTGACAAAACCAGTCGGCTCCATACAATGCCTCTCCATTTGGAATGGATTCCATGGCATCCCATGCAGACTTTATTTTACTCGCAAGATCGTCGGACATCGTGAAAGAAGGAGAGGTGTGCTAGGAAGCTAGTGGACGCTTTCACAAAAATAACTCAAGCTATGGCAATTTATAGCCACTATGGTAATATTATATTATTTTATACACAATTTGACACATAAACAACCAGTACTCAAATATGAAAAAAAGTTGCAAATGAATGTATCCCAATGTGACCATCCTAAGATAAAATTAGAAAGTAGTACAATTGTTTAGGTAAAGCATACTAAGAAGAAGTGAGCATTGTCAAATGCTATGCATCCATGCCTGGATAAGTCCGGCTTCGACTCAGTGCCCTGAAGATATCAACATCTGCTAGGATTGGTTGATGGATAAACATGTTCTCATTTTGGCTTAGCCCTAGCACACGCAGATAAATAAAATACAAATGTTTACATGCAAGATATGGTTTTTGCGTTGACACCCGTTCCATGAAGTCTGGGCATGTGCACGATGGCTGGTTGCTAATACAAACTTTGTACATCCCGACATGACCATCTTCACTGTTCGTCTCTAGTTTGAAGACCTCACTAACACCATCTGTTGCGCATAACCATCCAGGTACGTGAAAATGCTTAATGTTGTGTTGTTCTCTTTAGCATTGCTTGAAAGATATATTTGATCTTCTGTTGCTACATACAAATATGAATGTAGAGCCACGCCACCTTGCAGTGCATGCTAGTGCCAAAGAGTTGGCAAAAGGTATTCCAGATGTGTTGTGCAATGACAGGTAAGCCACGCTTATTTACAATCATAGTTATGTGCACACTTATAGTACTAACAAAAACTGCATGTAGTTCTATGTAGTCACTACGTAGATTCTTGGGCTCTCTATCAGGAACAGGGCAGATGAACTCCAGCTTGAGATTGGGTGGTGTACGTTTGGTGTACATGGCCTTTCCCTTACCCACTAGGCCACGTGCAGCTAGCACGGGTGGGGTTCCTTTATGTAACCAATGGGATAGTGACCTTGTGGATGCTGCATTCCTTCTAGCATCCGAGTTTCTTTTGGTGGATGGCATGATTGTGGCGACATGTAGTGTAGAACATCTTTCCATCGTCACTTCGAAGGCAGAGGGAGCTGGTTTCCAGTTCTTGAGGATATTGTACTTACGACTACCGGAGGCTAGTTGTACGACTGTTCACGACTATTTAGAGGAGGTATGTTGTTTTTTTGTTTTGATAATGAATAGTAACTTCGATGTTCGTGGGTCAAAAAATAATGTTTTACTTGCTCCCCGCAGGTTGGTACTTTGTTGCTAGCCATTTTTTCACCCCCTAGAACTGGTGGGTGTCGGCTTTCGAGGTACGATCGAGCGGATGGAGAGATTGCGGCAAATGTACGTGGCTTCTCTACAGATGATGACATGTTGTGGGAGAAGCTACCAGGATCAGATTCCATACAATGGACGCTTGATCGTATGGGCCGGCCTTATCATAGAGGTGTTGAGAGGAGTCCAGCATTTGCCAGGTGGTAGAATGTTTTTGTTATAGCTGTTTTTATTGTTCCTATAAAATTATAGGTATAATAAATCTAAAGGTAACTTTTTTTTTGTAGATGGCTACTAGGTACCTTCATAGACATGGGAGATGCTGTGTTGGATTGTTTTGCAGGAGTTGGGACATTGACAGCACAATGTTTACTACTACGTAGACATTGCATCATTTGTGAGAAGGATTGGGCAGTTTTCAGTGCTTGTTTGGAGCCAGCTCAGCGCCTACCTTCCGATTTAGGCTCGACATTGATGTTTCATAGGAGTGTCAAAGCTCAGGTAACTGAGCAACCGCAGCAGGTGTCCGAGCAGCTTCATCCGCTTGACCCACCGTTCCTGACACCACTCAACAGTCAGGGCGGGGCAGTAGCAGCACCATATCACACTTTCACAGCCCCATTTTTGGCATGGTGTGCAACTGGAACGTCTCCCAGTGCATTCATTGCCTCCACATCTGAGGCCCCGCTCGGGGTTGATCCATTGCCTCTTTCACTACCTGCAGCCCCCCCCCCACATATAGTTCATACCCTTTGCCATTTGGAGTAGTTCCCCCACCATTTGGTGCATTGCCCCCGTTGGCACGACCTTTGTTTCCTCCCAGAGGATATGGCCCCCCACCGCCCTTCTTTCCTCCGCGTCACCCATGATGTATCACCCCCCATATGTATATACTTTGGATGCAATGGAACTCATAGATTTGGGGTTTGCTAGATGAAATAGACCCTAATTGTGTGTAAGGAACTTCTATTTCTCTTACTAATAGTGTATTGAATGATTGACCGGTGTTTTTTGTTTGAATTTAAGTTGGTCGTGAAATGACAATCAAATTTTAGTTGGAGAGAGAGAGAGAGAGAGAGAGAGAGAGAGAGAGAGAGAGAGAGAGAGAGAGAGAGAGAGAGAGAGAGAGAGAGAGAGAGAGAGAGAGAGATGGGTAGATTGTCCCTTCTTTTGAGAATCCGCTCGCCCGATTCTTAAAAAGCGCTCGCCAGAAATTGCTCACCCAGAAATCGCGTCCCATATCATGCAGCTCCGCTTCCATGATGGGAAAAGAGCAAAGAACTGCAAGCTAAGCTTTGTTAAGCCTAAATATTTATTAAGCAGTGATCAGGGCTTGTTGACAGGCCAAGTTCAATGATTAATGTATGCTAGAAGCGGCTTGAAAGGGCCAACAATTGCCTTAATAATGCTAAAAAGGAGTATGCTTGAAATGATCACAAATGGAAGATTATGATTCAGAATTGTAGTGCTTGAAGTGCTCTATCGGCCTATCTTTATGGCTCGTCGATTGGAGCTACATTGCAAAAGTTATGGCAGTTTGAAGTTTAAGTCGATTGTAGATCTGTACCAGATTGGGAAACTGCAACTGAGGGAAAATAATTGAAAGGAATGCATGGGCCTGAAGTGCTCACATTGTGGAGCGCATTGGTCTTTTCAGATCAGTGATCGGAGTTCCGATTGCCAATTTATTAGCCATTAAAGATTTACCAGGGGTCGGTTTCGTACCAATCTGGTCGGTTCGGTCAGAGTACCATTTGGGAATTCTAGCCTCCTCAGCAGGGTTTGTATGCGTTTTATGCAGTTTGAGAACTCTAAAGGGATTTGCGGCTTGTTAGGCAAAGTCCGGCTTGATGAGATAATACAGCTTGAGGCCGGTGTGAGTTGTTGGCATTGCTGAGCTGGGTAATTGTGGCATTATTCAAGCTAGATGCTAGTATGGACAATAAAATTCACGAAGATATTGTTAATCAAGGACTGCTTGGGGGGGGGGGGGGGGGGGGGGGGGGGGGGGGGGGGGGGGGGGGGGGAAGATGTCGTGCTTGGCATTGCTTTGCTCAATATGTATGTCCAAATGTGGGGCTCTTAAATCCACCCAATAATGGCCGCCCTTAGTAAGTGGCCGCCCACATGAGCCTTAGTAAGTGGCCACCCACATGAGCCATAAAGTGGACGCCCGCCCAAAAAAAGGCAACAAGGCCGCCCATTATGCAAAAGAAGGAGGGAAGTGTGGACAAAAGATGAAAAAAGGAGGAGGGCATGGCGGATCTGAGAGCACAGCCAGGAGCAGGGGTTAAATGGACTCGTACTGGTAGCTGTGGTGCTCGAACAAGCTAGGCTATGAAGCGAAAAAGACTCCCCAAGCAGAGGCGCTCAAAGTTGGCTCCATTAATGCCAACTTTGGAGCACCTCCAACTGTCACTTGCCATGTCAGTAAGGGCCGATTCCTATCCTCCCTAGCAATGACGGCGCCATTGTTGCTAAGGGAGGGGGAGGCTATTGTTATGTTTTTGTTTTTTAGAGCATAAGGGGAGAAGAGGGTTACGAGGAAGAAAAGGAGGGGAAGAAGGGGAGCTTGGAGGGGGGAACAAAGGGAAAGCTCTCTCTCTCTCTCTCTCTCTCTCTCTCTCTCTCTCTCTCTCTCTCTCTCTCTCTCTCTCTCTCTCTCTCTTTTCTCTCTCTCTCTCTCTCTCTCTCTCTCTCTCTCTCTCTCTCTCTCTCTCTCTCTCTCTCTCTCTCTCTCTCTCTCTCTCTCGCCCGGCTCACTATTCGAACACATATCCCCCGACATCTTTGGTGAACCCGACGTGAAATGAGCCGGGGTGGGAGGTAAAGATGGAGATGCCAGAACAATTGAAGCAGTTTATTGACGATTTTGAATTCCAACAGATTTGATAAAAATTTAGCAGTCGTAGATTTGCCAAAAAGGATTGAATTAGTACAGGGATGTGAGTAAGAAGCAAAATCCATGTAGACAAGAAAGCACATTTATGATGCTATAGAGATAGCACTTGATGTTGTATGGGAGCAATATCATGTTTTTTAGGGATATGATCCAGAAGGTTTTATTGCATGTTATGAAGCCGAGATGAAGAGCCCAAATGTTTCAGAAAATCGGATGATTGCAGCTTTTGAAGAGGTTGTAAACTCAGAGTTTAAAAAGCAGGTTCGAGAACTAGTAGAAGCATATCCCAAATGGTGGGACTATTTTGCAGAGGAATTTATTTGCGAAAGCTCAAGGATCCTAGATCTGGAAATAAAAGAGATTACTGAACGAAGCCAGGTTGTCTTCAGTAAGGTGAAGGGGATCAGATGCAGTTTCTCAACTATGATGAATTCTGGGAGCATATTTCTGCAAGAAGTAGAGCCAAAGAAAATGCTGATCTAGAAGTAGAAGATTCAATTTCAAAGGAGCTTATTTCGAGCTACAAAGAAAAGGTAAACGATGAATTTAATGCTAAAATAGACTTATATGATTTTTTTCAAAGATTGCTCGTATGGATGCTACCTCCAATAATGGTTCCAGTGAACACATAGACTGTATAGTAAGTGGTTCACAAGCTTCTGACCTTGACATGGATTATTCTGAAGGAGTTCATCAAGCAAATGAGCCTCTACAGGACATTTCTAAAACTATCAGCACTATAGCCGAGCAGGACAACATGTTTGCTGCAGATAAGTGCATAAATAAAGCTATTATATACACAGTAGCTGATGAAGTGACCAAGATTGTGGACCCAACACAAGATGAGCCTGAGAAAGTCAATGAACCTATGACTGCTACTAACAATATGTTTGTAGATGGTGCTATCACAGAAGAGGATTCTATAATCAATGATTTTTTGTCTAGACCTGAAGGAGATGGTTATGACAGTATAGAAGAGCTTTCTGATGCGTGTACCTCTTTAGAGGGGGTGCCAGATGAACCTTTGCAGTGCTATGATGTATTGCTAAGTAACATGGATGCAAATGAGGAAGCAGAGGATAATATAGATGAGTATGAAGACTGCTTAGATCACGCTGATTGTGAACAAGTTATTGACAAGGATTCTGCATCTATGCTTGTACATGGGCTGCAAGAGGAGATAACGCCTATAGTTTGGATGAATGTTAAGACTTCCAAGGGTGATTTTTCCAAGGATGCTATGGATGAAGATCTACAAGCTAAAGATGTTTTCCATGATCAAGTTAAATTTCCAAGAGATAAAAATTCCTTTGATGATACAGGTCCAAAGACTCCTAAGGTTTTTCATGATGGCTATGAAGCTAGAGGGGGTGATAATGCTAAATCATCCTTGATACAACAAAAAGTGCACATGCTTTTTCATTTCCTTGGACAATGTGCCAAATGAGGATGTATTTGGATGTTATTCTTATTGATGCTTATGTCAGTGATGTCCTGGCTGCCAGTAAAAGGGAGTCAAAATTCTTTAATGCTTGTTGGTAACGAGCTTAAGTTGCCAAAAGTTTATGAGATGTGGGTGTTGCACTATGCTTCAAGCAAAGGTCTAGTATATTGCGGAGCCCATGTGATCTCAATGGTGTTTGATCCAAGAGATTCTGACGATATTCATAAGTAGATTCAATATGGATGGATACTATTATGTATGCATAGTAATTGCGTGCTATTTGAACCAGGGGTAGCATAGTTGCAACGAAAATGCTTGACGTTGATTGATACAGGAAATGTATGCTTATATGGATATTATGATGCTCTAGTGTGTGGGCAATTCCTTATTATTCCATTTGATCCTAGGGGACTACTTAAGTACACGCTGCAGATTTAGAGGATACCAGATGCCTGATGTAGCAAGTTGCATGGTTTCTAGATTATGCTAAGTCAAAAGAGTTTTTGGTTATGCAGTCTCAATAAGCTTACACGACTGGCTTCCAATTGACTTATTTGGACAATTGATGAAGTATCTTCACATCTTTTGAGTTGGTTATGCTACCAGAACTTGAAGTAAAGGACTTGACGGCCATTCTGTGTGCAGACAGAGTAAGGCATACTTGAGCTTGACAGGGTTCCCTAAAGCGAGCTTAATGGTTAAGCCGTGTGCATCATTAACTGGAGCACTTGAGTCTCGCGTGGTTCAATAAACATGTTTCCATAATTAAATTCTTTGGAGATACAACAGATACGGTTCAAAGATTTCTGATGGGCAACTACTGAATGATTAAGCTAGAATATGGATGAAAGGGTATAAGCCTTATATTCTGTTTCGTATGTTTACCAGTTACATGAGTCTGATGATGAAAAAGAGCTTAAGGTGCCTATAGCAGATGTAGATTGAACTGCAGTTGGCACAGATCGGAGGTTGTGCAGGTTGTTCAAAGGGGTAAATGTCATGCAACTCTGCTTCCATGATGGGAAAAAGAGAAGATAACTGCAAGCTAAGCTTTGTTGAAGCCTAAATATTTATTGATCAGTGATCAGGGCTTGTTAAAACAGGCCAAGTTTAATGATTAATATAGCCTAGATGCGGCTTGAAAGGGCCAACAGATGCCTTAACGATTCTAAAAAGGATTATGCTTGAAGTGAGCACAAATGGGAGATTATGATCTAGAATTGTAGTGCTTGAAGTTCTCTACCGTCCTGTCTTTACGGCTCGTCGATTGGAGCTACAATGCAAAAGTTATGGTAGTTTGAAGTTTGAGTCAATTGCAGATCCGTACCGGATTGGGAAACTGTAGCTGAGGGGACATAATTGAAAGGAATGCATGGGATTGAAGTGCTCACATTGTGGAGTGCATCGATCTTTTCAGACCAGTGATTGGAGTTCTGTTTGCCAAGTTTTTGGCCGTTAAAGATTTACCAAGGGCCGGTTCCGTACCAATCTGGTCGGCTCGGTCGAAGTACTATCTAGGAATTTTGGCCTCCTCAGCAAGGTTTGCATGCGTTTTATGTAGTTTGAGAATTCTAAAGGGATTTACAGCTCATCAGGCAGAGTCCAACTTGATGAGATAATACGGCTTGAGGCTGGTGTCAGTTGTTGGCACTGCTAAGTTGGGTAATTATGGCATTATTTGAGATGTTGGTATGGACAATAAAATTCACGAAGGCATTGTTAATCAAGGACTGCTGGGGGGGGGGGAGATTCCGTGCTTGGCATTTCTTTTCTCAATATGTATGCCCAAATGTGATGCTCTTAAGTCCACCCAATAATGGCCCCCGTTAGTAAGTGGCCACCCACATGAGCCATAAAGTGGTTGCCCGCCCAAAAAAAGGCAACAAGGCCGCCCATTATGCAAAATAAGGAGGGAACTGTGGACAAAAAGATGAAAAAAGGAGGAGGGCATGGCAGATGACAGACCACGGGAAGCGAGTAGGGGTTAAATGGACTCACACTGGAGCTACGGTGCTCAGACAAGCCTGGCTATGAAGCGAAAAAGACTCCCCAGGTAGAGGCGCTAAAAGTTGGCTCCATTAATGCCGGCTTTGGAGAACCTCCAACTATCACCTGCCATGTCAGGAAGGGCTGATTCCTATCCTCCCTAGCAATGACAGCACCGTCGTTGCTAAGGGAGGGGGAGGCTATTATTAGGTTTTTGTTTTTTAGAGCATAAGGGGAGAAGAGGGTTACAAGGAAGAAAAGGAGGGGAAGAAGGGGAGCTTGGAGGGGGGAACAAAGGGAAAGCTCTCTCTCTCTCTCTCTCTCTCTCTCTCTCTCGTGTTGGACAAGCAAGAGGAATTCTCTTTCTCTCTCTTTGTTGGCACATGATTTGAAGAGGGAGAACAACGACAGAAATAAGGGGGTGACAAGAAGATCTCCCTCCTTGACTCCTGTCGCTCTCGTCCGTGGATACGAAAGCAAGAAAAAGAAGGAAGGTGTGTCATAAGCTTGGAAGAGAAGAGAAGCAAGCAAGGGAGAGACTCTCTCTCTCTCTCTCTCTCTCTCTGGCTCTCTACCTCGGCCTGAGAACCAAAGCAATTCACTCTCTCTTTCTTTATCTCGTCCTTGACCTCAGCCTCGGCCAAGGTGTGGAAGGATAAGTAGCAAAGGTAACGAGGGAAGGAGAAGGCGGGGAATAGCTTGAGAAGAAGAAGAAGGGCTCGGGATCTCTTGCTCTTGACATTCAAGTAAGAAGAGAAAATTCAATGAGTGAAAGGTATTGAGCAGAAGAAGATAAGCAAGAAAGAAAGATTGAAGCGGCTTGGAAAGAGTCGGAGCTCAGCTTGGCAAAGACAGAACGGGAGTCGGAGCTTGAAGGCAATAAAAACCAAGTTGATTAAAGGAGAATTTGAGGCTCGTGAATGGCAAATAAGGTAGTGCAAATTGTACAAAGCAGGAAGTTGTAGGATAATTAATAATAACGGAAGCTTGATGACTGAGTCAGTGAGTAGAATTGAAGCTTTCAGAATCCATGGGGCACTTGAAGCAGTTAAAGTGGAAGAAGAGAATTTTCATTATCATCATCAGCTAAAGATGATTAAACATTTTGTTAAGTCTTGATGTCGTTAATGACCCGATTAATCCTGTAAAATGGGAGCTTAAACTCCTAGTTAGCAGGTGATCCAAGTGACGGTGCTGTTAACAGCCCGCCTTGGCTAAGGATTAAGTTGTACTCAAAGCATTAATCAATTAATCGATGATTATCGTATTTGCCAGATTTTTCAATGTCTGCTATTCTCTCTCTCTTTTACACCTCCCACAGCCAGAGGCCCAGTGCCCGCCTGCCCTCGTCTTAGTTTTGAACACATATCACTTGACAACTCCGTCTGGTCAAGTTCCATGTCTTCTTTAGCAACCAACACAAGTACACACTACAGAGTAGTCATCTTGACAAACGGAGAAAAGATCTCATCAAAGTTAATACCCTGCTACTGCTTAATTCCTTTAGCAACAAGTTGTGCTTTGTACTTCGGTGTATTATCATGAGGTGTAATTTTTTGCGTGTACACCCATTTGCATGGTAATGCCTTTTTACCTTTAGGCAAACAAACCAACTTCCAGGTTTGATTCTTATGCAACGAGTCCATTTCTGATTGCATAGTTTTCTCCCACTTTGCCTTGTCATCCATTGACATGGCTTCCTTATAGAAGGAAGGCTCTCCACAATCTATCAACATAATGTAGTCCAATGAGGGAGTAAATCTATTAGGAGGCCTTGAAAATCTTGTAGACCTTCTAATAACTACTTGAGATACTCAGCAATATCTTGTACTACAAGAGGATTCTGTACTTGTTGTCTGACATTAGGCACTTCAGCCCTATTGTGGATAATTCCATCTTCTTGGAAGATAACTCTCTTGACCTCCACTATATGCACATGATTCTTATGCATCTTTTCTTCATTGAAGTATACGTCATTACTACGAACTATCTTTTTAGCTTCAGGATCCCATAACCAAAATCCCATCTCGCTAGGATTGCCATAGCCAAGAAATATGCATTTCTTTGACTTAGGAGCCAACTTGCTTTGAAACTCCTTTGGAGCATGGCAATCCGCTTCACAGCCAAAGAATCTAAGATGCTTCTAAGAAGGTGGCTTCTCACACCAAACCTCTTCAGGTACCTTCTCATCTAAATCCTTGTTAGGAGATCTATTAATAAGATGGATAGTAGTTGCTAACGCTTCCGCTGAAAATCCATTAGGAAACTCTGCATTAAACAACATGCTACATAACTTCTCTTGTATGGTACGATTCATCCTCTCAGCAACACCATTTTGTGGAGAGTTATATAGAGCATTCAAATCTCTTTTGATGCCTTTGGAATCACAAAAGTTTTGAAAGGCTTTAGTGACATACTCACGGCCATTGTCTGACCTTAAGCACTTGACTTTCTTGCTAGACTGATTCTCCACTAATGCCACAAAATTTGGAAATTTTTAAAGAACTTCATCCTTCTTCTTGAGAGGATATACCCACACTTTCCTTGAGAAGTCATCAATGAATGTAACAAAGTACAACGAACCTCCCATGGATATGTTAGGCATAGGTACACACACATCACTATGCACTAACTCTAATGGCTCACTTTTCTGAGTGCTTCCCCTTTTGTGTGGTGACTGTGTTTGTTTACCATAAAGACAATGCTCACAAACTGAAAAGTTTGAGAAATTGAATCCAGGAACATAACCAAAACGAGACAAGATTTTCATTCCCTTTTGAGACATATGTCCTAATCGGTGATTCCACAAAGAAACACTTGGCTTACATGGTTTTTTACATTGGATACATGTGGCATACAGTACAAAGTCCCATATTTTGAACCATGTGCTACCACTAAAGAACCCTTGGTGATCTTCCACAAACCATCACCAAATGTGCAATAATATCCTGCATCATCCAATTGTCTTGTACTAACCAAGCTTTTGGTAAGCTTCGGCACATGTCTCACATTCTTGAGCATGAATGAAGGACCATTTTGAAATTTCAGTTGCACATCACCAACACCAACTTTGTCGCAAGCAAAATCATTGCCAAGATGAACACGGCCTTTACGGGCTGCATCATATATACTGAACCACTCTCTGTGAGGAGTCACATGAAACGATGCACCTGATTCAATAACCCAATCCAGTAAAGCATAGTCATCAGTGGCAACAACCAAAAATGCTGAATCCATGGCAGATGTGAGATAAATGTCTCCATCAGAATCTTCAACAAAAACATTGTTGATCTCTTCAATCTTTATACTACTTTCCTTAGTCTTGCCTTCTTCATGCTTCTTGTCTTTACCTTTCTCTTGTTTCCACTTTCAACAGTCTTTCTTTATATGACCCTTTTCGTGACAATGATAAAACTCAATGTCTTTTCGACCATGTGATTTGCTACAAGATTTTCCTCTTTGATTCTGCTTGCCCTTTTCTTGTGATCGACCACGAACAACGAGAGCATTGCTAGTACCATGAGAAGCATCAAGTTCCTCCTGCTAACCTCTTCAATAAGCAAACTGCCCTCAACATCAGCACATGTTAAACCATCAGGAGGTGCTGAGTTACTTATGGCTGTGCAAAAAGTATCCCAACTTCCTGGCAACGTAACTAGTAAGAACATTGCTTTGATCGAATTGTCGAAATTGACTCCCTGCGCAGAAAGCTGACTGAAAATTGTGTTGAACTCATTGAGATGGTTTCCCATGGGTATGCCCTTATCTATCTTCAAATCAACTAACTTTTTCAGCCAATAAACCTGAGGTGCTGCACTTTGCTTCTCATACAGGTCACATAACTTCTTCCAAAGCCAATAGCTAGTCTTTTCCATGTTCACATTGACGTACACATTCTTTGACAAAGTCAGCATGATGGTGAACCTGGCAAGCTCATCCAAATATTGCCAATCATACTCATCCATATCCTCAGGCTTTATCCCCTTCATCTTTATCGGTCGGATTTGCTTCTTCTGTACTAAGACATTGTAAATTTGTTCCTTCCAAAATGGAAGTTAGTTCCATCTAACTTCTCAATTTTGAACGAAGAGTTCTCCGATGATGAAGCCATCACTTGACAAGGAACAAAAGTGATAGATCCGCTCCACTAAAGAAGACGATAGAAAACCTAAAAAAATTTGGCAGAGTCTCCCCTGCAAAACTGACTTCTGAACCCAAAACAAATGTGTACAACAATGACTGAAACGCTGATCAAAGTGGCTAAATTGGCAAGATAGAATCTCAAAGAACTATCACTGTCAATGTCTCCAACTCTAGAAGAGTGCCTCTGACCAACTAACACTGTCAAATGCATACGCATAAAGATGACAGCAATGCCAACAATGACGGGTCAGCAGATGCACAAGAATACTGCACTAACCACATAATTATACATCATATGTCAATGCCAAAACTATGGGGATGTGGGGGCTCACTCCAAAACCTTTATCATCAAAAGGATCTCCACATTTGAGAATCCCCTAGCTCAATAAAACCCCACGAGCCTCAACAATAGGCATTGCATATTTCCATCATAGTACATAAACCGCATAAGATATTACATCAACCACAGAAACCCTTCTCTGTAACCGCTGCGGCGGTTTGTCTGATTTAACAGACCTTCAAGACCTTACATCAAATATGCATGCGACAGAGATTGCAGAAAGAGTCTGCAACAAAAACATGTATGCAGAAGAACCGACAGAGGTAGACCACCCTGCTGTCTGAAGTGAATATCTATCAAATTGTGCAAAATTTGCAAAAACTTCCTTCTGCAAAGTTGTAGAGCATGCAAAAATGGTTGGGGATTGAGGTAATGGACATGAAATAAACTGTTTTTACAGGTCAAAATAGATATGTAAAAATCTGTAGCTTCTACTTCACGACCTACATGCCATCTAGGTGACGTATCTCAAAATTGGTGAAGATTTTGAGAAAACCTTTTTTTGCAAAGTTGAAGAGGACAAAAAATTGATGAAAAATATCAGAAATCGGCTTGAATGAATACATTTTGATAGGCCAAAATAGATCCGCACAAAACGTGTGCAGTTTTTGCTACTTCTCCGCCTACCTCCCTAATGAGCTCCAATAGTGCTCCCAATCCTTGAGCTCTGATACTAGTTTAAGTGCGTGTGCGAGAGCATGTGCGTTGGTGCAGCTAAAGTTGGTCCAAGCTAGGAGATGGTCAATGCTAGGCAGAGACAGCATGTGAGTGCAGTGCGAAAGGCTAGGGCAGGTACCAAAGCCCTCGACAGTCCAAGGATAGCGGAGGTGTATGCTCGAAGTGGTTTTTTAGGCCAAAGGTGTGCTGCAAAGAGCCAAGAAGGTGGGTAGCCTACTGTGCCCGAGATGTGGGTTTTATGTGCTAGAATGTAGTGATCAGTGTGCTCTAGAAGCCAGTTCAGACGGCTCGTCAAACGGAGCCCCAGTTCTCAAGATATTGCAGTTTAAAGTTGAAGTGTGTAGCAGATCCCCGATGGACAGGGCAGCTGGGGACAGGTGGCCCAGGCAAGTGTGAGCGGATATGCGTGTAGTGCTCGAGTTGTGGAGCATGCCTGTCTTCTCGGATTGCAAAAAGAAGCTCTGGATAGCAAGATATGGTCAGTTGAAGATTTTCCGGGGGCCGAGTCTGAGCCCATCTCACTGCATTGGGAGATGTGCCATCTGGAAGTTTTTGAGCCTCGCCAAGGTTCTAGAGAATAGCATGCATCATGCGGGTCAAGCAGAAGTTGACGGCTCGTGATTTTGAGCCCTGAGCATCGAGGTACCGTGTGGACAAAAATGGAGCATTGGGTGGTTGAGTGCATGCAGATGCATTTTTGGTTTTTTGGCATACTCGAAAGGCGGACTCAAAAAAGTCAAAAGGGCTACCAGGTTTGCATCGCACTGGCCCGATATAGTGAAGGTCCGGCATGGCTTCGCGACACGACCATTGGGTAAAAGAGCAGGGAATGGTAGGGCATCCGATGCAAGCAAAAGAGGTTTTCTTTGGTTTAAAAAATGAGGGGATTTTAGGGGCCTTGGAGGCTATCACAAGGGGGAGCCATTACGTGCTGCCACGTGGCATCGCAGTTAACCCACATGTGGGCGCGGTGTGCCTGAGGCCGGACTATAAGGGCTGGGGCGAGCCCATCGTAAGGGTATCACAAGGCGGAAAGCTCTCGGAGCTCCGTAGCCATGGCGTGCAGTTGTGGGCACTGCGGGTGGCGGCAAACGGCGTCGTTGGCGAAATGCCGGGAGTTTTGGAGGCGAGTGGGGCGGTGCAGTGGCGCGCTCGCCCGTACGGCAGTGCACTAGTGGTGATGATGTAGTAGCCCCGATAGGGAATGGTCCCGGGAGCCCATGGGGAGCCAAAATTTTAAAGAAGAAGGGAAGGAGCAATAGGGACATCGCTATTGCCCCCCTCCCCCCTGCCCCCCCCCCCCCCCTCGTGTAAGGAAGAATTCCCACAAGCAGCAGGGAAAGTGAGTCAGAGCGAGAGAATGAGATAAATAACCGTGCAAAAGTGTCTAAAAGAGCCCGCCATGTGTCAGAAAGAGGCCAAACATGCTAAAATGGGTGCTCCCCCTCTATAAAGAGGTCTTTTTTATCATTTTTGGGGGCTTTTTGTCACCTCGTGAGGCTTGGGAGCCACAGGTAAAAGAGCCAAGGGTGATTTTTGTCTGTAGAGGGCCGAGAGGGCGCCTCCCTGTATGTATTTTGTGAATCCGAGTGCGGCTATAGTGTTTTTTTGAGCAAGGAGTGAGTTCCCCCCATTGAAAACGGGCATTTCTTGTCGTGCTATTTCCTCCCCCCCCCCCTTCTCCCGCTTTGTTCTGTTGCACGTGATGCCGGATGTGTGATGGCATGTGCGCCCCCGCGATGAGTGTGTGTGCAAAGAGAGAGAGAGAGAGAGAGTGTGTGTGTGTGGTATGTGTGCAAGGGTAGGCGATGATTGCAGCCGTTTTGTGGTTGCGGGTTGATTGGTGGTCTATTTGAGTGCGTGTGCACTGCGGTGCGTCAAGTTGTGTTTGATCGTGTGTGCGATAGTGTGAATTCTGTGAGTCGAAGGTGCTCACTAAGTGGATTGGGGTGCTGTGTGTGCCCTGAGCTATAGAGAGGCCCTTTTGTTTGTGCTAGGCGTGTTCCCCCATTCCCCCTCTCCATCTTCTGGTGCCCCATCGAGAGAAGATGGTGCGGTACAGGTGTTCCCTCTCCTAGTTCATGGTAAAGCAAAGCTATGGTTCGATAGCCTTGGTGAAGAAGAAAAAGCAGATTGCGAAGCCCTGGAGGCGGCTTTTCGAAGCACATTTGTAGCGGATGCGCGGCTGGATGAAGTAAAGCAGAAGCTGGATGGTTTGAAGCAAATCTTGGAGGGAGATTTTCAAGCGTTCGAGTGGGAGTTCGAAGCCCTTTGGGGAAAATTAATCAAGGTAACAGCTGCAGAAAATGCTAGTTTTTTGAAATTGTGTAAGTTCATGGATTGCCTGCATGAGGAGGTGCGAGATAAGGTGGAAATAGAAGGTCCAATGTCGTATGAAGAGGCGATAGCTCTAGCGAGAGGGCGTACCAAGAAGATTTTGAAGAAGTGTGAGGCTAGGCAGGGTTTGCCAAATGTGGTGAAGCCAAAGCAGTGGGATGCGGCGGTAGCCGAGCCACAGGTGGTGAAAAGAGGAGTGCAGGTGCGAGAAGAGCCGAGGATTCTTTGGCTACAAAGAGATAGAATGGTTCCTATGCCAAAGATGCCGGCTAGAGAAGTTCAAATGGTGGAGGAAGTGCAGGTGGTTCCAGAGTGGACAAAGGATGTGCTGCCAAGTTCGAGTGAAGCTATTGAAGCTCCATTGAAGTGTGGTAAAGAGCAAGGAGTGCGGTTTGCAGACGAGGTGGAATCGGTGAAGTTAGAGGAGATTCTCGAGCTTGAAACCGAAGTGGAGACTATGTCGAGTGACAATAGCTCTATGGACGCGGATACGAGTTGGGAGACCGGGTCATCCCAATCGAGGTATGATGAATTGGACCTCTTGCATGTGAGTGGAGAGGTAGTGAATATGTGCGAGGAGCAGCATGAAGTGCAAGACAAAGTGCTTAGTGGAGACCAAGTGGAGCAATTTAGTCCTACAGGTGATGTGGATTCCAAGGCGGTGTCCAAGCTTTGTAAGGTAAAGCTGGTGTGCAGTGCCATGCTAATGGCCATGATAATGAAGATAGCGGTGGAGTATGCCATAGTGGTGCTAAAAGGTGTGAAGTAGTTGTACCTATGGAAGAGGATGAGGAGGATGTGATAGAGAACGAGTTTCTCTCTTCCTTGGCAGAGCTTGAGGATGTAGTAGTAGAAGAGCAGGTAATTGAAGTCGACAAGCAAGAAATGCTTATTGACCTTGAAGGGCCAATTGACGAGGAGGAGCTCGACGATGTTGGAATTGAGTTCATGACAGATGAGAAGGACGAAGGGGAGCCAAAGTCAGAGGTGCTTCCTATGCAGTCAGCGCCTTCTATGACAGGTGATGAGGATTCCCAGGTGGTATCCAAGCTTTGTAAGGAGGTCTGTAAGTGGTGGTTGAAAGGAATGGTGATCAAGGTAGTTGTGCAGTATGCTGTTGAGCACGCGCAAGATCTGCTAGACGAAGATCTAGCTTTACATGGATGGGAGGGCGGGTTAGATGTGTCAGGTAGGTCACAAGTGTTGATTGAGCAAGATGGTGAGCACGAAGGTGCTCTATTTGGTGTTCTTGAAGGTGCTTTGTTGCGATTGGGCAGTTTGGTAAGGAGTGCTTGGAGTGGTAGAAGCATGTGGATGGCAATTTGGTTATGCAGTTGGATATGTGCCTTGGTGTGACACTATGTGAAGTTATTACAGGTGGATGGAGAAGACCAATGCAAAGTGTTCGACCCAGAAGGGTGATTACAGGAAAAGCAGGGGGTTGGGCAACCCGCATGAGCAAGGAAGTGGGTAGCAGGTGCCAGATTTGTACATATGGTGGGTGTTTTTGCAGTGTATAGTGCGTCTGTTTGTGAGGTGTTTTTTTAGTGCAATAAGGCCATGTGTGGTTGAACATAAATGTTCAACAAGAGGGTGGGCAATGATGGTGAAGCTAAAGTTGGTCCAAGCTAGGAGATGGTCAATGCCAGGCAGAGACAGCATGTGAGTGCAGTGCAAAAGGCTACGGCAGGTACCAAAGCCCTCGGCAATCCAAGGATAGCGGAGGTGTATGCTCGAAGTGGTTTTTTAGGCCAAAGGGTTGCTGCAAAGAGCCAAGCAGGTGGGTGGCCTACTGTGCTCGAGATGTGAGTTTTATGTGCCAGAATGTAGTGATCAGTGTGCTCTAGAAGCCAGTCCAGACGACTCGTCAAACGGAGCCCCGGTGCTCAAGGTATTGCAGTTTAAAGTTGAAGTGTGTAGCAGATCCCTGACGGACAAGGTAGCTGGGGACAGGTGGCCCAGGCAAGTGTGAGTGGATATGCATGTAGTGCTCGAGTTGTGGAGCATGCCTGTCTTCTTGGATTGCAAATCGGAGCTCTGGATAGCAAGATATGGTCAGTTGAAGATTTTCCGAGGGCCGTGTCTGAGCCCATCTCACTGCATTGGGAGATGTGCCATTTGGCAGTTTTTTGAGCCTCGCCAAGGTTCTAGAGAATAGCATGCATCATGCGGGTCAAGCAGAAGTTGACGGCTCATGATTTTGAGCCCTGAGCATCGAGGTACCGTGTGGACAAAAATGGAGCATTGGGTGGTTGAGTGCATGCAGATGCATTTTTGGTTTTTTGGCATACTCGAAAGGCGGACTCAAAAAAGTCAAAAGGGCTACCAGGTTTGCATCACACTGGCCCGATATAGTGAAGGTCCGGCATGGCTTCACGACACGACCATTGGGTAAAAGAGAAGGGAATGGTAGGGCATTCGATGCAAGCAAAAGAGGTTTTCTTTGGTTTAAAAAATGAGGGGATTTTAGGGGCCTTGGAGGCTATCACAAGGGGGAGCCATTACGTGCTGCCACGTGGCATCGCAGTTAACCCACATGCGGGCGCGGTGTGCCTGAGGCCGGACTATAAGGGCTGGGGCGAGCCCATCGTAAGGGTATCACAAGGCGGAAAACTCTCGGAGCTCCGTAGCCATGGCGTGCAGTTGTGGGCACTGCGGGAGGCGGCAAACGACGTCGTGGGCGAAATGCCGGCAGTTTTGGAGGTGAGTGGGGCGGCGCAGTGGCGCGCTCGCCCATGCGGCAGTGCAGTAGTGGTGATGATGTGGTAGCCCCGATAGGGAATGGTCCCGGGAGCCCATGGGGAGCCAAAATTTTAAAGAAGAAGGGAAGGAGCAATAGCGACATCGCTATTGCCCCCCTCCCCCCCCCCCCCCTCGTGTAAGGAAAAAGTCCCACAAGCAGCAGGGAAAGCAAGTCAGAGCGAGAGAATGAGATAAATAACCGTGCAAAAGTGTCTAAAAGAGCCCACCATGTGTCAGAAAGAGGCCAAACATGCTAAAATGGGTGCTCCCCCTCTATAAAGAGGTCTTTTTAATCATTTTTAGGGGCTTTTTGTATCCTCGTGAGGCTTGGGAGCCACAAGGAAAAGAGCCAAGGGTGATTTTTGTCTGCAGATGGCCGAGAGGGCGCCTCCCCCTATGTATTTTGTGAAGCTGAGTGCGGCTATAGTGTTTTTTTGAGCAAGGAGTGAGTTCCCTCCATTGAAAACGGGCATTTCTTGTCGTGCTATTTCCTCCCCCTCCCCTTCTCCCACTCTGTTCTATTGCACGTGATGCCGGATGTGTGATGGCGTGTGCGCCTTCCCGATGAGTTGTGTGCAAAGAGAGAGAGAGAGAGTGTGTGTGTGGAATGTGTGCAAGGGTAGGCGATGATTGCAGCTGTTTTGTGGGTGCGGGTTGATTGGTGGTCTATTTGAGTGCGTGTGCGCTGCGGTGCGTGAAGTTTTGTTTGATCGTGTGTGAGATAGTGTGAATTCTGTGAGTCGAAGGTGCTCACTAAGTGGATTGGGGTGCTGTGTGTGCCCTGAGCTATAGAGAGGCCCTTTTGTTTGTGCTGGGCGTGCTCCCCCATTCCCCCTCTCCAGCGTGTGTGCAGCAATGGGGAAGAGAGGAGAAGAGATGAAACACAGGTTTGGGTGGACTCCAAACACAATGGTGTGAGGGTTATGAGTCCTTATTCTTGCCTATAGAATGAATGGTCAGTGTTAGTTCCCGATTAGTTTTTGGCCGCCCAACACTTAGGTGCAGCACATTGGGCTTTACCACCCCAACAGTAGGGTCACTCAGTATGAACTGCACAAACTCAACCTGAACAATCAGGAGGAGCCACAGACACTGAAGTGCTAGCATAAATGGATGAGGAGTTTAAGCAAAAATTGAAGCAATTTTTGCTAGAACTCAAAGATGTTTTTGCATGGAAGTACAAAGATATGAAGGGAGTAGATGCTAGCTTTTGTCAACACAAAATTAACTTGAAAGAAGATGTAGTTCCAGTTGTACAACAAAGGTATAGGATGAATCCTAACTATGCCAAATAGGTTAAAGAGGAGATTGACAAACTGTTGGTGGCTGTGGGTTTAATTTACCCATTCGATGAGGTTACTTGGTTGTCACGAATTGTTATAGTTCCAAAGAAGAATGGAAAGATCAGGGTGTGTGTGGATTACAGGAAATTCAATGCTGCTACAGTAACTAATTTCCATTATCTTTTTATGATACAATATTGGATGTAGTAGCTGGTTATGAGATTTATAGTTTCCTGGATGGTTTTATTGGTTACAACCAAATCTCAATGGCACTTGAATATAGGGAGAAAACATCTTTTGTAACTAAGTGGGGAGTTTATGCTAGCAATGTGATGACATTTCGCTTAAAAAATGCTCCACCAACATTTCAGAAGGCAATACAACGTGTGTTTCCTGAATTCCTTACAACATTTATGAGGGTTTTTTTGGATCATTTTAGTGTTTTTGGAAAGAAGCAAGAGCATCTTGAGCACTTGAGGCCGTGTTTTCAAAAATGCAGGGAATTTAGAGTGACACTGAACCCAACCAAGTATGCCTTTGCAGTTAAGAGAGGAGTTCTCTTGGGACATGTAATTTCTAAAGAAGGAGTATCTATATTTCCAAGGAAGGTGGAAGCAATCCAATAAAGCACCAGAACCAAGGACAATTAAGTGGTTGGGTAGATTTTTGGGTCAAGTGAAGTGGCATAACAGATTTTTGAGGTATTTGGCTCATGTATCCACTCCACCAACAAAACTAACAAAGAATGATGCTGTACTCAACCGGGGAGAAGAGCAAAACAAGGCATTTAGGACTCTCAAGAAAATGTTGATTGTAGCACCAATTTAATTGTTCCTGATTAGAAATTACCATTCCATATTTTTGTGGATGCATCTCATGTGCTAGTGGGTGTGGCATTGATGTAGGAAACCGGAAGAGGTTGGTTTAGACCAATTTTCTATGCAAGCAAGGTACTGACACCTGCAGAGAAGAATTATACAATGACTAAAAGAGAATTCTTGGAAATGATCTATGAATTCCAAAAATTTAGACATTACCTTTTAGCCAATAGGGTAATCTTCCATGTAGATCATCAAGCTCTTATCTATTTGGTGAACAAACCACATTTTTCATTCAGGAAGGTTGGCCAGATGGATACTGCTTTTGCAGGAATTTGAATATGTGGTAATACATACTCCTGGGAGGCTTCATGTATTGGTTGACTATCTCAGTAGATTGGAAAGAGGTGAGGATGATTCATCAGGAGTACCTGATCAATTACCTGATGTAGAATTGTTTTCAATCCAGGTGACTGACTAGTCAAGGGATTGGTATGATGACATGTTTGAATTTTTGACTGAAGGGGTGTTACCTGAAACAACGACCAAAGAGTAGAGGAAGAGAATGGAATTGAGGAGTAAACCATTTACAGGTATTTTAAGACTCTTATATAAGAGAGAAAATGATCAGGTGATAAGGAGATGTGTCCCTCAGTTTGAGCAAAAACCAGTATTGGAAGAATCTCATGATCAGGTGATAAGGAGATGTGTCCCTTAGTTTGAGCAGAAAGCAGTATTGGAAGAAGCTCATGCAGGTAATGCAAGAGGACATTTTTTAGGAGAGGTAACTGCAAGGAAATTATTTCAAGCAAGACTTTGGTGGCAAATAATAATTAAAGATGTTCAAGAGTTTAGTAAGGACTGTTTGTTGTGCCAAATGGATGGTAGGCCACTCAATGTAGACAAAATGCCATTGCAATCTATTTTGCCTTTGGATCCAGTCTAGAAGTGGGGATTGGATTTTGTTGGTCCAATCAAACCTCTTGCAAGATTTACAGAGAACATGTATATATTGGTTGCAACTGACTAATCTACAAAGTGGGTAGAATCAATGGATTTAAGAGATTATAAAGCAAAAAGTGCAGCCAAATTTTTGTACAAAAATATTATGACCAGGTTTGGCTATCCCATTGAGCTAGTTTTTGATCAGGAAGAACATTATATTAATAAAATGATCAGTAAATTGACTGAACTTCATATGATATTGCATAAGAAGTTAGCAATGTAATATCCCTAGGCCAATGGACAAGGAGAGAGTATCAATAAGATTTTGGTCAAGATTATCACGAAGCTGGTCAATCAAAATAGTGAGGCGGTCCGGGGCAAGCAGCAAGGAAGTGGCCTCTAAGCACCACCTAGGCTCCCGTGTCGCTAAATATATATATATATATATATATATATATATATATATATATATATATATATATATATATGGATGGCCAAAGACCAAACCAAACCCACACAAAACCAAGACAAAGGGCACCACCTAACTAGAATGAGTTAGGACATATCAGAACATGAACATCACACTTGAGCTTACACACATCTTTGTACGATCATCCCCATCATACATCCTAACATACCAAATAAAGAGGCTTACCTGGGACAATGCATGAAACAAACTCACAAAGGCACTAACACTTGAGCATAAATAGACGCACGCACATACACAATCATAAGCCAATTGATGATTTTGTTACTCTAGTGAGGGATCTCCAATGCACCTCAACCTAGACCAACAAAGTACCACCGATGCTCAACACCATCGTCAACAAAAACTCTCAAAGGAAAATACACGAGTGTTACCACAAGTAGACGTTTCCAATTGTTGCGGCAAGCTTTAGAAGATTCCAAAATGAGCATCAATTGGTGAATTGTCAAGAGATTTAGGAGATAATGAGAATATGTGTGCCCAAATCCAATTGTTATAGATAGATAAGAAGACCATACAAATGGAGAGCCTAGCTCTGGCGATTATCTCGACATAAGGACTTGACTCAAGGGCTTCCTCACACATTTAAGTAGCTAAAGCTCTTCTTCTCTCAATTGATAAGACCCCCCAAAGTGATGTAGAAGTGCTCTATTTATAGCATTTCCAAGTGGATTATCTCTAGGCATAAGTATGCTTATTTGTGTGGCTAATTAGGTTTAGGGTTTTTTGAATTCTTTATATGGTGGGACTACTTTGTCTTCTCTATTTACATTGAGTGAGAATAGGGAGAAGAGAAATAACTTATAGGGTTGAATGGAGGTGTTTCTATCTACATGGGGTCTCCATTTTTTTAAAGGCGAAATTGGATGGGCAAATTGCATACAAGTTATTAGTTATAATATTTACAAGTGAGGCACAACGTGCCAAATGGATAATTTACAAAGGGAATGCTCAAATAAGCATAATAGAAAAAATGATTTTATGGAATGGTTATATACAAGGATGAGTTTGAAAGGATAAGAAACATGTTACTGCTCGCAACGCCTTGTCGTTTGCCGCTCCAATGCTTGATCCGTGGCGAGGTTTTGTCGGCTTGCGTAATTAGGGTGCTTGCGGGAGATTAAGTTGATGAAGATTATGCACACAATCAATTTTTTACTGATTTTTTAGATTTTTTGGAAGAAGAGATCAATCATATCTCTTCATTGATAATTACTAGGTAGGTAGTTAGGGTAGATGAGTGTTTTAACCTTTCATGGAAGGTATGTAAGAGTGGAGGTGATAAGGATTAGTTGTACCTAGAGAGGGAGAGAGTGTTTGCAGGTTTGAATAGAATGGAGATGGAAATGAGAGTTTGTGTGGGTGAATAAGAGAGTGAGGGTGAAGCATTTTGGACCAAGACAATAAAACGGGGGTACACCAAAATGCCCATAAAAAATCACTCATAGCTCTAAAAAATGCGAAATAAATTTTGCCAAAAACCTCAGCTCACGAGCTACAACTTTGTAGTTTTGTATAAAGTCCATGTCGGAGTGGAATCATGCATTAAAATTCGCCCAAAAACATGTGTCTTTTTCTCCTTCTCAAAGTTTTCCAAGTGGGGTCCTTGGTTGTTGAACTTGCATATATTCCAATCGGTGAGGCATGAGGGCATCAGATGGACCCTTAATAATGCTCCATTGAGTCCATGAAAAATTATTATTGAATTTGGTGATGATATGCATGATAACAAGTGTACAAGCTAAGGTGCATGATTATAGTAATAAAATATAAATAATATGTATATAAAATATAAAATTAAAATAAGATAAGATAAGATAATATACAAAAGAGGTATGCTAAAATATATATTGTTATTATTTTCTTACAATAGGTGGAGTGAAAAAATAATATTTAGAATTTTACACAATGGGAAAGGAAAAAGTACACTGTAGTTAACTAGCGTGAAGAAAAAATTGGAATCTCATGGATAAGTAAAATAGAAATATATAAATGAATAAATACACTTTCTTGAGATGTAAATAAATATAAAATTTACAAAAATCATGACACACACTTAGTGAATTAGTAGGTGGGTAGGGAAAAAAATACTCACACCTAGTTACATAAAAGGGGATGGGAAAAAATATGTTTGAAAATAATTTTTTTGTTTTTATAAAATCACACTCTTACTCTTTATGGCCTTTAAAACAAAGGAAAGAAATAGTTACATAAATACTAAGGACAGTAATAATTTTTTGGATCCAACCCTACTTAGGTAATTAGTAAAGGTAGAGTTTTATGGTTAGGACATGCTTTAGAGAACTATACACATTTATGAGCACACCATATCCACTATAGCGTGGTATCACACACATAAAGAAAAATAAGGTATGTACAATCTTTGAGTTAGCACGTGGGTAGAGTTAAAAGGTTAGCAGTGATGGAGTGAGGCTAAAATGTGAAATTTTCAATAGCGAAAAGCAGTTATCATTTAGCCCTCCCCCAAGATGATGGTACATTCATGTACCATCAAAAGGCATTCTTTCCAATGCAAGTGATGCCCGAGTGTTGATGAGATTTGATGTTTCCAAAGAATTGGTTTGTTGTCGCTACCTACTACTTTTGCATGCCTTATGTGTATGAATGTCACAACAAAACATGGCTGATGATGTAGCCTTGGTTTTGTAAACCCTTTGGTAGATTGTGACTCAAGTAGGGATTTAGTCGATAACCATTTACCTTTTTAGAGTGCTTCTTTCCATCCAGATCCATGAGCTCGTAGTAGCTTGAATTAAAGGCCTTATTTACGATGTAGGGACCCTGCCACCTAGTATTGAACTTCACATCAAAGTGATTATCAAGGCAATTGTCATACCTTAACACCAAGTCTCCTTCCTTGATTCCTTTGTCCTTGACCTTCTTATTGAGCTTATCTTTTACTTGCGTGGCTCTGCTTTTGTAGCACTCATAAGCTGCCTCCCGCTTCCATTCTAGCTCTACTAAGGTGAGGAGACGATCCACCCATGCTTCTTCTTCTCCTTGTGCCACCTTTCCATGAAGTCGTATTGTTGGAATGTTGAGCTCGATAGGCTACAAAGCTTCTTGCCCATATACAAGGTGGAAGGGTGTGAAATCCGTAGCTTCCTTATACGTAGTTCGATACGCCCACAATGCTCCATCCAAGAAGTCATCCCATAGCTTGGTCTTGTTCTTTACCATCTTTCAGATGATCCCTGCAATGATTCCATTAGATTTCTCAACCAAGCCATTTGATTGAGGATAGTAGGGGGTGCTATGCCGATGTAGAATGTGAAGCTTATCACAAAATTCTGTGAGCAAACCCTTCCTAAATCTTGGACCATTGTCAGAAACAATTTCCAAAGGTGTTCCAAATCTGCAACAAAGGTGAGTATATACAAACTTGCTCACTGTCCTCTCATCTACGCTTGCCACACTTTGAGCTTCTACCCACCTAGTCATGTAGTCTATGGCCACCAAGATATACAATTTTCCATTTTTAGTCCTAGGTAATGGTCCCATAGAATCAATGCCCCATTTTTCAATTGGACCATTTGCAAGGACTAGTTGACGTGGACCATGCAACAAGTGCTTGTTTCCATTAACTTCACAATTGTGGCAGCTTTTACACCAATGTTGAACATCAATGTGTAAGCTTGGCCAAACATACCCAGCAAGTAAAATCTTTTTTGCAGTGAGTTCTTGTGCAAAATGACCACCACAAGCTTCTTCATGCAAACCTTCCAAAATGGATGGAATCTCCTCCATGGTTGGTATTCTTCTACAAACTTGGTCTTTTCCTCTTTGGTAGAGGGCACCTTCCAAGAATAGATATGAGCTTGCCTTCTCCAGGAGCCTCTGCTTTTGAGCCTTGTGGAAACTCGCCCTCTAGGATATAGCTCACAATGGGAGCCAATGACTCCATCCCTTGGTACATTGGTTGATTTATTGATGTTGCTGCTAGGATGACTTGCACTTCATTCTCATCGCATGCAACTGCCTTTTGGGCAAGCAAATCAGAAACTTCATTTTGTTTCCTAGGAATATGATACAATTGCACTTCTTCAAATTGATTGAAGAGTCTACGGATGGCTTGAACCTTTTCCCTTAGCCTTTCATTTTTACAAGCCCAAATACCAAGAATTTGCTTGACAATAAGAAGCGCATCCCCTTTTACCATGAGATACCGTATCTTTTAAGAGACACACATCTGCAATCCATGGAGTAGTATGTCGTATTCTGCTTCACTGTTGCTCGTGGAATCGGGCAACGTCACATGCTTTTTCATAACAACTTCACCATTTGAATCATGCAAAACAAGTCCTCCCACAGCTTTTCCTGTGGCCTTCCTAAATGCTCCATCAAAAAACAGGGTGAATGCATTAGGTAAATTTTTAGGTGGTGGTAAAGGTAGGGTTTTCACTTCAGGCACTTTGATGTCTCTTTCATGCACTCTATAGGTGAGAATGCCTGCTAATTGTGCACGCACACTATCCTCTACCTTGAAAGAGTATTGGAACTCTTGCAACTCCTTGATCCATTTTGAAATCCTGGTACTTAGAGTCATTTGAGATGACACCCAAGGAAACAAGTTTTCAGTAGCAGTGAGTATGATAAAAGGTTTTGGCAAGAGATACGATCTAAACTTTCTTACTGCAAAGACGAGAGAAAGCATCATAGACTCTAATTCTATGTAGTTCTTTTCAAGTGCATTCATGACCCTGCTAGCAAAGTAGACATGCCGCATCCTAGTGCTATGTAGATCTTGTTGTAACAAAACTGCACCCAATGTTTCCTTACCCACACTGGAGCTGACAAAGAATGTGAATTCCCAACATGGAGGCATAAGTGTTGGTAGTTCTGAAAAAACCATTTTGATACAATAAAAGTACTCTTCAAGCTCATCAGACCATGCAAACTCTACTTGCTGTGTCAACTTTTGAAGGGGGTGAAGTAACTCCGATGCCAAGTGAATGAAGCGTGACATGTACTTCACCTTTTGAATGAATGAGATTACCTCCTTAAGACTCTTTGGTGATAGTAGCTGAATGAGAGCTTTTGCCTTTGCTGGATCCACCTCAATGCCTTTGGAAGAAACCTTGTGACCAAGCAAGATCACTTCATCTTCACCTATGTGACACTTGTCCGGGTTGAGTTGACCTCCCATATCATGTAGCTTCTTTAGGCCTTCTTCTACCTTCTGTGGGTGTAGTGATTTAGAGCTATAGATGCAAAAATCATCTATGAATACTCTAATAGACTTCCCAAATAATTCTTGAAACACCATGTTCATGAAACATTGAAAGGTTGCTGGAGAATTTGTCAAACCAAATGGCATGACTCTAAAAGCAAAACAACCCCAAGGAGTGATGAAGGTTGTTTTCAATTGTTCCTCCAATGCAATACCTATTTGAAATTAACCAGAGTAGCCATCACATACCGTTTACTTTTCTTTACCTGCCACCTCATTAAGAATCTTGTCTTGAAATGGGAGGGAAAAGTGATCCCTTTTTGTTGCCTCATTGAGCGACCGATAATCAACACATACCCTCCACTTTCCATTCTTCTTCGGAGTGACCGCAACTGGAGAGACCCATTAAAAATTCTCTATAGGGTAGATGAATCCTGCTGCTAGAAGCTTTTGTACCTCTTTGAGTAGTGCTTGCTCTTTGATGACGCCTAGACTTCGTAGCTTTTGTGCCTTCGGTTTGATCTCTGGCTTTAGCTCGATCTTGTGCTGAATAGCATCCACTCCTTGTACATCTGTGTAATCATTTAGCAAAAAGCCTTGGAAATTTTCTTAGCATTTGTTTAAAATCCTCTATTTCCTCCCATGTAAGCGTCTTGGACAACATACCATTTATCACTTCTTCATCAAGCACACTTTGGTTCTCTTGGAGGCTTACCTCTTCCAACCCTTGACAACTTGTTTTATTGTTTGGACTAAATTGTACACCCATGACTTCAATGGGTGACTCCTCATCCATAGTGCTTCCGCTACTTTCTTCTTCTGAGTTGTCATCGGTCCAATCATCATAGCTTTCACTTTGAGAAGATTCCTCATGGATCTCTTCTTGACGTTGTTCCTTCATGTCAAAGACAACCTTTTTGTGATTTTCATTCTTGCAGATCAGCTTTCCACTTTCCCAATCCTGCAAAGCTCGCATTCTCATTAGCCAAGGTCTACATTTCCCTTTGTAGACATACCATAGAAATAAACAGCCTTTTTAATGCCAAAAACTTCCACATAAACATTCCTACAAACTCCCAAACACCTAGCCTTGCTATTATTTGCCATTTTCACTTTGATTTCAGGCGTCTCATGGATGTGCATGCCTAGTCCTTGCATAAGTTCTTCTGTCATAATACAAATTTGTGCACCCCCATCCACTAGACCCTTCTTAACTAGTTTTCCCTTGATATAGCAATCTAGCAAAGGTGTAATTTCCTCATCCATTTGTCCCGGGGTGGTCACTTTTTAGAATGTGTATGATATCACGTGAGTTAACTAGAGAGAATTATTAAAAGACCAAAATGTATACTTTTATGTATACATTAGAGGGGGGTGGGGGTTTTTTAAATAGGCTCACAGTGTAATTATAGTATGTATATTGGGGTATTATTAATTACCTCTTGAACGCACGTGATATAGGGATCTTTTGATAAGTGATTGCCCCGGGCCATTTGTGCATGTGCAATTTTGATCACAGGCACATTTTCTTTTGTCCTTCTCTTAGTGCTAAAAATGCCTTTGTTAACTCCCTCCTGACTTGTGGGCACAATGCAAGAATTTGGGCCATGATATGCTTGGACCCTTACCTCTCATGTCCTCCATAAGGTTGTAGGGAGCCATACTATGTCCAAGAGGGAAGGCTTGAAGGTTGATGCGACGTCAAGTCCTCTTGCCCTCCTTGGTTTCTTTTGTTTTCTTTACTCGTCCATGGTCACTTTGTGATGTTACACCTTCCTTTTCCTAACCTTTCTCATGTCCACGTTTGATGCCATTTGATTCAATGTCATTCTCTATGGATTGTGTGACTTCTACAACACTAACATCTGGGTCAGGCAAAGGTGGTACTCCCTCTACTCCTCGTGGTTGAGGTTGAGCAGCATTTGGTCGTTGCAAGAGCATTGGTTGTTGACTAGTGCCTTCACGTGCATTCAATACTCGATAATTCAAGCTAGGCCTCCATGGCTCCCCCCGGGGCCAAGGAAAATTATACATCCCATGCCCAGATTCACCGCAATTTCAACATTGCAAGACTCGCCTTGGTCGTGGCTCTCTCTCCTCGGGCTTCTCGGCTTGTCCCCTTGGACCTATGGCTTGTGCAAGGTGAATTGACATGTTTTTAAAAGATTCATTTAACCTCTCAATGACATCGGCCGTTACCTTCAAAAGCTCCCTTGTCCTCATTGTTGATGTTGGAAGGGAGGGTTCTCTTTGTGTATTTGAACTTTCTCCCTCCTCCAAACACATCATCTTCCTTACCTTTTGGGTTGCCCTACACTCAACATTTGCATGATTTGTTGGTTCTCCTACCTCGACCTTGATCCTTAATGGGGGAATGTGTCCCCCAATGAATCTCTCCTTCTTAAGAAATTCAGCACCATCTCCCGGGTTAGGAAAGCTACGCAACCAAAGAGTCCATAAATGAGTGAACTCTTGTCTATACTCATAATAATCACTTCAATATTTTTGCTTTAGCAAAGTGACACCTCGCTACAATTTTTGGGTGTTAAGAGGTTGGAAAAATCGAGCTTGAAATGCCTCAATTACCCTAGGAAACGCAACCCTTACCTCTTCACTAAGTCCTTGAAACCATGTATCAGCATCACGTCGAAGGACAACTTGAAACATCCCTAACCTTTCATCATCTGTGAAGATACGATTGATGTGTAAGGCCATTCAAAAATCTTCAAGAAACAGATCACGATCCTCTCTAGGTTCCCCAAAGAAAAGAGGATATCCCGACATTTTCCTGTTCACAACCATGATTAGAGTGCACGAAGACTCTTAGAAAGGAACCCTTGACTTCTACCACAAAAGAACCAAAGTGAAGTGATCAAGGAGTGTGGGTGCTGCAGGATTCTCACATTCAAAGACCACAGGTCCTTCGTATCTGATAGAAATCCGTTCCTCCTCGTAAAGCCAAGCGTGAAGCACGTTCCTCCCTCGAGATTCAAAATCAAAAGGTAGCCTATTTATCACACCAAGGAACACTCTAAATCTTTCAAAGTCAAGTCGAGATACTCTTATCTCTGGATAAGAGTCGTCAAATCCCCACTCCAAAAGGATCCTCCAAGTGGAGAGGACCACTTGATTGACTTCTCCTAGCACACAATCTGCTTCGATAAAATAAAAGTCCTCAAATGTTCCTTCTATGTCCAAACTAAAACAATCAAGGTGCAAAAATTCCCCTTGAATAGTGATGTAATCCCTATTTCTAGGAAGCCTTTCAACTATGTTTTGGGCTAGTTCTGAAACTAGTCTTTCCATAGACGTGAGGATTCATGCCTACAAATGAGATGCAAATAGCCTAAATGTTCATGAAATTTTCCTCAATTAGAGTAATATGAAAACATGCACATCAAAAGATATATTATAATCAATGAGTGGTAAGATTACAGGTAGTGGAGATTGTAGAATCTCTCCTAACGCCCCCGCTCCAAACAAGAAAGCTATACGTTGTTGAAAATGAATTTTTCTACTTATGAAAACATTTATCCTAATATTTTGCGTGAAGTCAAATGGATGCACAATGGGTCCATTATTCATTCCTACAAATAACTATGTTATGCTTGGATGGATTCTTTGTAATTGCAAGTATAAAGAGTTGATTTGTACAAACTACTCTCAAGCCTTAAAAAAAATACCTATAGAGATGAGAGAGGTCCTCCATGGGGGCGCTAAAATTGAGGCGGTCCGGGGCAAGCAGCAAGGAAATGGCCTCTAAGCACCACCTAGGCTCCCATGTTGCTCAAATATATATATATATATGGATGGCCAAAAGACCAAACCAAACCCACACAAAACCATGACAAAGGGCACCACCTAACTAGAATGAGTTAGGACATATCAGAACATGAACATCACACTTGAGCTTACACACATCTTTATAAATCATCCCCATCATACATCCTAACATACCAAATGAAGAGGCTTACCTGTGACAACGCATGGAACAAACTCACAAAGGCACTAACACTTGAGCATAAATAGATGCATGCACATACACAATCACAAGTCAATTGATGATTTTGTTACTCTAGTGAGGGATCTTCAATCCAACCTCAACCTAGACCAACAAAGTACCACCAATGCTCAACACCATCATCAACAAAAACTCTCAAAGGAAAATACACAAGTGTTTCCACAAGTAGACGTTTCCAATTGTTGTGGCAAGCTTTAGAAGATTCAAAAAGGAGCATCCATTGGTGAATTGTCAAGTGATTTAGGAGATAATGAGAATATGCGTGCCCAAATCCAATTGTTATAGATAGATAAGTAGACCATACAAATGGAGAGCCTAGCTCTGGCGATTATCTCGACATAAGGACTTGACACAAGGGCTTCCTCACACACTTAAGTAGCTAAAGCTCTTCTTCTCTCAATTGATAAGCCCCCCCAAAGTGATTTAGAAGTGCTCTATTTATAGCATTTCCAAGTGGATTATCTTTAGGCATAAGTATGCTTATTTGTGTGGTTAATTAGGTTTAGGTTTTTTTGAATTCTTTATATGGTGGGACTACTTTGTCTTCTCTATTTACATTGAGTGAGAATAGGGAGAAGATAAATAACTTATAGGGTTGAATGGAGGTGTTTCTATCTAGATGGGGTCTCCATTTTTTTAAAGGTGAAATTGGATGGGAAAATTGCATACAAGTTAGTAGTTAGTGAGTTAGTAGTTATAATATTTACAAGTGAGGCACAACGTGCCAAATGGATAATTTACAAAGAGAATGCTCAAATGAGCATAATAGGAAAAGTGATTTTATGGAATGGTTATATACAAGGATGAGTTTGAAAGGATAAGAAACATGTTACTGCTCGCAACGTCTTGTCGTTTGCGCTCCAATTCTTGATCCGTGGTGAGGTTTTGTCGGCTTGGGTAATTAGGGTGCTTGCGGGAGATTAAGTTGATGAAGAAGATGCACACAATCAGTTTTTTGCTGATTTTTTAGATTTTTTGGAAGAAGAGATCAATCATATCTCTTCATTGATAGTTACTAGGTAGGTAGTTAGGGTAGATGAGTGTTTAAAGCTTTCATGGAAGGTATGTAAGAGTGGAGGTGATAAGGATTAGTTGTACTTAGAGAGGGAGAGAGTGTTTGCAGGTTTGAATAGAATGGAGATGGAAATGAGAGTTTGTGTGGGTGAAGAAGAGAGTGAGGATGAAGCATTTTGGACCAAGATAGAAAAACTGGGGTCCACCAAAATGCCGATAAAAAATCGCTCATAGCTCCAAAAAAATGCGAAATAAATTTTGCCAAAAACCTCAGCTCACGAGCTACAACTTTGTAGTTTTGTGCAAAGTCCTACTCGGAGTGGAATCATGCATGAAAATTCGCCCAAAAACATGTGTCTTTTTCTCCTTCTCAAAGTCTTCCAAGTGGGGTCCTTGGTTGTTGAACTTGCATATATTCCAATCGGTGAGGCATGAGGGCATGAGATGGACCCTTAATAATGCTCCATTAAGTCCATGAAAAATTATTATTAAATTTGGTGATGATATGCATGATAACAAGTGTACAAGCTAAGGTGCATGATTATAGTAATGTCCAAACTATATAAAGACCCTGAGCTAGTCTCAACTCTTTGATCGTTCCTCAATGGAGAACTGAAGTTTGGGCTACCACAATTTGCCCAGATGAATGGACCTGGGGAGGTGCCAATAGAGGAGGAACACTTAGATCCACAACCCAACCTAGATGAGAACCTTGTTATAGAAATACCTATTAACAAGTTGGGACAATACTTTGAGGGTGATGAATCCAATGCGACCATACCAATCACTACTAAGGGATTAACTGTGAAGGGAATCCTTGATGGTGGTGTTGGGGTTAGCATTGTGACTAAAAATTGCTGGGAAACTATGGGAAGACCTCCCCTTGCGATCACAACCATAGTAGTGAAGATAGACAATGGGTCTATTGTTAAACCTATTGGGATGCTAGAAGATCTCAAGATCAAGGTCTTTGGACATAAAATAAGAATTACCTTCATTGTTATGGATTTATCCAAACACACTATGGCATCAGAGATGATCTTAGGACGTCCTTTCATGAGGGAAGCAAAAATGGTGCATGACTGGTCTAAAAACCATGTCTACCTGCAGTTCCAAGATTCTGTCATTAGAGTGGATCTTGTGACTGGTGAGCACATCCTCTAGGAAACAGGTTTATAATTGATCATAGATCTGACACCATAGTTCACTTGGCCCCATTGTTGTATTGTTATACGTGCACAACGGACACTGATGTTGGGGAAGATTCTCCTTATATGGATGTACTACCTGGGATGATTGAGTCGGACAATGTGGATTGGGTCCACCTAGCAGCAACCATAGACACTTGGGGAAATAGGGGGACGACCTAGGTAACACCTGAGGGGGATGAAATGCCACCACTCGTACCCTTAAATATGCTAGAAGCAATGCGTATAGCTTTTGATGACCTACAAGATGAAGGTTTGACTGGCATTGGAACCAGTAGTTCCTCACAAGACTATAGCCCACACGATTTGGTGTCAAAATCATCAATTGAAATTGACTCTGAGGACAAAGAATATGGGTTAAATCTTAGTGCAAATGTGGGGGCAAACCATTCAGGGCCCAGTGGTACCCCAGATGACAATCTATCCAAGGGAGCCGAAGACACAAGAAGCGATTCATTTAGTGACTCTTCACTAGAGATCTGTTGTAATAAAAAATTAGACAAGAAGAGTAAGAGATATAAGAGGCAAAGATATCAAGCAAATGTGCGTGCTAAAATAAATAAAAATAAATCTACTGCAGAATGGCTTACTAATATAGGGGCACGTGATGCTCATTGGAAGTTCATAGATAACTGGGGTGAATACCTTGAAAGCGTAATGTGGTGTAGTCCACAACCCATTGACATCACACAACTAGAGGCTACAGAGAAGCCAAAGTTGAGCCGTACTATAAGGAGAAGACAAAATCTAGAGCTAGCTCAACAACAAAAGGAATCGGAAGTGAAATCACAGAACAACAAGACCCCATAGACGTACACCGTGCACCTAAACATTTCAAGTCCTACACCACAGAGGAACGTAAGGTTGTGTATACAAAAGATCAAAGAAAACCTATCGATGGGAGCAATGGAGTCTATGACGGTCCAATGATAGTTAAGGAAATAGAGTTAGTAGACCCAGGAGAAGAGTCCAAACCTGTTTTCATTGCCGAAGATCTGACAGAGACTGAGGAGTGTGTACTTAAAGAACTTCTCAAGGAGTTCAGGGATATATTTGCATGGACATATCATGATATGAAATGTGTTCCACCTTCCGTGGTGCAACACACAATCCCCATGAATAGCATGGCTAAAACAGTTCAGCAAAATGACCCTACCCAATGAATCCTAAATATGCAAAAGTTGTTCAAGAAGAGATTGAAAATCTTGTGGAATGTGGATTCATATACCCTATTGAGCACTCAGAATGGGTGTCTCCAATAGTGATTGTGCCAAAAAAGATTGGGAAACTTAGAGCGTGCGTGGATCTCAAGAAGGTCAATGACGCCACTATGAGGGACCATTACCCCTTGCCATATTCAGAACATGTGCTTGAAAGAGTTGCAAGGAAGAAAGATTATATCTTTTTAGATGGGTACTCTGACTACAATCAAATCACAATTGCACTGCAGGACCAAGCTAAAACAGACTTTATAACCAAATTTGGAGTGTTCGCATTTTGTGTTATGGCTTTTGGCCTAACCACTACCCCTGCTACCTTTCAAAGATTAATAAACACTGCTTTTAGAGAATATTTGTTGAGGGAGTTTTGTGAAGCTTTCTTAGATGACCTTTGTGTTTATTCCTCTCGGAAAGAACATCTACCATGCTTACGAAACATGTTTGAGAAGTGTAGATTGTATCTCATCTCCTTAAACCCTTTCAAATGCCAATTTTGGGTTAAACATGGAGTCATTTTGGGCATATAGTGTCCAAAAATGGGATTTCCATAGATGAGAGCAAAATTAAAGCCATTGTTGAATTACCACCACCTACAAACTATAAAGGAGTTCAAAGGTTCATGGGCCATGTTGGTTATTACCGACGGTTTATTTTAAACTTTGTTGAGATAGCTCGTCCTTTGTACAAGCTTCTTATTGAGTTCCACTGGACTACATAGTGTGACCATACTTATGAGTCATTGAAAAAGACCTTGACTAGCGCTCCTATTCTATGAGTGTCCGATTGGAATGTAATTTTCCATGTGCATATTGATGCATCGAACTTTGCTATTGGGTGTGTTCTAGCTCAACCAGGAGAACATAAACTGAACTACCCCATTAGCTTTTCAAGTTGTCAATTGAATGATGCCGAGAGAAACTACACCATTACAGAGCGAGAAGGTTTAGGTATGATTTATGCAGTGAAGAAATTTCGCTACTACCTTCTGGCAACAAGTTTGTGTTCTATGTTGACCATCAAGCCTTGTTGTATCTAGTAAATAAACCTTGTTCCACGAGAATAATTACACGATAATTGTTAATTCTCCTTGAGTTTGATTTTATCGTTGTGGTGAGACTTGGTAAAAGACATGTCATGGCGGATCATTTGTCTCACATACCCAATGGTGAAACTCCTACTGGAGTCGATGATGAGTTTCCCGATACTTCTCCGTTCCTAGTCAAAACCATACCTGAATGGAGTGAGAAGATTGTGAACTTTCTAGTTGATGGTTTTCCACCCAAAGAGCTTCGGAAAGACGTACATAGCTCAAAAATTGTTAAAAGAATGTGAACCTTAATCTCTCATTGTAGGAACTCTCTACAGGCTAGGGAAGGATGATATTCTTAGACGTTGTGCCCGTGAGGATGAGTATTTATACATATTGTAAGAAGCCCACATGGGTATAGCCGGAGGCATTTCTTAGGGGAACTAACAGCTAGAAAGGTATTGCAATCAGGCTGTTGGTGGCCTACCTTATTCAAGGATGCATCACTTTTTGCAAAAGGATGTGATGAATGCCAACGTTACAAGATCACACAACAAAAGGATAGGATGCCCTTACATCCTGTTAAAGTGACTCACCCATTTGAAAAATGGGGTTTGGACTTTGTAGGCCCAATTAGTATGGCAGTTTGTAGCACTCAATCTCGATATATTATCATTGCCACTGATTATGTGACAAAGTGGGTGGAAGCCAGGACGACATGTAAGGCCGATGCAAAATCAACTGCCAAGTTTCTCTTTGAGAACATTATTACAAGATTTGGTTGTCCCTTTGAGGTTGTGAGTGACAAAGGTACTCATTTTATAAATGGAGTAATAAAAGAACTCACTACCAACTTTATGATAGCTCACCATAAGACCACACCTTATTATCCACAAGAAGATGGCCAAGCTGAGAGCACCAACAAGACCTTAATCTCTATCTTGACCAAAATGATGGAAGATCATCGGCACAGATTGGGATTTAAAGCTTACATCAGCTCTATGGGCTTATCATACTGCATACAAATTTGCCATTATCTGCACACCATTCAAGATGGTGTATGGCTAAGAAGTGGTTATTCCATGGGAGTTTGCCGTTCCTAGTCTTCGAGTAGCTTCTCAAGAAGGTTGGGATGGTAACCCCTTAGTTGAGCGATTATTTATCCTTGAAAGGCTAGATGAAGAGAGGCAATTAGCTGTGCAAAATGCACTTGTGGAGAAAGATAGGAGGAAGAAATGGTTTGACCGTCATCCAAAGAACAAAGATATCAATGTTGGTGATAAAGTTCTTATGTATGGAGTGCGTAATGGAAAGAAAAAGTTGAAATATGCGGGAAAAGGACCATATAGAGTATGTGAGATCACCCCACAAGGAACCATTTGTGTGGAGACTCTTGATGGAGTTGAAACCATTGGATTCCTCAATGGGAGAAAATTTAAAAGATAATATGATCCTTTAAGCCAAGAGAAGCTACGTGCCATCCATACAAAAAAGGCAGCCAAGGCACAAATAGAATTGGAGAAGATACAAGCTCAAGCTGAGGCTAAGGAGCGACAACAACGCATAAGACGAAAACGAGAGGCTAACCTTGGAGTCACAAATGCATTCCACGTTGAAATCGACGAGGATTGGTTGGACTCTCACACACCTCTATTATACCCTATTGAGCTAAACAACACCTATGGAAAAGTGCTATATAACGCCTTATTGGACACGGGTGCTAAATATAATCTGCTATCATATGGGGTGTGGTGTCAGTTAGGGAAGCCACCTCTATCTGAGAGTATTATCCAAGTCAAGGGTGTCAACAAGAAAAAAACTGCGGTTTTTGGAACCTGGCACACTTTTGTCAGTTATGACAATGGGGTTGTATCTCAAGACTTTTTGGTCATGCCTGTTGGAACTATGGAGGGTAATATAAACCTAGGACGCACGTGGATGATAGCCACCAAATGCACTATCGATTGGGGGACAGGGGGTGTCACAACATAGAAACCAACTCTTAGCCCTACCACTCAAGCCATAGTCCCTGAGATATTGCCTCTTAAGGAAATAAAACCCAAAACATTGCATGTCCAAGAGGTTGAACCATATGTCCCCATAGCCCAACTCTCTAGAGCTTCAACTGATGTAGTTGAAATAAAGCTTGAGACACACAAAACCCATCCCAATATAGCAAAGAAAACATACAAGTGGGTCCCTAAAGCTTCTTTAGCAACCATAGCCAGTCCTAAAAGATAGGATCCTGCTAAGAGACGTTCCATTCACCCCAAGAAATGTAAAGAAACATTGCGTTGGATTCCTAAAAAAACTATTGGAAGCCCAAGGCTACTATGAAGGAAATGATCAAATCTGGGTGCCAAAACGTAAAGTGCACTCTTACTTGTCACCGGGCCCATGTGAGCTCAATCCTGTGGTTCCAAAACAAATTGAAGATCGCGAAAAGGAAAAAATCACGGAATGCTACACACCTGCTCCAGAGCTAGTTTGGGTACCAAAGAAAGAACGATTTGTTCCACCTAGCTTAGGAGCAGGGAAATCAAATGAAGCTTCTTGCTCTTTCTGTAGTTCCTATGTAGAAGTGAAAACTTTGACACAACCTCCAGCTACCATTGTACATATCCATACAAGCAAGAAAGAGTTTGCACCTCCCATTGTAAGTTCACCACCTACAACAATGTTGCAAATAAAATCATGGGAGCGAACCTTACCACCCTTGCAACTAGATGAAACGCATAGGGTGGTCGAAAACTGTTGGTTAAAGCCTTCACCTATAACAACTTGGGACAACTGGTTTCAAAAGGTGATGACATCATTCCAAAAGGTATGATCTACCTAAGGAAGGGGGGGGTGTTTGCTGACATCCATCATTCACTTGCTTCCCTCTCAACCTTCCTCCCTGACCTCTTAATCTCCAATCTTAGGGAATGTATATATAAAGCCTTATACTCACAAAAACAAGAGAAAAAAAAGTAGAAGAGCAAGAGCCATAACACAAAATCATAAAAACACATTATGCACAAGAACACAACCCTTGTAATATTTACACTCTAACCATCATCTATTTGCGTGTACAGATATGGCTAGTACGCTAGAGTCATCCACTCCTGCCTTTGGTGAGAGGTACTCTTGTTACTTTTCACAAATGTTTCACATGGTCTTTTCGGTGCTTGCCTGTGAATGGGATTTGGTAGGTATGATAGCATGTGAGAGGAATTTCGAGGAGTTAGAATGGATGATACGTCTCTTGACCACGACTGATCCATACTTAGTAGAGAGTGTATCTCCCATTGCACAAGCCTATCCTTTTGACCAAGGTGACTATAGGCGTGTAGTGACCTTCTTAGTAAACATTGGTGCCTCTGATGATGAAGAAGATTTACATGATTATACGGATGGCACATATGGTCTCACAGATGATGACTTTGTTTTTCTCGATGAAGAGGATAGGGGTTTAGCCTTAGGGTTTCCCCCCAATCTCTACAATATCCTATTCCCTTGAATCTCTAGGGGGAGTGCAAATAATTACGTTAGGGTTCCTTATGTTTTTTTGTTGTGTTCAAGAAGTGTGGATACCTTTTCCCACTGATGTGCCTCCTACAGGTATTTTTCCTAGCGTGTACAAAAAAGTGTTGTTGTTATTAGGATTTGGACCTTCATGGAATCTTTATCTTGTTCACACTTCAAATCAAGCACAACCATCAACACAAATAGGTGTTTCTTGTCCATTAACATTGCCCCTTATCTTTTTTCATCCATGTTTGTTTGCTTTAATTGTGATTGGTAGCATAATATTCAACACATCTTCTTAGTACCAAACATTAAATTCAATGTAATCTTTTGTCATAATCACTTGTCTAGGTTTAAACATCAAGCAGTCTGACTAAGCTAGTTTGATCAAGCAGTATGACTAAGCTAGTTTGTTTGACCAAGCTAGGCGTTAGAGATCTTCTCTTAATACCATGGGGAATTCCTTCCTAATTATCAATGGTTACTTAGGTTCTTAATCCGATTTAGGCTGCATTTCTAGTGGGCTTAGTCCCTGTTGACCTTTAGCTTAAGTATTATAAAGGGACTTTACTAGTGTAATGAGCCTAGGGAGGGAACAGTGTTATATGACCCCCCAAAGTTACAAAATTAAAATGCTGAAAACAAACAAACAAAAATCAAAGTGCCACAATCTAAAATCTTAAGCTGAAAGAGAAACCTCGGCTTGATTTGGTACTTCACTCACATGTATCGCCTATGGTAATAGAGCCCTAGAGGTTCCCAATGTGGGCGCTTTTCTTTGAAAAGAAAAAAACCCAAGGCATACAAAATAAGCACACACATCAAAATTGAATCACTGTGAAAAGACTTTGGGGGGTCAAAGAAAAGAAAATAAGTCATGCGATGATTTCATGAGAAATTCCTTTTATTGTAGCTTAACTAAAAGGTCTTCTAGGTATAGCCTCTAGTCAGCCCTTGGACATGAAATACTTGGCTCTCGCAATTAAACAACTTAATTGACTAGAGAAAATTCAGAAGCTTGCCCATGATATTAATAGTCGATCTTTAGTGCCTTTCGATCGTTAAATTAGCGACCCTAGACTTGTTTAATTTTTTACCTTTACAACTGTTTATGCGTTTGATTATATTGCAATTTAATGTTTATTGCTCACAAATGGTTTAGAATTATGCTACCAATAAATTTGTCTGCCTAAAGCTGCATATGCTTTTTAATTGTATATGAAAATGCAATTACTGTGCCAATGTTGTTTGATTTTGTAGTGACTGAAGAAGGCTAAGGACATTCATCTCAAATGCTCTTCCACCTCAACGAACGAGCTTCAACTCAATAGCTTCCGAGGACGGAATCTACATCAAGAAGGGGGGCATGTTAACCCTCACGCACATCCCTATCACCTACGACAGATGCTGTATTATTTATTCGGTAGATTCAGGTACCGGGCTTGTCGGTCCAATAGGAAAAGGGTAAGAGTGATCGCCAATGAGAGGCGCACTCTAACTGGAAGATTCAAGGGATTAGTTGGCTAAGCATGGGCACCCAAGTGTGAATGGGATGAGCTCATATAAAAGTCAACTAAACCTAAAATTCACTCATTCTCTCATTTGTGCAATTGAAGAGTTCTCTTGCTCCATCTCCATCTTCTTCTTCTTCATCTCCTTGTGTACGTGTGTATGTGTGTGTGTGTGTGTGTGTGTGTGTGTGTGTGTGTGTGAGAGAGAGAGAGAGAGAGAGAGAGAGAGAGAGAGAGAGAGAGAGAGAGAGAGAGAGAGAGAGAGAGAGAGAGAGAGTGCGATTGAGCATTTTGGCTGCACGACGGCGGCGAGGCGGTTGAGCATGGCGTAGCGGCGTCTCCCTCTTCTTCGCGGCAAGGAATCCTCCAAGATAGCAAGCGTAGAGCGGTGAGTGACACACCGTCGTCGTCTTTGAGCTTACTAGTTTAGGCTAGTTGCATGCTTGGAACCATCTGTGGCTCACACAGAGTGTATTGGCAAGTTCCTTGCATTGGCACGCGCAACATACGCGCACAAGTATGCCGATGCATCTACATGGACATGGAAGATCTTGTTCCAATGGAATGAGATTTCAAAATTGGATCAAAAATCAATCTCTTCTTGAATTGTTGAAATGATTTCTCACATTCTTCATTCCACTCAAATTTTGTGATGAGATCATAGAGAGGTTTTGCAACAACAATATATATGTAGATAAACCTTTGATAATAGCCGCAATGATCCATGGAGCTTCTCTCACTTTGTTTGATGTCAAAAGAGAAACAATCACCTCTATCTTCTCAAGATTTGTGGAAATGTCATTTTTAGACATAATGTGTCCTAAAATCTTGCCTTGCCTTACCATGAAGTCACATTTTCCAGTGTTTAGACAAATACGCTAAACACTACACTACTCAAATATCTTCTTCAAGTGCTCAACATGTTCTTCTCTTTGTAGAGAATGCACACACAAATCGTCCATATAGATATCTAAGAATTGTCTTAGATATTCCTTGAATGCATGATGAAAGTGTGAGCTTTATCCTAAGTGTGAGTCAAAGAGAGAAGAGTACAATTATCCCACATGCTGTGGAGCAAGCTTGTAGAGCTACTTAAAGCTCATTTCATGAATGAATAAATAGAACTCTATTTTGCACTACATGCTTGTCTATGGTGATCTTGTGCTAAGCTAAGTCAATACTCAAGATTGTGTTTATGAGTCCAAGCTAACTCTATCTTGGAACCTAATTCACCTGAGTGATAATCTTGCTTACACACACACTCACACACACTTGCACTATATTTCTCTTTCATCCACCCTAGCTAGCACGATCTCATTCCTAACAAGTGGTATCAAAGAATTAGGTTATGCTAGCTAGATTTATTACTATGCATTTGTGTGTTAGTGTAATTACCGTTCCTTAAATATCATTAGCAAGATCTATTAAGTTTTTCTACTCTCTAATCAATTTAAGACTAAGCTATGTGTGGGCAAGTTCATGGTGAAAGTCCATTGAGCCACTACCCTCCATAGCTAGGTCAAGCTTGATTAAGAGTCGTAGGATTTTTGCATTCATTTTTAGGTTGCACTTAGTGCCAAATTTTTACTAATTTTCACCTTCAATTAATTTCATCAAACTTGCTTTCTTGTTGCATTGGTCACCTCATCACAAAGCACTCGACACAATCTCTCCATAAAACCTTCAAGTGCTCTATTCCGACATCGGAAGCTCATGCAATTGGATTTCCCGATTTAGGTGTGTGCATTTTGTGTCTCTAGTAGCAAACACATAACCTAAGTGTGTGTGTGGGGGGGGGGGAACCAAATTTTTTATTATAAAAAAGGTGAGTTAATTGGTAGGCTGCCCAGTGCTAGTTGTTTTAAGCTTGGTCAAAGGCGCACTCAATCACATTTTATAAACCCTTTGGCATTCGTGTTCTAGTGCACACCTGTGACTACTAGCCTATTTTGTACTATTGTGTCTTGTCAGCTACCCACACAAATCTCTGGCATGCATACAATTGATTGTCGCTCCTACACCTCATCAAAAACTAGCACGCATGCTCGATGCTCACTAGCCTTGTTGAGTCGCTGCCTCAGTACTATCATTGCATAGCACTTCCACGTTGCCATCTCTGTCCGTGATGTCAGCACTGACCTCCACTGCTCCAACTAGCTTGCGGCCTGCAACAACTAGCTATTTGTTGCACCTTAATCTATCGACCCAATTTTTGTTGCACATCAATACGGAATTGTGTGCTACAAGAGGCCGCCCAGTGCCTATGACTTATTGCATGGATCTTCACCTGCCCACCTCTGCCACCCGCACTATTTTCCTCACCTACTGTCGACCCCATCCGACCCTTTTTGTGCCTTTCCTATCAACTATCGACTCATCAACAGCCCGTGCTATACTCAAGCCGCACACGCTACTTTGTCGAACTGCCCATTTTGCTTACTGATGCCACGTGCCCGTCCTCGTCACCTGCTGCCTTCCTAAACTCAATTAAATTGAGTATTTTTCAGCTTCAAGCTCACGCCACGGCCCTATCCGGTGCCCTGTCCCATGAAGATTAAAAGCCTTGAAAAATTTAAACTTATCACCCCTTGGTGGCAGATCACTCCCTCCAAGAGCCTCGGCCAAGGACTCAAGAGCCAAGAGAAAATTCCCGTAGTAGCAGTAAAGAAACAAAGGCCTTCCCTCAAGGTCCTAGAAAGTAATTTTGGTGCGAGGGCCAATAGAATTAAAGTCAGTCTCAAAAGACAACTTAAAAAAATCATTATGACTAAAGGGGAGTACATTGCTAGCCTAGTAAATAGGCTTAAGAACATTTTCACGCTGCTCACTTACATCCAAGTCGAAGTACTAGAAGACGACAAAGTGGCCAATGCACTATTAAGTGCACTTCCACCTTCTTATGACGACTAAGTCACAATTCTTGAAGAAAAAGAACCCGATCCACCTTTCCAAGATGTCATCAACTCAATCTCAGAAGAAGAAAGAAAACAAAAAGGATCATTAACCTCATCAAGAAAGGCTTTTGTCACGACATCCTCAAGGGGATTACATTCACCGTCAACATCATCAACTCGAAGAAAGTGTTACGAATGTGGAAGAATGGGAACGTAGCAATAGACTGCTACACAAACAAACCTTGCAACAAATGCGGTAAGAATGGACACCCTCCTTCTTGATGCTACTCAAATGGAGGCAGTAGAAGTGGAAAAAGCAGCAATAGCAGAAGCAACAACAAAAGCTACAAAGGATCAGCTCACATGGTAGAAGACAAAAAAGACGAAAGCGAGAACAACCTTGTCTTTTATGAAGATGTACTTTGAAGATGCAGCCTCTCTACTTGTAGGGGAGGACTCTTATTTTCATGTGTGGATATTGTTTTCCTGTGTGGATATTATCATCCTATGTGAATTTTGTCAGCTTGTGTGGATTTTACCATCCTGTGTGGATATCAACTTACCATCCTGTGTGGATATTGCATCTTCGATACTTAATCATAGTCCAAACCTCAAGGGGAGGATTGTAAAGTGTGAGCTTTGTCCTAAAGTAGTGTGAGTCAAGGACAGAAGAGTGGAATTATCCCACATGGTGTAGAGCTACTTAAACATGAATGAATAAACAAAACTCTATTTTGCACTACATGCTTGTCTATGGTGAGCTTGTGCTAAACTAAGTCAATACTCAAGATTGTGTTTATGAGTCCAAGCTAATTCTATCTTGGAACCTAAATCAATTGAGTGATAGTCTTGTTTACAAACACAAACACTTACACACTTGCAGACTTGCACTATGTTTCTCTTTCATCCATCCTAGCTAGCACGATCCCATTCCTAACACATGACTCATCCGTATTTCGAATGGAGCAGGTGCATTGGTTAAACCAAATGGTATCACCATATAAGAAAATATGCCCCATTCTATTGCAAAAGTTATCTTGTGCTAGTCTTGTAGCTTTATTGTGATCTCATTATAACCCAAAAAGCCATCAAGAAAGCTGTAAGCTTCCTTGCCCTCTTCTCTCTCAATTTCATGATTTGTGATGGGTAAGGGATAGTTGTCTCTTATCATGGCAGTATTTACATGTTTGAGATTCACACACACTTGTAATTTACTATTCTTTTGGGCACTATCACTATCGGTGATACCCACTCCGTGTGCTCAATATCGTAGAAAAACTCTGCTTCTTTAAGATTATCTATCTCCTCTTTGATTTTATTCATAATTTTTTTATTATAAGTATAGAGATGTTGTCTATGTGGATTAGTATTTCTCTTTAGGGTTATCATATGCCGATAAATGCTTGGGTCTACTCCCTTAAGATCTTTATATGACCAAGAAAACACATCTCTATATTGCTTCAAAGTAGCCATCAGAATCTTCTCTTCCTCCTCTGTGAGATCCATGGCTATGTACGCCGGTCTTGATTCTTCTCTTGGTTTAGCTAAGTTCATTCTATTTGCATTTTCAAGACTATCGTAGGATGTACCAGGTTCTTGAGGTTCCCTCATTGGTTTTTGAAGCATTATTCGTCGGTCTTGGATGGTGTAGTTTTTTATAGTGAGAGGGTACGTCAAAGTTTTCCATGTTGGAATCCTCTTCGCTTTTCATCTCAGTTGTCTAAACCTCTTTTGATGCCTATTTTAACTTTTGGTATTCACTTTTTTGTTCAATTTTGAAAATTTTGGAGATGTTTTGAATGTTTCCGTGGGTTTTTTGCTTTGCTTCTTTGGATTTGCCCGAAAAGTTGTTAATTTCAATGGTTTTTTGGTGATTTGGTCTTAAACACAATCATCTGCTCCTAGAGCATGAGATACTGCATTTTGGTCATCAATCTAGGCATTGGTTTCTTAAACGAATTTCGTTGTTTTCTTGCTTATCGCATTTGATATCTCTTTTTTCTCCTCAATCTTTGGTTAGAAAACTTGTAGAGATTGGCTCTTCTTGTTTTTGTGCATTTTTGTTTTCTGAGATTCCTCAGAGCTCGTCTTTAGTGTCGTTCCCTAAGTCATTACTTTGCAAATCATGGAACTCTTCCTCATTATCATCTCTAAGATCTTGCACAAAAATTTGTCTACTATTCGTTTGTAATTGATTGTTTCATTGGTTTCGATCTTTTGGTTCCAAGATAGCACTTACCATCTGGAAGGGCATTATGTGATAACCATCTTTGTTGCAAAATGTCGTGGGGTGTTTCTTGTTTATGCACACATTTAAAAAATCCATTATTTGCTCCCATCCAAAGGGTTCAAATGACTCCTCTGAAAACGGCTCTTTGATATAGTAGCTGTCTTTGATCGAGCACTCTAAGATACAATCTTCCTGTTTTAGGCTTCCACACTCTGATGCTTCGCATATCCAAACTAGGAAACTGTATTTTGAAATCCGTATTTACACCAAAATCTTCCACTGGGATTTGTTCTATAGCTCAATAACTATGGTCCTTTGTGTTGACCCTTGTTGTGACACCCTTATGCCATAAGTAGAGATAATCATAGCCCTAATTTTGAATCATTTTGAGTTGATGCATGAATGGTCGTTCCAAAATAACCTCAAAGTTTTTTCTCTTTTCAAAGTCTACTACTGCAAATGTGTGCTTGTTCTCATTCCACTAGAAGATAGAATAATATGATTAAGCATTCCGAAGGGTCTCTTTGCAAATCCATCTGCTAGTTGCAACTTTATACGTGTTTTTTTGAGAGATGGTTTTTTCCACTCCTCCTAGATTTCCTTTGTAGAAAAAGATACCCCTCCCTCCCACTTTCCAGTATTGCTATCATCTTAACTCCCTTGTGCTCAAGTGGTAAGGTGGTGTTTCCCTCTTCTCCTTTGCAATAGTCGCCTACCTTATTCACTGGTACATACTTTGCTTTGGGTTTCTCTGGCTGAGTTGTTTTATTGATTTTATCTGTAAGTTTTTCCTATGGAGGGATTTTTAGCCTTATTTTTGTCCCCATAAATGTGGTTTTATTTTTAGAAGTTTTACGAGAGTAATGGTGCATCTTGTAGGGGACGACATCAGATTGTGTATTATTTTTATGTCTGTCATCTTTGGAATTGGATTCTATTAAGATGACACAATTGTCACCTGGAATTTTGTCTTGTGTTCCCCTATAAAGGAGGGTAAAGTCATTAAAGTTGTCAGCTCACTCTCTATGGATGATTCTATCCTTATATCTTTGTGGAATGATTGTATATCTCCAGAATAGATATCATGGTCCATGTTTATCTCTGAAAATGGTATTGGCTGTAGCGTAGCACTTCCCTATTTTTTGTTTTCGATCATCTCCCATAATGATTGTGGCCATAGCTTATCTACTTCAAGAATTGACGGTATCTCATGAGATTTTGCCTCATCCATAGTATTTGCAACAACTCTTGTATCCAATGGTTCCTTGTTTGGTTTGGTTCGTTCTCCATTTTTTTTTTCTTCTAAGGTACTTGTGCTCTCTTTTTCTAGAACATGCACAACTTGCCCATGAATTTTCAATGTTTCCGTCTACATTAGAGCTTATAAAGTTATCTCTATGAGGCTTTTGTACATTTCCAGTTTGTTTCTATTTCAAGACGTGGACAAGTCAACGTTCTTTGTTTCAATATTTGATTGTTCTTTAGCCTTCCCTCGTAGGCTTGCAGCATAACATCTAAGTGCTTGTTCACTTTTTGAACCAAGACTAAACCTCCTGATACTGTTTTTGGTGCTTTTGTTCCCTTGGAGTTCTCCTTCTTTTCTTGTTCACATTGGAGTTGTTCCTTCATTTGGTTTTTCTCATTCTCCAAGGCCGTCTTTTCCTTCAACCTCTTTGCTTTCATTCTGTCTCATTTTGCTTTCCATGATTTTCGTTGAGTCCTCACTGACCCACTTTCAAACTTAGTTTGTTCTAGAAGTTTTAGCTCATCTACCATTGGTTTAATTTTGGTTTCTTCCTGCGCTTGAGCTCTAGTCACCACTTTTAGGAACTGTTGGCTCTGACTCAGATTTGCTTGAACAAGGTAAGATGACAATAACATTCATTGTCGCTTTTTTCTTGTTGTCTAGATTCTTACACAATGTTGGATGAGGTTATTTATTGCATATCTATCACAGATTTCAAAGATTTTTTTTTGCTACCCCTTGCTAGGATAGACTCGAGCCCAATGGTCACCTCCATATTTATAGCATAGACCTTTCGATTGGGCAACGGTTGGTGCCCCCATTGGATGTCCAGTTCTATGAGGATATCCTCTAGGATTATAGTTTTGATTTACTGTGAGGATGAATGTATTTTCATCGTTGTGGATTGGTTTCTTGATATTTGAGCCACAAAGGTTTTGTAGATTCATTTGTGCTTGCCCAACATGGACTATCCTTGATGGACTATCCTTGATGGCATATGCTACTCCCTCTGTCTCTCTCCCATGAGTTTTTGAAGGCTCCTCGCAACAATAAAACTTTGGTGGCATCATTGGTATACTCATGAGTGGTATCCAACAATGGCTTGATTGTCTTGAGCCAATGTTAGATGTTGGCCTAACATAGGTTGCCACTTGTCTCCTCCTTGTCTTGCAATGTTGTGTCATATCTGGCACCTCAGAGGTGGTGGAAGTTGTTGCACCGTTGGAGTTCTGTATGGACTTTACTTGACAAAATTCCAGTTTATAAAAGCACTAATTTGTGTTGTGGTTTGTGTATTTCCGCTCAATGGTACACCACCTCAATACTCTTGGATCATTTACTGCTTATAATTATTGTGGTCACAAATTGGGATTTTGTCGTTACGTTTGATTCATCCTATGAATCACCTCCTTAACTACTTGATCAATATTTTGTGTGATTGAAATAGGAGCACTAATTTTTGTAGATGACTTTCTAATGGTAGAAGAGGTGTTTCTTGTGGTTGTGTTGGCATCTTTCATTACCTCTCTGTGCGTCTTGTAGTTGTCAACTCGGTACAAGGCTTCTCTAGTGGCTTTCTCAAATGAGGTGCATGATTACAAGTGCAGATCCTTTTTGAGAGTTTCATTTCTCAAGCCTTCTATGAAGAGGACCAATAGTCAATCATCTTGCGATAGCTCTCATGCAAGACATCTCTCAATATACTGTTTGAAGCAAAGTTCACCTTTTTGTTCTCCTTTTGCTTAAATCATAAATTTCGGAGACCGTGTTGTGCTTGATTCCTCTCTTAGAGAATTCCTCGGCAAACTCCCGCAAGAGTTGATCGATATTTAGGAAATTTTGACTACTCAAAAGGTTAGAACCATGTCAACTCGATTCCTTCCAAGGTCAACCCATATCCTTCATATTGCGTATGGAAATGATCAACTTAGTTTGCTCTTAAGACTTACTTAAAGAGTGAAACATGCACACAAGGATTTCTTGATGCATTGTACTTTTTGAGCACACACTTCTCCACTTGAGATGGTCCCATTCTTTGCATTTTTGCTACCATTGTCATCATTTTAGGCTCTTCTACTACAACATCTCTTGCCTCATACCCACCTAAGTTGCATTGTACATTATATGATGTATGTATAATATGCTTTAAATGGATGTATTATACACACCTATCTTTATTTGGTCGTATTATACGGTGTGACATCAGAAAAAACACCGCATCGTATAATTTCTTAGAATTTTGATCCAAATATTATTTCGATCAAAATATAAATATTTCAGCTAAAATAAATATCTTGATGGAAATATAGCCCTCTATAGACCATGAAGACAGACCGTTTTCCTCATTCTATTGATCTCTCTTCCTCCTTTTCTCATCTATAGGTGAGCTTTACAATAGCAAAAAAAAAATCATTTTAAATTTAGTTATATGGTTTTTAGTAAAACCTTACAAAAAATTTAGGTAGATTAAATAATAATTTCTTGCTTTGTGTAGAGGTATTCTTAGACCTAGAAGAGATTTAGATAAATAGTGAATTTTGATTGCTTACCATGTGTAGAGTTACATTCACAATTGGAGGTAATTTAGGTAGGTTTTTTAAAGATATCTTGCTTTGTGTAGAGTTTACTCACGCTTGTAAGTTATTGAGATAGATTAAGCAATTTATTTATCATGATTCAGGTATAGAGTGAAAGCTCACACCTGAAAAAAATTTATTTTTGGTATTTATAATTTAAAGAGGTTGAAAATTTATGTGTTTTTTTTAAATGTTGATGAATAAAGTAATGTAAATGGTATTAGAGTTCGATTTTAGATGTGTATTTAGTAATTAGTCATGTTTGAGTTTGCAGATTTTAAGAAGATGGTGAAAGGATATGAGTGGAACTATGTAGATGAATTGGTCAGTGGAAAGACTACATCAAAAGTTGAGGTGTAAGACTTGCGGCCATAACTTTAGCAAAAATTCTCACAGGATAAAAAAACATGTGTTCAAAATTCCTGGAAATGTGACAGCTTACAAAACCCCCCTAATAGATATTGAAGAATTTTTTTTTGAGTGGGCGTTCAGGGAAAAGAAAGTACATCATGAGGGGAAAAAAAAAGGAGGTCCCAAAATGATGGCTCCATCTATGGCTAGGGATGTGGAGATGACACTCAAGAATGATCAAAACCTTTCCTTGACCTCTGCTCAAGGTCAAGGAGGGTGTCATTCATCCATTTTTGGGGCTTGTAGCTCTAATCCTACCGCAATATTTGCTAGCAGAAGCCAAAGCGAAGCATGGATTGGAGGAGAACCTGCACCAAGTGGTCCTACTTTGCATCAAGCATTTGATAAACAATGGCTACTTCAACTCCATCTTAAGTGGACAAAAGCATTTGTTGCATGTGGAATTCCTTTTATGTCCACTAATTGTATCAAATGAGTAAAGGGTTCTGTGACAGTAACAATTTTGTCTACATTTCTGCAAAAAATAGGAGAGTCTACAAGTTCATAGCATTTGGAAGTAGCAGGTTCATACTTGGAATATTTGTTGCCTCTGTCTTTGGACGGGTTTACTGGTACATGCATGAAGCCTCTTGCAAGTTAAAAGATTGTACATCTTATGCAAGAAAAGAGTACTTTGTCAAAAGACGAAGGGAGTAGCTCCATGCTTCTCTACATGGACCAGGGTTTGTCTTGGATCCCAAGTTCCAGATACATAAGAAATCTTCAAACAATAAAGTGATCAGTGATTTCAAAAAAGTGTGTGCCCAACTAGTAGGCAATGTGCAAGGAGAGGTGGCATACACACAGAACACAACATATACTAGTAGAGAAGGAATGTTTGGGGATCCTTGGCATGTAGATGCTATCAAGACGATGAGCGCACCAGTTTGGTGGAAAGAGTACGGTGGAGAAAAAGTGGAACTTCAAAATGTGGCTATGAGAGTATTTTATGTTTCTACCTCAACTAGTAGCTGTGAAAGAAATTGTTCTTCGTTTGCTTCGTGCATACTAAAAGACAAAAATTATCTAAGTCATAAACAAGCTGCGAGCTTGGTGTATGTATTTTGTAACATGCGAATTATGCATAAGCCAACAAAGTTAGCCACACATGCCATAGAAGAAAGCTTTGGGCACTTTCAAACACACAAAGAAATTGCAAATGAGCTCAACTCCGATGATGAAATGGAATGGAACCCGAAAGATATTGATCCGGAATGTTCACATGTCAAAGAAACTGATGACATGGTGCCTGTGATTGAGGGGATGGATGACCTTTAAAGTTTGTACTATATTCTCAGTTAATTCTATAATGCAAAAGTTGTGTGGAGTTCATCTTCACAATCTCTATCTCTCTCTCTCTCTGTCTCTCTCTCTCTCTCTCTTTCTCTCCATCTTCTTTCTATCATTGTCAAAAAGAGTGAGGGAGAGAGAACAAAACTTACACAATTGCAACAACATTCGACATATTCATTTGTTCCAACAAATAGAGATTTACATATCAAAAAGAGGTTTTAGTTACAAATCTTGAGTTTAAGATACAAAAAGATCTTAGTATTGTTTGGGAGATTTAATTTGAATAATGGGATGGATCCTCTAAAAGATGAGATACATGAAATTTTGAATTGACGAATGAATCACTTGGATCCGCATTGCCTATCCCTTCTTCAATAATAGGCCCATATCTTGCCTTGTACCATGCCAACTTTATTTCTAGCTCTGCTATACGAGCGTGCAGCATGGCTGGGGTCTCTTCTTCAGGTGAATATGTAATCTCTCTTGCCCAGGAGGATCTTCTTGATTGGCTTCCCATGCATGATTCTTCTCAATTGTGCCTCCTTTGTCGACGCCTTCTGTAGTAGGACGATTGTTCCAATCTACTTTGAGCCGCAATACATAACAACAATAGCATTGTTGCACAAAGTAAATTGCCACTCAGTGGCGATCTGTACACTTGGATAAATATTAAAAGGACATTTCTTGCATAAATAGTGTGTTGCAAATATGAAACTTTCAAGGGAGCGGAAGCCTTACCATTTTCACTACTCAAAATAATGTATTGCGTACAAAGTGATTGGGGGCATAATTGTCTGCATTTCTTGTAATTCAGTGGCTCCCCTTGAAGTTTTGATTCGTCTTCTTAGGACGCAGCCAAAGCGTTAAGATCTCCTTGAGCCACCCGAATCTCTTCCTCTTTGTACATTTGTTGTGCCAATACATGATTAAGTTAAGCATCATTAGGTTGTTGTGCATTCTAGTCAGGAGCAATATCTTCCATACCTGAAATTAAAACAATAAACTTTAATGAGACAAGTCTTATCACTTAGAAAAGAGAGATGGTTTAGAGGATTTCAGCGACCAAACTTGAAATACTTTAAAACCTTAACTTGAAGAACTTTAAAAACATAACTGAAAATATGATCAAAGAATTAGTTTGAAATATCACCACACATTGCACACTATTAATGTCAAAAAATTTTGTTACTGGCCTAATCATCAATAGGCCTCAAGCTAGATTCGGTTACAACATGATAGCCAACATTATGGGCTCCATTCAAACAAAGGCTTAAATCCCATATTTTAGGCCTATCTAAGGGTTTGGAGAATTTCCACTAGCAAGATGTTTGTTTACATTTCGCAAAAATTCGTGCTTCAGAACCTCAGAGGACTCTGGAATACATGCAACCAATTGTCTAAGAATATATGAGAGACTATATATATTAGATGCTTTGGTGATAGGAGGAGGATTGGTGCTGATATTTTCAAGGGCACTCCATGGATAATCTCGCTCGAATTGAGCTCTAGTGTGAGGGGTGAGATTTGGCATCTTGAGAAATGCTGCCAAAGTGTTTGATGGTGTACTTTGTCCCCGGTCTACAATTCCAATATACACTCCTTGCTCGCCAAAATGTAGTAGAATATTTATAGTGTGTAGATTGTGAGTGAAATAATGACTATGCACGAATTTCATTATCTACAGAAGAGCATTGCGAATTGGCAAAATTTTGTCTATGAACTGTTGTACAGTTTCAGATGTGTGTTTAAACTCTCTGATTGTAGGCTTGCTTCCATCATGATGACATTCCTGAATCCACTGCTCAAGATAATCTCCATTCCAAAGCTTGAAGATCAACATAGGCCTTTTTCTATAATGAACAAGAGCACGGGGAAATATCCTGCCACGATGCTAAACAGTAGTAGCAATTGATTCCTTTAGCACAATTTGTAATGTCAGCTTGCTTCTTATCTGGTCCTTGTAGATCTTTGCCACATAGACACGATCTTTGAAGAGAGGATGGGCCATTGAAACTTGTTTCACATTTGCATAACGTTCTTCACATTTATTTGTATTGGTCTCTGCTACAAGTCTGTATGGTCTCTGTCCAAAAAATAAAAAAAAGGTATATGGATCGCGATCCATGTTCCATCAGATCTGGACACCAAATTTAGCTTGATGATCACTTGTAGCGCAGTTAGTTTGCTCCACCACTTACTTTTGAATTTGAAAAACTTTATGGTGATCAAAAGAATTTTTTTGTGTCTACCCTATAGTTTTTGACTAGAACTGGTCTTTTGATGATTTGATCAATCTTTTGTAGTTTTGTGCTATGGTGCCCTTTGCAAAACTTGTTCCAAATGTTACAAGCTATCTATTGCTCAAATTTTAGTCCCATATGATCAAAAGGTACATGGATCGCAATTCATGTTTGACCACATCTAAACATGAAATTTGGTGAGTTGTATGATTGTACTCTGTAGATGTCAAATTTTCACTTATTTTTGGATTTGGGTCTAAAAAGTTGAAAAGCCCCAAATTTCATTCAATCTCCAAGGTTTTTGTGTCTTTTGTCCAATTTCTTGATGAGAGAGTTTTTTTTGTCAATTTCTCATCAAAGTGTATATTCAGTGATTTAGAACACACTGGACCCAATGATATCAATTTCTATTTCATAGGAGCGAGACATGGATCGTGATCCATATTCATACACCAAATTGCATGAAATCTTCCAGATTGACTCTTTGCGACTTGGTTATCCCCCTTTTTGCACTTACTTTTGGATTTAGATCAGCTTTTGAGTTCTAACTATAAAATTGAACCGTTTTTCTTCAAAACATCTTAAGTGCATAAGTGAAGGGTGTGTTTAGGAAATACAAAGACACATGAAAGTGGAAAGTCAAAAGACCTTTTGTGTCCGTATAAATAGATGGTCAACATCCCATTGGCCCATTTGTGTTTCTCTTCTCTTTAATATTTCTTTTAGTGTATTCTTCTCTTTAAAGTGTCATTGCTCTCTCTCTCTCTCTCTCACACACACACACACACACACACACACACACACACACACACACACACACACACACACACACACAATGCTGTGTCCATATAAATAGATGGTCAACATCCCATTGGTCCATTTGTGTTTCTCTTCTCTTTAATATTTCTTTTAGTGTATTCTTCTCTTTAAAGTGTCATTGCTCTCTCTCTCTCTCTCTCTCTCTCTCTCTCTCTCACACACACACACACACACACACACACACAATGCTGTATCTGTCCTTCACATGTCCAACCGATGCTATTGTAAATCTACACGCTTCATCATTGTGCACGTCGCTGCATGCTATAAATCACCTCATGAAGGACGTCCAACCGATGCTATTGTAAATCTAGAGCTTCATCATTTTGCGCGTCCCTACATGCTATAAATCACCTCATTGTTTTTGTTGTTGTTGAAAGAATCTTTGAGTTAAGAATACCTTTTAATTTTTTGGAAGAATCTCCCTTTAAAAGAAACATAAACATATGTATTTGGAGTGAAAAGAATCCCGATCTTTAGGCAGCTCAATTATGTGACTTTCCAACCTTTCCAACAACTTGATCAAACCATTTGAACATGGTTGACTAGAAACCAAAGATTACGTCGTTTTCATTTTAAAAGGGGCACAATGAATTGAAATATTTTTGTTTTCTTAGAGAAGCTATTACAAATGAACGTGAAGTTGGGATTCATAGCTCTAGTGCCCATAGTGTTCATGAAAAACAAAGGTTTAGTGTATTTTTAACCAAAACAAAGGTTTAGTCTATTTTTAACCACCTAAAATTGCAAAAGAATCTCGAACAGAGCCCGAGTAATATTTTACAAGTATTATTTTTACACCTAAAAATCCTTGAAATCTTGACCTATAAATCAATAAAGTTTTAAGTGTGCCCATTTTATGTCTAGAAAAAATGGTTTTGGTAAGCCTTGGCTCACACCAATTTTGGAGTGCATGGGGGTGTATACGTAATTTTTGAATAATATGGATGATATTCATGTAAAATCTTTATGTTTTAAAATAATTAAGATATAGAACCTACATAGACCTAATTGGTTTTTGGGTACTAAAACGGATGTAAAGTATTTGCAACTACATTCCTAAAGAGATTTATTGATGGTTATGCATGGAGACAATGTCTGTTCGTCTTGTCTTGATGGAGGTCTTCAATACATGGAGAGATTGTCTCCTTCATGGTTATGCATGGAGAGATTGTCTCCTTTGTCTCACCTCGTCTATATCTCACACGAGCATGGGAGGAGATAGGATCTACGGTGGGATGATTGAGGACCGTAGATCTTTGGCAAGTTAAACTCGGGTACCCGAGTTTACTTCGCCCCTTCTCCCCCGCCCCCGAGATTGAACCCACAACCTGGGGTTTGAGGGTCATGTGGCCTATCTATCTTGCCCGCGCACATCACTTGTAGAATGTACATGTTTTCATGGAGTTTTCATGTGCAAAAGTATTGGGGCGAGAAAAAGTAAACTCGGGTATTTTTGTAAACTCAGGTACCCGAGTTTACAAAAATACCCGAGTTTACTTATGCGACAAGATCTACAGTGCGTGCCTAATGTCGGGGCCCAAAAGTGATAGGAGCCTTTGATCCCACCTCTCATACCTGTGTTAGATATAGCTGAGGTCTCGCCTCAATTGAGGTGATAATCGTATTCAATTTTGTTGTATGGTTACACAAAATATGATATATAGAGACAATGACTTTAGTTTCAAGAATGATGGTACAAATTTTGGATATTTAGCGCCAATCTATATTCTATTCTATACCTATACTATATATAATTGAGCTTAAAATTTTCAAAAAAACGAGAGGGTATCCATGTTTCACTCTGTCCTTCGTTTCCAGAACCTTAAAAAACATTTGGTTTGAAATGTAAAAGTGAAGGGTAACTAGCAAGTACTCTGATGGTAGAAAATGAAAAGACTTAAAAGACTTAGTTTTTCCTTCTGAGTTCTTTCAAAAAGTCACAATACTTAGTACTATATCTATATTTATATTATTTAGACTCTTTAGCAAGGCCATGGAGTTTCACTCCAGCGTTTAATTTTGAAGGGTGATTACTTTTGTTTTTGTAAAGGGTAGCTCTACTTCGCCTTTGAAGGTCGTAAAAAAACACCGAGCACTATATGACATGGACGTGGTTAAATGGGATTAAAGGTGGAGGTGACGTCAAATCATGACACACATGCGATGTAAACCATGCGATCAACATCCAAATTTACAAATCAGTCTGCACTTACAATGTAATGCATAGGAGTACCATGATCTTCAGTGAACAGTGAGCACTACATGGCACGGACGTGGTTAAAAGGGATTAAGGGTGGAGGTGACAAATCATGACATGCATGAGATGTAGACCATATGATCGACACCCAGATTTACAAATCGGTCTGCACTTAAAACATAATGCATAGGAGTATCATGATCTTCAGTGAAAGCATGTGAGGGTGGTGGTTAGAGCCCATGCCTTGAATACGGCAGGGTGTGGCTTTGACATGCAAGGTGTGAGACAATCTTTACTAGCTCAAAATTTACTTGCTGGTTCAAATTTACTTTTTCGCCCTAAATTTACTCGACAATCCAAATTGGACGGTTTGAATGACCCTCAATGTCGATCCCATTGGGATGTGTCCGGGTTAGATTGTGCAGAGCAAAAAAAAACTCCCTTTTTCTTTCTAGCCTTGAAATTTATACTTGAGCTTCAAAAAATGTAGAACTTTTAAAGATTTCACACATTGTATAATCTTGAGCTAAAATCTCGCACTTGGCACCTTCATGTATAAGTTTCCTTCTAGCCCCGAGAATGTGCACATTGCATGTTGTAGCTTTGCACAAACGGTTAGAGTCGAATGATCTCGGAGTTGATTGGCGCTACCTACACCTTATGTGGACATCATGAGCGTGCACACACACACACACACACACAGAGGGAGAGAGGGAGGGTTTCTCGAATAGGGCCTGCCAAAAATACTTTTTTTGATCAAAGAAATCTTAAAATAAACAATTGTAGAATAAAACAAGCTTTTGAATTCTAGGTTGAAATTTGAAGAATTGAAAGTATTGACAGTAAAACTTACAAAATTTAGTCAATTTTCTTCATTGGTAGGCTTGAAATCTAGCAAAAAAAATTACAATTTTAGTGGCAAAATAATACTAAACTTAGCTTATTGCAAACATTGAAAATCTCAAATAGCCCCAATATAGAAGAGCATGATAGACCGTAGAAAAGTTGAATATCGAGTACATCCAGGATCATTCTCTCACCATCCCGAGCACACCTATTGAAAGTCTGCTACACCCTTGCATGGGGCACTGGTGTGTGTTAGTTAGAGAGAGAGAGAGAGAGAGAGAGAGAGAGAGAGAGAGAGAGAGATGAGCCCTAGAGGCATCCATGTGTCACTTAAAGGGTTACTCTTCTTTTCCTTTTGAAGGCCATAAAGAAACTCCGGCCCTCAAATTTAATACTTCTATATCTATACTACTTCGTTATTGAGCTTGAGAAATCCTCGAGCACTGAATCCTTCCACGCATCAAAAAGTGCTCTCTCTCTCTCTCTCTTGTGCGTGTGAACCACCACTTTTTTAAGGACTGTAGAACATCACAGGTATCGACAATCGAGACGGCTGTCACAGCCGCTATTCCCATGCCACTACTGGTTGGAAGAATGAGGTTGGCAAATTGAATTGCGAGAGAAGTTAGAACTACAGCGCCAAAACTTGGTGGCTATAGCTCTCGCGCGCGCATGTCTTTGTGTGTGTGTGTATGTGTGTGTGTGTGTGTGTGTGTGTGTGTGTGTGTGTGTGTGTGTGTGTGTGTGTGTGTGAGAGAGAGAGAGAGAGAGAGAGAGAACCCGCGTCCAACCTCCGTGGTAGCTGTGTTAGTTCCCTTTCAACACTTCTCCTCTGCATGCGACAAGATTTTCCTTGCGACTTTGCTTTTTGGCTTTCATTTCTTAGCTCCCTGCCACACAAGTGGTGTCATCGGTGGCTTCTCTTCTTGCACCTCCCTCAGTTACGCGATGGACATTAGGGAGGGAGGAGGTCCTTCCTACATACTCACAACATATCTTCCATTGGAATGCATAAGCTCAAGGTTTTGAAAGATAGAAATATTGTGAGAACTATACTATATATAATTGAGCTTAAAATTTTCAAGGCCCCACAGGGCATCCATGTCTCACTCTCTCCTTCGTTTCAAAAACCTTAAAAAAAATTTGGTTTGAAATGTAAAAGTGAAGGGTAAGTATCAAGTACTCTGATGGTAGAAAATGAAAAAACTTAGTTTTGACTTCTCAGTTACAATACTTAGTACTATATCTATATTTATATTATTTAGACTCTTTCGCAAGGCCATGTAGTTTCACTCCAACATTTAATTTTGAAGGGTGATTACTTTTGTTTTCGTAAAGGGTAGCTCTACTTCACCTTTTGAAGGTCGTATAGATACACATATGGATATCTAGTATATGTAAAAATATAGCCATATATAGCCATTAGAGCTCTCAATATTTATTAATACATACATGTAGAGAGACAAATGCTCCAGCCACATTCAATCAAATGATGGAGAAAATTTTTAGACCCCATCGCAAGTTTACTAGAGTGTTCTTTGAGGATGTTATTATCTACTCCAACTCACAAAGGAGCACAAACAACATTTCCAGGTAATCTTTCAAGTTTTGAGAGAGAATAAGCTTTACTTAAACCAAAAGAAAAGTGATTTCTTTCTACAGGAGATTCAATATTTCGGTCATATTATCTCTAAAAATAGAATCCGCATGGATCCAAAAAAGGTAGAGGTAATAAATGAATGGCCTAATCCAAAGAATCTACATGAAATAAGAAGCTTCACCGGTATGTGTGCATACTATACACTTCATAGAGAAATTCTCACTAATCGCAAAACCATTACATGAATTAAGAAAAAAGAACGTTAAGTATTTATGGGCTACAAAAGAACAAAGAGCTTTTGATTTACTTAAAGAAAAGCTTACCTCTCAATCTGTACTTAAACTAAGGAATCTTTCAAAGCCATTTGAGGTTCAATATGATGCTTGTGGTGATTGTCTTGGAGCTGTTTTTCTTCAAGAAGGACATGCCATAGCAAATGAAAGTAGAAGACTCAACTCTGATGAGAAAATTTTGGGCATATATAAAAAAGATCTATTAGCTGTTCTTCGTGCCCTAGACACATGGAAGCACTATCTTTTGGGGACTCCATTCATCATACGTATGGATCACCAAAGTCTCAAGTACTTCATGACGCAGACCAAACTCTCCAACAAAAAAATGAGGTGGGAAAATTTTCTTTCGTAATTCAATTTTCATATTGCTCATGTTGCTGGCAAGCACAATCTAGTGGCCGATGTACTATCAAGACAGCCAAAAGAAAATGTGGTGACCATAGCAACTCACAATGATCTATCATCTATGATAGGTGAGTATGCTAGTGATCCCACTTTCAAGGATATAATTTTAGCTCTTGCACTAGGGAAGAAAGAAGAACCATTCACCTTGAAAGATGGTTATCTTCTCTATGGAGACCGGCCACTGCATTGAGAATTTCATCTTGGAATGGGACGGGAAAGTGATCCCTCTTTGTGGCTGCGTTGAGAGGTTTATAGTCCACACAGACCTCCACTTGCCATTCTTCTTTTGTGTGACTACTACTGGAGAGACCCATTTCAGAGTCTTTGATGGGGTAGATGAAACCTACCTGTAACAAATTCCTCACTTCTTTAAGTAGTGCCTCTTGTTGAATTACCCCAAGTCTTCTGAGATTTTGCACTGCGGGTTTACTTCCTTCCTTGAGTTTTATGTGGTGTTGTACTATTGTGATTCTTGTGATCTTATCACAGCCGTCAATGAACATCATAGTGAAGTTACCTAGCATGGAGACATATTCCTTCCTCTCTTCATCGGTTAACTCATTTGAGAGCATCCGATGTAACTTACTTGCATCCTCTAAGGATTGCGTACCTGATGGTTCCTCTCCGTTTGTCGGGGGTGCTTCAGATTGTGTCAATCTTTTTGGGTCTTTAAGGATGACCCCCATCACTTAGATGCTACTGCCACTCTCTTCATTTGTTGTTGTCTCTTCTCCTGAGGTGGACGAATATTCACTGCTTTTACTTTGACCGCATTCACAATGCCTACACATTTCACTCTTACGTTGTTTGCCATTTTGGCTCGGCCGGCCTACTCACCTCTAGACCTAGATGGTGCATCATTCTTTCACTCATGACGCATATTTTCACACCACCATCTATGTAGGCATTTGAGATTAATTTCCCCTTGATGTGGGAATCCATAGTTGGTAGGATGTCGTCGAGATCCCTTCCAAAGATAGCCCCAGCTATCCTTGGTCTTGATTTCCGTGTACTTACCATCTTCGTCCATTGCCTCCTCATCCTTGGTGCAAGATGGAGTAATTGGGGCCAAGCTATCTTCGGGCCCTGCATCAACACATCCTGAACTAAGTCATAGGGTGTAGCATATTCACCTAGTGAAAAACCCATGATGTCTATCTTCCGTCGCGGTTTAGCTGCTTGCTTGCTAGACTCTCCTGTCCATTTCATTTTCTCTTCTTTTTGAGAGGCTTCTTTGTGCCTGGCACGCTTTACTCCCATGGCATCCACTTCTTCAACTTGTGCCTTCTCTTTGTGCTTCTCTCGAACTGGTTCTTCTACCTTTGCCTTCCCTTTAGCTTCCAAGCTAATAACACTCACTGCTTGGTTTACAGCAGGTGGTGGGGGTAGCGATGGAATAAGAGGTGGTGGTGGTTGTTGTTGTTGTACATAGGCGTGTGTGAGTTAGAGGACTTTTTCCATGTATCCTTAAAAACCCTCAATTAGCTAGTCACTGGGCCACTTGAGCCAAAAAAATATAAAAAATAAAATAAAAAATATATTATGGCCTTTTTTGTGTGTAAATATTTCATTGTATATATGGCATAAATATAGGGATTTTTAAAATTATTTTGATATTTTATTTAAATATTTATACCTAGGTGTCTGTCGTATTAAACCTATATACGCCTTAGTTCATCCTCTTATACCAGAAGTATATTTTTTGTCAATGTGTACATACTCTAACCTCATATATTTGTTTTATACAAATCACCCCCACATTTTCACCCTCACCCTCGGGAAAACAAAAAATTGATTTCTTCTTTCTTAGTCACATTTATTATATTATTTTCATTTACTTGCATACCTTTTCCTTTTTCACCCAAAATAATACAAAAGAGGGACCATATCATATGATTCCAATATCTTTCTTCATATTCATAATTCTTCCATATTTTTTCTTATTATATACGCGTAATTCTAACACCATGTGCTCATTGAGCTAAAATCCATGAATGGCCCATACACTACTCCCACCATGTATATATTTCTTATTTCATCAATAATCCTCCTCCATGCATGTGTAAAGGTAACTTGGATGCTTTGTATCATGATATGACAAAGGAGGGGATCACTCTTGGATGCATTGTGCGACTTCAACAAAGGAGGGGGCCACTAAAAGACTTTTGCAACATTAAAAATAGGTTTTTTTTGGTGCCTATCTTCGCTCAGAATTTAAAGATGTGGTCAACACAAAATTTTTCATGATGTTTGGAGCTACCACTAGTGAGATATGATTTCTTGAGTGGCCCACTTTTCTCACAAAGTCCATAGTCTTCTCTCACCTCCTATCCCACTTCCACACACACACACACACACACACACACACTGATTCCTCTCAATCCCTCACTCAAACCTGCACCTTCCATGGTTTCTCTCACCTTCTTCACCATTAACCTCCCCTCTTACTTCCATAGCTCTCAGATGAGCTCTACATGTACATACACCATCTCTATGTCTCTCTCTATTACTTCCAAAGTAAAATTCCATCTTACCCCTCTCTATATACATAAAATTCAGCACGTAAACCATGCGTAACCTCTACAAGTTGAGATATTTCATCAACCAAATTTCCATTTTCATAACGATAATCAACCTTGGTGATGTTGGCGTAAAGAAGAGAAGACGAAGAAGAGGATCGATAGTCATTTTGAGAACCTACACAAGTAAGTCCAAAACTTCTTCAAGCTTCACCATCACAAGTATTTTCTCACTTCATTCAACCATCTTACTTCAACCATCCACCTCATTCTACCCACTGTAAATATATCATTAACTTCTAGGATTACTAACACTAACCATTAACATACTAACACAAAATAGCCATTGACCTAGCCACAAAAGACAGCTCAACTCAAGACATATGCATAGTAATAATCTCTCTCTCTCTCTCTCTCTCTCTCTCTCTCTTTCTCTCTCTCTCTCTCTCTCTCCTTTTCCTTAAACCTCTACTTTCAACTTATCTACCATCAATAATGCTCTCTTTTGAGCCCATATCCATGACTCAAGCAGACAAAGAAGGCCCGCAATGTTTTGATATTCAAAAAAATCATAATCTTGATTTGTTACCTTGTAAATTAGGATTTCCAATAGTCTTAATGAGGGGTCTCCAACCTATAAATAGGCCCCTCTCCTTCATGTAAAAAAACCTCTAATATCTCACATAGCACCCCAACACTCTATGCATGAGAAGAGACTTAGGCGTAGCAACCACTTTGTGAGCTTCAATTTTGGTGTGAGAGAAGCTTTCAAGCTACACTTTGCAAGTAAGAGAGCATGAGTTCAAAAATCTCAAAACGACTATTGTATGTGTTCCTCCATCATCAATAAATTGAGATTTGGTGCATAAAAGGCGTGATTGCACATTCAAATCTTCGTCCTTCCACTTGTGCCATACGGTTTGGTGAATTCAAGGTGACTTGTGTATTTTGAGTTTCTATCATTTGATCTTGCTTAATTAGAAAGTGTTTTAGTGTGCTTTCATTACCAATTCTGTGTCCATTGTATGAGGGCATTGTGGTGAGACGTCTCCCACAACCTAAGACGGTGTGTGTGTGTGTGTGTGTGTGTTTGTTGGCAATGTTTAGCATTCACTAAGCATTGAGTTAGTTTTGTACAAGCTCTACAATAGCATCATAACTAGCCATCTTTATTTGCAAGTCATAAATAAGGTGTTACGCAAGATCCATTCCTCTCTCTCTTCCCTTTGCTCTAGCTCTCTCTGGTCCATTTTGTATGTGTCTTGGTGTGAGGTTTCTTGTCTGTGTTTTGTGGTGCATCTTCTTGGTTGTGACAAAATCTCTCTTGCGTCCTACTTCGCATACCATAACTAGGTGGTACCCCTATCTTGTTTGGGTTTGGCTGGGGGTTTGTTGTGGTGTTGTGCTTGTGGTTTCCCTAGCCCCAATTGACTAGCACCGGAGCGTGGAGGGGTGTTTAGAGGTCGCCTCTCTTGTTGCCCACCGTGGACCGCCTCACTACAAGTGCTACCATTATTGTTACAAGTGGTACCATTATTATTATCACACATAGCTAGTCGTTAATATTGTAGGTAAATATAATGAAAATGGTTTCTAAGATATATATTCCTATGTCACTATCCATCTAGATTAGGGTATGATAACTCCTATAGGTTATTGTTTTGATATTATTTGGCAGATATTGTCCTACTCTATCATCTTTCCAATTGTTTAATTTTAAATATGATTTCATACCTCACTATATTCCAACTCCCTAGGGTTACCATTATTAATCGTTATCATGTAATATCAATATCATAGCTCAAAGATATTATTATTATCATGCATAATAATTAATAATAAGGTATATATAAAGAATGACCATTTTTAAAAAAGAAATGTACAATCTACTCTTTGACGGGAGAACAAGTTAATTGACAATACCAATGAGATTATTAGATAGACTATCATTGAAACTAGGGGTATATCCTATGCCACTATTCATCTAGACATGGTTCTTCATAACTCTCTCTCTCTCTCTCTCTCTCTCTCTCTCTCTCTCTATCTATCTATGTCTCTCTCTCTCTCTCTCTCTCTCTCTCTCTCTCTCTCGCTCGCTCTCTCGCTAGCACACCCACATCCACACCCACAGTAAGTTCTCATATACGCATATGGATATCTAGAATAATTAAAAATAAGCCATATATAGCCATTAGAGCTCTCAATATTTAGTATTACATACATGTAGAGAGGCATTGAGGCATGAGGATTAGAACCATCATGGCTCTTAGAGAAAGGCTATCATCACTATCCTTGAATAAAGGGGTGTCATACCTCTTCTAGAATTTGGGTTATGTATTCCAATGTCCCTATCCAGCTAGACTATCAGGGCTACCATTATTGATACTAGTGATACCATTATTATTATCACACATAACTAGTCATTAATATTCTAGGTACATATAATTAAAATTGTTTTTAAGATATATATTCCTACGTCACTATCCATCCAAATTAGTTGTATGATAACTCCTATAGGTTATGGTTTTGATATTGTTTGGAAGATATTGTCCTATTCTATCATCTTTTTAATTGTTCAATTTTAGATATGGTTTCATGCCTCACAATATTCCAACTGCCTAGGGTTACCATTATTAATCATTATCATGTAAGATCAATATCATAGCTCAAAGATATTATTATTATCATGCATAATAATTAATATTAAGGTATATAGAAAAAATGACCATTTAAAAAAAAGAAAGGTACAATCTACCATTTGGCGGGAGAACAAGTTTATTGACAATAGCATTGACATTATTAGATAGATTATCATTGAAACTAGGGGTATATCCTATGTCACTATCCATCTAGACAAGGTTCTTCATAATTATCTCTCTCTCTCTCTCTCTCTCTCTCTCTCTCTCTCTCTCTCTCTCTCTCTCTCTGTCCAACACATGCACACACATATAATAAGTTCTCAGATACACATATGGATATCTAGTATATGTAAAAATATAGCCATATATAGCCATTAGAGCTCTCAATATTTATTAATACATACATGTAGAGAGCCATCAAGGCAAGAAGATTAGAATCATTATGGCTCTTAGAGAAAGGGTATCATCACTATCCTTGAATCTAGGGATGTCATACCTATTTTAGAATTTGGGTCATGTATTCCAATGTCCCTATCCAGCTAGACTAGTAGGGCTACCATTATTGATACTAGTGGTACCATTATTATTACCACACATAGCTAGTGGTTAATATTCTAGGTAAATATAATGAAATTGGTTTCTAAGATATATATTCCTATGTCACTATCCATCTAGATTAGGGTATGATAACTCCTATAGGTTATTATTTTGATATTGTTTGCCATATATTGTCCTATTCTATCATGTTTCTAATTGTTCAATTTTAAATATGGTTTCATGCCTCACTATATTCCAACTCCCTAGGGTTACCATTATTATATTGAGATATATGTGAAGCTACTCAATATATGGCTTCTCTACATATGGCACACATGTCCCCTCTATATATACATCATCTCATGTGTGTATTCTATACACTTCAGGGTTCTATTTCTATGCTCTCTCTCTCTCTCTCTCTCTCTCTCTCTCTCTCTCTCTCTCTCTCTCTCTCTCTCTCAACATGGTATCAGAGGAGTATGTTTTTGTTTTTGATTTTTCTCCTGACGGAAAACAATTTGCAGAAGAAAGTTTTTTCAAATTCTGCATAGATTTTGAGTTATTGTTCGCGGACTGCGTACATACCTGAATAGCAACTTTTGCTTTTTGTTTTTGATTTTGTTGCTAATTGAAAATTATTTTGCAAAAACTACCCACTAAAGGTACCAAAATTGCTGTGGTCTACAACTTTGCAGAAGAAAGTTTTTTCAAATTCTGCACCAATTTTGACTTATCGTTTGCGGACTGTGTACATGCCTGAAAAGCAACTTCGCTTTTTGTTTTTTATTTTTCTCCTGATTGAAAACTATTTTGCAGAAACTATTCCAGCAACCGGAATCGATGTGGTCTACAACGTTGTAGAATAAATTTTTTCCAAATTCTACACCGATTTTGAGTTATCATTTTCGGACTGCGTACATGTCTGGAAAGCAACTTTCACTTTTTGTTTTTGATTCTTTCGTAATTGAGAACGATTTTGCAGAAACAGCCCACGAGGGCACTGAAATCGATGTGGTCTAAAACTTTGCAGAAGAAAGTTTCTTTTTTCAAATTCTGCATTGATTTTGAGTTATCGTTGTGGCGGACTGCGTACATGTCTGAAAAGCAACTTTTGTTTTTTGTTTTTTGATTTTTCTCCTAATTGAGAACGATTTTGCAGAAACTATTTGCTTCAGCCATCGGAATCGATGTGGTCTAGAACTTTGCAGAGAAAAGTTTCTCTAAGTTCTGCACCGATTTTGGGTTATCGTTTCGGACTGCGAATATGTTTGAAAAGCAAAATTTTACTTTTTGCTTTTGATTTTCTTCATAATTGAAAACTTCTCTATTATATTTTTTCTTCACCAATCATATATTTATTACTGACGTAACTTTGCTGCAGAAGCTAGTTACATATCCTTCCGATTTAGTCGAGCCATTGATGATCATCCAAATTTTATCGAGCTACTGTTGGTACATGATCTTTTGTTATATGATATACTCGTTCATTGATTCTTGTATAGTTATTCTTCTAGAGATATTTTGTTGATTCCATGGTGATTTTCATTGATACCATGATGATCTTTCATTGATACCATGGTTATTCTCGGTGATACCATGATGTTGTTTCGTTGATACCATGGTTATTCTCGGTGATTCCATGATGTTGTTTCGTTGATACAATGATTATTCTTGGTGATATCATGATGTTGTTTCGTTGATACCATGGTTATTCTCGATGATACCATGATGTTTTTTCATTGATACCATGGTTATTCTCGATGATACCATGATGTTGTTTCGCTGATACAATGATTATTCTATGATGCTTTTCGTTGATACCATGATGATTTATTCATTTTTATTGATACAATGATGATATTTTCCTAATACTTTGATGATACTCATTGATATCACTACGTTGATAAATGTCGTTTTATGTAGTATATACACATGTCATTTGCATCATGTATCATGCATCATGTATCATGCATCTTGTACTTTTTATGTTGATACTTTATGTCCACATATGTTGTCGTGCGTATATATGTCGTCAAAAGAGTGGCGTCACGAACCATCTCTTATGGCATTGTGAATGTAATTATTCAAGATTTATGAAGACATGTTTTGTGATGCCATATTGAGGACAGCATGAAGATATGTTTGGTGATGCGATAGTGATGACAAGCTACATAGCAGATTCATGGAGACACTTCTGGTTACGAGCTAATCGATAGCCTTTACACCTCTTTATTGAACCTTTGTATTCATTATTATATTTGATAGGATAGGAGTAATGTAACTCCTCATAAAAACATCGTAAAAGGAGTGATGTAGATCCTCATAAAATATTCATTGTAAAAAAAGTGATGTAGCTCCTCATGAACATTTGTATATTCAATGATATTCATAATATAACGGTGGGTGTATATAGAGTTGTGGGTCTTTCCCTTGATCCCCCAAGGGTTTTTTCATCCATAGTTAGGGACCCTTATTTGAGCGGGGGTGTTGAGCTTATACGTGAAGCTACTCAATATATGGCTTCTCTATATATGGCACCCAGGTCCCCTCTATATATACCTCATCTCATGTGTGTATTCGACACACTTCGGCGTTCTATTTCTGTGCTCTAACTGTCTCTCTCTCAACATATCAATCATTATCATGTAATATCAATATCATAGCTGAAACATATTATTATTATCATGTATAATAATTAATATTAAGGTATGTATAAACAATGTACCCTTTGGTGGGAGAAAAAGTTTATTAACAATATCAATGAGATTATTAGATAGACTATCGTTAAAACTAGGGGTATATCCTTACATGTCACTATCCATCTAAACAAGGTTCTTCATAACTCTCTCTCTCTCTCTCTCTCTCTCTCTCTCTCTCTCTCACACACACACACACACACACACACACACACACACACACAATAAGTTGTTAGATATACATATGGATATCTAGTATAATTATGCCATATATAGCCATTAGAGCTCTCAATATTTATTAATACATACATGAAAAGAGCCATCTACGTAAGAGGATTAGGATCATTATGGCTCTTAGAGAAAGGGTATCATCACTATCCTTGAATCAAGGGGTGTCATACCTCTTTTAGAATTTGGGTTATTTATTCCAATGTCCCTATTGAGCTAGACTAGCAGTGCTACCATTATTGATACTAGTGGTACCATTATTATTATCCCACATAGCTATTCATTAATATTCTAGGTAAACATAATGAAAATGGTTTCTAAGATATATATTCCTATGTTGTTATCCATCTAGATTAGGGTATGATAACTCCTATAGGTTATTGTTTTGGTATGTTTGACAGATGTTGTGCTATTCTATTATCTTTCTAATTGTTCAATTTTTAATATGGTTTCATGCATCACTATATTCCCAACTCCCTAGGGTTACCATTGTTAATCATTATCATGTAATATCAATATAATATCTCAAAGATACTATTATTATCATGCATAATCATTAATTTTAAGGTATATATAAAAAATAACCTTTTTTAGAAAAGAAATGTACAATTTACCATTTGGCAAGAGACAACGTTTATTGACAATACCAATGAGATTATTAGATAGAATATCTTTGAAAATAGGGGTATATCCTATGTCACTATCCCACTAGACAAGGTTCTTCATAACTGTCTCTCTCTCTCTCTCTCTCTCTCTCTCTCTCCAGCACACACACACAGGCACACCCACACACCCACACACCCACAATAAGTTCTCAGATACGCATATGGATATCTAGTATATTTGAAAATATGCCATATATAGCCATTGGAGCTCTCAATATTTATTAATTCATACATGTAGAGAGCCATCAAGGCAATAGGATTAGAATCATTATGGCTCTTAGGGAAAGCGTATCATCACTATCCTTGAATGTAGGGATGTCATACCTATTTTACAATTTGGGTTATGTCTTCCAATGTCCCTATCTAGCCAGACTAGCAGGGCTACCATTATTGATACTAGTGGTACCATTATTATTATCACACATAGCTAGTCGTTAATATTCTAGGTAAATATAACAAAAATGGTTTCTAAGCTATATATTCCTATGTCACTATCATTCCAAATTAAGGGTATGATAACTCCTCTAGGTTATTGTTTTGATATTGTTTGGCATATATTGTCCTACTCTATCATCTTTTTAATTGTTCACTTTTAAATATGGTTTCATGCCTCACTACATTCCAACTCCGTAGGGTTACCATTATTAATCATTATCACATAATATCGATATGATAGCTCAAAAATATTATTATTATCACTCATAATCATTAACATTAAGGTATATATAAACAAAGGCCTTAAAGAAAAAAGAAATATACAATCTACCCTTTGGTGGGAGAACAAGTTTATTGACAATATCAATGAGATTATTAAAGAGACTATCGTTGAAACTAGGGGTATACCCTATGTCACTATCCTTTTAGACAAGGTTCTTCATAACTCTCTCTCTCTCTCGCTCTCTGATACACATATGGGTATCTAGTATATTTATGCCATATATACCCATTAGAGCTCTCACTATTTATTAATACATCCATGTAGAGAGCCATCCAGGTAAGAAGATTAGAATCATTATGGATCTTGAAAAAGGGTATCATCACTATCCTTGAATCAAGGGGTGTCATACCTCTTTTAGAATTTGGGTTATGTATTCCAATGTCCCTATCGAGCTACACTAGCAGTGCTACCAATATTGATACTAGTGATACCATTATTATTATCACACGTAGCTAGTCGTTAGTATTCTAGGTAAATATAATGAAAATGGTTTCTAAGACATATATTCCTACGTCATGATAACTTCTATAGGTTATTGCTTTGATATTGTTTGGCAGATATTGTCCTATTCTATCATCTTTCTAATTGTTCAATTTTAAGTATGGTTTTGTGCCTCACTATATTCCACCTCCCTAGGGTTACCATTATTAATCATTATAATGTAATATCAATATCATAGCTCAAAGATATTATTATTATCATGCATAATCATTAATATTAAGGTATATATAAAAATGACCATTTTTAAAAAATAAATGTGGAATCTATCCTTTGGAGGGAGAGCAAGTTTATTGACAATACCAATGAGATTAGAAGATAGAGTATCATTGAAACTAGGGGTATATCCTATGTCACTATCCATCTAGACAAGGTTCTTCATAACTCTCTCTCTCTCTCTCTCTCTCTCTCTCTCTCTCTCCCGCACACACACACGCACACACAAACCCACAATGAGTTCTCAGATACACATATGATATGTAGTATATTTAAAAATATGCCATATATAGCCATTAGATCTCTCAATATTTATTAATACATACATGTAGAGGGCCATCGCGGTAACAGGATTAGAATCGTTATGGATCTTAGAGAAAGGGTATCATCACTATCGTTGAATCAAGGGGTGTCATACCTCTTTTAGAATTTGGGTTATGTATTCCAATGTCCCTATCTAGCTAGACCAGCAGTGCTACCATTATTATTATCACAAATAGCTAGTCGTTAGTATTCTAGGTGAATATAATAAAAATGGTTTCTAAGATATATATTCCTATGTCATTATCCATACAGATTAGGGGTATAATAAATCCTATATGTTATTGTTTTGATATTATTTCGCAGATATTGTCCTATTCTATCATCTTTCTAAGTCTTCAATTTTAAATATGGTTTCATGCCTCACAATATTCCAACTCCGTAGGGTTATTATTATTAATCATTATTACGTAATATCGATATCATAGCTCAAATATATTATTACTAAAATGCATAATCATTACTATTAAGGTATATATAAAAAAAGGCCTTAAAAAAAAGGAAATGTACAATCTACCCTTTGGTGGGAGGACAAGTTTATTGACAATATCAATGAGATTATTAGATAGACTATCATTGAAACTAGGGGTATATCCTATGTCACTATACATCTAGACAAGGTTCTTCACAACTCACTCTCTCTCTCTCTCTCTCTCTCTCTCTCTCTCTCTCTCTCCCTCTCTCTCTCTCTCTCTCTCTCTCTCCAGCACACATGCAAACACACACGCACAATAAGTTCTCAGATACACACATGGATATCGAGTATATTTAGGCAATATATAGCCATTAGATCTCTCGTTATTTATTAATAGATACATGTAGAGAGCCATCGAGGTAAGAGGATTAGAATCATTATGGCTCTTAGAGAGAGGTATCATCACTATCCGTGAATCAAGGGTGTCATACTTCTTTTAGAATTTGCGCTATGTATTCCGATGTCCTTATCGAGCTTGACTAGCAGTGCTACCGTTATTGATACTAGTGGAACCGTTATTATTACCACACATAGCTAGTCGTTAATATTCTAGGTAAATATAATGAAAACGGATTATAAGATATACATTTCTATGTCACTATCCATCCAGATTAGGGTTTGATAACTCCTATAGGTTATTGTTTGGATATTGTTTGGCAGATATTGTCCTATTCTATATCTTTCTAATTGTTCAATTTTAAATATGGTTTCATGCCTCACTATATTCCAACTTCCTAGGGTTACCATTATTAATCTTTATCATGTAATATCAATATCATAGCTCAAAGATATTATTATTATCATGCATAATCATTAATATTAAGGTATATAATAAAAATAACCATTATTAAAAAAGAAATGTACAATTTACCCTTTGGCAGGAGAACAAGTTTATTGACAATACAATGAGATTATTCAAAAGAGTATCATTGAAACTAGGGGTATATCCTATGTCACTATCCCACTTGACATGGTTCTTCATAACTCTCTCTCTCTCTCTCTCTCTCTCTCTCTCTCTCTCTCTCTCTCTCTCTCTCTCTCTCTCCAGCACACACAGGCGCACACACATACCCGCAATAAGTTCTCACATACACATACAGATATCTAGTATATTTAAAAATATACCATAGATAGCCATTAGAGCTCTCAATATTTATTAATACATACATGCAAAGAGCCATTGAGGCAAGAGGATTATAATTATTATGGCTCTTAGAGAAAGGGTATCATCACTATCCTTGAATCTAGGGGTGCCATACCTATTTTAGAATTTGGGTTATGTATTCCAATGTCCCTATCCAGTTGGACTAGCAGGGCTACCATTATTGATACTAGTGGTACTATTACTATTATCACACATAGCTAGTCGTTAATATTCTACGTAAATATAATGAAATTGGTTTCTAAGATATATATTCTTATGTCATTATCCATCCAAATTAGGGGTATAATAACTCCTATAGGTTATAGGTTTGTGATTCTTTAGCTGATATTGTCCTATTCTATCATCTTTCTAATTGCTCAATTTTAAATATGGTTTCATGCCTCAATAAATTCTAACTCCCTAGGGTTACCATTATTAATCATTATCATGTAATATCATTATCATAGCTCAAATATATTATTATTATCATGCATAATCATTAATATTAAGGTATATATTAAAAATGACCATTATTAAAAAAGAAATGTACAATCTACCCTTTCACGGGAGATCTAGTTTATTGACAATATCAATGAGATTATTCAATAGACTATCGTTGAAACTAGCGCTATATTCTATGTCACTATCCATCTAGACAAGGCTCTTCAAAACTCTATCTCTCTCTCTCTCTCTCTCTCTCTCTCTCTCTCTCTCTCTCTCTCTCTCTCTTATTAAACCTATATACGCCTTCGTTCATCCTCTTGCACCATAAGTATATTTTTTGTCAATGTGTAGATACTCTAACCTCATATTTTTCTTTTATACAAATCACCCCAACATTTTCACCCTGACCCTTGGGAAAACAAAAAATTGATTTCTACTTTCTTAGTCACGTTTATTATATTATTTTCATCTACTTGCATACCTTTTCCTCTTTCACCCAAAATAACACAAAAGAGGGAGCATATCATATGATTCCAATATCTTTTTTCATATCCATAATTCTTACATATTTTTTCTTACTATATACTCATAATTCTAACACCATGTGCTCATTGAGCTAAAGCCCATAAATGGTCCATACACTAGTCCCGCCATGTATATATTTGTTATTTCATCAATAATCCTCCTCTATGCATGTGTAAAGGTGACTTGGATGCTTTCTATCATGATATGACAAAGTAGGGGCTCACTCTTCGATGCATTGTGTAAATTGAACAAAGGAGGGGGCCACTAAAAGACTTTTGCAGCATAAAAAACAGGGTTTTTTTTGCACCTATCTCCACTCGGAATTTGAAGATGTGGTCAACTCAATTATTATTATTATTTTTGGAGCTACCACTGGTGAGATATGATTTTTTGAGTGGACCCAGTCTGCCCACTTTTCTCAGAAAGTAACCCATAGTCTTCTCTCACCTCCTTTCCCACTTCCACACACACACACACACACACACACACTCATTCCTCTCAAACCCGCACCTTCCATGATTTCTCTCACCTTCTTCACCATTAACCTCCCCTCTTCATTGCAAGTCATAAATAAGGTGTTACGCAAGATCCATTCCCCTCTCTCTTCCCTTTGCTCTAGCTCTCTGTGGTCCATTTTGTATGTGTCTTGGTGTGAGCTTGCTTGTTCGTGTTTTGTGGTGCATCTTCTTGGTTGTGACAAAATCTCTCTTGCGTCCTAATTCGCATACCATAACTAAGTGGTACCCCTATCTTGTTTGGGTTTGGCTGGGGTTTTGTTGTTGAGTTGTGCTTGTGGTTTCCCTAGCCCTAATTGACCAGCACCGGAGGCTGGAGGGGTGTTTAAGGGGCCGCCTCTCTTGTTGCCCGCCTTGGACCGCCTCACTAGCAGTGCTACCATTATTGTTACTAGTGGTACCGTTATTATGATCACACATAGCTAGTCGTTAATATTCTAGGGAAATATAACAAAAATGGTTTCTAATATATATATTCCTATGTCACTATCCATCCAGATTAGGGGTATGATAACTCCTCTAGGTTATTGTTTTGATATTGTTTGGCAGATATTGTCCTACTCTACCATCTTTCTAATTGTTCACTTTTAAATATGGTTTCATGCCTCACTATATTCCAACTCCCTAGAGGTACCATTATTAATCATTATCACATAATATCGATATCATAGCTCAAAGATATTATTATTATCATGCATAATCATTAGCATTAAGGTATATCAAAAAAGGCCTTAAAGAAAAAAGAAATGTACAATCTACCCTTTGGTCGGAGAACAAGTTTATTGACAATATCAATGAGACTATTAGATAGACTATCGTTGAAACTAGGGGTATACCCTATGTCACTATCCTTTTAGACAAGATTCTTCATAACTCTCTCTCTCTCTCTCTCTGTCTCTCTCTCTCTCTCTCTCTCTCTCTCTCTCCAGCACACACACACACACACATGCACACAGACACCCACAATAAGATCGCAGACACACATATGGGTATCTAGTATATTTATGCCATATATAGCCATTAGAGCTATCAATATTTATTAATTCATACATGTAGAGATCCATCCAGGTAATAAGATTAGAATCATTATGGATCTTAGAGAAAGGGTATCATCACTATCCTTGAATCAAGGGGTGTCATACCTCTTTTAGAATTTGGGTTATGTACTCCAATGTCCCTATCGAGATAGACCAGCAGTGCTACCATTATTGATACTAGTGGTACCATTATTATTATCACACATAGCTAGTCATTAGTATTCTAGGTAAATATAATGAAAACGGTTTCTAAGATATATATTCCTATGTCACTATCCATCAAGATTAGGGTATGATAACTCCTATAGGTTATTGTTTTGATATTGTTTGCCATATATTGTGCTATTCTATCATCTTTCTAATTGTTCAATTTAAATATGGTTTTATGCCTCACTATATTCGAACTCCCTAGGGTTACCATTATCATGTAATATCAATATCATAGCTCAAATATATTATTATTATCATGCATAATCATTAATATTAAGGTATATATAAAAAATGACCATTTTCAAAAAGAAATGTACAATCTACCCTTTGGCGGGAGAGCAAGTTTATTGACAATACGAGTGAGATTATTAGATAGAGTATCATTGAAACTAAGGGTATATCCTATGTCACTATCCATGTAGACAAGGTTCTTCGTAACTCTCTCTCTCTCTCTCTCTCTCTCTCTCTCTCTCTCTCTCTCCAGCACACCCACATCCAGAATAAGTTATCAGATACATATATGGATATCTAGTAAATTTAAAAATATGCCATATATAGCCATTAGAGCTCTCAATATTTATTATTACATACATGTAGAGAGCCATCGAGGCAACAGGATTATAATCACTATGGCTCTTAGAGAAAGGGTATCATCACTATCCTTGAATCAAGCGGTGTCATACCTCTTTTATAATTTAGGTTATGTATTTCAATGTCCTATCCAACAGACTAGCAGGGCTACCATTATTGATACTAGTGGTACCATTATTATTATCCCACATAGCTAGTTGTTAATATTCTAGGTACATACAATTAAAATGGTTTCTAAGATATATATTCCTATGTCACTATCCATCCAGATTAGTGGTATCATAACTGCTATAGGTTATTGTTCTGATATTGTTTGGCAGCTATTATCCTATTCTATCATCTTTCTAACTGTTCAATTTTAAATATGGTTTCAAGACTCACTATATTCCAACTCCCTAGGGTTACCAATATTAATCATTATCACGTAATATGGATATCATAGCTCAAAGAAATTTTTATTATCATGCATAATCATTAATATTAAGGTATATATAAAAAAGGCCTAAAAAACCCTTTGGTGGGAGAACAAGTCTATTGAAAATATCAATGAGATAATTAGATAGACTATCGTTGAAACTAGGGGTATGTCCTATGTCACTATCCATCTAGACAAGGTTCTTCATAACTCTCTCTCTGTCTCTCTCTCTCTCTCTCCAGCACACACACATGCACACACATGTTGAGATGTAGAGAGAGAGAGAGAGAGAGAGAGAGAGAGAGAGAGAGACGAGACAAGAGAGACACCATGTACGCTCCCAAAGACTGACATATTGAGGACAAGATACAAATATATAGGTGAGACCAAGTTGAGTAGAGTGAGCCATATATAGCTCCAACACCCCCACTCAAACAAAGGTTTCTAGCTTTGGATGAGAAAACCCTTGGGGAGTTTTAGGGAAAAACCCAAGCCCCTCTACAATGTGAAAATATAAACCAGTGATGATGATGTGAAAGTGAATTGTGCATCTATGTACAAATATACAAGTGACTCAAAGATCACAATGTACAGATGTGGAGTCTGCATAGTTCATGGTACCTATAGGATTACAATGTCATATGTACAAAGCTATTACAATAGCAAAGAAGCTAATCTAGAAAGAGTGAGGCCAAAGCAACTCCAAGCTCCGAGCGCAAGAGAATGAAACGTGACTCGTTGAGGCCTTTGGTCCGAATGTCTGCAATCATCTAGTCACTTGGATAGTGTTCAACCATAATGGTTCCTTTGCGTACTTCATACCTGACATAATGATAATGGACAGCAATGTGCTTTGACTTATTATGGTGAACATAGTCTTTTGCATGACTAATAGCACTTTGGTTGTCACACCGCAAGGGTGTGCTAGAAAGAGGAGAGTGACCAATATCAACCAGCATTTGTTGAAGCCATATTAACTCATGAGCTGCAAGTGATGCCACAACATATTCTGACTCAATCGTAGAAACTGCAACACAACGTTGTTTCTTGCTGGTCCAAGAAACAAGACAACCATTTATAAAGAAGAAATTTCCACTAGTAGATCACATAGATAAATGTGAGCTTTCCCAGTCTGCATCAGTGTAACCCAAAAGAGAAAGAGATTTTATAGAATCCGATGTGAGTTGTCGTCGATATACCAAACCAAAATCTGTAGTTCCTTTCAAATATTTCAACACACGCTTTGCTGCAGACGAATGCTTAAGAGAAGGACGTGCAAGATGTTGTCCAAGATAATTAGCAACAAACAGAATATTAGGATGAGTGTTCATGCCAACAAACTAAAGACATCCAATCAAGTTAGCATAAGGCTGATTTGTGACAAGTTGACCGCCATTGTCAGAAGTGTTCTTCGTAGAGCGTGCAAGACAAGGTGTGTTGGCTAAAAGTGCAGATTCCATACCAAACTTTTGAATAGTATCTGTAATAAACTTTGACTGTCGAAGGAATAAAATACCTTTTGTACGATTACGTTGGATTTGAATGCCAAGACATGAGTGAATCTCTCCAAGATCCACCATATCAAATGCAGAAGAGAATAAATTTTTCACTTGCTGAAGAAATCCTAAATCATTAGAAGCAAGGATGGTATCATCCACATAAAAAGCAAGAATCACAAAACTGCTACCTTGGCGTTTTATGTATAAGTTGGGGTCTGAAGAGCAAGAGATGAATCCTTTAGAGGTGAGAAAAAGATCAAATTTTGTATACCAAGCTCGCGAAGCTTGCTTGAGACCATATAGTGCCTTATGGAGTTGAGCAACAAGGTCTTCTTTACCTGGAATAGAAAAACCTTCTGGTTGTTCCATATAAATTTCCTCTTCCAAGTCACCATTAAAAAAACCAGTTCGCACATCCATTTGATGAGCTTCTAAATCAAAGTGAACAACAAATGCCAATAAAACTCGAGCACTTGTAATGCGAACAACTAGTGAAAAGGTCTCTTGATAATCAACACCAGCTACGTAGGAGTAACCTTTTGCAACTACATGTGCCTTGAACTTGTCAAAAGATCCATCTGCTTTTACTTTTGTCTTATACACCCACTTACACTTAATAGCTGTAAGACCAGGAGGTAATTCAGTTAGTATCCATGTACCTTTAGAGATAAGAGAATCGTACTCTGCTTCCGTAGCCTCTTTCCATTGATCCTTTTGTGGTGAAGATATAGCTTCATCATAAGTAACGGGATCTTTAGAAGTAGAAAAAGCATTATCAACAATATCATCATCACAAACATGACATGGTCCATGTTCAAAATCAATAGGCAGATCAACAAAAATATCAATATCATCATTGATAGCATTTGGAATGGATGGTTTTGAAGAGGAAAGTTTCTCTATAGGAAGAGTTTCATCATCTGAAAGAAATGGAAAAGCCTGAAGCAATGATTTAGTATCATCAACATCATCCATGGACCATGAGCCTCCCATAAGCTATTCGTTAAAAGTAGCATCATGATTCACAATTACTTTCTTGGAGGAAGGGTTATAGAATTTGTAGCCTTTGGAAGTGTCTGAATATCCAATAAAAATAACTTTAAGACCAGGAGCATCAAGCTTTGTTTGTGTTTCTTTGGGAACATGAATATAAGAAATACATCCAAAGGTTCTGAAATGAGATACAGAAGGAATGTCACCTGTCCATGTTGTGATGGGTATCTTACAAGAGGGTGCAGTGGTAGGAAGATGATTCTGAATAAATACTGCTGTCAAAGTAGCTTCAATCCAGAAAACACGAGATAAACCAGACTGAATCAGCATACATCTTACAACATTGAGAATAGTGCGATTTTTTCATTCAGCAACTCCGTTCTGTTGAGGTGAATATGGAATAGTGTGTTCATGATGAATTACACTGTCAACACAATACTTCACAAACTGTCAAGAAACATATTCGCCTCCATTGTCACTACGAAGCTTCTTAAGGCGACGACCAGTTTGAAGTTCCGCAGTCTTGTGGAATTGTTTGAAAACAGATAAGGCCTCAGATTTTTGTCTAAGTCAAAATACAGTCGTATACAATGAGAAATCATCAATGAAAGTAATGAAGTAGCAATATAGTGATCTCGAAGAAGGTAGAGGTCCACATATATCAGTATGAACAAGATCCAATATGTCATGAGAATGAGTTGTATTTGAAAGAGAAAAGGGTTTACGATTATGTTTCCCAAGAGCACAAAACTCACAAATTCCTATATGGGGATGAGCTTTAAGATCCATGCCATGAACAAGATCACGACGCTGAAGATCAAGGAGTTTTGAGAAATCAGCATGAACAAAACGGTGATGCCATACTTTGCAATCATGATCACCTAGAGCAGTAACAACATTTGCTACAGCATCATTGAGAGAGAGTTCAAACAAATTACCGTTTCGAGGAGCAGTGGCTATAGTCTGTCCATCTTTCTCCATTCGGCATTTGGTATGATCAAATCCAACAAAGAGACCAAGATCAACAAGTCTAGCAAACTGAAAGAAGATTACGTTGAAGATCTGGTACATGTAATACTCCTCGTAAAATTCGAGTGGAAGAAGATAAGGTACCAAGATATAAATCTCCAATACCCTTTACTTGACAAGTCGTATCATCAGCAAGATAAACAACACGTTGAACTGGTAGTGGATGATAGTTATGGAGCCACTTAGATTGATATATCATATTTCTTGTAGCACCGGAATCAACAATAAAAAGTGACCATCACATACATGAAGTATTCTATCTGGAGCAACTGAACGTAGGACGCAGCTTGTTTCTGGTACAATGTTGTTTCGATATTCAATAGCATATGCTCTATTACGATCTGTGTCGAATCGACGCTTATAGCACATATGAGTGGGATGATCAGATCGTCCACAATATTCACAAGAAGAAGAAACAGAGTCTCTAGATAAACGTGGTTTTTTTGTGGTAATATTGTGTTCTTCATCATATTGACGTGCCCAACAATCATCTTCAGTATGGCCATTTCTGTTGAAGTAAGAACATTGCTTACTAGGAAATTTGAGACGAGCGAAAATATTACCACGACGACCACCTCTGTGGTTTCCTCTTTGAAACTGACGCCTTCGAGCATAAAAAACACGTTCCATCTGTTGTAACTCAGTCTCCTCTTGTGAAATCATAGCCATATCATGACCATCATTACGTCGTTCTTGACATTGAGAGTATTCAATTAAAGACATGCAGGCTTGGTCAAAATCAAGACCATCTTTATTAGAGAGAATAGTAACAATGTTATCATAAGATGAGTCCTTCACCGTATCAAGGAGAAGTGTAATCAGTTGCTTTTGTGGAGGAGGATCACCGGCAGTAGCAAGTTGATTTGAAAGATTCAATATGTCCCGTCATGGCAGTACCAACTTCATATTGTAGTTTGTTAAGCAACCCTCTCAAATAAAGTATTCATATAACATATTTATTCTGAAAGTTTGCAATATAGTACTTCCATACGTCATGGGAAGTAGGCAGTTCATACATATCAAGCAAAAGATAATCACTAAGAGCGGAAAGAATATACCGACGAGCTGTTTTATCACGTCAATGCCAATCCGTATACGCAACATTCCAATCTTCAAATATAGGTCCTTCAGTGATAAGCACGTTATCATGATCCGTATCAATAGGCTGAGGCGGACAAACATGATTTCCAAGGACAACATCAGAGAGTTCATCGCCTTCAAGAATTAACAACATCTTTGTTTTCCACCCTGGAAATCCCTGGCCTTGGAAAGGAGGAACAGAACGTTGGCCAGAAGGAAAGCCGTTACGAGAATAGTCATAGCCATATCTGGTTGCGAGAAGACGTATAGGATAAGATCGCAGAATCTGCACACCATATATGGTGAAGGCTGCAATTGAGAACCAGAGAAATATGATGATTGTGTTCTATCAGCGACGATAAACACAAGAAGGATTCTCAATACACGTCCAAAGATGTGAGAGACGTCATTCAGAAAAACAGGGAAAAGGAGACGTCAATAATAAAAGAGTCGTCAAAATAGAGTGGCGTGAGACGAGAGTCCTCAAAACAGAGTGATGTGAGACGCAAGATTGACGGACACAATATGAATAAAGCTAAATTTCTCAAAAAATTAACGCCAAAATAGAAAAACGATCATGGACACTTCACGAAGACGCACGACGAAGAAAGCTGCATCAAGCTCAATTTACAGTAAAAACAACATAACTTTCTGTTGTGAACTCCGATTGACGCAAACCTAGAACTCAATTCGAAGAGCTCGAGGAGACAAACAAGTTTTGGATAAAGACCCCCAAATTGAGACGAAGTTCAGAGATGAAGACCTGTTTCTCCAAATTTTGAGCAAAAGACCCCCAAAAATTGAGACGAAGTTCGGGGTGTCAAAAAACATATCAACAAGATAACATAATCAATGATTTATTATATCGATTAGCAATAAACCCCACAAAAAACATTAATCATATTCTTCTTAACACAAAACAACCATAGTTAACAAGAATCAATCCTCAAAAGAAAAAAATTGTAGCAATTTTGAATCTTACATGCGAATTGCATACACATACTGTTTTGTCACCATGAATTCAATCGGCGCGTGATCGTTATTGCTCTGATACCATGTTGAGATTTAGAGAGAGAGAGAGAGAGAGAGAGAGAGAGAGAGAGAGAGAGAGAGAGAGAGAGTGAGAGAGAGAGAGAGAGAGAGAGAGAGATGAGACAAGAGACACACCATGTACGCTCCCAAAGACTGATTCATATTGAGGACAAGATACAAATATATAGGTGAGACCAACTTGAGTAGAGTGAGCCATATATAGCTCCAACAACACACACACCCACAATAAGTTCTCAGATACACATATGGATATCTAGTATATTTAGGCCATATATAGCCATTAGAGCTCTCAATATTTATTAATACAAACATGTAGAGAGCCATCGAGGTAAAAGAATTAGAATCATTATGGATCTTAGCGAAAGGGTATCATCACTATCCTTGAATCAAGGGGTGTCATACCTCTTTTAGAATTTGGGTTATGTATTCCAATGTCCCTATTGAGCTAGATTAGGAGTGCTACAATTATTGATACTAGTGGTACCATTATTATTTTCACACATAGCTAGTCGTTAATATTCTAGGTAGATAAAATGAAAATGGTTTTTGAGATATATAATCCTACGTCACTATCCATCCAGATTAGGGGTATCATAACTCCTATAGGTTATTGTTTTGATATTTTTTGGCAGATATTGTCCTTTTCTATCATCTTTCTAATTGTTCAATTTTAAATATGGTTTCATTCCTGACTATATTCCAACTCCCTACGGTTGCCATTATTAATCATTATCATGTAATATCAATATCATAGCTCAAAGATATTGTTATTATCATGCATAATCATTATATTAGGTATATATAAAAAATGACCATTTAAAAAAAGGAAATGTACAATTTACCCTTTGGCGGGAGAGCAAGTTTATTGACAATACCAATGAGATTATTAGATAGAATATCATTGAAACTAGGGGTATATCCTATGTCACTATCCCACTAGACAAGGTTCTTCATAACTCTCTCTCTCTCTCTCTCTCTCTCTCTCTCTCTCTCTCTCTCTCCAACACACACACACACACACACCCACAATAAGTTCTCAGATACACATATATTTAAACGTATGCTGTATATAGCCATTAGAGCTGTCAATATTTATTATTACATACATGTATAGATCCATTGAGGCAAGAGGATAAGAAGCATTGTGTCTCTTAGAGAAAGGGTATCATCACTATCCTTGAATCAATGGGTCTCATACCTCTTTTAGAATTTGGGTTATGTATTCCAATGTCCCTATCGAGCTAGACTAGCAGTGCTACCATCATTGATACTAGTGGTACCATTATTATGATCACACATAGCTAGTCGTTAATATTTTAGGTAAATATAATGAAAATGTTTTTAAAAAAATATATTTGTACGTCACTATCCATCCAGATTACGGGCATCATAACTCCTATAGGTTATTGTTTTGAGATTGTTTGATAGATATTGTTCTATTCTATCATCTTTCTAACTGTTCAATTTTCAATATGGTTTCATGCCTCACTATATTCCAACTCCCTAGGGTTACCATTATTAATCATTAATTATCATGTAATATCAATATCATAGCTCAAAGATATTATTTTTATCATGCATAATCATTAATATTAAGGTACATATAGAAAATGACCATTTAAAAGAAATGAATGTAAAATTTATCCTTTGGTAGGAGAACAAGTTTATTGACAATACCAATGAGATTATTAGATAGAATATCATTGAAACTAGGGCTATACCTATGTCACTATCCCACTAGCCAAGGTTCTTCATAACTCTCTCTCTCTCTCTTTCTCCGGCATACACACATGCACACACACACCCACAATAAGTTTTGAGATACACATATGGATAACTAGTATATTAAAAAATATGCCATATATAGCAATTAGAGCTCTCAATATTTACGAATACATACATGTAGAGAGCCGCAGAGGCAAGAGGATTAAAGTCATTATGTCTCTTAGAGAAAGCGTATCATCACTATCCTTGAATCTAGGGGTGTCATACCTATTTTAGAATTTGGGTTATGTATTCCAATGTCCCTATCTAGCTAGACTAGCAGGGCTACCATTATTGATACTAGTGGTACCATTATTATTATCACACATAGCTAGTCGTTAATATTCTAGGTAGATATAATGAAAACGGTTTCTAAGATATATATTGCTATGTCACTATCCATCCACATTAGGGGTATGATAACTCCTCTAGGTTATTGTTTAGATATTGTTTGGCAGATATTGTCCTATTGTATCATCTTTCTAATTGTTCACTTTCAAATATGGTTTCATGCCTCACAATATTTCATCTCCCTAGGGTTATCATTATTAATCATTATCACGTAATATCGATCTCACAGCTCAAAGATATTGTTATTGTCATGCAGAATCATTAACATTAAGGTATATATAATCAAAGGTGTTAAAAAAGAAAGAAATGTACAATATACCCTTTGGTGGGAGAACAAGTTTATTGACAATATCTATGAGATTATTAGATAGACTATCGTTGAAACTAGGGGTATACCCTATGTCACTATCCATCTAGTCAAGGTTCTTCATAACTCTCTCTCTCTCTCTCTCTCTCTCTCTCTCTCTCTCTCTCTCTCTCTCTCTCCAACACACACACACGCACACACACACCCACAATAAGTTCTCACATACACATATGGCTATCTAGTATATTTATGCCATTAGGTCTTCCCAATCTCAGAAAAAATAAAAATTGTCTCAAAACATATCAAATGCATAAGTGAAGGATGAGTTTAGGAAATGAAAAGACAGATGAAAGTGGAAAGTCAACAGACATATGAAGGTGGAAATTCAAAAGACGCATGAAGATCAAAAGTCAAAAGACGCATGAAGATAGAAAGTCAAAAGACATTTTGTGTCCATATAAATAGGTGTTTCTCTTTTCCTTTAGCCTTTTCTTCTCTTCAAAGTGTCCTCTCTCTCTCTCTCTGTTGCATCCGTCTTTTATAGCTAACACTGTTGCAGATCTATGTTCTATATTATTGCCCGTGGCTATGGGCTATAGACTAGCGCATCACTCTTGTTGTTGTTGAGAGAATATTTGAATTAGAAATACCTTTTAATAATTATGAATCCATTAGTAAATATTGAGATCTCTAATGCCATATATAGCCATTAGAGCACTCAATATTAATTAATGCATACATGTACAGAGCCATCCAGGTAAGAGGATTAGAATCATTATGGCTCTTTGAGAAAGGGTATCATCACTATCCTTGAATCCTGGGGTGTCATACCTCTTCTAGAATTTGGGTTATGTATTCCAATGTCCCTATCGAGCTAGACTAGCAGTGCTACCATTATTATTATCACACATAGCTAGTCATTAATATTCTAGGTACATATAATGAGAATGTTTTATAAGATATATATTCCTATGTCACTACCCTTCGAGATTAGGGTATGATAGCTCCTATCGGTTATTGTGTTGATATTGTTTGGCAGATATTGTCCTATTCTATCATCTTTCTAATTGTTCAATTTCAAATATGGTTTGATGCCTCACTATATTCCAACTTCCTACGGTTAACATTATTAATCATTATCATGTAATATCAATATCATAGGTCAAAGATATTACTATTATCATGCATAATCATTAATATTAAGGTATATATAAAAAATGACCATTTAAAAAAAATAAATCTACAATCTACCTTTTGGCGGGAGAGCAAGTTTATTGACAATATCAACGATATTATTAGATAGACTATCATTGAAACTAGGGGTTATCCTATGTCACTATCCATCTAGACAAGGTTCTTCATAACTCTCTCTCTCTCTCTCTCTCTCTCTCTCTCTCTCTCTCTCTCTCTCTCTCTCTCTCTCTCCAACACACCCACACCCAAAATAAGTTCACAGATACACACATGTATATCTAGTATATTTAAAAATATACCATATATAGCCATTAGAGCTCTCAAGATTTATTATTACATACACGTAGAGATCCATTGAGGCAAGAGGATTACAATCATTATGGCTCTTAGAGAAAGCATCACTATCCTTGAATCAAGCGATGTCATACCTCTTTTAGAATTTGGGTTATGTATCCCAATGTCCCTATTGAGCTAGAATAGCAGTGCTACCATTATTTATACTAGTGGTACCATTATTATTATCACACATAGCTAGTTGTTAATATTCTCGGTAGAGATAATGAAAATGGTTTCTAAGATATATATTCCTACATCACTCTCCATCCAGATTAGGGATATCATAACTCCTATAGGTTATTGTTCTGATATTGTTTGGCAGATATTGTCCTATTCTATCATCTTTGTAGTTATTCAATTTTGAATATGGTTTCATGCCTCACTATATTCCAAGTCCCTAGGGTTGCCATTATTAATCATTATCATGTAATATCAATATCATAGCTCAAAGATATCATTATTATCATGCATAATCATTAATATTAAGGTATATATAAAAAATGACATTTTTAAAAAAACTATGTCACTATCCCACTAGACAAGGTTCTTCATAACTCTCTGTCTCTCTCTCTCTCTCTCTCTCTCTCTCTCTCACACACACACACACACACACACACACACAAACACACAAACACACCCACAATAAGTTCTCAGATACACATATGGATATCTAGTATATTTAAAAATATGCCATATATCGCCATTAGAGCTCTCAATATTTATTAAGACATACATGTACAGAGCCATCGAGGCAAGAGTATTAGACTGATTATGGCTCTTAGAGAAAGGGTATCATCACTATCCTTGAATCTAGGGGTGTCATACCTATTTTAGAATTTGGGTTATGTATTCCTATGACACTATCCATCCAATTGAGGGGTATGATAACTCCTCTAGGATTAATGTTTTGATATTCTTTGGCAGATATTTTTCTATTCTATCATCTTTCTAATTGTTCACTTTTAAATATGGTTTCATGCCTCAATATATTCAAACTCCCTAGGTTACAATATTATTAATCATTATCACATAGTATCAATATCATAGCTCGAAGATATTATTATTATCATGCATAATCATTAATATCAGTGGTATACATGGAAAATGTCATTTTTTCTTTAAAAAATGTACAATCTACCCTTTGGCAGGAGAACATTAAGTTTATTGACAATACCAACAATGAGATTATTAGGTAGACTATCGTTGAAACTAGGGGTATTTCCTATGTCACTATCCATCTAGACAAGGTAATCTCTCTCTCTCTCTCTCTCTCTCTCTCTCTCTCTCTGTCTCTGTGCAACATACACACACACACACACACACAGATGCACACACACATACACACACACACACAGATATACACACACACACACACCCAGAACAAGTTCTCAGATACACATATGGATATCTAGTATATTTGAAAATATGCCATTAGAGCTCTCAATAGTCATTATTACATACATGTAGAAAGCCATTGAGGCAAGAGGATTAGAATCATTGTGTCTCTTAGAGTAAGGGTATCATCACTATCCTTGAATCAATGGGTGTCATACCTCTTTTAGAATTTGGGTTATGTATTCCAATGTCCCTATAGAGCTAGACTAGCAGTAGGCAAAAAATCATTGCTTAGTTCTGTGTTTTGAAGAATCCAAACATGCATGTGAACTTTGTGAACTTGATTCCCCAAGCTTGATTCCACCAAAACTTGAACCATTGCCACCATTCCTTGACTTGACTGCAATCCCTGTCCACAGGAACCAAATAATAGAGATAGACAACAAAGACAGAGAAGGAGATCTTTGTATTGATGAATTCTTGTAGAGTTTTGATACAACGGATGAGTAATAGAATATGGACGCACTCCGTTGTAAAGAGCTCGAACCTCCCGACCACCCCCGAGCTTCAGTCCACTTGCATGCAGCGTCTCACTCGCACTCGCACTCGCACTCACACTCGCAGAAGAGGAGATCTATGAATGATCCCCAAATGCACCACCGTCGTACTTTCATCCTTCTTTTCCTCGAAAAGCCTGCGACTTCTCAAAAGACGCTTTTTTAGGCGTTCAGTAAACTTGATTTTCACACCAAGTACACCTGCGAGAATAAGATAAGAACGTGATCGCTAGGCGATCCGTAAAGGTTAGATTTTTATCATGACACTTTGCACATATCCTGTTTCACACATTGATTTTTGCATAGTCTACAAAATAGTCAAAAGAACATACTCGTGCAACCAATTCAACATGATAATCAAAGTAAACAAACATAATTATATACCTTCATAATATCAATTGCAATACTCTACCATGAAGAAACAATCCACTTCTTGGTTGATAGCAGGGAGAACTGTATGATGTTGTATGTCTGCCTGTCCCTGTGTATACTACAGTGCTGCTGCCTTCTGTTTGTTTTCATCATAACTTTTACAAACAAACTCAGAACAAAGCAATCCAGGTACTCAAAACGACGGGAATAGGTCTAGTCTACAAGGCGTCATGGACAGAATTGCGAAAAACGTCATTCTTTGGCTGAAAATGCAACGTTTAGATCACGATTCTTAAAACCTCTACTATTGGGTCTCCACTACTTTTTCAACTTATTTTAAGCCTACCCATGCATTTTAAGCTAAAACACATAAATATAAAATACTGATATTAATAAAAATCTCAATTTTACTGCTCATAAACAGACTATCTGTTATTCATTAATCTTTATCAAATACGTCTTTAGTGTATTATTTAAAAAAGAGAATATATGTTCTCTCTTAATATCTCAAACTCATTCATATAAACTCTATTTAATAGACTATTCAACAATCTTTCAAATCGTGCTAAACGAAAGATATACACTACTACATTTTTTTTCGACTGTAAGAACTTCAAAAATTAATCCTATTACATTCTCCCCTTATCAAAATTAACTCTGTCCTTAGAGGTGGAAAGAGAGGAAAATTCTCTTTGCAAAATACTAAGATCAATCCACGATGCATCCTCTACTGGATAGTTCTGCCACTTAACCAAAACTTCCACAATGTCTTTATTTCTCAGATGTTTAACACGCCTATCTAGCACTAAGTCTGGTTCTACTGTCAATGTTCCGTCATCTTTCAACTTAGAGTTGTCCTCTAAAACATGATGCACATTAGGAACATACTTTTTCAATAAACTCACATAGAATACATGATGCACTTTAACATGAGAAGGCAATTCCAATTTGTAAGCTAATGAACCAATGCGCTTCAAAATTTTAAATGGCCCAGCAAATCGTGGAGACAATCTTCTATTCTTTCCAAGAATCAAATGACTTCTCATGAATGACCTTTAAGAAAACCATATCACCAGTTTCATACACCACAACACGATGTTTCTTGTCATAATACAATTTATGTCTGTTTTGAGCTTCTCTAGTATTCCCCCTGATTTTGAGGAACTCGCTATCCATTTTCTCAAGCATCTCACGTAACAGTTCTACCTTATTCCTCGAGTTAAGAAAATTAATAGGTGTGGGACAATTATAGCCATACATTGCCTCAAACGGAGTCATCCTAATAGATGATTGATATGAACTGTTATATGCAAATTCAACCAAAGGCAGATATTCGTTCCAATTAGATTGGTTTTCATTGACATAAATTTGTAACATATCTTCTAAAATACGATTCACTCTCTCCGTTTCCCCATCTGTTTGAGGATGAAAAGCAGTAGACATGCGTAACTAGGTACCTATAGAGTCAAAAGTCTCTCTCCAGAAATGAGAAGTGAACTTAGAATCTCTGTCAGACACTATGCTCTTGGGCATGCTATGTAACGAAATATCTCTTTCACAAACAAGCGTGCAATGGTCAATGCAGTATCAGTTATTTTTTTACAGGAAAGAAGTGAGCTTGTTTTGTGAGTCTATCTACCACCACAAAGATCGAGTCATACCCTTCACGAGTAGTAGGAAGTCTAATGATAAAGTCCATGGATATAGACTCCCACTTCTGTAAAGGAATGTCTAAGGGTTGAAGGTCACCAGGCATCCTCTTATGTTCAATCTTAACTTGCTGACATTGAAAGCAGTCACGCACATAATTCTTAACATCCAATTTCATACACGGCCAAAAGAATGAACTTTTAATCTTTTCATATGTCTTATTCAATCCAGGATGACCAGAAAAAGGTGAATTATGACACTCATGCAAAATTTGACTCTTAAAAGCAGAATTTGCAGGAATACACATGCGGTCATAATAATATAAATTTCCCTTATACAAGTGATATCTGTTCTCATACATCTCACCAATATTTTCACGCAAGAATTTCAAAATAGGCGTATTAAAAGAATCATTCAACTTCAATATGTATATCATCAATCAAATTGGACCGCACAACAGTCAACAAATTACACATGGACCTACGACTCAATGTATCTCCAACTTTATTTTCTTTTCCACACAAATACTTCAAATCAAAATCATACTCAGCGAGCAATTCAATCCATCTCCTTTGTCTGTTGTTTAACAATGGCTGAGTGAAAATATACTTCAATCTTTGATGATCAGTATGCAATTTAAATTTGACACCAAACAAAATATAACGCCAATGTTTCGATGAATGAACAACAGTAAGCAATTCTAGATCATGTGTTGCATAGTTCAATTCATGTTGTCTTAATTTCCTAGACTCATATGCAACCACTCTTCCTTCTTGTGTCAAAACACAACCTAATTGTTCACCACTAGCGTCACAGGACACAACAAATTAAATGGTTTGCCCATCTTAGGAACTTTTAAAACACAATTTTCCGCTATGTTAGCCTTCAAGGTCTCAAAAGCAGTCTCATAGCTAGAAGTCCACACAAAACCCTTGTCTTTCTTGGTCAATTCGGTCAAAGGACTTGCTATCTTAGAGAAATCTTTAAATGTGTGTTCTCTCATATTGTGCTAGACCCATAAAGATTCTCACATCCCTTAATGACTTAGGTGTTGGCCACTCCACAATAGTCTGAACTTTGTCAAGATCAATGTGAATCCCCTCTTTAGAAATCACTCTTCCCAAATACACAATCTGATCCTTTGCAAAAGAACACTTACTTGCTTTGGCATACAATTTATGTTCACGCAAAACTTTAAATGGTTTTATTTAAATGAAATGCATGATCTTCTTCATTCTTAGAATACACAAAAATATCATCCAAGAATACCAAAATGAAGTCATCAAGATACGGGTGAAAAATACTATTCATTAAGCACATGAAAGTTGCTGGTGCATTAGTCAAACCAAAAGCAAGAACTGTAAATTCATAATGCCCATAACATGTACGAAAGCAGTCTTTGGAATGTCCTCGGCCTTAATGCGGATTTGATGGTAGCCAGACGAAGGTCAACCTTTGAAAATATTGTGGCACCACTCAAATGGCTAAGCAATTCATCTATGTGAGGAAGAGGATATTTGTTCTTAATGGTCTGTTTGTTTAATCCCCTATAGTCAATTCATAACCTATATGTACCATCCTTTTTCTTTTGGAATAACACAGGACTACCTCAAGAAGATACACTAGGTTTAATGAAACCCTTTTTCAAAATATCATCAAGTTGTATCTTGAGCTCTTTAAGCTCATCAATATTGAACATGTACGGAGCCCTTGAATAAGGTGTTGCTCCTGGATATAGATCTATGGCATGGTCTACTGCTCTAGGCGGAGGTATACCAGGAAGATCGTCTGGAACACATCCTTAAATTCATGTAAGAGATCCTCCACAAATTCTGGATTTGTCTCTTTCTGTTTATCCTCAGATTCTTCTTTAATCTCATTAGCAAACACAAGAAATGTCTCACACTCTTATCTAAGTCATCTTATCAATTCCATGGCCAAACTAGATTTAGAATCTCTTTCTTTCCACGAAGAGTGTGACTTATCATCATTTTTCTTTCTTAACAATCTATCAAAACATGATTTTCAATCATCTAATTGATACCAATGATAACATCATGCTTCCGACTCTTCAAAGAAAAAAAACAAAATTTTTTACTAACTCTTTCGTGAAAATATTATTACCACTGGTTAAGTCCAAAAGTCTTATAACTTATCGATTTAATTTCAAGTTTAATTTTTCAATCAATTTAGACGACAAGAAGCAATGAATACTATCCAAATCAATTAAGAAATTCAAATTTAAATCTTAACTTTTGCGCATAAATTCGATTGCATAAGCTTTCAAAGGACGTATCAAAGACATAAAACATCACAAAGAAGGGGTAGATGACTTACCTTTATCGTACGCATCGCCGAAAATCTCCAATTGAGCCATCTTGCTACGTATTGTCTTATCGGTCACCTTGATCGAGCATTCGAAATTCTGTTGGTCGTGTTCTCGATATTGAAAGTATAATCCAAATCTTTGAGTTCTTCAATCCACGCTTCTAAATCTTCACATATCTTTCTTATGCCATCAAACTCTTTAAGCTTAGCCTTCGTTAAGAATGATTTGGTTGTCGCTTCTCCCATATCGTTATCGTTTCTTTTTCGTGCTGATGACCTCTACATCCACCACCACCATTCCCACCATCACCACTGTCACCACCGCCAGGTGCCCCAACGCCGCCACGTTTTTTATTGTTTCCTGGTGGAATAGCATGGTTTTTTCCTTCATGTTGGTCATCAAGGTCCACATAGATATCAGGCTCTCGTATTGATTTGCCCCGCGGAGCCTCAGCACGCTCCTGATTTACTTGTTTCAGATCTTCTCGTAATCACCCAATTAGGTCTTCTTGCTCCTTCATCCTCCTCTTGTATCCTTCCATGTCCAGAATCAACCGCTTGCTCTGATACCAATTGTCACAGGAACCGATTAATAGAGATAGACAGTAAAGACAGAGAAGGAGATCTTTGTATTGATGAATTCTTGTAGAGTTTTGATACGACAGATGAGCAATAGAATATAGACGCACTCCGTTGTACAGAGCTCGAACCTCGCGACCACCCCCGAGCTTCAGTCCGCTTGGATGCAGCGTCTCACTCGCACTCGCACTCGCACTCTGAATCCCACTCGCACTCACACTCGCAGAAGAGGAGATCTATGAATGATCCCCAAATGCACCACCGTCGTACTTTCATCCTTCTTTTCCTCGAAAAGCCTGCGACTTCTCAAAAGCCGCTTTTTTACGCGTTCAGTCAACTTGATTTTCATACCAAGTACACCTGCGAGAGTAAGATAAGAACGTGATCACTAAGCAATCTATAAAGGTTAGATTTTTATCATGACACTTTGCACATATCCTGTTTCACACATTGATTTTTGCATAGCCTACAAAATAGTCAAAAGAACATACTTGTGCAACCAATTCAACATGATAATCAAAGTAAACAAACATAATTATATACCTTCATAATCTCAATTGCAATACTCTACCATGAAGAAACAATCCACTTCTTGGTTGATAGCAGGGAGAACTGTATGATGTTGTATGTCTGTCTATCCCTGTGTATACTACAGTGCTGCTGTCTTCTGTTTGTTTTCATCATAACTTTTACAAGCAAACTTAGAACAGAGTAATCCAGGTACTCAAAACGACGGGAATAGGTCTGGTCTACAAGGCAACGCAAACAGAATTGTGAAAAACGTCTTGGTTTGGCTGAAAACGCAATGTAAAACCTCTATTTTTGGGTCTCCACTACTTTTTAGCTTATTGTAAGCCTACCCATGCATTTTAAGCTAAAACACATGAATATAAAACACTGATATTAATAAAAATCTCAATTTTACTGTTCATAGACAGTCTATCTGTTATTCATTAATCTTTATCAAATACTTCTTTAGTGTATTATTAAAAAAAGAGAATATATGTTCTCGCTTAATATCTCAAACTCATTCATATAAGCTCTATTTAATAGACTATTCAACAATCTTTCAAATCATGCTAAACGAAAGATATACACTACTACATTTTTTTTCGACTTTAAGAACTTCAAAAATTAGTCTTATTACAATCCCAAAAGATGTGTCTCACTGTTTCGTTTCTATGACATACACTGCAGGCTCCTGTTCGAGTTCCCTTTTTGAGCATAAGCATGGCTGAGGGGATAGCTCCCATCACTACCCTCCACATAAATACCTTAAGATTAAATGGCGATTGAAGCGTCCACAAGCTTGCAAGTACTTTAACCCACCACTCATTAGTTTGCGACATAGACCATTGTTGATTGCACCTAATGGATATATCAACCTAAATATGGAGAGCAGCATAAAACTCATCTGTTTTGCATGACCACCAACTTGCATGTCAAGAGGGTAGCTGCCAGTCTTTGTGTCTATCCTCTGCATTGACCAAAGTGATATGAGGTAAGGGGTGAACCAACGCGCATAAATGGTTCCAAGCTATCAGAAGCCCATTGCTGAGTCTAAATTCCCTTCTTGCTATAAGAAACTATTTTGGAATGTGACTAGCATCCATAATCTGGCTAATTTGTACTATGCCTTTTTTGAACATAGAAAGGGCTTTTTTTCCAATGAGCATTACTGGTGGTGTCTGAAATACATGGCTCCAAAAGACACTCTCAGCTCGTAACAAATTCCCTGTGTATTGCTGGCGGCCATTCCACTGGAGTTTAGAGGCAATAATCTTCCAAGATGTAATCAGCATTTGCGACACAATGAGCCCAGTTTTAATGGGTGCTGTAGTAAAAGGCTTATCCCATGATGTAATATTCCAAGTGCCATGAAAATATACCATGGAGCAGTTGATGAGGTACCATAAGCATAGGGACCAGTAGGTATCTCTTTGTACCATATGTTGCATGAGAGGCCCCCTCCTAGCATGCGCATGTGTTGTAAGATTCAGTATGCCCAATCCTCCATGCTCCATAGGCATGGTGAGGCGGTCCCATGCAATAGGAGTAGCAGACGCTTTTTTCTTTCCCCACAAGAATTGAGCCAGGGCAGATTTGAAAGGCTGTAGGGATTTCTCTGTCCAATCCAGGAGAGGGTATATAGTACAGTATACATGGCAAGAGGATAGCCTGGATAATCCGCAGTCGTACATGTAATGGACACTCTTTGCAGTGCCAAGAGGCTACCTTCGTCAATACTCTCTCAAGAACCCATTCTCGAAGAGATTCCATGGACACTTCCACTCCAACTGGGTAGCCTAGATGTCAAAATATGTGTCCTTTTGGTAGCCTCTTACCATTCCAGACAAGCGCATGAAAATTTCTAGCAGTAATGTCTATCAGTGTTGATTTTACAAGGTTTATGTGCAACCCTGCTGCAAGGGAGAAGGTAGACAGAAAAGCCATACATCTAGCAATGCTAACATTATTGGCTTTCAAGAACAAGATAGTGTCGTCAGCAAACCCCTAACCAACCAGTTGCTCATTGCCCAAATGCAAGCCCTGCATCTTATTTTGTTGTATCAGTGAATCCAGGTATGTGAACAATGGGTGTGTAATCACAGCAAACAGTAGGGGGCTAAGGGGGCACCCTTGTCTGTCTCTCTCTCTCTAGAGCACACACACACACCCACAATAAGTTCTCAGATGCACATATGGATATCTAGTATATTTAAAAATATGCCATATATAGCCATTAGAGCTTTCAATATTTATTATTACATACATGTAGAGAGACATCGAGGCAAGAACCTATAGCGACACTTGTAGCGACGTTGCAGAGCCTTATAACGACGCCCGAGATTAAAAATTTGCGGTGTAAGGGCATTGAATGCCCTACCACCCATCAACCATATTGAATGTTTCAATAATAGAGTAAACCTCAATGAATCCAAGATAAGCCCAGATTCACCTTTGAAAGAAAGTGCAAGCTTAGGTATAGACCCAAAGTACTCACCCACAAGACAATATAACCATTAACTCCATCATCCATAGTAATATTCTTTGCAGAATAAAGACACAAAACTGACAAAAGTAAATTGATGAAAGTAAATCAATGACCATTGTACACATCATAGGCAAAATCACTTGATTGTTAAGCCTTGCAAATGTAATAGTTACAAGACATCATTATTGAGAAAATATACATGGTTTTCCAATAGTTACAAAAAGACTTATACACGTCATCTCATGATACATATGCTATGACAAAAGGAAACTAATGCTATCTAGCTACGGCTTGACTGACGTCGTCTAATCAGACGTCTCATCGTGTCCAAGCGGTGTATCTGTCGGATTCAACAAAAAAAAACAATAAGACAACTTTCTGTAAGTATAAACTTATAATTTACAAGACAATACAACAAATAAAAAAGAGTAAACCCTGATACTAACCATGCCGCCGCGAGAACTCAAAATGTCCATCAGAGCATTTAAACCCTTTCTGCCTGCGTACTTGTGCTCATACGGTGTGGGGTCACGTCCTGTCATCGACCACTGTTCAAAAAATACAAAGAATCCATTATGTTAGAATTTAAAAGTGCAAATAGACGTAACTACCAAACCTAAAGAGAAATGCAAAAACACTTCCAAAATCGGCCTCAAATGATGCCCATCCGCCGCTCCCCAAGTGGTGCGAGCTCCCTGCGTCTACTCGCGCTTTGGCTACCTCCTTTTGTTGCTTCCACTTGTCAAGAATTTTGTGCGCTGCTTGCTTCCCATTCTTCCAATCTTCTTTGGCCAGCCAATCTGGTCTGTTCCACCCATGCTTTATTGCTTTTTGCACTTCAAAATGCTTGTACTTCCAGTATCACGCATTCAAACCTTCATCAGGTCTTCATTGAATCGGTCATCCCGTGTTGACACGGGAAACTCGTCATGTAGCATGTTGATGACTCTGTCTCTTAATTCACTTGGTACTTCACTCCAGGTGTTTAGTATATAGTGTTTAAACACCTGAGAGCAAAGACCGCGCATGCGCCTTCTTGCCTTCATCATCCAAGATGATACCGCCACTAAAGTTGACAAAGTAAGGCAAGCCCTCTCACCTGTGGCGCGTGAACCTGGGTGTCCCGGCAGGGGTCCATAGCGGCATGTCAATGGGGGTACGGACGTCAGGTGTCTCCACTGGAGTGTCGACTAGGGTGACTCCCAGAGGAGTAGGTAATGGTGTGTAGCCAAGAACGGCCGATAGCCGCTCAGAACCTGGCATAGATGGTGATATCGTGGCTGGTTTGGGGACTCGCAAAGAAGGGGAAGGTAAAGAGACTCGTCGAACACGAGGCGGTCTCGAGGCATCAGCCGCGGCAGCATCCCCACAACAACCGCCGCCGCCGCCGCCGCCACCACTAGAGCGTCGGTGCCTAGACGAGTTTGAAGATTGTCTCGTCAACATCGAAGCTTTGAAGCGCGTTGAATGCTAAAAAATAGAGGGAGATGCTGAAGGAGTAGAACGATGTGATGGTTCTCCAGTGCGATGATGATCCTCGTACCACTGCCTCTGCCTGGGTGACAAAGAAGAAAGAAACTCATCATCATGCATACCTGCATTAAACACACGAATCCATGGACAAGTAGAGAGAGAGAGAGAGAGAGAGAGAGAGAGAGAGAGAGAGAGAGAGAGAGAGAGAGAGAGAGAGAGAGAGAGAGAGAGAGAGAGAGAGAGAGAGAGAGAGAGAGAGAGAGAGAGAGAGAGAGAGAGGACTCATAAAGGGGGAGGGTTTTTTGTGTAGAGAGATTCTTGTGAAGTTCTTGTGAATTAATTTGTCTCTCATGTGTATTCTACGTATCTTGTAAAAGCATTGCACTCCAAGAACGATGGAGACTGAGGCTGCAATCAGGAAGGAGGTGATCTATCTCTGCTCATAGATGCTGCTCGCCCCTCCACTAGATCTGGTTGATCAGTTGAAAGAGATGCTAAGAAGCACTAGATCTAGTGGAGGGGTGAGCAAAATCTATGAGAAGAGACGGATCACCTTCTTTGCGATTTCAACCTCTGTCTCCATCGCACTCAGAGTGCAGTGCTCGTCGGCATATCAGACTTTCATGACACACTGAGGAGTGTCCCTGCTGCTTGTGAGAACATACCTGGAGCATACGTATCTAGAGTGGACGCAATGACGATTAAAAACAATTTAAATTTCTCAAGTATAGCCATGTGTTTATGGCTTAAAGAGGTCTCTCTCTCATCCTTGCATATCTCAACATAACTCCCTATATCTATATAGACCTCTCCGTTTAGGCAGATGTCCTCCGTTTCATTTTGTAGATCCTCTGCATGCACCCCATAGAGAGTAGTAGCTTGATGCTCGTCTGGCACCACATCAACGGCTTTTGACTGAGCATTTTCTCCAATCTCCTCCATTGATGCCGTTGTGATTGGCACATGGTAGCCCTCATACATCTGTGCACTACGAGGGGCTACCTCTATGACGTACCACCAGTTTGATGCAAACTTTGTAGGATGAAATATCACCTGCCAGATCCACATAACTTACATGAGAGCTTCCAAACACATAACTTCTAAATTTGGATAGCTTCCAAGCACATAACTTACATGAGAGCTTCCAAACACATAACTTCTAAAATTGGATAGCTTCCAAGCACATACCTTACTTGTTCACAATGCTCGGGTAGTACAAAAGTGTCTCTTAGGTCGGTCCATTTTTTAGTTGAATCCACTTCAAGGAAACCAGACTCTCCTCTGCACACAGTAGCGTTGCGACTCTCCATGTTTATCTTGAACCATTGCACGTTGAACAAGTCGGCAAAAAGACCTCTATAATCGATCCTCAAAATCTCTTGAAGCGTGCCGAAGTAAGTGAGTTCCGCCACCACAGGATCTGCATCAGAGGACCGTCGTCGACTAGACTGTTCAAATTTTACCATGATTCCATAATCTTGAGTAAAACGCTTTTTGTCAATTCGTTCCACCCTAAAATAGCTACCTTTACACCATGCTGCTGTGTATGACTTATACTACAACCAACAAAGATTATGAGTGGCCGTTTAAACATCTAGAAAGTCACTAGCCATACATTAGAAACTTACCTTGGTCACGCAACCCCGAGAGTACTCCCACTCCTCCTCAGTCGCTTCTCCACCACGCTATTGTGTGCTTTTCAATTGGTTGTGCAACCATCTTAAGCTCATGAATGTTGATAGGCTCTCCAGACCCGCCGGATAATGCATCGGTGGTCGTCTTCCCCGTCTCCACTCGATCCATGCCCTTTGTTGCTCTTGCTTTGCATCCTTGTATTGTGAAATCCACTTTTGCATCACTGGATTATGAAGCATGCAAAATCGATTGATTTTAGCCTCTAGATCTTCCGTCATCTTCTTCTCAACGCCGAGATTTCACATGACAATCCGAGATATGTGCTCATCATCTATGGTTCTCCATAGCATGTCCCGGGCTTTATCAAATCCGTCTAGCCACTCTCGAGTGTAAACTAGGGACTCTGATACTAGCCAACCTTTTGCCGTGCTATCCTCCAGACGTGCCTTCTGACGCACATATCCCTTAAGTGTTTTCATGAAACGTTCTAAAAATAACATCCATCTGGAGTGCCAGCTATTTCCACCTCATCAAATATGTGAACAAGAAGATGCACCTGAATGGTTAGCATGGTAGTAGGAAAGTGTTTCTCAAACATGCACACAACCTCCATAGCATATAGTTTGGTGAATGGTATGGAGTCTACATTGATGTCTTCTTGTGAGATCCATTGCATCAACTTTGCAAGTTTGTAGATTGTGTTACGTACGTCACGAGAAAAACATCCCTCAATGGCCACCGGTAAAATAAACTACAAAACATGCCTAGCAATGATATTAAAGTCCACACACGAATTTGTTACACAATTACCACTATGATATATTCCACTTCAAACATACCTGACACATTTTATGCCAGTCGTGTGACTTCAAACTAGTAAGCTTCCCTTCTTTAGTGAAACACATTCAGGGCGAGTGCATTGCGCCAGTGGGGGTCCGCACAGATTGAATGGTCTCGTTTACTTTGCGTTCTTGGGCTCCTGTGAAAATGCATGGCGCTTTAGGGAGTTTTATCGATCCATCGAATGCTGTCTACGCCAATATTGCTCCATAAAATCCACATTTCTAAGGTGAACCCTTGCTCCCAAAGTATCTTTCTTACCGATCAAATGGTCCCATAGCAAATTACCCACATTCTTGAATTTGTGCATTGGATCGAGCAAGTGATTGATCATGAGTTAGGACCAATATGGTAACTCATACCATAGAGAGAGTCTCTCATCTTGTGGGGGGCAAACCGTCACCACACATCTCCGTCTTCTCTAACCATGCTTGTGCAGACATCCTCGGTGGATCTCTTCCCAACAATCCATCGCGTAACACAAGATTCTCTGGAAGATACGCTTGATGACCTTCCTAGATTTGCTTCTTCAATGAGGGTGCCCGACGTGCATTTAGTCTAGGTCCACATGTGACACATGCTCTGTATCCTCTTGTTTGAAGCCCTGCATGTATACACATGACAATAGATAAGCTTGAGAAAAACCAAGATTTACAGTGTTGGAGTTTCAGTGAAAATCACCCGAGCATTCTATTAGTCCGGGATAGTCATGCATGGTCCACATTATAATGCCTCTGATCAAAGCATTCCGTCAACCTGTGTGTCGGCCCATATCCACCACTTCTATGCGAATCCACAATTGTTGTAGCTCTTCAAATAGTGGACGAAGATACACATCCATATTCTTCACTTTATACCGCCCGGGCACAATCATGCTTAGCCACATGTATCCCTTCTTGGTAGTGAACCACGGGGGAATGTTGTAGTTGATGATGACAACAGTCCATACACTGTAAGATGTTGATCTTTGACCAAATGGATTTACACCATCCATAGCCAGGCCTAATCGCAAATTTCGAACTTCCTTGGTAAAATCCGACCATGTTTCGTCTATATGTTTCTAGGCTGCACAATCTGCAAGAATTCGTAGCACACCATCCGAAGATTTATTCTCCCCATGCCATGATGCTAGGGCGGCCATGGACTTATATTTGAAGAAATGCTTGATGCGAAAAAGCAGAGGAAAATGTCTCAAAAACTTTTGTGGAATTTTTGTTCCATGGAGATCTACTCGATATCTCTCACAATCACATTTCGGACACTTCTCCATGTCTATGTATTCCCCTTTGAAAAGAATGCAGTCATTAGGACAAGCGTGAATCGAATTGTACTCCATCCCCAAGTTTTGCAAGATCTTTCTTACTTCCTCTCTAGAATCTGGCATCACATTATCAGATGGCAGTATGTGCTCTTTGAGCAATCTACACAGCAAAAAAAATATGGTATACTTGTGTAAGTAATCTATCATATCATTATACATCTAGAGTTTTTTATTAAAGTAAACACATTGTAATAGATCACCTAAAAAGCGTTGTGATGCTAGTGTCATTCCATCCAAACTTTGCTTGCACGTTGAGAAGAACTAGGAGTGCCTTCAATCTAGACACACATGCTCCATCATACAATGGCGTATCGGCTTCACTTTTCATATCATCATAGATAAGCCTTTCTTAATCCATGATCGTCTCGATCATTTCATCGATCTCGGGCTCAAACATTTCCTCATTGAGAATGTGTTGTGCATGATCATCCTCCAAGCTGTCAGGGGCTACATCTTGTGGCCTCACATATGCTACTTGACCAAAGCGCCTGCGAACACGTTTATTGGGTTGCAAGATTGCTGCCTGTTGGCTAGTGTCACATTCCGATGAGTTATAATTGGCATCAACTCGATCTGTAATAGATGGATCGAACTTGCCAAATTCACGAACGTGCTGCAAAGAGACGCGTCTTGTACGTCACACATCATGCTTGCATTGATTACAAGGACAAAAGATTCTTGTTGAGAGATAGGTGTTTTGGTTGGATGGCCCCACATCCTCGTCACTACTCATAATGAAGGTAAAAACCTTATAACCTGGACATAAAATTAATCTTCTATTGGCATCCTCCCTCTCTCTCTCTCTCTCTCTCTCTCTCTCTCTCTCTCTCTCTCTCTCTCTCTCTCTCTCTCTCTCTCTCTCTCTTTGTTCACAATGTAAACTACCTCACATTCTCTAGTCATGTCCAATCCCCGCACACCTCGGTCTAGAGGTCCACGGAGATTAGAACCACCGGGTTATAATCTCATCTTTATTGTTCAATGCCTATATTTATGGTACGAGAAATCTACACACCCACGTCTACATGATAGTGCATGTAGTGGACAAAACCCCTTTGCCTCTTCTCTAGCTAAAGCAATTCACAGCATCCTAACATCTCTTCACATCAGACCTTTGTTTGAGGGATTACTCAGCACATTACATGTTGGTCTCCAATCTGAGTATCATACCGTTGAAAGATTTCCAACTTAAGATCGCATCCGCAGAGAGGAAGAGAGGGATCACCGTTCATCTAACTCTAATTTTTTTACCGTAATCCCGAAGGTAGACTCTAATATAAAAACTCAATTCAAAATCTAATCTTAAATCTAACCTAATTGAACATGCGGTGATTCACGGCTAATTGAATATGGTTAGTGTGTGAGTTAATAGGTGTCAGATTCTGATGGGAATATACATATTGTTGTGTAACTAGTGTTTGCTCTTTGGGCAAAGCGAACCTTCATTGACATGCACTAAAATCTAACCTAAATCTAATCTAATCTTAAATCGAACATAAATCTAGATATAATCTAATCTTAAACTCAAATTAAACCTAAATCTAATCTAATCTTAAATCTAACCTAAACCTAAACAGAACCTAATTTAAATCTAGTTAATCGTAAATCTTGTCTTAATCTTAAATATAAATCTAATCTAATATTAAACTCATCATAAACCTAAATCTAATCCAATCTTAAATCCTAAACCTAAATGTAATCTAACTTAAATTTAACATAGCTAGCTAATCTTTAATATTGTCCTAATTTTAAATCTAACCTAATCTTAATCTAACATAAATCTAAATCTAACATAATTTTAAACTCAACATAAACATAAATCTAACCTAATCTAATTTAAATCTTAACCTAATCTCTCTCTCTCTTTGTTTTCTCCCCTTACCTCTCTCTTCCATCTTCTCCCCCCCTCTCTCTCTTTCTCCCTCTTTCTCTTTCTCTTTGTTTTTTCCTCTCTCTCTCTCTCTCTCTCTCTCTCTCTCTCTCTCTCTCTCTCTTTCTGTCAAAGGCACAATGTGTGTGTAAGAGAGAGAGAGAGAGAGAGAGAGAGAGAGAAAGCGGGGAAGCGAGCATAAGAGGTTGGAGAGGTAAGGAGCATACTTGGCTCTCCTTCCTCTCCTGATGTATGTGTGTGTGTGTGTGTGTGGGGGGGGGGGGGGGGGGAGAAAGAGAGAGGGAGGGAGAGCACGGGTTACCTCTTTGCTTGAGCGCCATAAACTTAGATCTGAGATCTGAGTTTCTAAAGCTCTCTGTTTATTTTTTACCCCTGTCGGCGTCGCTATGTAACAAATAGAATAGAGACGCCCATAGTGACACTGATAGCGACGTCGTGGATTTTCACTTTTGAGCGTCACACTGCGAGCGTCGCTAATGTGAAGTACCTCTTGTAGTGAGTGGTGCCATTATTATTATCACACATAGCTAGTAGTTAATATTCTAAGTACATATAATGAAAATGGTTTCTAAGATATATATTCCTATGTCACTATCCATCCAGATGAGGGGTATGATAACTCCTATAGGTTATTGTTTAACAGATATTGTCCTATTCTATCATCTTTCTAATTGTTCAATTATAAATATGGTTTCATGCCTCACTATATTCCACCTCCCTAGGGTTACCATTATTCGTCATTATCACGTAATATCAATATCATAGCTCGAAGATATTATTATTATCATGCATAATCATTAATACTAAGGTATATTTAAAAATGACCTTTAAAAAAAAAGAAATGTACAATCTACTCTTTGGCGGGAGAACAAGTTTATTGACAATACCAATGTAATTATTAGATAGACTATTGTTGAAACTAGGGGAATATCCTATGTCACTATCCATCTAGACAAGGTTCTTCATAACTCTCTCTCTCTCTCTCTCTCTCTCTCTAGCACACACGCACGCACAGACACACGGACACCCACAATAAGTTCTCAGATACACATATGGATATCTAGTATATTTAAAAATATGTTATATATAGCCATTAGAGCTCTCAATATTTATTATTACATACATGTAGAGAGCCATCGAGGCAAGAGGATTAGAATCATTATGGCTCTTAGAGAAAGGGTATCGTCACTATCCTTGCATCAAGGGGTGTCATACCTCTTTTAGAATTTGGGTTATGTATTCCAATGTCCCTATCTAGCTAGACTAGGAGGGCTACCATTATTGATACTAGTGGTACCATAATTATTATCACACATAGCTAGTTGTTAATATTCTAGGTACATATAATTAAAATGGTTTCTAAGATATATATTCCTATGTCACTATCCATCAAGATTAGGGGTATCATAACTCCTATAGGTTATTGTTTTGATATTGTTTGATAGATGTTTTCCTATTCTATCATCTTTCTAATTGTTCAATTTTAAATATGGTTTCATGCCTCACTATATTCCCAACTCCCTCGGGTTACCATGATTAATCAGTATCGTAGTAATATCGATATCATAGCTCGAAGATATTTTTATTATCATGCATAATCATTAATATTAGAGATATATATAAAAATTTACCTTTAAAAAAAAAAGAAATGTACAATCTATCCTTTGGCGGAAGAACAAGTTTATTCACAATACCAACAATGAGATTATTAGATAGACTATCGTCTAAACTAGGGGTATACCCTATGTCACTATCCATCTAGACAAGGTTCTTCATAACTCTCTCTATCTCTGTCTCTCTCTCTCCCCCCAGCACACACACACATCCACACACACCCACAATAAGTTCTCAAATACACATGGATATCTAGTATTTTTAAAAATATGCCATACATAACCATTAGAGCTCTGAATATTTAATATGACATACATGTAGAAATCCATGGAGGCAAGAGGATTAGAATCATTATGGCTCTTAGAGAAAGGGTATCATCACTATCCTTGAATCAAGGCGTGTCATACCTCTTTTAGAATTTGGGTTATGTATTCCAATGTCCCTATCGAGCTAAACTAGCAGTGCTACCATTACCAATACTAGTGGTACCATTATTATTATCACACATAGCGAGTCGTTAATATTCTAGGTACATATAATGAAAATGGTTTCTAAGATTTATATTCCTATGTCACTATCCATCCAGATTAGGGGTATGATAACTTCTATAGGTTATTGATTTGATATTGTTTGGCAAATATTTTCCTATTCTATCATCTTTCTAATTGTTCACTTTTAAATATGGTTTCATGACAAACTATATTCCAACTCCCTAGGGTCACCATTATTAATCATTATCACATAGTATCGATATCATAGCTCCAAGAGGTATACATAATCATTAATATTAAGCTATATTTAAAAGATGACCTTTTTTTAAAAAGAAATGTACAATCTACCCTTTGGCGGGAGAACAAGTTTATGGAAAATACCAACAATGAGATTATTAGGTAGACTATCATTGAAACTAGGGGTATATCCTATGTCACTATCCATCTAGACAAGGTTCTTCATAACTCTCTCTCTCTCTCTCTCTCTCTGTCTCTCTCTCTCTCTAGCGCACACATGCACACATACCCACAATGGATATCTAGCATTGTGGGTAGCGTTCTCAGATACACATATGGATATCTAGCATATTTAACAATATGCCATATATAGCCATTAGAGCTCTCAATATTTATTATTACATACATGTAGAGAGCTAGCGAGGAAAGAGGATTAGAATCATAATTATGGCTCTTAGAGAAACGGTATCATAACTATCCTTGGATCAAGGTGTGTCATACCTCTTTTAGAATTTGGGTTATGTATTCCAATGTCCCTATCCAGCTAGACTGGCAGGGTTATCATTATTGATACTAGTGGTACCATTATTATTATCACACATAGCTAGTCATTAATATTCTAGGGACACAATGAAAATGGTTTCTAAAAAATACATTCCCACGTCACTATCCATTCAGATTACGGGTATCATAACTCGTATAGGTTATTGTTTCGATAGTGTTTGATAGATATTGTCCTATTCTATCATCATTATAATTGCTCAATTTTAAATATGGTTTCATGCCTCACTATATTCCAACCCCCTAAGGTTACCATTATTAATCATTATCATGTAATATCGATATCATAGCTCGAAGATATTATTATTATCATTCATAATCATTAATATTAGAGGTATATATAGAAAATGACCTATTTTTGAGAAGAAATGTACAATCTACCCTTTGGTGGGAGAAGAAGTTTATTGATAATACCAATGAGATTATTAGATAGACTATCGTTAAAACTAGGGGTATATCCTATGTCACTATCCATCTAGACAAGGTTCTTCATAACTCTAAAAAAGTAGAGTTTAAATTCTAATTAATCTAAGGATTTACATGAATGGATATCTAAAATAAGCAATGCTAGTTTAATTATGTCCATGTTTATATAAAACGTCCATCACTGTATTATTCTAACTTCCTTAGGGATAACATAATTATTATAATGCAATATCGATATCGTAGCTTGTGGATATTCTTATAAACTATCATGCCTAATTGTTAATATTCTAGGTACATACGTCAATGGTTTCTCAGTTATATATTCGTACATCACTATCCATCTAGACAACGTATATTATTATTATCACGTATAATCATTAATATTATAGGTATGTATGAAAATGTACTTGTTGTGCGCTTGAGAATTATACTTTGGTCCCCTGTCTAGATTCTCTTATATTGTTACTCGTCACAAGTATATTTCTAATCTTGAGATATTTTATGAATATGGTTCTCTACAGTTTATATTTTATGAATATATATGCTTCTATCCACCAAGATTGTTTGGTCTCATAGATCTTTTTGGCCTTTTAAAGACATTTAATTAAACATTTGAGTTCATCTCTCTCTCTCTCTCTCTCTCTCTCTCTCTCTCATACATGCACACACACACATTCACAATAAGTTCTTAGATACACATATGGATATCTATTATATTTTAAAATATGCCATATATAGCCATTACATCTCTCAATATTTATTATTATAACATACATGTAGAGAGACATCAAGGCAAGAGGATTAGAATCATTATGGCTCTTAGAGAAACGGTATCATCACTATCCTTGAGTCCAAGGGTGTCATACCTCTTTTAAAATTTGGGATATATATCCAACTAATCTGACGATTTACAGGAATGGCTATCTAAATAAGCAGTGGTATGTTAATTATTTAGATACCTCTCACTATATCACTATATTGTAACTACCTTAGGGATAACATTATTATGATCATGCAATATCGATATCGTAGCTCATGGATATTATTATATATTATCATGCCTTATTGTTAATATTCTAGGTACATCATCAAATGGTTTCTATGCTATATATCTTTACATCACTATACATCTTGACAGTGTATATTATTATTTTCACGCATAATCATTAATATTCTAGGTACGTATAGAAATGTACTTGCAGTAATTCAAGGATTATACTTTCAACCCTTGTCTAGATACTTCTCTTTGCAAGTATATTTCTAATCTTGAGGTATTTATTCATGTGGTTCTATACAGTAGCAATTCTTATATTTTATGCATCTGCTTCAATCCACCAAGATTGTATGAGTTTGGTCTCATAGGTCACTTTGGTCTTTTAAAGACATTTACCATAACATTTCATTTCATCTCTCTCTCTCTCTCTCTCTCTCTCCAACACACACACACACACAATAAGTTCTCGTAGATTCTTGTTTATATAGTATATCACTATATTCTAACATCTACCTTAGGAATACCATAATTATTATCATGCAATATGAATATTGTACCTCGAGATAATATTATTATCATGTGTAATCGTTAATCTTCTAGACATCTATATAGGGGTATCATATGTCTGATGTACACATTTCATATCCTAAATTGCAGATATGTGGAAGGAGATAATATCAAATGGACCTTGCATACACATGCATGGAAATACTACAAGTCCTATAAATCTCAACATATATATTTCTAGGCTTAAGACAATGGACAAGCTATATAATTGAAAGGGGAAGGGCTACACCAATAGGCGCTCATTCATGAGTACCCAACTAGCTGCCCTTGTCATTACACAGGCCATGAAAACCATTTGCTTCTTGAATGAGCCATCCACTACTCCAAAGCTCTTGCAACACATTCATTTCTCTCCTCTCCTCTTCAAGTTGAAGTCTGTTTGGTCCACCAAGATTGTATTAGTTTGGTCTCGTAAGTCATTATGCCTTTTAAAGACATTCAATATAACATCTCTCTCTCTCTCTCTCTCTCTCTCTCTCTCTCTCTCTCTCCAACACACACACACACACACACGTGTCACACACACACACACACACACACACACAATAAGTTCTCATAGATTCTTGTTTATATTGTTGCTAGACAAGGGGAACTAGAACCCAGGAGTCCACCTCCCAACCACCCACTATTAGCATGGTTCCTAGCCCTTTGCCCTAGTTGGACTCCCTTTCCACACTGCCTAGCCTGGCCTTGCCCTTGTCTAAGCTGGCCTTGCCGTTGTCCTTACATTACTCCCCCCTTAAAGAAGAGTTTTCGTCCTCGAAAACAAAAGTGGGGAACTTCTTCTTAAGAACACTACTGTTTTCCCAAGTGACACCTTCCTCAGGTCGATCTTTCCACTTGATTAAGACTTGTTGACGTACATGATGACGCGTACGTAAATCATGATAGTCGAGAATACGTTTAGGTTCACGTGGTAAGGTAGGAGGTTCAACAAAATCAACCAAAATATATTGGTCAATGACATTGTCGTCCCCATGTAACCGCTTACGTAAACAGCTTACATGAACACCGGATGAATACGAGAATATGTAGGTAGAAATAATTTGTAGGCACGATCACCTACTTGCTTGAGTATTTTGAAAGGCCCACAATGTGAGGGGGATAATTTAGGTGTTGGCCCAGTTTTCAAACTTTTTGAATGTTCTGGCACACGTAAAAATACTTCCTCCCCTTCCTCAAAGGTAACTTGCCGACATTTCTCATCAGCGTACTTCTTATACCGATTCTGCGCTTGTCGGACATTCTGACGAGCGAGTTTCAGCATATCCATGCGGTCTTGGAAAAAATCCTTAACCTGTTGGAGATTTCTGATTGCCAACCCCACCGTAACAGGTGACCTAGGTTGAAACCCATACATGAGCATGAAAGGACTAAATCCAGTTGTGACATGCTTAGCACTATTGTAGGCAAACTAGAGAATAGGTAAATATTCTTCCCAGTCTGACTGTTTCTTGCTAACGTATGCTCTTAGCATATCCTCTAGCACTTCGTTAACTCGTTAAGTCTGACCATCTGTTTTTGGATGATCGGTTGTACTGAGGTCTAGTTGTGTACCCAATGGTTTGAACAGAGCCCTCCAAAAATGACTGTTAACACTAGACTGGTAACCTAACAGGACATAAAAGTGTCCTTTCAGGGTTTTGGGAAAAAATTCCAAAACCATAGTAGATCCACTCATTTTGAAAAATCCATTCATGAGCTTATAGTACAAGGACTACTACTTATGGAAAAAATGAGAAACTTGTAAAATTTCTCATCTCTTGGTCACAACAAGCCTCCAAAGTTGATGGACCAGTGCATTCTGCCCAAAACAACCATTTATTACGGTTGATTGCATATAAATAAGAGTGGGGATTTTTGTAGGACACGAGATAAAATGCCTCGTTAACTTGAATGGGTTGCTAATCAAAACATATGGTTTCTTTTGCCTCAGTATTTTTGTTTGGGGCAAAAAAATAGGTACAAAAAAGTTGCACTTTTGCCATTCTGCGGACCTATCATCAAAGGTTCTATAGTCACGCTTAATAATGATGCTATATACATGTTTTCTTAGTTCCCTTTGGACCATTGGATTCAAAAGAAGCCATGAAGAATGTCAAAAGAATAATGGATCTCTTACTAAGTGGAACCTTGGAGACAATGATGAAGTGCTAAATACAGCAAACATGACAAAAGTGGGTGTAGCATTATGACCTCTAAAATCCCAAAGAAACTACTCAATATCTAGCCAAATTTGTAGTTTATGATCAGATATGGTTACTACCTACAAAATACACACAATTGGACTAAGAAACTAGCAATATTGAGAAATCTATACTTGCTACACTAAAATGTCTCGTATTCTTCAATAGTCAAAAAACTCAAACATCATCAGATACTATGCTATATAGCGTATTAGGTCCCCCAAAACTCAAGGAAGATTATATTTATGCTATACACTCCACTTACACAATCAAAATTGCATTTGGATATGAAGAAAGCCACCAAGAAAAACATAAAAGTGCTAATTTTTGTCAAAAAACTGGATTAGGCAATTCTTGTAAGATGGTCATAACTTTCAATTTTGACACTTAGTTCTCCCTAGAAGCATCAAAACATGTTGAGAACTATGAAGGCTTATCCTCTAGCAATATAAACCTCACAAACATGAAGTTTAGAGTGGTATAGTTGCAAAAATTTGAGAAAAGGTCAAAATAGGACCCGTTTTTTCAAACACTTTAGGTTCAAAAATGTTGTGCAAGAGTAAGGTTAATGGTGAGATCGATATTCCAAAAAAAATGTCAAGTTTTTTTCAACTCATAAGACAAATTTGTGGATATATAGCACCTAGAAATTCATTTTCATACTCTTCAAATAATTCAAGCAAAATGGTCACTTAACAGGACACAAAAGTGTCCAAGGACATAAAAGTGTCCTGTTACCATTCTAGTGTTAAACTTGGGATCACGATCACTAACAATGTTACTTGGAAAACCATACAACTTGTATAGATTGTCCACAAATAACTTGGCTAGTTCTGGAGTCTAACCGTTGATTTGGTTGGATGCAGAGGCATGTGGTGGTCATTTTGCCCAAGAGTTAACCGTGAAGAAGATTTTTCTGGCGGGATATGTTTGGCCAAGCCTGCATGTAGATGTCCAACATTGGTGTAAAAGTTGTCACAATTGTCAGGTAAGTGGAAATAGAAAGTTGGTGCATGGTCCGAGGAAAATAGTGCTTGCAAATGGACCCTTTGAAAAGTGGGGCATTGATGCTGTGGGTTATCTTCCTAGAGTAAAAATTGGTAAACTCTACATCCTAGTGCATGTAGATTACATGACTAGGTGGGTAGAGGCTCAAAGTGTGGCAAGAGTAAATGGGAAAACAGAGCAAGTTTGTCTACACTAATATTTGTTGTAGATTTGGCACACCTTTGGAGATTGTTTCTGATAATGGTCCAGGGTTCAAGAAGGGTTTACTCATAGAAGTTTGTGAAGAGCTTCACATTATCCATCGTCATAGCACACCCTACTACCCACAATCAAATGGTTTGGTGGAGAAGGCTAATGGTTTCATTGCATGCACCATTATGAAGATGGTGCAAAACAAGATAAAGTTGTGGGATGACGTCTTGGATGGTGCCTTGTGGGCATATCAAACCACATATAGGGAATCCACGGAGTTCACACCATTTCACTTGGTCTATGGTCAAGAGGTTTTGTAGCCTATTGAGCTCAACATCCCAACGATATGGCTTCATGGAAGAGGTGCAGAAGATGATCAAGAGGTATGGATGGATTGAGTTCTTACACTAGTGGAGCTTGAATGGAAAAGAGAAGCAGCCTATGAGTGCTACAAGAGGAAAGCTACACAGGCAAAGGAGAAGCTTGACAAGAAACTGAAGGACAAAGGAATCAATGAAGGAGATCTTGTGCTAAGGTATGACAATCGACTTGATAATCATTTTGATGCCAAGTTTGAAACTAGATGTCAGGGACCATACATAGTCAAGAAGGCTTTCAACTCAAGTAACTATCAACTTATGGATTTGAATGGGAAAGAGCACCCCAAGAAGGTAAATGGGTATCGCTTGAAGCCCTATTTGAGTCGCCTTCTACCAAAGGATCTACCAAAGATCTGTCAAAAGGCAGCTATCCCATATAAGTATTGTTCCATGAAGCATGAGTGTAGCTCCACCAAAATGCTAAGGGGCCAAACAATGAAGATCTTGTTCCATTTTTTGGCTATTCGAAATTGTCACAATGAGCTACCTCACCCTATCAAATCACTCAAATTCTGTGGTTATCCTCAACCTTTCACTGTACATAGGCATGTGTGAGTTAGGGGACTTTTCCCATGTCTCCTTAAAAACCCTCAATTAGCTAGTCACTGGGCCAGTTGAGCCAAAAAAATATAAAAAATAAAATAAAAAGTATATTATGGCCTTTTTTGTGTGTAAATATTTCATTGTATATATGGCATAAATATATGGATTTTTAGAATTATTTTGATATTTTATTTAAATATTTATACCTAGGTGTCTGTCTTATTAAACCTATATACGCCTTAGTTCATCCTCTTGTACCAGAAGTATATTTTTTGTCAGTGTGTACATACTCGAACCTCATATTTTTCTTTTATACAAATCACCCCCACATTTTCACCCTCACCCTCGGGAAAACAAAAAAATGATTTCTTCTTTCTTAGTCACATTTATTATATTATTTTCATTTACTTGCATACCTTTTCCTTTTTCACCCAAAATAATACAAAAGAGGGACCATATCATATGATTCCAATATCTTTCTTCATATCCATAATTCTTTCATATTTTTTCTTATTATATACTCGTACTTCTAACACCATGTGCTCATTGAGCTAAAATCCATGAATGGCCCATACACTAGTCCCACCATGTATATATTTCTTATTTCATCAATAATCCTCCTCCATGCATGTGTAAAGGTAACTTGGATGCTTTGTATCATGATATGAAAAAGAAGGGGATCACTCTTGGATGCATTGTGCAACTTCAACAAAGGAGGGGGCCACTGAAAGACTTTTGCAGCATAAAAAATAGGTTTTTTTTGGCGCCTATCTCCGCTCATAATTTGAAGATGTGGTCAACTCAAATTTTTTCATGATTTTTGGAGCTACCACCGGTGAGATATGATTTCTTGAGTGGCCCACTTTTCTCACAAAGTAACCCATAGTCTTCTCTCACCTCCTTTCCCACTTCTACACACACAAACACACACACACACACACTGATTCCTCTCAATCCCTCACTCAAACCTGCACCTTCCATGGTTTCTCTAACCTTCTTCACCATTAACCTCCCCTCTTACTTCCATAGCTCTCAGATGAGCTCTACATGTACATACACCATCTCTATGTCTCTCTCTATTACTTCCAAAGTAAACTTCCATCTTACCCCTCTCTATATACATAAAATTCAGCATGTAAACCATGCGTAACCTCTACATTGAGATATTTAATCAACCAAATTTCAATTTTCATAGCGATAATCAACCTTGGTGGTGGTGGCGTAAAGAAGAGAAGACGAAGAAGAGGATCGATAGTCATTTTGAGAACCTACACAAGTAAGTCCAAAACTTCTTCAAGCTGGATTTTCTCACTTCATTCAACCATCTTACTTCAACCATCCACCTCATTCTACCCATTGTAAATATATCATTAACTTCTAAGATTACTAACACTAACCACTAAAATACTAACACAAAATAGCCATTGACCTAACCATAAAAGACCCTCAACTCAAGACATGTACATAGTAACTATCTCTCTCTCTCTCTCTCTCTCCTTTTCCTTAAACCTCTACTTTCACCTTACCTACCATCAATAATGCTCTCTTTTGAGCCCACATCCATGACTCAAGCAGACAAAGAAGGTCCGCAATGTTTTGATATTAAAAAAAATCATAATCTTGATTTGTTACCTTGTAAATTAGGATTTCCAATAGTCTTAATGAGGGGTCTCCAACCTATAAATAGGCCCCTCTCCTTCTTGTAAAAAAACCTCTGATATCTCACATAGCACCCCAACACTCTATGCATGAGGAGAGACTTAGGCGTAGCAACCACTTTGTGAGCTTCAATTTTGGTGTGAGAGAAGCTTTCAAGCTACACATTGCAAGTAAGAGAGCGTGAGTTCAAAAATCTCAAAACCACTATTGTATGTATTCCTCCATCATCAATAAATTGAGATTTGGTGCATAAAAGGCGTGATTCGACATTCAAATCTTCGTCCTTCCACTTGTGCCATACGGTTTGGTGAATTCAAGGTGACTTGTGTATTTTGAGTTTCTATCATTTAATCTTGCTTTAGAAAGTGTTTTAGTGTGCTTTCATTACCAATTTTGTGTCCATTATTAATACTAGTGGTACCATTATTATTATCACACATAGCTAGTCGTTAATATTCTAGGTAAATATAATGAAATTGGTTTCTAAGATATATATTCCTATGTCACTATCCATCTAGATTAGGGTATGATAACTCCTATAGGTTATTGTTTTGATATTGTTTGCCATATATTCTCCTATTCTATCACGTTTCTAATTGTTCAATTTTAAATATGGTTTCATGCCTCACTATATTCCAACTCCCTAGGGTTACCATTATTATGTTGAGATATATGTGAAGCTACTCAATATATGGCTTCTCTATATATGGCACACATGTCCCCTCTATATATACACCATCTCATGTGTGTATTCTATACACTTCGGGGTTCTATTTCTGTGCTCTCTCTCTCTCTCTCTCTCTCTCTCTCTCTCTCAACATGGTATCAAAGAAGTATGTTTTTGTTTTTGATTTTTCTCCTGACCGAAAACAATTTGCATAAGAAAGTTTTTTCAAATTCTGCACCGATTTTGAGTTATCGTTCGCGGACTACGTACATACCTGAAAAGCAACTTTTGCTTTTTGTTTTTGATTTTTTTGCTAATTTAAAATGATTTTGCAAAAACTACCCGCTAAAGGCACCAAAATTGCTGTGGTCTACAACTTTGCAAAAGAAAGTTTTTTCAAATTCTGCACCAATTTTGACTTATCGTTTGCGGACTGCGTACATGCCTGAAAGCAACTTCGTTTTTTGTTTTTTATTTTTCTTCTGATTGAAAACGATTTTGCAAAAACTATTCCAGAAATCGGAATCGATGTGGTCTACAACGTTGCAGAAGAATTGTTTTCCAAATTCTGCACCGATTTTGAGTTATCGTTTTCGGATTGCGTACATGTCTGAAAAGCAACTTTCGCTTTTTGTTTTTGATTCTTTCCTAATTGAGAAGGATTTTGCAGAAACAGCCCACGAGGGCACTGAAATCGATGTGGTCTAAAACTTTGCAGAAGAATTTTTCTTTTCTTTCAAATTCTGCATAGATTTTGAGTTATCATTGTGGCGGACTGCGTACATGCCTGAAAAGCAACATTCGTTTTTTGTTTTTTGATTTTTCTCTTAATTGAGAACAATTTTGCAGAAACTATTCGCTTCAGCCATCGGAATCGATGTGCTCTAGAACTTTGCAGAGAAAAGTTTCTCTAAGTTCTGCACCGATTTTGGGTTATCGTTTCGGACTGCGAATATGTTTGAAAAGAAAAAAATAACTTTTTGCTTTTGATTTTCTTCATAATTGAAAACTTCTGTATTGTATTTTTTCTTCATCAATCATATATTTATTACTGACGTAACTTTGCAGTAGAAGCTAGTTACATATCGTTCCGATTTAGTCGAGCCGTTGATGATCGTCCAAATTTTATCGAGCTACTGTTGGTACATGATCTTTTGTTATATGATATACTCGTTCATTGATTCTCGTATAATTATTCTTCTAGAGATATAGTTTACGTCCTTTTATTGATAATTTCTCATTGATACCATAGTGATTTTGATGGTACCACGATGATGTCTTGTTAGTGCTTTGGTCATGGTGATTTTCGTTGATACCATGATGATATTTCATTGATACCATGGTTATTCTCAGTGATTCCATGATGATATTTCGTTGATACCATGGTTATTCTCGGTGATGCCATGATGATATTTTGTTGATTCCATGGTGATTTTGATTGATACCATGATGATCTTTCGTTGATACCATATTGGTTATTCTCGGTGATACCATGATGTTGTTTTGTTGATACCATGGTTATTCTCGGTGATGCCATAATGTTTTTTCTTTGATACAATGATTATTCTTGGTGATATCATGATGTTGTTTCGTTGATACCATGGTTATTCTCGATGATACCATGATGTTTTTTCGTTGATACCATGGTTATTCTCGATGATACCATGATGTTCTTTCGCTGATACAATGATTATTCTATGATGCTTTTCGTTGATACCATGATGATTTATTCATTTTTATCGATACAATGATGATATTTTCTTAATACTTTGATGATACTCATTGATATCACTATGTTGATAAATGTCGTTTTATGTAGTATATACACATGTCATTTGCATCATGTATCATGCATCTTGTACTTGTTATGTTCATACTTTATGTCCACATATGTTGTCGTGCGTATATATGTCGTCAAAAGAGTGGCGTCACGAACCATCTCTTATGGCATTGTGAACGTAATTATTTCAGTAACGATACTAATAATTTTCATGACTATTGTTTTTGAGTCTATGATCTAGGATTGATCAAAGAATTGATTTCATGAAGACAAACTTGGTGACAATAAAAGATTTATGAAGACATGTTTGGTGATGCCATATTGATGACAACATGAAGATATGTTTGGTGATGCGATAGTGATTTATGAAGACATGTTTGGTGATGCCATATTGATGACAACATGAAGATATGTTTGGTGATGCGATAGTGATGACAAGCTACATAGAAGATGACAATAAAATATTTATGAAGACATGTTTGGTGATGCCATATTGATGATAGCATGAAGATATGTTTGGTGATGCGATAGTGATGACAAGCTACATAGCAGATTCATGGAGACACTTCTGATTACGAGCTAATTGATAGCCTTTACACCTATTTATTGAACCTTTGTATTCATTATTGTATTTGATAGGATAGGAGTAATGTAACTCCTCATAAAAACATTGTAAAATGAGTGATGTAGCTCCTCATAAAATATTCATTGTAAAAGGAGTGATGTAGATCCTCATGAGCATTTGTATATTCAATGATATTCATAATATAACGGTGGGTGTATATAGAGCTGTGGGTTTTTCCCTTGATCCCCCAAGTGTTTTTTCATCCACAGTTAGGGACCCTTATTTGAGCGGGGGTGTTGAGCTTATACGTGAAGCTACTCAATATATGGCTTCTCTATAGATGGCACCCAGGTCCCCTCTATATATACCTCATCTCATGTGTGTATTCTACATACTTCGGCGTTCTATTTCTGTGCTCTCTCTCTCTCTCAACATATCAATCATTATCATGTAATATCAATATCATAGCTGAAAGATATTATTATTATCATGTATAATAATTAATATTAAGGTATGTATAAACAATGTACCCTTTGGTGGGAGAACAAGTTTATTGACAATATCAATGAGATTATTAGATAGACTATTGCTAAAACTAGGGGTATATCCTTACATGTCACTATCCATCTAAACAAGGTTCTTCATAACTCTCTCTCTCTCTCTCTCTCTCTCTCTCTCTCTCTCTCACACACACACACACACACACACACACACACACAATAAGTTGTTAGATATACATACGGATATCTAGTATAATTATGCCATATATAGCCATTAGAGCTCTCAATATTTATTAATACATACATGAAAAGAGCCATCCACGTAAGAGGATTAGGATCACTATGGCTCTTAGAGAAAGGGTATCATCACTATCCTTGAATCAAGGGGTGTCATACCTCTTTTAGAATTTGGGTTATTTATTCCAATGTCCCTATTGAGCTAGACTAGCAGTGCTACCATTATTGATACTAGTGGTAGCATTATTATTATCACACATAGCTAGTCATTAATATTCTAGGTAAACATAATGAAAATGGTTTCTAAGATATATATTCCTATGTCGTTATCCATCCAGATTAGGGTATGATAACTCCTATAGGTTATTGTTTTGATATGTTTGATAGATAATGTCCTATTCTATTATCTTTCTAATTGTTCAATTTTTAATATGGTTTCATGCCTTACTATATTCCCAACTCCCTAGGGTTACCATTGTTAATCATTATCATGTAATATCAATATAATAGCTCAAAGATACTATTATTATCATGCATAATCATTAATATTAAGGTATAGCTTGATTTAGGACTCCAAACCAACCTATGAGCACACCACTGTGATCAGCACATCAAGGAGAAGAAAAAAGACATACTACGCGTAGGATGTCTCAAGGCCATTTTTAGGTCCAAATGAAATTTTTTTGTTAAATTCTGAGCATATAGACATCCTACGCGTAGGATGTCTCTACGCCAGTTTTAGGGTCCAACTCGAATTTTGACCATACAGGAGTGATCAGAGTGTCACAGAGATCCCAAATCTTCTTTTAAAATTGAATTTGGACTCATTTTGACCATTCTAAACTGCATTTCACTATTTTGTCCATAACTTTCACAAACGGTATCGGATCAGAAAAGTTTTTATATCAAAACGTAGTCTGAGAGCAACTCTATAGATCTTAGAGCAAAACTTGAACTAAATGCACGCCCACGGAAACCATTTAGGTCAACTTCGAAAAAAACATCGTTTAAGGCCTCAAAATGGATTCGGAAGTCAGGAGTGTCTAAAACCAATAAATCGAAAGAATTGTGAGAAAAAGGTCACGGTATTGAAGACTGCTAAGTTAGCAGATTGAAATTATCTTTTGGGAAAACCATTGGTCACCCACGGAAAGGTGTAAAAGTTAACTACTACGGCCTAGTGTACGTCCATACACAAATCTGGTAGCAGTAAGACCATACACAAGGACTCTTGATTTTGCAACAATAGTCGCAAGTTTTGGAGAACTTTAACACAAGATTTTTTCTAGAAAACCACTACAACTTGTGCATAATTCTCTTGTGCTAGCTTAAGTTTAGTTCAACTAAAAGCGAACTTGAAAGTCACTTCCGAGCCCACGGAACAAGTGTGTCCGTCAAAGGCACATCAAGAATTTCTACATTCATTGTGAAAAAGTTTGCCAGCTAAATAGAATTTTGCAGATTGTGTGCTAAAGTGAACACAGGTTAGCTCGATTCAAGAATCACTATGAAGGGAGCGCTCGTTGCAGTATAGTAGTCAATTGCATAACTTATCACAATGCTTCCAATAGATCGAGGATCTTAAAAAGCTCTAGGCAAAGCAAGCAGCCAGACAAGACAGTATCACCCTTGGCAGGCAAGGGAGCCCAGTTTAGAAAACTCAGAGATTAAGACATCCACAAAAGCTGAAGGAGCTCAAGCAAAAACGGTACAACAAGGGAGTCAAGACGAAAGCAATGGCGTCTCAAAGGAACCAGGCCAGTCGAGATGAATCTTTAAGTACATCCACAGAAATTACAAGAGAGCAAAGTGGGATCTATTTAATTGGCCATTACAAAGGATTTCCATGCTATGAGGATATAAATCAGAATTTGTACATCAAGACAAAGAAAGATACAGAGGAAACTCGGACATCTCAATATGTGGAAGTTGAAACAGCGAAGAATGTACTACACCCACATCCAGATTTCATGGAAGACTGTCTGGGATCAATTTACATGAGGCACGAAAAATACACTGACAATGAGATAGAAATGTTGCACAAGGATCAAATAACAAAAATCTACACATATCCTCTAAGTGTTTTTCTGTACAAAGCTCAAGATGGGAAATGGAAAATTGGTACACTTTATGTAGATGAGGACGGCCGCTACTACAAAGCTGCCACAAATCATGAAGTTCATGCAGAGAGTAACCAATATTTTGCAGCTGAAATATTTGGATGAAGAGGGGAAGACGACAAATCTGAAGGTGGTAATGTTTATCATCTAGTCATGGCTTTACCTCTTGATACGCAGCTAGAAGAGTTACCAACTACAGCTGTCACTGCACAAATGGGTGGCACAACGCAAGGCACAACATGGAAAGACACTGCACAAGTCTCGTGCACCGCACCAGCACAAGACAAAGCACAAACACACCAAATCGCACAAACAGGGAATACGTCGGAAGTACCAACTATGAAGATATCACAACTTCAAAAAGAGATAGCTCGGTCTCAAGAGCTACTGAACAGAGCACAACAAGTCATATCATCAGGCATTGAACAGATGCCAAGATCAGATATGGAACCCTCTCAGATGGGGGAAGTTCAAACTCAACAAAGAGACCCTATATCTTCAAGAGTGGGATTAAGAAGTCCATCTTTACAAGAAGCAGTGTCCTTTTCAGGAACCCAAGTGGAATTTCAAGAAGCATTGGAAGATGCCAAGCGGAAGGAGAAACCACTAGAAATTCACAATGCTCAATGTAGAAGGTCGGGTCAAGATGTCATTGTGGTCAACAAATACGATAGACACTATGAAATAGCTGATGTGAAAAATATGGATGAGTTTAGCATTTGTGGGCAACCTGTAAGTCACATACTTGGACCCCGTCCAAAAGCACCATCCACGGAAACGAAAAACAAAGATTCGGTTCGATCTTCACCCTCGGTGCAAACCTCGCCAAAATCAACTTGGAAACATAGCCCTAAGGCTATGAAGAAGCCCCACGACAAAGACCATATACTAATGGAAGAATTAGTATTACAACTGCTAGAAAGCATGGATAGTGATTTGATCTTGTATGCAAGCAATAATGGAAGCTATTTTTAGCTTCTCAAGGACAAGATGATGAAGGATAAAGAGACGAAGCCAGTGGATACACCTAAGTTAGTCATAATCTACAGGTTCATGCATGCAAAGAAGAGGTCATATTTGTATCTAGATACCACAGGAAACCATTATAAGCAGTATTATGGAGAGCTGCCTCGTCCAAAGGGTGCACATGTTGAGATAGCGACATATTGCAACCAATGTGCCATTGGTCATTTAGTGAAGGACTGCCCAACAAAGCTCTACATGGAAAAGAAGAAGCAACAAGCCAAAAGCAATGTTCAGACAGTGACAACAAGGGAACGAAACCAAGAATCCCCAACGAGATCTCCTGAAAAGAAGCAGATCTTGTCGCAGAGCACAAAAGATAGGCTCAAGACACAGTTGCTTGAAGTCAAGGGTGTCAACGACATTATCATAGAGAACCAGGCTTTCAAAAAAGATCAATTGAATCAGCTGATTCAAGATCGCTTAAAGAACCTCAGTGAGGACAAGTGAAAGCATCCACAAGGTGATGAAGATGAAGCTCGCAGTTCAAGGGTCGAGAGCAAAAGAAGCCAAGATTTTGACAATAGTGATCCAACACAAGAAGAGGTGGCAGTGGTAACAAAAAATCTTAGTGCCACGTCACAAGTGGAAGACATGCAAATAGAATCAATGGATGAAGCTGAACGTCTACCAAATAAATTCTCTACTATGGACTCTTCATTGGTGATTGAACAAATCAAAGAGTATGAGAAGCTAAAAGAAGATGTAACTGAAGACATAGAATGCATAGAAGAACAGGAAATGACTGAGTCCAAGATTGACTACCAAGGACAAGCAATACAGGATATGAATGAATATTTTCGAGAAGAGACTCTACAAAAACCCATGCAACAATGGACACCAAAGGCCACGGCGACCATTGAATCAGAAGAAGAGAGTCAACCTCAACATCCTGCTACACAAAATTCAAAAGATTTCCAGGAAGAAAAGCTACCATTGAATTACCTTCAAGTGCTAGAAGTAGTAAATAGTGACAGAGAGCTTCTGAAATCAAGAGTTAAGGCGTCACAGTCAGAAACTAGCAATGTAGACTGACAAGCTGCTCAGGCTATAGACCTTCCACAAAGCTATGGATCAGAAGATAGTAAGACACCTTGGGACATGCTACAACCCGTCAAATGATAAAGAAGTTCAACATACAAGAGGATGAAAAAGCTTCCAAGGCAAAAAAGTCCAAGAAAAGTACCAAAAGCAAAGAGGACATCAATTACTTGGCAGCCAACAAGAAGATTAAATTCTCATTGGATGTGCATGAGAAACTAAAATTCAATTTTACAGCAGACATAGATTGCAGTGCCACGACTAATGTCATGTCTTATGGGTTGTGGTTACTTCTAGATAAACCAGAACTGTATGAAATTCAGGTAGAGGTTCCTATATCACATGGAATAGCCATCACAAGTTTAGGGATTTCAATAGCTACCCTTACACTACGGTCAAAGGTAATCAAAGAAAAATTCCTAGTGGTGGACTCTCAAAAAATGAGTACACACTTGATTTTGTCCAAGCAATGGGAAAAAATGTTTGAAGAAGCACTTGAATCTTCAATAGTGGTTAAGCCTACAACAACTCAAAGATCTTCGGCCACTATCGACAAAGGAAAAGCTAAAGCAAGTGAAACAGTGTTCTGCAACCCAAATCCTTCACTTCAGTCAAAGTCTTTAGCCTAGCCAATTCACGTACATGAAGAAGCCTCTACATCAAAAGCCAAACCCTCGACAACACAATGGAAACCAAAGTTCAAAGTCTATCAACCAAAGTTTCCATCGCAACAAAGCCTCCACAAAAGAAAGAAATAGGTCAACCAAGTGTTAGTATCCAAGGAGTACATCAAGGACAAAGATCCAATTTGGGTACCAGCATCAAAAGAACCATGACAAGCAAAAGTCACAAGTTGGATAGCATCAAATAGTTCAATCACTGCTCAAGGCTACTATGATGAGAACATCAAAGTATGGGTTAAAAAAACCAAAGGTAACAGCTTGGACATACCCAGCATGTGGTATCTCTTCACAACAAGATCAGTAGGGCATGTCTAATTGTTCATACAGGAGTAAAAACAGGTACAGGAAGAAGAAGCAAAGACCTTCCAAGATACAAACATTGAAGCAATTGTGGGTACCAAAGTCAGAGCTCTACGGGGTGAAAATACCACACAAAGTCAAGCTAAGGTCACACAGCAATCTGTGAAACGAATGATCCGAGTCAAGCTACTGGAATCACAAGGATACTATACAAATAACACTCAAATTTGGTTGCCAATATTAAAGCTTCCCATGAGATCATAAGGAAAACTAATGTAGCAAAACATGCCCAACAACGACAACCCAACTACGCAACCATGAGTGCTACAACTCCAAGGTGGATCCCTCATCATTTACTACAGGAGCAAGGCTTTTACAAAGGTAACAGCAATATTTGGACACTCAAGCCAAAGGACCATCAAGTCAAACAAGCAACAAGGCAAGTGGAAAAGCAGGTCACACAAGGACCAAGGAAAACTTGGATTCCAAAACCTATAGCCGAAACTCAACAACAGAGGCCCACAACTAGTATACAACCTCTTATCAACAAAGGTAAAGCAAGGATACAAGAAGAAGTCATAGTTTTAAAGAACATAGTCTAGAAGAAGACTTTATCAACCATTGCTTCAACCTCAAAACCTATCTCACCACGCAACATCAGTGTGCTACCAAAGCATGAAGAGTAGGTATTTGTCAATGTATTTGACAAAATGGCATCACAAAACCAAACCAAAGAGAATGGCCTAAACCTCAATAGCATATGGAATTGGATTTCAGGACGTGATCAGGTAAGTTCAAGTCGCCCCATTAAAAATACATGGCATAAGAGTCTAGAGTCGGGCAGCTGAGCCACTAAATGAGCAAAGTGTCAGACCCAAGCTTCAAGTCTAATATTTTCTCTGTGGTCTATAAGTCTAGCTAATAGATATAAGCTCAAGCTGGCGAGTTGAGCATACATAAAGTCATGTCACTCATGCTGGAAGAGGTGAGCATAAGAGTCAAAGTCTACTATTTTAAATGGTGGAGTGACAGAGTAGTCCAAAAAACACTCACGCACATGAACACAGTGAGGAGAGTGGGAAAAACCTAAAAACCCTTCTTGTGCATAACGGTAGCTCTTGAAGTCAAATATATTTTTGCTTCTCTATCTACGTTCACTCCTGGAAGCACCCATTCAAACTCTTCTCGCACAACATATTGTTTCCCATGCATCTATCCGTGCAAGCATATACAATGTCCCATCATTGGACATTTGCATTTGACACGATTTGTGTTCCACCCATGCACTTACACAACAAAATGACGATGACGAAGCAGTAACAGGTTTCATGAGCATTTTCTCAACAACAATGACTCTGACTTCAAGCTACTAACACTTATCCAATGTATATCTAGTCAATAATAGTATCCATACAGCCATAAGTACTTTAACTCAACAAAACGCGGTTACATCAAAACATAAGTACATATAGCCTCACATTTAATCGTCACTAAAGGCATTTTTTTCCCACTGGGTTTTTCCCTTTAGTCCTATCCAGGTATCCAAGACCTTCATTTTGTAATATACGACACATTTATTTTATTTATATAACCACAGAAAAGCAGACCAACGGCATCACGAAACAACTACATGATCATCAACTAGAAAATCAAAGGGGAGCGGCCCAAAAAAAATTCAAAAAGGCTTCAAGTTTACAAGTACACATGCACGATGACACCCAAAGAACAAACAATACAGAGCTGCCAAGATAATGACTTGCTACAATAACAAACCTCACTCAACCTATTCACACTACAACAACCAATCGGAGGGGGAGAGCTATGGCTTAAACTACACTACATGTACAAGAAAAAGGTAACTCTACAACATACAAAGCATCTAATAGAAGCAACTGCAACAACAAAAGCTTCAACCAACACCAAAACATGAAGCACTCGTCAAGGCCACTGCAGACATAGGGTCTTGTCGGGGACGACAAGAATTCGAAAGGGGAGAGTGTTGACAGGTCAACCTTTCAACAACACTTTCACAAAGATTCCATGAATATTCCTCAAAGATTCTCTAAAGATTCCATATGAAGATGATGATGAAGTGATGAAGATGAAGATGGATACTGTAATGTGAAGATACAAGCTCATGGACATCATCGAATATCTAGTTATTATTATTTTGAGCCATTACGGCCACTTTTGTAATGTTTACAGGAACTTCATATTTTAAGTTAGCAATTGTATTTTGGCCACAGATGCTTGTTGGATGAGCAAAGCTAGCTCACGGTGTTGTAATTAAGCTATATAGAAGCCTAGGGACAAATATGGTCATTTTGGTCGGACATTAGGTTTTCTAAGGCTTTGTATATAAGCCAAAACCTAAAGCTTTGTAAAGGGACTTCTAATAATCTGATGTACTGTCTGTGAGTGAGCGTACTATGTACGAGAGAGAGTGAGAGCTTCTTCTTGATGCTACACGCATACTAATGGTTGGAATCGAGTGCAAAGAAGTGTAACGTGTTGCCCCCGACGAGAGCTACACGCCAATACCTACATTTCGTGCGTACGGTCCGGTTTTGCGAGCTCCATCTATGAGCTTCATCTGGTGATTCGGTGAGCATACGTTGTCCGTTTCTGCATTTTAGCATATCCACGCGTTCGCATTGAGTAGAGCTATACATTAGGCACTTTAGTTTTCAGAAATGAGGACCTGCAAATTTCTGCGAGACATCCTATGCGATTTTGCACTAGGTGTTTTGGGTTGAGATTTTGGTTCATGGACCTTAGGGAGAGCGATCAATTGGTGTTAGTAGGGTCCCCTTCAAGTTCTGTGGCGTTCTGAGACTATTTGATGGGTGTTTGGATCTTGTAAGTGTTGTAGGAAATCTCTTCTTAAGCACTCTTGAAGGCTATAGCTTAGACATTGGGTAGAGACCTTTGTAGGAATTAGTCAGGAGTCGGTCGAGTGTAGATTGACACCCTATGCTTGCTTCCACGTGACACCTTCTTGATGACAATGCTGATGATCATCACCATGACCATGCTAATGGGAGTTGCGGTGGAAAGTACTGTAGCAATGCATTTAGTTTGTAGCTTTGTAAATAAGGGCAAGGCTTCATATATGGATAGTCAAGATTGCCTACAAGGTCAACAAGTGTACATTGATGAAGCAAAAAACAAGGGAATTGGAAATTTTTCTTGTGCTCATGAGGTGATAAATACTCAACAGGGAGAGGACCTTTCGTTGTCTATGGATTGCACAAGGCGATGTTGTGGAAATAGGTTCTTTCCAGTTGGTATGAACGAAGCATAAGTTTGATTGGGGGATTTGATGACCACGTGGTAGATATAGATGAAGAATCATAGGTACTTGTTGGGAAAGCTTTGACCAGGATACAAGTGATGCAAGGGTTCACCCCTCGAAAAGGGGAGTTACCTTTCCATAAGTAAATGTCTACTACTATGATTGTGCTCACATGTAAAGGTGTGGAGGAGTATTTGTATGAATTGCAATGCCCTCTAGAAGAGATCTCTTGAATGGATGTTTCTCTAGTATATGGACGGAAGGGAGGGTCGGGTACCATTTTTTCATGTGTCGATGTGCAAGAGGAGGTAGTTCTTGAAGATAGATGGAGAGAGAAGGTTGATGCTTGGGTGGAGCCTTATGATAAGGTGTTTCAGGTGAAGGGGGGAGAGTAGTTTTTCCTATTTTCCCTAGGTGAAAGCTATGCTATGATGCAAGGGTGGGGAAACCGACTTGCCTTGACAAGAAGAACATAGAGAAGAGTTGAATGAGCACCACAATGGCCTCACCCTATCACAAGAAAACCTCTCTGGATCAGGTAAGAATCATCAATTGACTGAACATGACACTCATGATCTCTAAGTTGAGAGAGGGAGATCAAACTCTTATGAGCATCAAGAACATATTGAACATCATGGAGCATAAGCATACTCCCACTGGAGAAATGAAAATGAATGTCACCCACACCATAAACACCATGTTGCCTCAGAGTACAAAACGTGCTAAACCACTCCCTAGGGAGTAACATGGCGTTAAGCATTGCTATCTAGCTGCCAATCATGAGACAAAGTCCATGCATGCCTACGTGAGCATGTAGAACTAGGAGTGTCTACCACACTCGTACTCTCAACAACATCCAATGGAATCCTCCATCTCCAACACCTAAAACAACATCTTCTCATGTTCCTTGGTCTTCCACAATGCCAACAAACCACATGTTTGTGCCTCTGAGATCTACCTAATCATTAGGAAGAGACTGGGGTCTAGGAGGGCCTCTTTATTTGGCAGTTTAAGGAAGTCAAACCTCTAGTATTAAGAAAGTAATCAAAGGACATCTTTTGAATTCAAACATGCAAAGTGGCTACTTTATTTGAATTTAAAGTTCCCCCCCAAAATGGAATAATAAATCTAGCGGGTAAAACCATATCATGCGTATCTATGGAAAGAGCTCAACGCGTAGGTTACAGATCTATGATCTCCACTCAAATCAGAGACAAGGTGTGGGAGTTATAAAAGGCCAAAAATCATAAAATTGTCCACCTCCTTTTTGGGGGGAAAAGTGAATCCTTTGACCACTCTTGCACATCTCTTACACATCCACCATTATTGCACACATGGCATACACCTATTCATCAAAATGTTAATCACCTCCTACAGCCCATCCTCTTCCGATGTAAGAGGCACATCGCATTTGCCTAAACACCCTGATTCCTCCCTCTCGATCGCGCATCCCTTTATACCCTATCCCTCTCTCACTTGTGATGCGTGTACCCAACCCCCTCATTTGCTCTAGTTGATGCTTGATGTGACTTGCCACCTGCTGGCTCCCCTTCCCTTGCCAGCACTGCTCCTTCACACTTCCTACTTTGTGTATGCTTCCTACCCTACTTGCATTACCCGCATCCCAAAATCCTTCCCCCCTATCCTTTACCTTCCATCGTGTATCATAATAACTAATAACTAATTCTCCTAAATGATTTTCTCATGTTAAATTGATCATTTAATATGGGGAAGTACGGGGGGAGAAAAAGCTAGAATATTGATTAGGTTGGAAGACCGGTCACAATAGGGATACAAAGGAGGGAAAATAGGGATCCAAAGGGGGGGCCATTTGGAAAAGAGCAATGTGCATCAATGGGCTTCAAAGACCCTAAGGTTCATCCCGTTAAGACTTCCAAAATGCTAAGGTTCCAAAAGTCAAAGGTTATGTTCAATGGTCAAGCTTAGGTTAAATTGGATGCTCGTGGGAAGACTCAAAAGTCTTCCCACATACCTATCCTTAAGGGGGCGAGCCCGTTTAGTAGGGGATGAGACAGAATCACACACACACTCTTGAAAGCTCCCTTTACACAAAGGGCATAGTGGACACATGTCAGCTCCCTAGTCTAGTTGCCCCCAAGGTGAATTCAAATCCTATTGGGATGGCCATAGAGGTGGACCAATGAGAATTAGGCTAGAGTAAATTTAGTTTAATTCATTTAAAAACACTTTATAAAAAAAACAATAGAAATTAAGCTTTCTAGAAGAATATTGGAAAGTATCCCAAGGGGTCAAATGAGCATTCAACAGCCCACCAATGGCTTGACTGATTCCTATTGGCCAAGGGACTAAGGGGTCCAATGAGAGGTTAATTGAATTATTTAAATACCTAAAGATCTTACAAAATGGGAAAGGGGGACACATGTCACAAGGATATCATTTATGCTTCTTAATTATCATTGGCTAAGCTTTGCAGGGGCCAATAGGATGCTAGCATGTGCAAATAGCAAGAGGGGTCGACCAAGTGAGAGAGAGGGCTGGTGTTTGCAAGGATTATCACACACACACTCACACATGCTCATGTATGAAGTAAAGAAGACTATATCTCCTTCTCAATCTTTAATGGAAAGCTGATCATCTACTCCAAGGTTGTGAGAAGGGAGGCCTACACCAACAACTCTTGGCTTCGTGATGAAAATCCAACCAAGAGCCAAGCTCCAATGCATGCTCATCTCGTCTACCATGGTACTTACTAAGCTATGCTAAGCTATTATGAGTGATTGTGTGAGGAGACACACTATACTCCTTCTTCCTCTTCATCTACTCTCATACCCCACTAGCTCTCCCCATCTCCGAAGGTGTGTGAGGTCTTGGGTCTGAGACCTTGAAGGAATTGATGTTGTGTTTTACAAGTGTGAGCTTGGTGCTTGAAGCTTCCATCTTCATTGCACCAGAAAGTTATTGAATGAACACACAATATTGTATTGTAAAATGTCTCTCTTGATGGGGGAAACCTATAATACAAAGCCTTTTGGAGGGGGGACTGGCTCCATATAAATCCGGTCCTCAACAGTTTTCAATAACTTAATTTCTCTCTCTTTTTAAAGTATTGTTCATGCCTATTTAACTAGGTGTTATGCTTTTGTTGCTCTCTCCATCCAAGCACTCTTGCTATGCTCATTAGGGATCTATTCTAATGAAATTATCACTATGTCTATGTTATTTTGCACTACACACAAGTTACTAGACCATTACATGTTACATTGGTACCATGGCACAATGTTTCTCTTTTCTTTCTCAAGAAGAGAGGTCCTCAAGCTGGCTATAAATGATTGGTATTATTAATTGCAATTGAGTAAGTAGAATAGAGATTTTTCAACCTTGCATTGTGCCTTCTTTGTGCAAATAATGGGGCATCACCATCGAGAGGTATGGTCTTAATAGTAGAATCCTACGGGGCTTGCCTATGGCTTCTATTGAGCTATTGGAAGCTTGATAGGAGCCGGTACTATTTTGGTGGTGAAAGACCCTCTCTACTGTTCCTTGCAATTAATGATATTTGAGCCAGGGGTACATGAGCTTGAGTTCTTGAAGTGCCAAATTACACTTAAAATATTACACCTAGAAGTTGTTAGAATGGCTGACAATATTAAAGAGAATGACATTAATGTTGATAACTTTGATTTTGGTAATGAAGAGGCTACTAATGATGCCTCTATGCTGGTTAATTCATTTGTTACTGTCTTCAACAAGCCATGAGAAATCCATCCGTCCAAAGTGAAGTGCAACGACAACTACGTGCTCATGGGATTTTCCAAACTCCCCACCAAGAAGAGAGAGTACCTGGGAAGCCTCCTTGTGAGACTTCCAAAAGAGACCTCTCTCCGATAAGGGAAGAAGAAGAGGATCCGTTGGAAGGTCTCAAAAATCTACTACTTGACGATGCATCTCCTTCACAAAGGAGAACTCAAGTTTCAATGGGAGAGCCCCAATGAAAGAAGTGGAAAGAAGTGAGTCTCCTACCACCTCCGCAAAGATGGCTCCACGAAGACGGCCGGGCAAAATGCTCTCCAACACCCCGTAAACAGAGAAGACCATTGCAAACTTCTCCACACCATAATTCAAAGAGGGATGATAGAAAACAAGAGAAGACAAAGGCAAGAAAGAGGTCACCCTCTTGTCTATCTTCTTCATCCTCTTACTCTTATGAAGAAAGTGACGGTGCAGACAAGGAGGAACAAGGGAAGAAAAAGGAAAGAAAGAGGTCACCCTCTTCTCAATCCTCCTCAAATTCTTCCTCTTCTGAAGAAAGTGATGGTGAAGCTTTTTAATCACGAAAAACAAGAGGCCATCAGAAATCCTATGCCACATGGAAGAGGTCGTCCAAGCTTTAAAAATTCAAAGAGGGAGGAAAGAACATCTTTTTCCTTACCTATGATGGCACCTTTGGTGCTATGGACAAAGTCTTGCCCTTCATTCAACAATTCAATGCGGCCTTTGGAGATGAGGGCTTCATGAATTCCTTTAAGCTACACCATGTAGCTATGCATTTTCAAAAGTCTGCCAGGCAATGGTGGTCTAGCCTATGGGCAAACGGTGAAGCTCCACGAACATGGAAATCTTAAGAGCTTCCATCATGAAGCAATTTTTGGCTACCGATTCCAAAGACAAAGTACTCACCGAATGGCGAAGTTTGAAGCTCTCTCCCTACAAATCTATTCACAAATATGTAGAAAAGTTTTGGGACTTACATCTCAAAGCCACTGTAAAAAAGATGGATTTTGGAGAGCAAAAACCACAATTTTGTGCATGTCTAATTGAAGATATGGTAGAGTATGTTAACTCCCAAAGGCCACGCACCATATCTCTGGTCATACACCATACCATGGTGACTTTATGAATCAATTTGCGACAAGGGGCTAAGAGAAATCTTAAGCCCACGGAGAACAAGGACCATAATAACGAGCCCAAGGGGAAGGACAATGTCCAAAAGTCTCCTAAAAGCAACGCCAACAACAATAAATCTAAGGAAAAGGGAGTTTATAAAGGCAAAAATAAACTCTCTCCTGAAGAGCTTGAGCGTTATCGTAAAGATAATCGTTGTTTCAAGTGCAGGGAGCAAGGGCATGCCTATCGTGCTTTTCCCCGCAAGAATACACACAATGAGCCTCCTAGAGCTACCTTGGTCGAAATCCAAGAAGAGGATGCTAACCACAAAGGATCTCCTCTAGGCCATGCTTGGTGAAAGGTAAGAGAACATGATGCTTTTATTCTCTTTGACCCTGGTTCTACTCACAATTTAATATCCACAAAATTGGCCACCAAGATAGGCATCCAAGCCTATGAGATGGGAGATTTCTTACCCATCGATGGTGCTTTCAAGGGGTAAGAACCCTCAGTCACTCCCTTAACTGGGAAATTGAGGCTCCATGTCCAAATCTATGTGGACAAGGAGGACTTCTTTATCTCTCCTCTCAAGCACGAGGATGTAATCCTAGGGGCATCATGGTTTGACCACATGGCTGCCAATGTTAAATTCCCTGAAAGTCAAATCTACTTTAGGTTGAGGGAAAAAGATATGTACATAGATGCTAAGGATTTGGGCAACACCATACCCATTGTACATACGCAAGCTTCCAATAAGTCGATAAAAAGCTCTATTTCCATGTACATGATTTTTGTTCAAGATTCTCAAAATGAACCCAATGCTTTAGCAAAAGAAATTATAAACAATCACAAGGAATTAGAGTCATCCAATTTTCTCAAGGGATTTCAAGATATTTTTATTGACGACATCCCTTGTGAACTACCTCCTAAATGAGGCAATGATGACCATGCAATTGAACTTCTTCCAAGAAGTTCAGTGCCTAATAAACTTCCTTATAGGGTTTCTCAAGCTCAACAAGAGGAGATTATGCGGCAAATGCATGAGTTAGTTGAGAAGGGCATAGCTAGACCTAGATCATCTTCATTTTGTTCAACCGTGTTATTAGTGCAAAAGAAAGTTGGCAGATATCGTAAGTGTGTCAACTATAGAGCACTAAATAAGATCACTATCAAAAAAAGGTTTCCCGTTCCACGGGAAGAAGACCTATTCGATAAGCTAAAAGGGTGGACCTACTTCAGTAGTATTGACCTAAAAAGTGGCTACCATCAAATAAGGATAGTTGACCAAGACATTGTAAAGACCACATTTTGCACTACATTTGGTCTTTATGAATACATTGTCATGCCTTTTGGCTTGACCAATGCACCAGCCACATTTAACCGCTTGATGGAGAAGCTATCCAGGCCTCACCAAACCTTTAGTGGAGTGTTCTTTGATGATATAATCATCTACTATAATTCACTAGAAGAGCACAAGGAACACCTCCACATAATATTTCAAGTCTTACGAGAGAATAAACTTTATATTAATCGAAAGAAAAGTGAGTTTTCGAGATTCAATATTTAGGTCACATTATCTCTCAAGATGGCATCCGAATAGATCCATCAAAGCTAGAGGTAATAAAAGGATGGCCTAATCCAAGGAATCTAAACGCTTTATAGAAAATTTTTCATAGATGCGGGACTATTACATGACCTAACAAAGAAAAACGTTAGGTATACATGGTCTGCCAAGGAGAACAATGCTTTGGAAATCTTATCTCTCAACTTGTGCTTACACTGCCGGATCTCTCAAAGCCATTTGAGGTCCAATGTGACGCTTGTGGTGATTGCTTTGGGGCTGTTTTGCTCCAAGAAGGGCATGCCATAGCCTATGAAAGTCGAAGGCTTGACCCACAAGATCTAGGCATATATGAAAAAGAACTCCTCATAGTTCTACATGCTTTAGACTTGTGGAAGCACTATGTGTTGGGGACTCCTTTCATTCTACGGACGGATCACAAAATCCTTAAGTACTTCATGATATAGACCAAGATCTCCGACAAACAAATGAGGTGGGAAAATCTCCATTCGTAATTTAATTTTCATATTTCTTACATTGCTGGCAAGCAAAATCAAGTAGCCGATGCACTCTCAAGGCGGCTGAGAGTGAATGCGGTTTCCATAGCAACGCACAATGATCTATCTTGTATGATAGATGAGTAGAGATGTGATTTCAGCCCTTGCACTAGGGAAGAAAGAGGAACCATTTACCTTACAAGATGGTTATCTTCTCTATGGAAATAGACTATGTGTTGCTAACTCACTACGTGAGAAAGTAATGTATGAATCTCATGCTCCTCCTTATGCAGGGCACGTGTACCAAAAATCCTAAAAGGGATAGAAACATATTTCTATTGGCCTACCATGAAAGCAACCATACAAGAGTATGTTTCTAAATGTGTGGTATGCCAAAAGACAAAGTTTGATAGAGGGAAGCAACGTGGATTGCTTCAACCTTTGCCAATCCCGAATTCACCATGGGAGAGCATATCCATGGATTTTATCTTTGGATTGCCTAAGTATATCCATGGAAATACCGGAGTATGGATGATAGTAGATAGGTTCAGCAAACAATCTCATTTTATACCTATCAAAAAGACTATCAAAGCCCATCAAATGGCAACCCTCTTCATATCACAAATCATCAAGTACCAAGGCTTGCCAATGTCCATAGTGTCGGATAGAGATCCTAGAATGACCAATAATTTTTGGAAGGGTCTCTTTGAGAATTTAGGGACAAGTCTAAACTTCTCTTCACGCTATCACCCTCAAACAGATGGCCAAAGTGAAATAGCTAACCTAGCAATTCTTGATCTACTAAAAGCCTACATAACGGAAGTAGATCAAAGGTCCTAGTGGGAAAAGTACTTACCGTTTACTGGAGTATGCCTACAATAATATTGTACAAACCTCCATGAGAAAAGCACCTTTTGAGGTAATTGAGGGAAGATCCAAAAGTCCCCTACTACTTAAGGTGCATGGAAAGATCTTCGCTACAGATAAGTATAGCAAAATTGTTTTGATAGTCAAAGAATATAATGACTAACTATAACACTTAGTGAGCGATACCATTACTTGCCAAAAGTAGAAGAGGTGAGAGAGAGGGGAATAATTATAGAGTGGAAGGAAGAGGGGGAAGGGGGAAATCTTGCCAAAAAGGTTAACACCAAACGCGTTTTGCAAATAGCTATTGATGGTACAAGCCGATGCTTAGCCTGAAAACCTAAAGGCATACGCATGATAGGAAAACCCCTTTTGAGAGGTATCTCATGAAAATTGTTGTGAGAATTAGGCCTTCTACCCGAAACTTGTGAAAAATGGTCTTCCACTTTTTCAAAGATGCTCCATAAGCTCTTGAAATTTTTTTCAAAAAGAGTCACCAAAAAACAGGGGATTTTCTCTACAAATTTCCACTTCAAAATCCCCAAGACAATCCACAAATGCCCGAGGGGTCACTCAAAAGGTATTGCTAGGTAGGGTTTTAAAACACAATGGCAAAGAAGGTTTGGTTGCTTTTAGTTGCCAGCAAGCGGCCCTTGCTAGCGGTGTCAAGGGTTTTTGATTTTGGTACAATGCTTTAAAATTTAGAAGCTATTTTATACCTTTCTACAGTCACCAAAGGGGTTCCCAATAGACATCATCAATGCTTAATCCAATATTGTTTTGGAACGTTGTTGCATGTGGAGCATCCAAGGATAAGACAACAAATTGGGAGAGGGGGGGGGGGGGGGGGGGGGGGGATGCTTACAATGCTGTACCGTTTGAAAATGCAGTATATAGAGTATGATGACATGAGAATCTTTAACAAGAATAATTTTAGATCGCCATCAACAGAGGGTGAATCGAAATGAAGAGGAGAGCCACCAGCAATGGAGGGGGTTGTTCAAAGGTTCTCTTCATGGGCCGGCTTGCCCCATCAAGTCTCTGACAATACAGAAGCATAAAGACCAAGGGGAGAGAGAGATAGATAGATAGATAGATAGATAGATAGATAGATTGTATTATCGTCCACGGAGGTCAGATATGACCTATGGGACCAAAAACAAAACATTACAAACGCAAGGGGGTTGTGTGATACATCTCAATTAAGGACTGAGGGTCCAAAAAGAAAGTTAAGATAAGATAAGATGAACAAAATCTATGCAGAAGGAGGTGAGGAGGGAACCGGTTTGGGAGAGAGAGAGAGAGAGAGAGAGAGAGTCTCCTAGACCAATCATCCTTGGCAATGAATAACCAATACAATGTACAATGGGGGCAAGGGGTCACATATTTACCCACCTCAATAAATTTCCCAACCTAAACTTTGACAAATAACTGAAATAAATACCTAAAAGGAAAAATAGATAATATGATCACTTTGGGCAATTGATTGAGATGCCAAGACTCTAGCATTTTAGTGTTGAGTGGAATGGAGGGCCCTTTCCTTTTGCTTTCTCCTTGGCATGGCTCTTCTTTGCAGGGATCTTCTTTGCATTGGCTTCTTTACATTTCTCTTTTTCTTTGTAGGGATTTTCTTCATCTGGAGCCTGCATTGTCCTCGCCGCACTGGCCCCATCAATGGATTTCTTTTCCTGTAGCACCTTAAAGGGATTTTGGAGAGGGATGCCAATAGTCCCTCCTTTAAGTGGAGCGGGGGTGGATGGGTGCATTTACCTTTCAAGGCATTATCCCCCGATATCATGGCTCCCTTGCCACAACTTTGACCCTCTTCTCTTCATCCATGGGACTTGTACAACCGACGTGGTTGTTACTGTTAGAAGTTTATGTGTAGACAAAGGAAAGATAAAACATTCTCATTACTTGGGCATTCAGGGATCTGCAGTGTGACACTATACTTTTCCATAGTTTTCTCCTGCATATTCGTGTCTTCCTTGTCATAAACCCTAGCTTCTCTATCCTCCCCTCCTCTTTTCTCTTCATTAATCTTCATCTAATTCTCCCTCTCTTCAACAATTTCTTCCCTACCAAGAACTTCATTTCCTTCCCTTCTAATGGAATCTTGCACTTTAGGATTTGTACCTACTTCAACCTTCATGGGATAGTCCTTCGCAAAGTTCCCAAACTTGTTACATTCAAAGAAAGCCCCAAAGTAGGTCCCGAAGTTGAGGGGGATGGTTATGAGTGCTGCTCCCACATTGATCACCATGATCTTTGGTGGATATCTAGACACATTATAGCCTATACACACCTGATTGGCCATCCTGCCTAGACCCCTCTTGCTAGGAATGAATAGTTGCGGGGTTCCCAGTTGACTGTCAAGCATCTTGATGTTATCCCTGAGCCAGCTAGGCAAGCCAACAAACTGGACCTAGACAGCATGAATCCCTTGGAGAGATTCTACTAAGTCATATACTGGCTCCCATGGTACCACACAAATTTTTGCCTTGTTAAAAATAAGGGGACCTTTATCAAGGATCCTCGAGATATGAGAGTCCTCCTTGAATCTAACTGAGCCCAATCCCTTGGTGAGGTGAGAAGTACTACTTTCAATTGCATCATCATTACTTCATATCTATTTGGGACTCTCCCATTGAAGCCAAAGCAAGTGTAAGCTTAGCTTGCAAGGCAAGCTACTTATTAATAAGTGCTAGAGGAATCTCTACAGTGATAGCATCTGGAATCTTCACTTGCTATAGAAGAAATTTCTTTAGTGTGCACTAAAGGCTCGATCCGCTAGCTCTTAGGCTGAAACCAATGGGTTATCCGCTGACCAATGGGTTTCAACCTAAGAGCTAGTTCTTTGCATGGTTTGTTTGTGGAGGAGTTTTATTATTATAGTACTTAAATAATTCTATATTATAATCATTGTTTGTGGTACTCAGGTGACCAACGGTAAGTTTGGCAGCACTACAAGCACAAAAGGAGACCTAAAAAAAGAGCTAATATAAAACAAGGGGCCATCAAACATACACTGTGCTTCATGCTCTCACGCATCTCACAAATAAAGTCCTTGCTTGATAGTGGGATTTTTCCATCCCTTGTGTATTTCATGTTGCAAGGGGTCCTTGTTTGGCAAAATATGGTTCATGTAAAACAAAAAAAAAGATTGTTAGTTGAACTCAAGAGATGCAATGTAAAAAACTCTAGGAACTATTTTTATCATTTTGAGAAGTAATTGAACACTCACCAAGTAATATGTGATGTTCTTTTTCTCCCCAAGCTCCGTGATATCTCTTGTTCAAATCTTTATTACCTTCTTGAAGTCATCTACATAAGTAGTTGAGATAACTTATTGTCTCAAGACCTTCAAAAATTATTGAGCTTCTTCCACAATCCATGCGTTCGTTGGCTACATCTAGTCTACTTTTGACTTTTGTAGTTATGACATAGAGATTCTTCCAACTGTTCCACATAGCATCCAGAAGCACTTGAACACCATGAAAATCCATTTGAGAGAGCAATCCTTTTCATTTTTCCATGCACTCATTTTCAAGTGTACTTTACTACTTCTATTAATAGAGTATGCATAATCAAGATGCAGTCAAAGAAATTTATCCAAGATTCTAATCTTTCCATGCAGTGAACAAATATTAAATCTATTGCTAGAATTGGATCCTCAATCATAAGAGACGATGGGTAGTCAATGACATTCACATTATTCCTTGATGGTAGTTTCCAAACCTCATGTTCCACAAACTTTCCTCTTGTTCTAGTTCTTCCCATGCAATAAAACCATGGATACTTGGTATTGGCACCTCCACGTACACCAAACATGCACTTTGATTCCTTAAGGTTGGCACTCAAGCTCCATTCTACTTTGAAGTCACCCATGCCATCTACATGGACATTCTCACTTGCATTTTGGATCTGTATAACAGAAGCGATGTCAGCCTTACAAAAAGAGTCATTTTAACGTATCATGGCTCTCTACTAGTATTTGAGCTGTTCCAATCCACCGTAGCTATATTGTTTATTCAGTTTGTTGGCATGGGGAATCTAGCTCTATTCATTCAAGATAAAGCTACTCTTTTCAGTTTTTGACATTTTTAAACTTGACCCTCATCGAGTTTCATAACAAATACAGGTTTTTTTTCACAATCTACTTCTTGCATTTTATAGTATCTCACCATAGCATATTGGAATTTTTTTATATTCGTACAAATCTTATTAAAAACATCATACAAAGGAAGATTTCTAATGTTGTTTTTCTTATGGCTTTATTTCCTCTATATGGTAATATTCTCGAAAATGTTTGGGTGTTTGTTCGTTTATTAGAGTTCTTACTTTCCCAGCATTGTGAAGCCTAGGCAACCCAAAAGCTTTACTCTTGTAATACTTAAGGACCTGGAACCGCAGTTCAGAGATAGCTCTATACCCCCTTCTACTCACTCCCATTGTGTCACAAACTTCTTGCATTTGGAAAGGTTGGACCAATAAGTCTAAATATTTTAGTAAATTTTGAAATACCTATTTGTTTTGGTTTCGCTTTTTTGGGAATTTTCAAAAGTTTCAAAATGTCACTCTTGTTCATTACCTCATTCAACAATCTCACCCTCTCGTAAAATCCTAAGAGACTAGTTACATGTTCTCTAGTAATTTTAACCTTTTTTTCCTTTTTGTAGATCGTTTTGTCGAGTTTACAACATCTGTCATTTTTTTAACTCATGCTCTTAATCCTATTGGGATTTATTGTAAGGTCTATAGTTGATGATTCACTTGTTGTAGAGAAGCTATTTGGTTTTCAAGTTCGAAAACTCTTGTTCCATTTGAATACAAAGAATTTATTGGAGATAATGAATGTAATGTGCATGGTTAATGTGTAAATCTAGAACCATATCCTATTAATCCGTCAACCCCATCTCTAACATATTTCAGCGAATCATGGGGTTAATGTGCTTCTTTCTCTCCTTGCAAAGTTGTTTGGCTTCATTTTCATTTGTAACCAATCTTTGATAGACACTATATGTATTTTCATATTCTTGGTTGAGCTTAATGTTCAAGTGAAACTTATTATTAGCACTGATGGAATATGTAGCACTCATTGCAAGTAGTGAAGAGTGAACACTAGACAGTATAAAGGAGATAAAAATGGTGCCACCAAAATTGGTTGATGTTGTAAAGGGTGCTATGCATGGTTTTGGTTCTAGTAGATAAACGTGAAGTTCTTGAGATATGGATCATGCCGGTCCTTTCAAATTGTCAAGCAGAGCTCTAGAACGCAAGTTATGGCCAATTGAAAAAATTTCGAGGGACGGGTGTGCGCCAAGTTGACTACATTGGTAGGCATGCCACCCGGTGGGTTTCTAGACTCAACAAAGTTCTAGAGGTTAGTGCACATCATATAGAGCCAGTGGGATCTAACGGCTTTCCAAATGGGTTCATGGTTTCCAAGTTATGACCACTCAATGTTTGGGAGAGTTTCCAGAGGGATGTTTTCATATGAATTTTCACCGGTTTTGCGAACTCGGTTAGCGGGCTTAGAAATATCCGAGTGTGATGGGTTTCATACGGGACTAAAGTGGGCACAAGGGTGGTTTTTGCTTAGAATTTAGGCTCAAGAAGGTGCGCCAACTTGGTTCTCCCATGTGGTGTTGAGAAAACCCACATGTGCCTAGCAAGGCAAATGGCATGGGGTATATGAGGAATACCGTTTCCCTTATAGGGTGTACATGAGACAGAGCTCTCACAAAGTGTGGATATGGTGGCAGAGGTAAGGCGCATGGTTAATTATGTTCCTTTGAGCTTTCAAGTTTATGGCGTGCCTATATCAATGGTGGACATGCTTCTTAGCAAGGATAAGCCTCTTATCAAAGACAACCTATGTGCTAAAGAGCTATCCAATGTCAGGTTTCAAGAGCATCATGAAGAGATGAAATAGCCTATTCTCATAGAGATTATGCATTTTAAAAGGTAGTAAAAGTGACCAGATTGAAAATGCAAAGAGCATGTGAGTAGATAAGAATACAAGCCAAGCCAAGGGGGTGGTCAAGTTTTTATGGAGCAGCAAGTCTATGAAGATGCAGATACGGAGTTGATATATGGTGATAATGATGAGGATAGGGTGGATGAATCCACATCCTATGGCAAGGAGACAAATCCCGATGATTCGGTGTTGGTGAGGGCAAAGCTACCTTGTTGTGTGTCTGATCATATGGCAGTCAAAAATGTGAAAGAAGAGCAGGTTGAAGAGTCAAAGCTTGTGAAGGATGATATGCAGTCAAAGATGGCAAGTGACACCTTCTTGATGACCATGCTAATAATAATCACCATGACCATGCTAATGGGAGTTATGGTGGAAAGAACTATAGTAATGTATTTAGTTTGTTGCTTTGTAAACAAGGGCAAGGATTCATCTATGGATAGTCAAGATGGCCTACAAGGTCAACAAGTAGACATTGATGAAGCAAAAAACAAGGTAGTTGGGAACTTTTCTTGTGCTCATGAGGTGCTAGATACTAGACAGGGACAGCACCTGTCATTGTCTATGGATTGCACAAGTCGATGTTGTGCATATAGTGATAGCCGTTTTTCGGCTCTCTGTAATTGCCATAGTGAGTTATCTCACCCTATCAAATCACTCAAACACTGTGGTTACCCTCACCCTTTCACTGTATATAGGCGCGTGTGAGTTAGGGGACTTTTCCCATATCTCCTTACTGAAATAAAAAACCCTCAATTAGCTAGTCATTAGACTAGTTGAGCCAAAAAAATAAAAAATATAAAAAATATAAGTATATTATGGCCCATGCGTATGTAAATATTTCTTTGTATATAGGGCCTAAATAAAATATTTTTTCATAATTATTTTGGTATTTATTTAAATATTTCTACCTAGGTGTGTGTTATTGATGCTCTGTACATTGCCTCACCATTACCACAATTTTTCTTACCATTTTTCATACTCTTTATTCCATATAGAAATATTTTCATGTAAGCTTCTCTTATATTTGGTGTAACTCCACCTCAACAAAAATCCAAAAAAACTACTTTTATTTATGTGTATATTTTTTCACTTTATCTTTTTATGGTAGCCTCATAATGAGAGAGATTTCTTTTGACCCCTTTATATTTTTTCCACTTATATTATTTATATTTGACATGTACATATTTTTTAGACCCCTCAATATTTGATTTTCTTAGTTGTACTATTCACTTATATCGTGATCTCAACAATATCTTCTATTATAGACCTACCAAATAAGGTCAAGGGTAGGTGGCATGCATACATGTACTATGGAGGGCTCACTCTTGGAGGTATTCAAAAGAATCATCCAAAGAAGGACCCCACAAGGACTTTGTGCAGTGGAAAAAAACAATCGGCTTTGCTGAATTTTTAAAGTTCACTTGCTCTCCGAATTTGAAAAGGTGATACAAACAAAAGTTGTAGCTCGTGGGCTGAACTTTTGCCTCAAATTTTTTCATATTTTTTTGAGCTACGAGCTGTGAGCTCTGATTTTATTAGTGGACCCCCATTTTCCCATGCTATGCAGCCACACTCTCTCTTCCACTTGATCATTTTACTCTTTCACACACACTTCTCCACTCATCATCCCCACCTCTCTGCACCCTACTCACCTTCTCCTCAACCTTGAAGAATAAGAGAAACCATGGTGAACTCATACCTCCCACACACAATTCCATTCCAAAGTTGACCACCTAGTCTCATTTTTCCTCCTCCAAATTACCCATATCTATCAAAAAACCACAAAATTCAGCCTCTTCTCTTAAAAGACAGCATCATGGTGGTTGATTACTCAGCTTCAATTACCTTGTCTCACAAGGAAGGTCAAGAGTGGAGAAAAAATGTACCGTCAAAGCTAGCGGACCGTCAACAAGCGTCAAAATTGGCCCTATTCAAGATACTTGGAGCATCAACCTTGTAAGAAATCCACCTTTTCTTACCTCTTAAGAGTTTTTCTTCCTTATTAGTATCCTACATGGATACTCCCATTGTAAATATCCAATTCCATTTGTAAATTAATACTAACTCTACTAACACTAACCCACTATGAAAAGTCCTATCACCTCCAATTCTCTCCTCTCTCTTTCCCCACCAACTTCTTGATAATTCCAAGCAAAAGAAATTAGGTAAATTGCTGAAAATCTAACCCAACCATGGTTAGAGGAGTAACCCTAGCCTTCAAAATTGCTATAAAAGGAGGGTGTAGCTAGCACAAAAAAAGAGAAGAAAGAGCACTATGCTATAGCTTGAGAAGCCAAGCTCAACCTCTTGAGAAGGAGATCTTGAGTGGAATCTCATTGGCATTAGGCATATGTATGTGTTGTATTAGGGGTGATTAGCAAGGGAACTCTATGCCATTGTAAGAGAGAGTGATCATTCGATTGAGAGTAGGAAATCTATCATTTCTCCTACTAGTGTAAGCCCAACATTTGCAGAATCAAGGAGGGTGAATTTGGACTAAGCATGGATACCTTGTCTCCCTTCCAACGTGAAGTCATGGACAATAATGATGTATAAGTGTCTTGGTGTTTTATTTAAGTTCTTGATAGCTTGTCTCCGGGTATTGTTATCAATTTAGCCATAAATCCCACATGCTGTAAGAGGGCGACAGGGTGGAGAGGACTCCCCTAGCCTTAAGACAGTGATTGGGGTGGCTTTTTTCTTGTGATATGTTGTGGTGTAATTTACTCAGGCTATGTTGAAAAAATACTAATCTCACTTTGATTGGTCATGACAGATTTGTAAGAAGGCATTAGTTCAACAAGCACCCCCTTCCCCCTTCTCTCTCTTTCTTATATATATATATATTTTTGTTTGCTTGATCATTAACGATACACTTCAAAGCAGCCCGAGCACCATCTCTCTCTCTCTCTCTCTCTCTCTCTCTCTCTCTCTCTCTCTCTCTCTCTCTCTCTCTCTCGTGTTTTAGTGTGTGAGAGTGTTCCATTGGTGTTAGGGTTAGTGTAAATTCCTTGCTTGTTTGTGGGTTGCTCTAACGATTCTCCTCTTTTGCATCCTAGTTCGCTCTTAAACTAGGTGGTGCCCCTTGTGTAGTTGGGATTTGGCTGTGGGTTTGTTGTTTTGGTTTGTGTTGTGTTGTGCCCCAGCCCCATTGAGCAGCACAGGAGGCTTGAAGGGTGTCTAGAGGTTTCTCTTCTTGTTGCCCGCCCCGGACAGCTTCAAATTGGTGCCCCCACTAAGGAAAACAACTCGTGTATGTTTTTGTGTAGAATCAACTTATAGCATAGTCAAGTAGTTTGCATGAATCACGAGAGTTTGTATGATCCTTTCATTCCCATTGCAAGGCAAAAGATACACATAATTGTTAGTACTAAGTTGCAATTTCAACGGTTAATTCGTAGGATTTTAGGTCCTCTTAGGTTAGCCGAGATAAACACTTTGGTAAATCCTTTTATTTTGCCTGTCATTAGGTACGATATTAGCTTGGACGTCTATATTTTTGTGTTATTTTGAGCATTAGGACATGCATAGGCCATGGATAATGGCCCGGGAATAGAGGTTTTTCCCTTTCATTTTACTCCACACAGTAGAATAAACGTTGCAATTAGTAGAAAGATCCATTTTCAACAACGAATGGTGTTCATGTTTGGTGCCCAAAGAGTAGGAGAAATTCTTGCATCACCAAATCCTGTCATTCTACCTCTCATCAACTACCACACTTCTTTTGATGTACATGTGTTCATTTTATTTTAAAATGAAATGCAGCCCGGAAAAATAGTGTGTATGTTTGTTTTTTCTTTGTCCAAGTTGTTACAAGAAACAAAAAACGATCATTTGTTCTAAAGAGAAATGTGTGTGCAGTGAAAGTTCAATCCTTAGAGATCTAGCTCTATTACCAATTGAGTTGTAGGAGCAAGTAGTAAGGCGTCTCCCTCATAACAAGAGGGTGGTGAAGTTAAGACGAAAGGTCCTACACGTAGATTCCATTTTCCTCTTGTTGTTGGGCACTAAGGAAGACCGCGCATTCATCCAGCTAGTGTGTGCCCTAAGATTGGTAAATAGAGTGAAATTTGGCATTTGGCGAGTGCATTTCACCATTGAGGAAGACTCTTCAGGAAACTTGCGGCCAGAGTTCATGCTTCATAGACTCACATTTGGTGAATTTTTCCCTCATTTGCGTCTTATTAATAGTCTTCCTTTCGCTTTCAACAAAGGAGATAGAGCTATTCAGAGCTTGTCTTAATAAAGAGAGCATAGAGAAGATTGCAAATTTGTATAAATTCTCATCCTTCTCTACTTTCTATGACACTTTGTTCATAGAGACATTGTAAATATCTTTATGTTTTTGAATGATTTAACCATAATCCTAAGGAGTTTTTGTCCAGGAATTTTGTAGCACAAGTGGAGTCTTTAAATCTTGCAAACTTGATTGAACTTGATGAGGATGTTCTTTATGAAATTGTGAGAAGGTTGCCTCACTCCGACTGTGTGGAACTCGAAGGAAAGGAGCTCCTAGTCAATTGCTACTTTCTCACGGCCTTCGACGATCATGAAGATCTAGTTTTTATACAAACCGCTTGTGCGTTGGGAATTGTAGAGCAAGTGCAATTTATCACTTGGGACATGGTTGCTCTTTTGGATCCAGAAAATGAAGTTCTAGAGATTTCTGTTTATCGCCTTAGCTTTGAAGAATTTCAACCCTTCTTAGAGCTCATCAATAGTCTACCTTTTTGTTTTGATCAAACAAATCGAGACCTCATTGAAGCTTGGATAGCTGAAGAAGAAAACCTAGAGTGGTATTTTCTTACTTCTTCATTTGCAGGCGAGTGGTTCTAAATCTCTATTGTATCCCTTATTGTAACTTGTGTTGTAATCTTTCATAATAATGGAGAGCCAACGCCAAAAGTCTGGATATCCTCTTTTCTTTGGAGAGCCTGGAGAGGATGCAGAATTATTTTTAGCAAATTTCAAGATGTCTTGCCGTATCAAGAGGATAGTAACCGATCAAGAACGTGTAGAAATGTTTGAGGTGGTCCTTAGGAAAGATGCTAGTACTTGGTTTGACTCTTTGCCTGAGGAAATTAAGGGGAATTACACAGAAGTTTTGAATCGTTTTAAGAGATACTTCTTTGATCCCCAAAACACTCAAAAACTATGGCAAGACATTGTTTCTCATAAGCAAAAAGACTTAGATGACTACTACTTGTACAACCAAGAGTTTCTACGTCTTTGGGCTCTATGGATACGAAATGTTGCTAACCCTGGTGATGGTGCAGAATTTTTAAAGAAGGAGAGGTTCATAGCCAGACTCTTTCCTGACCTTAAGGTAAAAGTTGAGGCGGGTGCACCTGCTACTTTTGATGCAGCGGAAACTAGGGCTACTGAGAAGTATAGGAAACTCAAGTGCTTAAGGGGAGAGGTTCCAATAGAAGGTCTTAGACCCAAAGGTAAGTCACAAGCATCAACATCTAGGGAGCTTCCTGAGGTAATGACTGAAGTGATTGAGAAGTTAAATGAATCTTTAAGCAGCCTGTCAATTCACCTTGCACAAGCTGTAGGTCCAAAGGGACAAGCAAAGAAGTCAGAAGAGAGAGAGAGCCACGAAATAGGAGAGTCTTGCAATGTTGGAATTGCCGTGAGTCTGGACATGGGATGTATAATTGTCCTTGGCCCCGTGGGGAGCCAGGGAGACCTAACTTAAATTACCCATTGATGAATGCAGGTGAAGGAACTAGTCAGCAACCACGGCTTATACAAAGGACAAATGGAACAAGACCACCTCCACAAGGAGTGGAAGGAGTTCCACCTTTGCCAGACCCAAACGTGCATGTGGTAGAGGTGACAAATTCAAGAGAGGTTGACATGGAAGCAAATGGCATTAAGCGTGGCAGAGGGAAAGGTAAGGAGAAAGAAGGAGTTACATCACAAAGTGACCATGGACGAGAAAAGAAGGCAAAGGAGACCAAGGAGGCTAAGAGGACTCGACGTCGTATCAACCTCCAAGACTTCCCTCTTGGACATGGAATGGCTCCATACAACCTGTTGGAAGACATGAGAGGCAAGGGTCCTGATATCTCATGGCCTCAATTTCTTGCATTATGTCCACAAGCTAGGAGGGATTTAACAAGGGCAATTAGCACTAGGAGAAAGGTGAAAGAGAGTGTGCCTGTTGTAAAAATTGCACAAGATGAAATGAATGAGGACATTACACCTGTGCTAGATTATTACATAAAAGAGAGATTGGTTAGGAAAGGTCTAGTGGATGGGACTCATGACAGAGGGACTCATGCAAAAACTAGGCATGCACATCCATGAGACACCTGAAATTAAGGTCAAGATGGCAAACAATAGCAAGGCTAGGTGCGTAGGCATTTGTAAAAATGTTTTTGTGGAGGCCTTTGGCATTAAGAAGGCAGTGGATTTCTATGTCATGTCTACCAAAGGAAATGGTTACCCATTTATCCTAGGGAGACCATGGCTAATGAAAATGCGAGCTTTGCAGGATTGGGAGAGTGGAAAGCTAATTTGCAGGAACGACAATCATAAGAAGGTTTTCTTTGACATGAAGGAGCAACGCCAAGAGGAGCTCCATGAAGAATCATATCAAAGTGAGACGGAAGAAGGTTGGACCGATAGCACTTCAGAAGAAGAAAGTAGCGGCAGCATTACTAAAGAGGAGTCTTCCATCTAAGTCATGGGGGTAAGGTTTAAGCCAAGCAACCAAGAGACCTCTTGTCAAGGCTTGGAGGAGGTAGGTCCTCAAGAGAACGAAGGTGTTCAAGATGAAGGGATGCTGGAAGGTATGCTATCAACAACACTTACAAAGGATGAAAGAGAGGAGTTGAAATGTGTGCTAAGGAAGTTTCCTAGGCTTTTTGCTAAAGACTACACCGACGTGCATGGGGTAGATGTTGTTCAACACAAGATTGAGTTAAAGCCTGAGGCCACACCTAAAGCTCAGAAGCTACGAAGGCTAGGAGTTATAAAGGAGCAGGCTCTACTCAAGGAGGTAAGAAAGCTTCTAGCAGCAGGTTTCATTTATCCACTGGAGAATTCAGAGTGGGTCTCTCTGGTTGTTGTCACTCCTAAGAAAAATGGCAAGTGGAGGGTATGTGTGGATTACCGTCCCCTCAATGAGGCAACAAAAAGAGATCACTTTCCCCTCCCATTCCAGGATGAGATACTAAATGAGGTAGCTGGTCATGAGAAGTACACTGTGTGCGATGGTTACTCAGGTTACTTTCAAATAGGGATTGCATTGGAGGATCAATTGAAAACAACCTTTATCACTCCTTGGGGTTGTTATTCTTTTAGAGTCATGCCATTTGGTCTGACAAATGCTCCTGCAACATTCCAACGTTTCATGAATATGGTGTTTCAAGCATTCTTTGGAAAGTCACTTAGGGTGTTCATTGATGATTTCTGTATTTATAGCTCAAAATCATTGCATCTACAAAGGGTAGAAGAAGGTTTAAAGAAGCTCTACGACATGGGAGGTCAACTCAACCCCGACAAGTGCCATATAGGTGAGGATGAAGTAATCTTGCTTGGTCATAAAGTTTCTTACAAAGGCATTGAAGTGGATCCTTCAAAGGCAAAGGCTCTTATTGAGCTACCATCACCCAAGAGTCTTAAGGAGGTCATCTCATTCATTCAAAAGGTGAAGTATATGTCACGCTTCATTCACTTAGCCTCGGAGTTACTTCACCCTTTGCAAAAGTTGACACAACAAGTAGAATTTGCATGGTCTGATGAGCTTGAAGAGTACTTTTGTAACATTAAAGCCATTTTGTCAGAGCTACCAACACTCATGCCTCCTTGTTGGGAGTACACATTCTTTGTTAGCTCTAGTGCTGGGAAAGAAACAATTCGTGCAGTTTTGTTACAACAAGATCCCTATAGTACCAGGATGCGGCCCATCTACTTTGCTAGTAGGGTCATGAATGCTTTAGAGAGAGGCTACACGAAGGCAGAACTCATGATGCTTTCTCTCATGTTTGCGATAAGGAAGTTTAGATCCTACTTGCTCCCAAAAACTTTTGTAATCCTCACCGCAGAGAATTTGTTCCCTTGGGTGTCATCTCAAATGAATCTTAGTACTAGGATCTCAAAGTGGATTATGGATTTGCAAGAGTTTCAATACTCTTTCAAGGTAGAAGATAGTGTGCGTGCACAATTGGCAGGGATTCTCACTTATAGGGTTCATGAAAAGGAGATTAAGGTGCCTGAAGCAAAGACCCTACCATTGCCACCACCAAAAAGTATTCCTAATGCTTTTACCTTGTTTTTTGATGGAGCTTTTCGTCGAGCCACAAGAAAAGCAGGGGGAGGGCTAGTGTTGCTCAACCCAAGTGGAGAGGTGGTCATGAAAGAGAAGTTCAATCTACCAAGTTCAGCTAGCAACAATGAAGCAGAATATGACACACTACTTCATGGTTTAAAAATATGCATTGGCCATGGTATACAACATCTCATGGTAAAAGGGGATGCACTTCTCATTGTGAAGCAGATTTTAGGCATTTGGGCATGCAAAAATGAAAGACTAAGGGCCAAAGTTCATACCATCCGTAGGCTATTTAATCAATTTGAGGAGGTGCAATTATATCATATTCCTAGGAAACAAAATGAAGATGCTGATTTACTTGCACAACAAGCCATTGCATGTGTAAAGAAAGAAGTGCAGGTCATCATGGTGGCGGCTGCTGTGAAGCAACCGAGGTACCAGGGATTGGAGTCATTGGCTCCCATCATTGGCTACATTTTCGAGCGTGAGTTTCCACCAGACTTCACAAAAGCTCAGAAGAGGAGACTCATGAAGAAGGCAAGCATGTATCTCTTCCTAGAAGGCTCCCTCTATCAAAGAGGGAAGGATAAAGTGTGCAGAAGAGTACCAACTATCACGGAAATTCCAGCCATTCTAAAAGGTTTGCATGAAGAGGCATGTGGTGGTCATTTTTCCCAAGAATTAACTGTGAAGAAGATTTTGCTTGCGGGGTATGTTTGGCCAAGTCTGCATGTGGATGTCCAACATTGGTGTAAAAGTTGTCACAATTGTCAGGTAAATGGGAATAGAAGATTGATTTATGGTCCAAGGCAAATCGTGCTTGCAAATGGACCCTTTGAAAAGTGGGGCATTGATGCTATGGGTCCTCTGCCTAGGACAAAAAATGGTAAACTCTACATTCTAGTGGCTATAGACTATATGACTAGGTGGGTGGAAGCACAAAGTGTGGCAAAGGTAAATGAGAGGACAGTGAGCAAATTCGTCTACACTCACATTTGTTGTAGATTTGGCACACCTTTGGAGATTGTTTTTGATAATGGTCCAGGGTTTAGAAAGGGATTGCTCACAGAAGTCTGTGAAGAACTTCACATTCTACATCGTCATAGTACACCCTACTATCCCCAATCAAATGGTTTGGTAGAAAAAGCTAATGGTGTCATTGCAGTCATCATTAGAAAGATGGTGAAAAACAAGACAAAGTTGTGGGATGACTTCTTGGATGGTGCCTTGTGGGCGTATCGAACCACATATAGGGAAGCCACGGAGTTCACACCATTTCACTTGGTCTATGGTCAAGAGGCTTTACAGCCAATTGAGCTAAACATTCCAACAATGCGACTTCATGGAAAATCAGCACAAGATGATCAAGAAGCATGGATGGATCGACTTCTTACCTTAGCTGAGCTTGAGTGGAAAAGAGAAGTAGCATACGAGTGCTATAAGAGGAAAGCCACACAGACAAAGGAGAAGCTTGACAAGAAACTGAAGGACAAAGGCATCAATGAAGGAGATCTTGTGCTAAGGTATGACAATAGACTCAATAATCGTTTTGATGCCAAATTTGAAACAAGATGGCAGGGGCCATACATAGTCAAGAAGGCTTTCAATTCTAGTTACTATCAGCTTATGGAATTGAATGGTAAAGAGCACTCTAGGAAGGTAAATGGATATCGCTTGAAGCCTTACTTGAGTCGCCTTCTACCAAAGGATCTACCAGAGCAAAAGGCAACTATCTCCTGTAAGTATTGTTCCATGAAGCATGAGTGTAACACAAACCAAAATTCCAAGGGGCCAAACAATGAAGATCTTGTCAAAGACTCTGAAGCACTCTCTTTGGAAAAGATTCTTTATGATGGTACATGAATATACCATCATCCTGGGGGAGGGCTAATGATAGCCGTTTTTCGGCTCTCTGTAATTGCCATAGTGAGTTATCTCACCCTATCAAATCACTCAAACACTGTGGTTACCCTCACCCTTTCACTGTATATAGACGCGTGTGAGTTAGGGGACTTTTCCCATATCTCCTTACTGAAATAAAAAACCCTCAATTAGCTAGTCATTGGGCTAGTTGAGCCAAAAAAATAAAAAAAAATAAAAAATATAATTATATTATGGCCCATGCGTATGTAAATATCTCTTTGTATATAGGGCCTAAATAAAAGATTTTTTCATAATTATTTTGGTATTTATTTAAATATTTCTACCTAGGTGTGTGTTATTTATGCTCTATACATTGCCTCACCATTACCACAATTTTTCTTACCATTTTTCATACTCTTTATTCCATATAGAAATATTTTCATGTAAGCTTCTCTTATATTTGGTGTAACTCCACCCCAACAAAAATCCAAAAAAACTAGTTTTATTTATGTGTATATTTTTTCACTATTGTGATTTTTCCCTTCCTACATCTATTTTGTTTTTTTTCTAAACAATTAGAACACCAAAAATATTTATCTTTTTATGGTAGCCTCGTAATGAGAGAGATTTCTTTTGACCCCTTTATATTTTTTCCACTTATATTATTTATATTTGACACATACATATTTTTTAGACCCCTCAATATTTGATTTTCTTAGTTGTACTATTCACTTATTTCATGATCTCAACAATATCTTCAATTATAGACCTACCAAATAAGGTCAAGGGTAGGTGGTATGCATACATGCACTATGGAGGGCTCACTCTTGGAGGTATTCAAAAGAAACATCCAAAGAAGGACCCCACAAGGACTTTGTGCAGTGGACAAAACAGTCGGCTTTGCTGAATTTTTAAAATTCACTTGCTCTCCGAATTTGAAAAGGAGATATAAACAAAAGTTGTAGCTCGTGGGCTGAACTTTTGCCTCAAAGTTTTTCCTATTTTTTTGAGCTACGAGTTGTGAGCTATGATTTTATTAGTGGACCCCAATTTTCCTATGCTGTGCAGCCACACTCTCTCTTCCACTTGATCATTTTCCTCTTTCACACACACTTCTCCACTCATCATCCCCACCTCTCTGCACCCTACTCACCTTATCCTCAACCTTGAAGAATAAGAGAAACCATGGTGAACTCATACCTCCCACACACAATTCCATTCCAAAGATCACCACCTAGTCTCATATTTCCTCCTCCAAATTACCCATATCTATCAAAAAACCACAAAATTCAGCCTCTTCTCTTAAAAGACAGCATCATGGTGGTTTATTACTCAGCTTCAATTACCTTGTCTCTCAAGGAAGGTCAAGAGTGGAGAAAATTGTACCGTCAAACCTAGTGGACCGTCAACAAGCGTCAAAATTGGCCCTACTCAAGACACTTGGAGCATCAACCTTGTAAGAAATCCACCTTTTCTTACCTCTTAAGAGTTTTTCTTCCTTATTTGTATCCTACATGGATACTCCCATTGTAAATATCCAATTCCATTTGTAAATTAATACTAACTCTACTAACACTAACCCACTATGAAAAGTCCTATCACCTCCATTTCTCTCCTCTCTCTTTCCCCACCAACTTCTTGATAATTCTAAGCAAAAGAAATTAGGTAAATTGCTGAAAATCTAACCCAACCATGGTTAGAGGAGTAACCCTAGCCTTCAAAATTGCTATAAAAGGAGGGTGTAGCTAGCACAAAAAAAGAGAAGAAAGAGCACTATGCTATAGCTTGAGAAGCCAAGCTCAACCTCTTGAGAAGAAGATCTTCAGTGGAATCTCATTGGCATTAGGCATATGTATGTGTTGTATTAGGGATGATTAGCAAGGAAACTCTATGCCATTGTAAGATTGAGAGTAGGAAATCTATCATTTCTCCTACTAGTGTAAGCCCAACATTTGCTGAATCAAGGAGGGTGAATTTGGACTAAGCATGGATACCTTGTGTCCCTTCCAACATGAAGTCATGGACAATAATGATGTTTAAGTGTCTTGGTGTTTTATTTAAGTTCTTGATAGCTTGTCTCCGAGTATTGTTATCAATTTAGCCATAAATCCCACATGCTGTAAGAGGGCAACAGGGTGGAGAGGACTCCCGTGGCCTTAAGACAGTGATTGGGGTGGCTTTTTTCTTGTGATGTGTTGTGGTGTAATTTACTTAGGCTATGTTGAACAAATACTAATCTCACTTTGGTTGGTCGTGACAGATTTGTAAGAAGGCATTAGTGCAACAAGCACCCCCTTCCCCCTTCTCTCTCTTTCCTACATATATATATTTATGTTTGCTTGATCATTAACGATACACTTCAAAGCAGCCCGAGCACCATCTCTCTCTCTCTCTCTCTCTCTCTCTCTCTCTCGTGTTTTAGTGTGTGAGAGTATTTCATTGGTGTTAGGGTTAGTGTAAATTCCTTGCTTGTTTGTGGGTTGCTCTAACGATTCGCCTCTTTTGCGTCCTAGTTCGCTCTTAAACTAGGTGGTGCCCCTTGTGTAGTTGGGATTTGGCTGTGGGTTTGTTGTTTTGGTTTGTGTTGTGTTGTGCCCCAGCCCCATTGAGAAGCACGGGAGCCTTGAAGGGTGTCTAGAGGATGCTGTTCTTGTTGCCCGCCCCGGACCGCTTCAATAGGTTCTTTTGAGTCGGTATAAATTAAGCATGAGTCTGATTGGGGGATTTGATGACCCTGTGGTAGATATAGATGAAGAATCACAGGTACTTGTTGGTAAAGCTTCGACTAGGATACAGGTGATGCAAGGGTTTACTCCTCGAAAAGGGGAGTTACCTTTCCATAAGCAAATGTCTACTACTATGATTGTGCCCACAGAGAAATCTGTGGAGGAGTATTTGTATCAATTGCAATTCCCTCTAGAAGAGATCTCTTGAATGGAGGTTTATCTAGTACATGGACGGAAGGGAGGGCCAGGTACCATTTTCTCATATGTTGATGTGCAAGAGGAGGTAGTAGTTGAAGATAGTTGGAGAGAAAAGGTTGATGCTTGGGTGGAGCCTTATGATAAGGTGTTGCAAGTGAAGGGGGGAGAGTACGTTTTCCTATTTTCCCTAGGTGAAAGCTATGCTATGATGCAGGGGTGGGGAAACTGAATTGAGGTTTGGAAGTACGAAGCAAAATAAGACTGTGTATATATGTCTTTTCATTTTTCTCATTGTTTGCTAGTTTTTGCCCTTTGTAGATTAATACTTATTAGTTTTTTGGCGATTGAACATAGATGTTCGCCAAAGGGGGTTGGGCAATGATGGTGCACTCAAATTTGGTCAATGCTATGAAGAGTCCTATGCATGATTATGCATACTAATAGGTGTGTGCAAAGGATTGAAGCCGGTACAAAAGTCCAGGGTAGGTAGGTGATGGTTGGGATATATGGTTCATGTGGATTTTTAACCGAAAAGGGCTCCAAAATGGGTCACATGTGATGGAAGGAAAGGGTGTTGGAAGTGTTGGTTTTTTGCCTTGGAATGTGGAGCTCGAGGTGCTCTAGAAGCTGGCCTAGATGTCTCCTCAAACGGAGCTACAAGGTGGAAATGGTGACTAGATTGTTAAGAGATCATGCTAAGAAATATTGTGCCAATTTCCCCGTACTACTCGCATTTTCCCCCCTTTCCCCTCTCTTTTCTCTTGATCTTTGGGTGTGTGTCGATCACTGCCGGCAGAGGAGTGTGCCCACGGACCACTATGTAGTGAGAAGAGCGTGAAAGTGAGGAATTGGGTGTGTTGGAAGTAGTGCAACAAGTTACCGGGGCAAATTTGTGTTGTGTCATAGTCTTGTTATTCAGGTGTGTGTTGAGTTGTGTATAGATCAGGTTCGATTATTTTTTAGTGTGTTGTTTGAAGGTGTTTTTCAAGAGCATAGGGCTACAATGAATACCCTGGGCTATAGAGAGGCATTTGTGTGTGCCCTGGGTATGTTCCCCATTTCCCCTCTCTAACAGTAGTAGCAAAGTTATTAGCATTATAAGGGGAGAGCGAAATATCGTGAAAGTGAGTAGAGCACTCTAAAAGGTGATTAAAGATTAAGAGATAAAAAGGAGGTATGGAATCATTCAAAAGTGAAGAAACAACTTTTTACCGCCAAGTCAATTGAAGGAGAACAAGATTTGAGTTGAACCGAAAAGGAGTAGGATGAACATGATATGTTTTTTGTAGTAGTATTTAGGTGTCCTTGGGGAGATCCATCGAAAGCTCTTTCGAGCAAACCAAATGGGTGTGGGAGTATTGCCAACCCTAAAAGCCACCATCTTCCTCTATTAGATCAATGTTCTTGATGCACAACAAAACACGTTAACAGGCTACTCATACCTCTGAAAAGTATCGTCTTGGCCCTCCAAATACATGCTTGAGTCATTATTAGACTCGGCCTTCAAAAGCTCATCTCCCCTAGTAGGCAACTCTAATCCACGCAAACCAACCTCATGTGAAGTAAAAAATCTACTCATCACCTCAACATAGAAGAGAAAGAGGAAGGAGGCAAGTTGGCATCCGTGTCCAACAAACACATGAGCATGAAGCATTCCCCTCTTCTCCCTACCAAAATCACCTGACCATGTACACACCAATAGAGAGCTTGCACTCCTCTAATGCATGCATATGAAAACTTCATGAGACGCAAAGTGCCCTTATTTCCCGATCAACTCTATCATGCACCTTCTCAAAATGAAGAAGAAGTATCACAAGATCCTCTCCTCAGAAACGTTCAAAGCATACACCTCCCAAAAGGTAAATATTTTGTGATGATGTGATCCTTGACAAAACTTTTATGTCTCGTATATATGCTCTTGAGTAGTGGCTAAATTCTCAAAGTGAGAGCCTTTGCTATGATTTTGTAGGCTGATTTGAGAATAGTGATGGGTTTCCATGACCAAATCTTTTCCAAGGATCCTTCCTCCTCAGGGATAAGATAGATCAAGCCCTCACTTATGCTATCATGCATCTCTCTAGTGTGCACAATGTGCTAATAAACACTAAAAAGAGCACAACCAAGCATCTCCTAGTACTCTAAGAAGAAGCTGGGAGTCAAACCATCCTCCCTTGGGCAACTACCCCAAGGAAGTGCTCTGAAGGCCTAATGAGTCTCCCTTAACTTCAGAGGAATATCAAGCCCCCTATAACATCTCCTTAGTGATTAAGCAAGGCATCATTGCCCAAACCTGGTCTTTGCATACATCCTAACGCATTGTGTAGCTCAGATAAAAGAAAATCATGGTAGAGCTACATGTATATCCTCGGGCTCTATAGCAATTGACCCATCATGCCTCCTCAATTAGAAGACACTAGTGCATGCATGGCAAGGCTCGACAATTTCCAAGAGCTTACTAATAATTTTGTCTCCTACCTGGGTCTACTGAGATGCTTGAGTATGAGAGGCAAAATCATGCTGCCGCTCTTCAATGGTGATCAGCTCCTGTCAAACCTGATGCATCTGCTCCTCCATCCAAAGGCTACTGAGGTGGCATTCTTATATTTTCTATAGGGAAGCAATGCCCCAATAGAGCTACTTCTCCTCCTCCTTGGTCATAGCTAAGCAATTTTCAGCCTCCTAAAGGATAAAGCAATCAAGCTTTGCAAGATAAGTGGCCACTCTAACAACAAGGGTACCCTACATTGTCAAGCTCTCTGTCCAAAGCACCACAACCTGCTCTCAGAGATTTGTATCCAGTAAAATACTCTTTCGGATGTGCAACATGGCTCTTCTCTCCTCTATCATAGTAAGAATCATTGGTGCATGATCAAAGAAAGTAGCTTGGGGAGGGGGGGGGGGGGTCATTATATATAGAACCTATATATCACATGCATTTAAGAATTATATATAAAACCCCTTAGCTATGAATTTTCCACCAATAAAAAGGACCCTTTTGCTATTCCACATGTATATTTTTTTCTCAAGGTCGTTCTTTCAACACCCTTCTCTATGTGATAATGTGAGAAAATATAGAATTAAATAATCTCTACTGTGAACCCACGTGATAGGCATATATTTATTGTAGTGACCCCCGAGGAATGAAGTCCCTGCCAAAATTCATATATATCCTCCCTTGTTGGAGATGTGGTCACTAGCGTAAAAGCAATCTATACGAGATAGATTCATGCCCCCTAATCTACGATCCAATCGGAAGAAATAGAGCCTATAAGAGGGTTGTACAAAGCCTTCATGGTGCCATACATCTAAAATACTCAAGGTCATACATAGAAGCTCCCACACTGCCAACTCAGCCCCGTGCATAGTAGCATGGCTGCCTCTAATTCTATCTGAGGGGTCTTCCAACACGTTGAAGTCATCCCAAAACACCACTACTGTGCATGATGCAAGGACTCTGTAATATGTGACCAAAGCTTAGTTTGTGCACTCGCATGACTGGGCGCACAAATGTTTAAGAAGTCCATAAGGCTACCTTGAACGTGCTGCATAGTAACCCATTGGGCCCTACTTGGCACAATGATTCCTCTGACCACAATGCCATGTTGCCATGAGTCTAATAGTCATACATACACCTCCTAAAATGTCTCTAGGACCAAAAATAGCTAACCATTAAGTCTCATAGCTGCCAAGCAAAATCTAACCACAACATTGAGTAGGAGTCTCACGAAGATATTAATGCAGGCCTCTCCTTTTGCATTAGGCTCTTGTGGATTTAGTAGATTTTAAATTCGTTGTTGCTGGGATTTTTGAGACTCTGGTTGACCAAATTCCTCACCAGCCCATCTCTTGACCTCGAGGCTGTCTACTTTAGAGTACATGTTCTCTTTCTGGTGGTCAAAGGAACCAAGGATTTGGACACAATGGTTGGTTTCTCCTTCCTATTGTGTGGAATCTCTAGATCACACAAAGTGGACCTTGCTTATAGTCCTAGATTGGCTCCAGTTCTAGGCTCCAGAGTTTTTACACCACCCAGGGGACTTGGGGGTGACAAACTTGATTCAGACTCTTTGGTCCTAGTAGCTAAGTTGAGTGTGAAACCACCTCATGCAGCTAGACGTAGAACCATTGTTGTATACTTGTTTACTAGCACTAAGAGTGCTCCTTGCTATATACTTGTACATGAGGATTCATGGCTTGAGGCTGTAGACCAATGAGCTAGATACCCTCTTATTGGGCTTGGGTTGAACAAGAACTCTAGACACATCTATCTTGGGGTCCCTTGGATGCAAATTAATAACCACCAAATCTATCCTTGAAGATTGCAAGGTTCACTATTGTAGCAGCATCAGTATTCTCTCACTCATCCCATGAGGATTGTCTCATGGAATGTGTAGGGTTTAGATGGAGCCCAGTTTTTGCTCCAGAGGTGTCGCTTGCATTAGAATCTCTAGAGATGCCTTGTCAATGGTATGGTAGATACAGCTTTCCTTCAAGGTTTTCCCTCTCAAGACAAAAAGAACCCTTGATCCGACATACCAGAATATAGTTTAGCTGCACTCTCCAACATACCTCTCAAGTGTTGGTTCCCAAAATTGGTTCAAGGGTATGTTCAAGTGGGGGGGACACCAATCCTCCTTCGGGGGCTGGCTTTTAATTGTCCCCCTTACGCTATATAGAAGTCTGTACTACTTCAATTTGTGCACATATCATGGTCTTGGCATGTAGTAGACTCTCTAATCTATTGAGAGAACAACACATTGTGAGCTAGAGAAAATGTTGGGAATCTCATTTTACACAAATCCACCATGGAAGCCAAATTCATCCGCTACAATAGAAACAAAATAGGTGGTGACTCTCTCTCTCTCTCTCTCTCTCTCTCTCTCTCTCTCTCTCTCTCTCTCTCTCTCTCTCTCTCTCTCTCTCTCTCTCTCTCTTAATTATGAGACTTTCCTTGTGATTTTATCACTTGAAATATTATGGATCTTTGATGCAATGTTTATGATAGTTATTTTTTAAGAATATCCATATCTCCCTTCAAATCTAGAGTTAAGAGGGACCCCCCATAGGCCCTCTAAAAGGCCTTCCATTTGGGGGGGCCTTTGCCAGAGTTATTTTCCCAATTAAGAGGTCCAAATGTCTCATATTTCCATCAGGAACTCTCTCTCTCTCTCTCTCTCTCTCTCTCTATATATATATATATATATATATATATATATATATATATATATATATATATATATATATATATATATATATATATACGCGGCACAAGTAGTGGATGTTTCCATTCCCAATGAAGGATATTCCTACGAAGCCAAATAAATTACTCCCAAAGACGCCCGTGGGAACACAAGTGGTCTTGCAAGAGCATCAGCTACAAGAATCCCTTGGCCTCGAGGTGAGGATCGGGGGACTTGCCTCCCCATGGTGCACCGATGGGGACGCCCTTAAAGAATCCATCAAAAAGCTCAATGATGTAGTGCTCTTGGCACATACCTTAGAAGATGCACAAAAGCTTATGAGTGTCTTGGAACGCTTTTGCCTACATAGCGGGCTGATCGTGAATGGATCCAAAACCAAGGTTATGCTTGTAAAGACCCTCAATGACGAAAATCCATGCATTGTATACAACAATGAGAAACTTGAAGTGGTAGATCACTTCAAGTACCTTGGCCTTGAGGTTCCATCCAATCATAAATGGAAGGATTGTGCAATGCGTCGCTTGGAAGCCGGAAAGAGGGCTTATTATGCATTTGAGAACATGTGCAATGCAGGAGAGATCAAGTGTTGGGCTCTCAAAAAGTACCTCTTTGACACATTGGTGACACCGGTGCTTCTTTATGGAGTGGAGGTGTGGGGTGGAAGCATCGGGAAGTCTACTTGGAAAGAGTTTGAGAATGTCCAAAAGCGTTTTCTCACCAACTTTCTCCAAGTCAAGACACAAACACCCTACATGCTCTTACTTCTTGAGTCCGGATCGCTTCCCATTGAGGTCTTGGGCATGGAAAGGGTTGTGGAGTACATGCGTAAGACACAACGTAGCCCTTTGCATCGACTTCCTAGAATCGCATATGAAGCAAGTCAAAAGGTTCAAAAGACATGCAAGAGCAAAATACTAAGTTCGGGGTGGATGCTTGATATCAAGAAATGGTTTGGAAGATGGGATGCATGTCACTTGGTCAAGGATGCGTCGATCGACTCCCAAGTTAATGAGGCCTTCTTACAACGCCAATGTATCATGGCTTGGGAGAAATCTGGAGGTTCTCGCTTCAGCCATTACACCACACACGTTGCCCCAAACTACAAATCTCTCTTCTTCTCGGAACGAGGTAACCGAACCCATTCCTACATCCTTGAGCCCATCCCGTTGAGTGCGATCCGCACCATTGCCTCCATTTGTCTTAGCTCCCATTCTCTACGCTGCGAGACAGGACGTTGGGGCACTGGCGAGGAGTGTCATCGACTTTGCACCTTATGCCCTCGTCAAGTGCGAGAGAGTGAGTACCACACACTACTTGAGTGCTCAGCTTTTGACCACATTAGGTCCTCTTTTCCCCATATATTCAGCCATGAGCTCTCCCTACATACCTTCCTCTCCCAACCACGATGTGGACTCTCTATTGCGACGCTCATTTCAGCCATTTTTGAGCATCGAGAGTCACTTATGAACTCCACTCACACCACGTGACATGTTCATTTGGTCCCATAGGTCATATTTGACCTCCCAGGACGATAATAGAACTATCTATCTATCTATCTATCTCTCTCTCTCTCTCTCTCTATACGCGGCACAAGTAGTGGATGTTTCCATCCCCAATGAAGGATATTCCTACAAAGGCAAATAAATTACTCCCAAAGACGCCCATGGGAACACAAGCGGTCTTGGAAGAGCATCAACTACAAGAATCCCTTGGCCTCAAGGTGAGGATTGGGGGACTTACCTCCCCATGGTGCATCGATGGGGATGCCCTTAAAGAAGCCATCAAGAAGCTCAATAATATCCTTCAACCACTTTGCATAAAGCCCAAAACCATTTATTGGATCAACAATACACATACGAAGGTGCCACCCAAACACTGTATCGTCACCCTCAAGAACAAAGAAAAGAGATTGCGATTACTAAGATAAATTCGTCTTCTCAAGGGGCAAATCATTTGGATTTCCAAATAATTAACTACAAATAAACTAAAGACTAAAACAAGTGAGCTCAAGAAGATGCACAAAGCCCATAAACAAGGAAAATGGGTGGTTTATTTGTTGGAACCTGAGGCTATGGGGGATGCAGCCTAAGGGCCATGGCATGGTGCTGAGCACAGCAGAAGGCAAGAGAGAGAGAGAGAGAGAGAGAGAGAGAGAGAGAGAGAGAGAGAGAGAGATCTCGACACACCTTGAAGCAAAAGAACACGCTATATTCTTCTTCTCTATTTTGATTGATGTGTAACCTTTTACATATATAGGCTAAACTAACCATGCAAACTCCACTTGTGGAGTGGCTCATAACTAAAAGCATTTGCATGCCATAGGAGGCTTTCCCACGGGCTGGCCGACAAGGGCTTGAACCCAACAATCCCCCCCTCAAGCCCGAACTGGACAAGCAACTCATGATACCTCGAGTTTTTGGTATACTCGTCAACAGTGAGTTTTAGGTTTTCTCACAACCAAGGATTTTTGGTTTATCCATAACCTGGTGCTAGGTCAGTAACCCCCCCTTGAACAGATAGGGTGTAGGTCAAAACATTAGCTACCAAAAGTGGAGTTTTTGGTTCACTGCCAAACCTTGGGTTTAAGGTGTACCCAGTAACCTCATGAGCGTGCAAAAATGGGCTGAGAACTGATAAAATGGGAGGTCTTACCACTTATCTTTGTGGCAGTGTCTATAACCCGTACAAAATTTGGCATGATAGTGAAAAAGCATGACAATAACTGACTACAAGGCTTTTGACAGGAAATATATGATTGTTTTTGACAATAGACTGTAGAAAAGCTGACATAAAATAGGACAAAACAAATAATGATGATGATAATCGGTTTCGAAAAACCAAACAAGTCGATGTAAATTCATCTCGAAGGAAATCTGTCTTGGTTGTTGTGAGCATCGATGTCTTGTAATTCTTGAACAATGAAAGGTTTCATACATACCAATATGTGTAGGCGTAATACCAAAAGCTTGTTCGTCTTTCCTCTGTAGCTCAGCAGATAGTGCTCTTGTAACTGCAGCGGATGTGCCGGATTCGTCGGTTGCGAGAGACTTGACCACATTCCAAAGATTTTTTCGCATCAGATAGCCCTTTAGTTTAATTTGCCAGGTGTGGAAACCGGATCCGTTGAATTTATCCACCTTCGAAGCCATATTTGACGCTTTATAGCTTTTGATTTGACGTCGTTTGAATTGTGCTCCGAGTCAGGGGTTGTTCGATATTGAATTGCGGAGCCGAACAAAAATCCCTTTGTGTGTTGAAAGCACTACCACAACCTTGATAGATTTTTACATGGGAAATCAACCCTTATGAAGAGGGTGGCCACTTTTGAGGAGGACAAAAGACTGAAATTTGAGCCTTAGTATGGACTCAATATCAAGTTTTAATGAAGAACTCACGAAAAACAGCGAGCTGTGTACTGCGTAAACATGAAGATGATCATGGCGAGCAGGATATGCACCTCTTGGGGTTCTTGGAGAGACGAAAAATGCCCAACATGGAAGGGCGATCCTATTGATGCCGGGCTTGTCCCGTTTTGTGCAGGTCGATGGTGATGCCTTCCTGCTGTTAAGCGGCAGTACCCGCGCGTGACTTGTCGAGCGCCGAGGGCAAGGCTCTGATACCAATTTTTGGAACCTGAGGCTATGGGGGATGCAGCCTAAGGGCCATGGCGTGGTGCTGAGCACAGCAAAAGGCGAGAGAGAGAGAGAGAGAGAGAGAGAGAGAGAGAGAGAGAGAGAGATCTCGACACAGCTTGAAGCAAAAGAACACGCTATATTCTTCTTCTCTATTTTGATTGATGTGTAACCTTTTACATATATAGGCTAAACTAACCATGCAAACTCCACTTCTGGAGTGGCTCATAACTAAAAGCATCTGCATGCCATAGGAGGCTTTCCCACGGGCTGGCCGACAAGGGCTTGAACCCAACATTATTGAGGTGGAAAACCTGTCATTCAAGAGTTTCAAACTCCCAAATCGGCGTCCCCCTCACCTAGCCCCTCTTAGTTTTTTTTCTAATCCTTAGTCCTTAACTGATATGTACCTAATGCCTTCATCAAATAAGCATCCATGTAGTGTTTTGTTTTTTTGGTCCCATACGTCATATATGACCTCCGTGGATGATAACTCACTCTCTCTCTCTCTCTCTCTCTCTCTCTCTCTCTCTCTCTCTCTCTCTCTCTCTCTCTCTCTCTCTCTCTCTCTCTTTCTCTCTCTCTCTCACAAAAGTAGCCACATGAGTCTACACTGTATTCTAGAACAGCATCCCAAAGCAAGTTGGTTTGTCTTCTTTGAGGCACTCTATAGCCCGTCGACTCCTACTACGATGACCCTCCGTCTCTTTTGTTGGTTGAATATGTGTTATAGGAGATGTTTGTAGATTCATAGAAGAAAGTCTTAAAATCTACTGCCCAAAGTGACTTGTTTCCTTTGATTGAAAAAGCAATTCAAGAATGTGAAGGGTGGGCAAGGAATTTGGGCAAATGTGGTGCATGTGCAGAGAGCGAGAAGTAGATGGAGAGGGAGAGAACACAAGATGTGGGTGGAGTAGCCTAACACTATGTCTCTGTGAGAGAGCCCCTTATTCCTCTATCTAGTAAAGAACAAGATTTGTACAAGTAATGGGTGGTCGCACATCTCTGGCATGTCTGACCGGGGTGAGAGGCACACCGCCTTTACCCCAACAATCTCTCACTTAAAGGTGAATGTGTCGATAAGTGGTACTACTATAGGACCTAGTAGTATGTACATTATGTAAGGGACGAAACTCATCTCAACTTATTACCACTAGCTCTTTCAAAGTCAATGCATGTCATCCTGTTTTCTCTAGCGGTGTGTGGAAGCATATATCCCTACTAGAATCAGCATGCATGCCCCACAAGTATGTACATTAGTTAAGGGAGGAAACTCATCTCAGCTTATTCCCAATAGCTCTTTCAAAGTCAATGCATGTCACTGTGTTTTCTCTAGAGGTGTGTGGAAGCATGTCTCCCAACTAGAAATCATGCATGCCCCACAAGTATCCAGTAATGACCTGCCCCGCTCCATGATGCATCATGATAGTTCCATTCATAGCACGACTAACAACCCCAACTGCAAGCGCTCCACTACAGCTACTATGTTGGATCTTGACACTAAGAGGTTCAACATGAGATTCTTAAAGGATGATGAAAAATGTGTAATCTCTACCAGAATATCCATGCCAATCACATCATCACCATGTGTTGTGACCTCCACCAATCTATCGACAATAGGCATCTCAACCTTGATTATATCACCACTAGAACTAGGTGCATATGGATGCATCAATGCTGACTTGAGGGTAGTTGTCACTCCCTCAGCGTCCATAGGGACTATATCCTCATGTCATGGCATCACCATATCAGTCTCTAGCACCATATCTCTCATCTCCATGGTAGGATGCATCTTGGTATTGAGAGGATCAATCCACTATGTCTCACTAGATCATTTCCACTCTAACTCTACATCTACAAACATGTCATGCATAGTACTCTGGAGCTCATCTCTGCAAAAGTACATGTCTGCAAAGTCTTTCAGACTGTACTATACCGCACATGTGAATCACTGATATGCTCCCTAATTGTCAAAGCATCAAAATCTATCACCACCACCGGTGATTTCTCTAGTCATGCTTCAAAGAGTTGTCCTACTCTACATGTGAGTTCTTAGACCGTGCATGCACAATGAGAAAAGTGCCATGTTGCTCATCAGCAAAGTTTACTCACCTAGATTGTGAATGTATACATGGCAATAGATTCACAAAGACTATTGCATCTCTGAAACGAAGAACATAGAGAAGAGTTGAATGAGCACCATTATGGACTCATGCTATCACAAGAAAACCTCTCCTCATCAGGTAAGACTCATCAATCGGTTGAACATGACACTCATGATGTCTAAGTTGATAGAGGGAGATCAAACTCTTATGAGCATCAAGAACATAGTAAACATCATGGAGCATAAGCATACTCCCACTAGATAAATGCAAATGAATGTCACCCACACCATAAACACCATGCTGTATCAAAGAAGGAAACGTACTAAACCACTTCTTAAGGAGTAACATGGCATAAATCATTGCTATCTAGCCACCAATCAGGAGACAAAGTCCACGCATTCCCAGGTGAGCATGAGGAAGTAGGAGTGTCTACACACTTGTACTCTCAACAACATAACAGAATCCTCCGCTATCTCCAGCACCTAAAACAACACCTCCTCATGTTCCTTGGTCTTTCACAATGCCAACAAACCACATGTTTGTGCCTCTGAGATCTACCTAATACACCAACATGTGTATCCAATGACAAAATTCCACTACAAGATGCCATAACTGAGCGCAAAATGATTCTAGAGATCATCCCACACAAAGTCTAAATGCATTGTCCATAAGAGAATAACCGTTTAACACAATGCAAAATAAAACTAGCAGATCAAACACCTACCACCAAGATATGGAAAACATCACATAAAGTGCATAACCCTCTGCTAAAACCAAGAAGCAGTCATGCATAAATGGTGACCATACGGAATGAGAGCACAAGCAAAATGACCATCTACATAGGCACAAGCCAAAACTTGGCTAAAATATCTCTCTAGCAGCTTTCACAAAACGCATAAAACCTGGTGAAAACCGGCAGGGTCTTCTCTATAATTGGAGTAAAATATCAATGCAAATCTTGACCATAAAATCGCATCCAAGATGCCAAAGTGATAGAAGCTCTTAACCACTACAAGCTAACCAGAATCTGTCAACAAAAGTTATTGCAAAGTGGGAGTAACCCTGGACCACTATAGTCTCTTAAAGAGGCCTCTAAACCATGAACCAAAACACTACTCAATTCCAATGAGTAGAAGTGCCAAAATGGCTCCACAACCTTACATGCAATGGAAATCCACACTCAACGTACATCCACAGAGTGACCGTGCATAAATAACTGCCAAGAGAGTTTCCATAAACCTAATCATTGCAAAAACATTTCTCTCAAGAGAGCTCATCGACACTCAAAAGAGTTCTCCAAAATGCATGTATAATGGGCATCAACCATGCACCACAACCATATGAAAATTCATTTGAAAACATCATAAATTGAAGCACACAATCACTGCCAAAGTATCGTGTGAAAATTTGTGAAAGAAGCTCCACATATGAGCTCAAAAAAATGCGTCTCTCAAGAGACCGCATCGATGGAGTATAAACGCCCCATGATTCCTTGCCCAAATCTACCAGAAAACCCTCAAACCTCAAGCTCTGCACAAGCTCAAATTTTATCTTCAGCTAAAATATTATGCACCCAACATTGAGCACATATGGTGCTTTGAAACGTGCATCAGACTTGTACACTATAAAAAAATAGAAAACTTGAAATTTTAGTATACAATCAGTTTGAGCTGAATATGATCAGAACGGTGAGCAATTTGCAAAGAGTTTCTTTTGAAAAGTTGCAAGCCAACTCGGAATGGAGAGGAGGGGCTTCAAGGACAAAATATTTAGATTTGCATTCTACATACGAGAAAAGGAATTTGGAAACAGTGTTGCTGCAGACACAGTCTTTACGGCAACACCTTCACTTACACACAATCTTCCTTATTCTTTTCTAAGCTTTCACAAGAGTATCAATCACTCTCATCTTAGCTCTCAAGCTCCCATTTCATTCTCACAAACCTTCAAAGATTTCTTGATATCTCCACCACTAAGAGAAAGCAACATATCGCCTCAAATATCTCAAAGTTATTGTGCTCCCCGCCATTCCCAAGTCATATCTCTGATACCAATTGTGAGTGTGCGAATAAGCTGCATGTGCAGAGAGCAAGAAGGAGAGAGGGAGAGAGAGAGAACAGAGGATGTGGGTGGAGTAGCTCAACACTATGAGTGTGTGTGAGAGCCCCTTATTCCTCTATCCAGTAAAGAATAAGGTCATCAGTGGTGGAACTTTACTGGCGTGTCCGACCGTTGTAAGAGGCACACCGCATTTACCTCAACACCCTAATCCCTCCCTCTTGCTCGCACATCCCTTTATACCCTATCCGTCTCTCACTTGTGATGTGTGTACCTAGATCCCTTCTTTGCTCTTGTTGCCCCCTAGATGTTACTTGCCACCTGCTGCCTCCCCTTCCCTTGCCAGCACTGCTCCTTCACACTTCCCACTCTGTGTATGCTTCTCACCCTAGTTGCATTACCCACATCCCAAAATCCCTCCCCCCTATCCTTTAACTTCCATCCTCTATCATAATAACTAATATCTAATTCTCCTAAATGATTTTCTCATGTTAAATTGATCATTTAATACCGGGAAGTACCACGAGAGAAAAAGCTAGAATATTAATTAGGTTGGAGGACCGGTCACAGTAGGGATCCAAAGGACGGAAAATAGGGATCCAAAGGGGGGGCCATCTGCAAAAGAGAAATGTGCATCAATTTTCTTCAAAGACCCTAAGGTTCATCCCGTTAAGCCTTCCAAAATGCTAAGGTTCAAAAATTCAAAGGTTATGTCTAATGGTCAAGCTTAGGGTAAGTGGGACGCTTGTGGGAAGACTCAAAAGTTTTCCCACATCCCAATCCTTGAGGGGGCGAGCCTTTTTAGTAAGGGATAAGAGAGAATCACACACACATGCTTGCAAGATCCCTTTACACAAAGGGCATATCGGACACATGTCAGCTCCCTTGTCCAGTTGCCCCCAAGGTGCATTCAATCCTATTGGATGGCCACAGAGGTGGACCAATGAGAATAAGGCTAGAGTACTTTTAGATTAATTAATTTTAAAACACTTGATAAAAAAACTAATAGAAATTAAGGTCTCTAGAAGACTATGCAACACACTCCCAAGGGGTCGAATGAGCATTCAAGAGCCCGTTGAAATGGCTTGCTTGACTCCCATTGTCCAGAAGACTAAGGGGTCCAATGAGAGATTAATTGAATTATTTAATACCTAAAGCTCTCACAAAAGGGGAAAGGGGGCCACATGTCACAAGGCAATCACTTATGCTTCTTAATTATCATTGGCTAAGCTTTGCAGGGGCCAATAGAATGCCAGCATGTGCAAATAGCAAGAGGGGTCGACCAGGAGAGAGAGGGGGATGATTTTTTCAAGGATTATCATACACAACCTCACAAAAGATCAGGTGTGAAGTAAAGAAGACTATATATCCTTCTCAAGCTTTAATGGAAAGCTCGTCATCTACTCCAAGCTTGTGAGAAGGGAGGCCTACACCAAAAATTCTTGGTTTTGTGATGCAAATCCAACCAAGATCCAAGATCCACACTACAAGAGGCTATTCATATTAGCGACGCTCACACAGCGACGCTAAAAAACAAAAATTCCCGACGTCGCTATGAGCGTCGCAAATTTACAAAGAAATTTGCGACGCTCATAGCGACGCAGGCTGGGCTAAAAAAATAACCGAGCGCGCCCAAAAACTCAGATCTCAGATCTAAGTTTTTCGGCACCCTCAAGCAAGGAGCAGGTAAAGCTCTCCCTCTCTCTCTCTCTCTCTCTCTCTCTCTCTCTCTCTCTCTCTCTCTCTTTCTTCTCCACACACACACACACACACACGAGAAGAGGAAGGGAGCCAGGTATGCTCCTTCCCTCTCCTCATTCTCATGTTCCCTTCCCCTCTTTCTCTCTCCCTCTCTCTCTCTCTCTCTCTCACACACACATAGTGTTTTTGAGAGAGAGAGAGAGAGAGAGAGAGAGAGAGAGAGAGAGAGAGTACAAACAAAAACAAAAACGCACACACACATACATAAACAAAGAATGCACACACACATTGAGAGAGAAAAAGAGAGAGAGAGCATGCATAAACAAAAAACGCACGCATTGAGAGAGGAAAAGAGAGAGAGAACATGCATAAACAAAAAACACACACATTGAGAGAGGAAAAGAGAGAGAAAACATGCATACGATCCAAAAAAACGCACACACATTCAGAGAGAAAGAGAGAGAAACTAATTTAACGTCGTAGGAAACTAATTAAAATTAAAAGACCTAAAGATTTAGCCGACGAGGAGTTGAACTCAAGACCTATTATTCAAGAGGGAAATGGCATAATCAATCTATCATACTTGGCATGGGTGATAGAAAGGTTATACCATTTATCTCTTTTTATTGGCACACACATCCACACACGCGCACACACACAAGAAGAAGAGAGTTATAACGTCGTAGGAAACTATCTTAAAAGACGTTAAAGATTAGCTTATATGTAGACTTACATTAAATTAGATTTAGGTTTATTTTTAACTAGATTTACGTTTATTTACGCTAGATTGAGATTTACGCTATATCAGATTAGATTTAGGTCTCCATAGACTGCGATGCCTGCATGAAGCGGGTGAAGAAAGCCCTCAATGGAATATAGGGTATTGCTGCCTTCACTCATGGTGGGCTCCGTCGATCCAAAAGTACTGGTGAAATGTCTTCAGAAGATAGGGAAGAAGGTGGATCTTTAGGGTGGCAAGAGTCACTACATCCCCGACACAATGACCATCTAGACAACCTCTAGTCATTCAACAGCAACTTCAAAGTTAGTAACAAGAGCAAGAACGGTCTAAAGGGCCAATTGCTGTCATCAGATGTGGATGGAGATGAGGCAGCGTCACCGCCGGAAGTTAACTCTCACATCTTTAGTGATGAGAATGCCAACTCTTGCCGAGTTATGTGAAAAATTATGTGTTAAATCAGTTTTAAGGTTCTTATAATCCCTGTTAGTTTAGTTATTTGTTTTTAATATAACATAATTTACGTTAGATTTAGATTTATGTTATATTAGATTAGACTTAGGTTTATTTAGGTTTACCCACACACACACACACACACACACACACACACAAGAAGAAGAGAGTTTTAACGTCGTAGGAAACTATCCCAAAAGATGTTAAAGATTAGGTTAGATGTAGACTTACGTTAAATTAGATTTAGGTTTATTTTTAGTTAGATTTATGCTTATTTACGTTAGATCGAGTCCACGCAAGAATTACTTACGGTTTAGGGTTTAGAGTTAGACGAACAGTGAAAAGATCTACTGTGAAAAGATGTTAAGATGCTGTGAAGTGCTACAGCTAGAGAAGAGGCAAAGGGGTTTTGTCCACTACATGCAGTATCATGTAGACGTGGGTGTGTAGATTTCTTGTACCCACAAATATAGGTATTGACCAATAAAGACGAGATTATAACCCGGTGGTTCTGATCTTCGTGCACCTCTAGACCAAGGTGTGCGGGGATTGGACATGACTAGAGAATGTGAGGTAGAGAGAGAGAGAGAGAGAGAGAGAGAGAGATAAGACGAAGAATTCCAATAGAATATTAAATTTGTTGTCCAGGTTATAAGTTTTTTATCCTCATTATGAGTAGTGACGAGGATGTGGGACCGTCCAACCGAAACACCTATCTCTCAACGAGGGTCTTATGTCCTTGTAATCAATGCAAGCATGTTGTGCGACGGACAAGGCGTGTTTCTTTGCAGCACGTTCGCGAATTTGGCGAGTTGGATCCATCTATTATAGATCGAGTTGTTGCCAATTATAACTCGTCGGACTCTGACGCTGGCTAACAAGCAGCAATCTTGCAACCCAATAGACGTGTTCGCAGGCGCTTTGGTCAAGCAGCATATGTGAGGCCACAAGATGTAGCCTTCGACAGCTCAGGGGATGATCATGCAGAGCACATTCCCAACGAGGTAATGTTTGAGCCCGAGATTGATGAAATGATCGAGACGATCATGGATTCAGAAAGGCTTATCTATGATGATATGAAAAGTGAAGCCGATACGCCATTGTATAATGGAGCACGTATGTCTTGTTTGAAAGCACTCCTGGTTCTTCTCAACATGCAGGCAAAGTTTGGATGGAGTGACACTAGCGTCACAGCGCTTTTCAGGTGATCTATTACAATTAGTTTACTTTAATAAAACTCTAAATGTATAATGATCTGATAGATTTTTACACGACTGTATCATATTTTTATGTTGTGTAGATTGCTGAAAGAGCACATACTACCAGCTGACAATGTGATGCCAGATTCCCGAGATGAAGCAAGAAAGATTTTGCGAAACTTGGGGATGGATTACAATTCTATCCACGCTTGTCCTAATGACTGCATTCTTTTCAGAGGGGAATACATAGACATGGAGAAGTGTCCGAAATGTGATTCCGAAAGATATCGAGTAGATCTCCACGGGACAAAAATTCCACAAAAGGTTTTGCGACACTTCCCTCTGCTTCCTCGCATCAAGCATTTCTTCGAATGTAAGTCCATGGCCGCCCTAGCATCATGGCATGAGGAGAATAAATCTTCGGATGGTGTGCTACGAATTCCTGCAGATTGCGTAGCGTGGAAACATATAGATGGAACATGGTCGGATTTTGCCAGGGAAGCTCGAAATTTGCGCTTAGGCCTGGCTATGGATGGTGTAAATCCATTTGGTCAAAGATCAACATCTTACAGTGTATGGCCCGTTGTCATCGTCAACTACAACATTCCCCCGTGGTGGACTACGAAGAAGGGGCACCTATGGCTAAGCTTGATTGTGCCAGGGCGATATAAAGTGGGGAATATGGATGTGTATCTTCGTCCACTATTGGAAGAGCTACAACAATTGTGGATTGGCATAGAGGTGGTGGATATGAGCCGACACACAGGACGACGGAATGCTTTGATCAAAGGCATTCTAATGTGGACCATGCGTGACTATCCCGGGCTAACAGAATGCTCAGGTGATCTATTGACACTCCTCACTCAGACACTGTAAATCTTGTTTTTTCCCATAGTTGATCTATTATCATGTGTATACATGCAGGGCTTCAAACAAGCGGATATAGAGCATGTGTCACATGTGGACCTAGACTGAATGCACGTAGGGCACCCTCACTGAAGAAGGAAATCTACGAAGGTCATCAAGCGTATCTTCCAGAGAATCATGTGTTACGCGACGACTTTTTGGGAAGAGAGCCACCAAGGATGTCTGCACAAGCATGGTTAGAGCAGAAGGAGATGTGCGATGACGGATTGCCTCCAGGGATGAAGAGACTATCTCTATGGTACGAGTTACCATACTGGCCCCGACTCATGATCAATCACTTGCTCGATCCAATGCACATATTCAAGAATGTGGGTAATCTACTATGGGACCATCTGACCGGCAAGAAAGATACTTTGGGAGCCAGAGTTGACCTTAGAAATGTGGATCGTATGGAGCAATATTGGCCGCAAACAGCGTCTGATGGATCGATAAAACTCCCTAAAGCACCATGGATTTTCACAGGAGCCCAAGAACGCAAAGTAAAAGAGACCATTCGATCTTTGCGGACCCCCACTGGCGTAATGCACTCTATGGAGAACCATAGATGATGAGCGCATATCTGGGATTGTCATGTGAAATCTCGGTGTTGAGAAGAAGATGACGGAAGATCTAGAGGCTAAAATCAACCGATTTTGCATGCTTCACAATCCAGTGATGCAAAAGTGGATTTCACAATATGAGGATGCAAAGCAAGAGCGACAAAGGGCACGAATCGAGTGGAGACGGGGAAGACGACCACCGATGCACTATCGAGCGGTTCAGGAGAGCCTACCAACCTTCATGAGCTTAAGATGGTTGCACAACCAATTGAAAAGCGCACAACAATGCGGTGACGAAGTGACTGAGAAAGAGTGGGAGTACTCTCGGGGTTGCGCGACCAAGGTAAGTTTGCAATGTACGACTAGCAAGTGACTTTATTTATAAACGTTTGAACGGCCACTCATAATCTTTGTTCGTTGTAGTATAAGTCATACACAGCAGCATGGTGTAAAGGTCGACATTTTAGGGTGGAACGAATCGAAAAAAAGCGTTTTACTCAAGATTGTGGAATCATGGCAAAATTTGAACAGTCTAGTCGACGACGTTCCTCTGATGCAGATCCTGTGGTGGCGGAACTCACTTACTTCGGCACGCTGCAAGAGATTTTGAGGATCGATTACACAGGATTTTTTGTCGACTTGTTCGACGTGCAATGGTTCAAGATAATCATGGAGGGCCGCAACGCTACTGTGCGTAGAGGAGAGTCTGGTTTTCTTGAGGTGGATTCTACTAAGAAATGGACTGACCTAAGAGACACTTTCGTACTACCCGAGCATTGTGAACAAGTAAGTATGTAAATAGTTAACATCCCCCTTTTACAAGTTATGTGCTTGAAAGCTCTCATGTAAGTTATGTGGCTCTAGCAGGTAATATTTCATCCTACAAAGTCTACATCAAACTGGTGGTACGTCATAGAGGTAGCCCCTCGTAGTGCAAGGACGTATGAAGGCTACCATGTGCCAATCACAACGGCATCAATGGAGGAGATCAGAGAAGATGCTCAATCAGAAGCCGCTGCAGTGGTGCCAGACGAGCATCAAGATGCTAGTACTCTATATGGGGTGCATGCAGAGGAGCTACAAAATGAAACAGAGGATATGTGTTTAAACGGAGAGCTCTATATAGATATAGGAAGTTATGCTGAGTTATGCGAGGATGAGAGAGAGATCTCTTAAAGCCACAAATATTGTATTTGAACAATTTTGCTCCATGTTGTAAAAGCTCTGGCTCTCTAAGTACCTTCCATGGTGTATAACGCTCTTTTCTACTCGCGCTCACATCTTTTGATTGAAAATTCTGAGTTTTCGACTTGCCTCTTCTATCACTCAATTCATTGCGTCATTGTATTTATATGCGTCATTACGTCATTGTATTTAATGGTCTTTGCGTCATTGTCTAAATATTCATTGCGTCATTGTTTAAATATTCGTGTGTTTAATGCAGGTATGGATGATGAGGAGTTTCTTTCTTCTTTGTCACCGCAGCAGAGACAGTGGTACGTGGAGCGTCATTGCTCTGGCGCATCATCGCGCGTTCCTACTCCATCCGCATCTCCCTCTCTTTCGGAGAATTTGGCGCGCTCCAAAGCTTCGACGTTGACGAGACGAGCTTCACACTCGTCTAGACACCGGCGCTCTAGTGGTGGCGGTGGCGGTTGTTGTGGGGATTCCGCCACCGATGCCTCCACACCGCCTCGTGTTCGACGAGGCTCTTTACCCTCCCCTTCTTTGCCCGCCCCTACACCAGCCACAGCATCGCCATCTACGCCAGGTTTTGCACGGCTGACTGTTCCTAGAAGCTACACACCTCTACCTACTCCGCCAGGAGCCACCCCACTCGACACTCCTCGCTTCGGGACCCAGACGCCGGTGGAGACACCTGACGTCCGTACCCCCATCGACACGCCGCTAGAGACCCCTGCCGGGACACCCAAGTTCACGCGTCACCGGCCAGAGTGTCTTACTCCATCGACTTCAGCGGCGGCATCATCATGGATGATGACGGCAAGAAGGTGATCTCGCGCATGCGTGGTCTTTGCTCTCAGCTGTTTAGACACTACATACTAAACAAATGGAGTGAAGTACCAAGTGATTTAAAAAACAGAGTCATCAGCATACTTCATGATGAGTTTCTCGTTCCAACACGGGATCAGCGCTTCAATGAAGACCTGATGAAGATTTGAATGCGCGAATACTGCAAACACAAGCGTTCCGAAGTGCAAAAAGCAATCAAGAATGGGTGGAACACGCCAGATTGGCTGGCCAAAGAAGATTGGAAGAATGCGAAGAAAGCAGCGCGCGAGAATCCCGACAAGTGGAAGCAACAAAAGGATGCAGCCAGAGCGCGAGTAGAGGCAGGGAGCTCGCACCACTTGGGGAGCGGTGGATGGGCATCATTTGAGGCCGATTTTGTAAGTGTTTTCACATTGCTCTTTATGTTCGATAGTTTAGGGTTTATGAGTTTTTTAATTCTAACATAATGAAATCTTTGTATGTTTTGACAGTGGTCGATGACATGACGTGATCCCACACCGTACGAGCGCGAGTACGCAGGCAGGAAGGGCTTAAACGCCCTGATGGACATTCTCAGTTCTCGCGGCGGCATGGTTAGTATTAGGGTTTACTCTTTTTTATTTTTTGTATTGTTTTATAAATGTCGTTATATGTTTATACTTACTGAAAGCTGTCTTATTGTCTTTTTTTGCAGAATCCAACAGATACGCCGCTTGGACGCGATGAGACGTCTGACTAGACGACGTCAGTTTAGCCGTAGCTAGATAGCATTAGTTTAGGGTTTCTCATAGCTTATGTATCATGAGACGGATTTTATACGTATTTTTGAACCATGTATATTATTACATTTTTCACCGCAGTTTCTTTTGCCAATCAATTCTTTATGCCTATGATGTTGTACAATTGTCATTATTACATTTGCCAATCAATTCATTTTGCCTATGATGTGTACAATTGTCAATTTTGCAAACAATGCGTCTTTTGGGTGACTATTTTGGGTCTATTATCTACCCTTGCACTTTTTTTAAAAAGTGAATCAAGTACAATATGGTTGATGGGTGGCAGGGCATTCAATGCCCTGCCACCAAAAAAAAATTCTCTCGGGCGTCGCTATAACCGTCGCTATTTATGGCTCTGTAGCGTCGCTATAGTCTTCAGTGTAAACGTCGCTATAACCGTCGCTATGAGCGTTGCTATGAGCGTCTCTATATAGCGACGCATATAGCGACGCTCTCGTAGCGACGATTTTAGCGACGCCGGGGGTTATAACAAACCCAGTGTATTTCCGTCACTAACAGCGTCACAAGAGCACACAACCTCTTGTAGTGCCAATGCATGCTCATCTCCTCTACCATGCTGATTACTATGTTATGCTAAGCTATTGTGAGTAATTGTGTGAGGAGACACACTTCTTTCTCATAAGAATACTCCTTCTTCCTCTCGATCTACTCTCATACCCCGCTATCTCTCACCATCTTCAAAGGTGTGTGAGGTGTTGGGTATGAGACCGTGAGGGAATTGATGTTGTGTTTCACAAGTGTGAGCTTGGTGCTTGAAGCTTCCATCTTCATTGCACCAACAAGTTATTAAAGGAACACAAAGTATTGTATTGTAAAATTTGTCTCTTGATGGGGGAAACCTATAATACAAAGCCTTTTGGAGGGGGGACCGGCTCCATATAAATCCGGTCCTCAGCAGTTGACAACTTAATTTCATACTCTTTTTGAAGTTTTGTTCATGCCTATCTAACTAGGTTTTATGATTTTGTTGCTCTCTCCATCCAAGCACTCTTGCTATGCTCATTACGAGTCTATTCTAATGAAATGCTTACTATGTCTATGCTATTTTCCACTACACACAAGTTACGAGACCATTAAATGTTACATTAGTATCAGAGCAAGGTTTCTCTTTTCTATCTCAAAAGGAAAGGTCCTCAAGCTGGCTATAAATGGTTGGTATTATTAATTGCAATTGAGTAAGTAGAATAGGGATTTTTCAGCCTTGCACTCTGCCTTCTTCGTGCAGATAATGGGGCATCATCTTCGAGAGATATGGTCTTAAAGGTAGAGTCCTCGGGCCTTTCCTACGGCTTCTATTGAGCTATTAGAAGCTTGACAAGAGCCAGTACTATTTTGGTGGTGAAAGACACTCTCTTCTATTCCTTGCAATTAATGATATTTGAACCATTCATACAAGAGCTTGAGTGCTTTTCTAAAGTAGTAAAGAGGAGTAGCAACCAGGGCTTGAAGTGCCAAAGTACACTTAAAAATATTACACCTAAAATTTGTTAGAATGGCTGACAATAGTAAAGAGAATGAAATTAACGTCAATAAATTTGATTTTGCTAATGAACAGGCTACTAATGATGCCCATATGCTGGTTAATTACCTTGTTATTCGGATTCAACAAGCCATGTGAAATCCATCCATCCAAAGTGAAGTGCAATGGCAGCTACATGATCATGGGATTTTCCAAACTCCCCACCAAGAAGAGAGAGTACCTAGGAAGCCTCCTTGTGAAACTTCCAAAAGAGGCGTCTCTCCGATTAGGGAAGAAGAAGAGGATCCATACGAAGGGCTCAAAAATCTACTACTTGGATGACGCATCTCCTTCCCAAAGGAGAACTCAAGTTTCAATGGTAGAGCCCCCACCAAAAGAATTGGAAATAAGTGAGTCTTCTGCCACATCGACGAAGATGGCTCCATGAAGACGGTAGGCACAATGCTCTCCAACACCCCCTAAATGGAGAAGACCATCGCACACTTCTCCACACCATGATTCAAAGAGGGATGACAGAAAACAAGAGAAGAAAAAGGCAAGAAATAGGCACCCTCTTCTTCATCCTCTTCCTCTTATGAAGAAAGTGATGGTGTAGACAAGGAGAAACAAGGGAAGAAAAACGCGAGAAAGAGGTCACCCTCTTCTTGATCCTCCTCCAATTCTTCCTCTTCTGAAGAAAGTGATGGTGCAGCTTTCAAATCACCAAATCGAAGAGGCCATCGAAAATCCTATGCCACGTGGAAGAGGTCATCCAAGCTTAGAAAGTTCAAAGAGGGAGGAAATATCCTCTCTTTCCTTACCTATGATGGCACATTTGGTGCTACGGAGAAAGTCTTGGCCATCATTCAACAGTTCAATGCCGTCTTTGGAGATGAGGGCTTTACGGAGTCCTCTAAGCTACACCATGCATTTTTGAAAGTCTGCGAGGCAATGGTGGCCTAGCCTACGGGCAAACGGTGAAGCTCGACAAACATAAAAAGCTTAATAGATTCCACCATGAAGCAATTTTTGGCTACTACTGATTCCAAAGACATAGTACTCACCGAATGGTGAAACTTGAAGCTCTCTCCCTACAAATCTATTCACAAATATGCAGACAAGTTTTGGGACCTACATCTCAAAGCCATTGTCTTCAAAACGATGGATTTTCGAGAGCAAAAACAACATTTTTGTCCGAGTGTAACTGAAGATATGGCGGAGTATGTTAGCTCCCAAAGGCCATGCACCATATTTGCAGTCATACACCATACCATGGTGGCTTTATGACTCAATTTTCAACAAGGGGCTAAGAGAAATCTTAAGCCGACAGAGAACAAGGACTGTAATAACGAGCCGAAGGGGAAGGAAAATGTCCAAAAGTCTCCTAAACGCAATGCCAGCAACAATAAAGCTAAGTAAAATGGAGTTTATAAAGGTTTCCTAAAGATCTTGACCACCGTTATTGTAAAGATAACCGCTTCTATTCACAATTTCATATCCACATAGCTGGCCACCAAGCTAGGCATCCAAGCCTATGAGATGGAAGATTTCCTACCCACCGATGGTACTTTCAAGGGGCAAGAAGCCTCTGTCACTCCCTTAATTGGGAAATTGATGCTCCATTTCCAAATCTATGTGGACAAGGAGGACTTCTTTATCTCTCCTCTCAAGCACGAGGATGTAATCCTAGGGGCACCATGGTTTGATCGCATGGTTGCCAATGTTAAATTCGCTAAAAGGAAAATCTACTTTAGGTTGAGGGAAAAAGATACATAGATGCTAAGGATTTTGGTAACACCGTACCCATTGTACATACGCAAGCTTTCAATAAGTTGATAAAGAGATCTATTTCCATGTACATGATTTTTGTTAAAGATTCTCAAAATGAACCTAATGCTTTAGCAAAAGAAAATATAAACAATCACAAGGAATTAGAGTTATCCAATTTTCTCAAGGGAATTCAAGATATTTTTTTTGATGACATCCCTTGTGAACTACCTCCAAAATGAGGCAATGATGACCATGCAATTGAACTTCTTCCAGGAAGTTCACTGCCTAATACACCTCCTTATAGAGTTTCTCAAGCTCAAAAAGAGGGGATTATGTGGTAAGTGCATGAGTTAGTTGAGAAGGGCATGGTTAGACCTAGATCATCTCCATTTTGTTCACCCATGGTATTAGTGCAAAAGAAAGATGGCACATATCGTATGTGTGTCGAGACTGTAAAGCACTAAATATGATCACTGTCAAGAATAGTTTTCCCATTCCATGGGTAGAAGACGTATTTGATAAGCTAAAAGGGTCGACCTACTTCAGTAGGATTGACCTAAAAAGTGGCTACCCTCAAATAAGGATAGTTGATCAAGAAATTGTAAAGACCGCATTTCGCACTACATTTTGGTCTTTATGACATTGTCATGCCTTTTGGCTTGACCAATGCACCAACCACATTTATCCTCTTGATGGAGAAGCTATTCAGGCCTCACCAAACGTTTACTGTGGTCTTCTTTGATGATATAATCATCTACTATAATTCACTAGAAGAACAGAAGCAACACCTCCAGGTAATATTTCAAGTCTTACGAGAGAATAAACTTTATATTAATCAAAAGAAAAGTGAGTTTTCCTTACAAAAGATTCAGTATCTAGGTCACATTATCTCTCAAGATGGCATCCAAATGGATCCATCAAAGCTACAAAACAAAAACAAATCAATGGCACGTGCTATGCACAGTTACAATGAGTGTAGTCATCATGCACCTTAACTCAAGATATCTCCACTGATTGGAGATATCTCCATTTATTGAAAAGCACCCTCCGTCCACAAGATGTTGAGTTTGTTTGTGAAGGAAAGTTTTAATCATAGTACTTAAATAATTCTATATTGTAATCCTTATTTGTGGTACTCGGTTGACCAACGATAAGTTTGGCAGCACTACAAGCACAAAAGGAGACCTAAACAAGAAGAGCTAATGTAAAACAAGGTGCCATCAAACATACACCATGCTTCATGCTTACAATTTACTTCTCCTATGAATATTTGGCAGACAGTGAATTCTTATATATAACATCTTTCTCCAAAAGATTAAAGATAATAAGACTCCAATGGCCTTTGCAAGAAAAATAACAAGTAGCTAGGAATACTTTATATACAAAAAGCTGTTAGGGTTTAGGGACTTACTCTACAACACGGGGGTATTTTGTGAAATAGTATGTCGACATGTCAAACTCTTCAATAAAACCTGACAGATTTTCTAGCTTGTTGAATAGGCATTGTGTCACTGGACATTGGGTATTATAGAAGAAGAAAATTTTTAAGATATAGGGGTGACATGCCAAGTGATACTAAAAGGATCAAAAACTGATGTAAAATTGATAATACTTTGCACAAAGATATATTTGTTGAATTTGGATCTTTTTAGAAAGAGGTACAAAAATTTGAATGGAATCATAAGTCTCCATCTTAAGGTCTTTGTGTGGTTGAGCAACATGGTTGTTGGTTATTTGATCTCATCTTTGTAATTGACTCCTATAAAACCGTTTGAATAATTCTTTTAGTGCATTGTTTCTTTCTTTGCCTCCTCCCTTTCTCACGCATCTCACAAGTAAAGTCCTTGCTTGATAGTGTATTTCGTGTTGGAAGGGGTCCCTGTTTTGCAAAATATGGTTCATGCAGGTAGATAACATGCTACAAAACAAAAATAAAGATTGTTAGTTGAACTCAAAGATGCAATGTGAAAAACTGTAGGAAATATTTTGATCATTTTAAGAAGTCCTTGTATTTTTGTCCCTTGTATATTTCATGTTGGAAGCGGTCCTTGTTTTGCAAAATATGGTTCATGCAGGTAGATAACATGCTACAAAACAAAAAAGAAAGATTTTTAGTTGAAGTCAAAGATGCAATGTGAAAAACTCTAGGAAATATTTTGATCATTTTAAGACGTAATTGAACACTCACCAAGTAATATGTGATGTCCTTTTCTCCCCAAGCATCTATGATAGCACCTATTGAAATCTTCATTACCTTCTTGAATTCATTTGCATAAGTAGTTAACATAACTTATTGTCTCAAGACCTTCAAAAATTCTTGAGCTTCCACAATTCCATGCGTTTGTTGGCTACATTTGGTCTACTTTTGACTTTTGTAGTTATGACATAGAGATTCTTCCAACTGTTCCACATAGCATCGAGAAGCACTTGAACACCGTGAAAATCCAATTGACAAAGCAATGCTTTTCATTTTTCCATGCACTCATATGCAAGTGTACTTTAATACTCTTAATAGAGTATGCATAATCAAGATGCAGTCGAAGAAATTTATCCAAGATTCTAATCTTTCCATGCAGTGAACAAATATTAAATCTATTGCTAGAATTGGATCCCAAATCATAAGAGACAATGGGTAGTCAATGACATTCACATTATTCCTTGATGGTAGTTTCCAAACCTCATGTTCTACAAACCATCTTCTTGTTCTAGTTCTTTCCATGCAGTAAAAACATGGATACTTGGTATTGGCACCTCCGCGTACATCAAGCATGCACTTTAGTGCCTTAAGGTTGGCACTCAAGTTCCATTCTACAATGAAGTCACCCATGCCATCTACATGGAGATTCTCACTAGCATTTTGGATCTGCATAACTGAAGGGATCTCGGCCTACATAAATAGTCATTTTAACGTATCATGGTTCTCTACTAGCATTTTGAGTTTGTTGGCATGGGGAATCTAGCTCTATTCATTCGAGATAAAGCTACTCTTCTCATTTTTTGACATTTTTATATTTGACCCTCATCGAGTTTCATAATAAATACAAGTTTTCCTTCACAGTCTACTTCTTGCATTTTATAGTATCTCACCATAGCATATTGGAAATTTTTTATATTCATCCAAATCTTATTAAAAACATCATACTCAAAGGAAGATTTATTTTGTCATTTTTCTTATGGCATCATTTCCTCTATATGGTAATATTCTCCAAAATGTTTGGGTGTTTGTTCATTTAATAGAGTTATTACTTTCCTAACATTGTGAGGCCTAGGCAACCCAAAAGCTTTACTCTTGTAATACTTGAGGACCTGGAACCGGATTTTAGAGATGGCTCTATACCCCCTTCTAGTCACTCCCATTGTGTCACAAACTTCTTGCATTTGGGAAGGTTGGACCAATAAGTCTATATATTTCAGTAAATTTTGAAATACCTATTTGTTTTGGGTTCGCTTTTTTGGGAAGTTTCAAAATTTTCAAAATGTCACTCTTGTTCATTACCTCATTCAACAATCTCACCCTCTCTTGAGCATTAAACATGTAAAATCCTAAGAGACTGGTTAGATGTTCTCTAGTAATTTTTAACCTTTTTTTCCTTTTTGCAGATCGATCTCTCAAGTTTACAACATCTGTCATTTTTCTAACTCATGTTTTTAATCCTATTGGGATTTATTTTAAGGTCTATAGTTGATGATTCACTTGTAGTAGAGAAGCTATTTGGTTTCCAAGTTCTAAAATTCTTGTTCCATTTGAATACAAAGAAGTTTGGATATAATGAATGTAATGTGCATGTGTAACTGAGGTAACCTAGAATCATATCCTAGTAATCCATCAACCCCATCTCTAACAAATCTCATTGAATCATGGGGTGCTTGGATACATAATCCCATTTTTCCATAGGTCAATGTGCTTCTTTCCCTTGTTGCAAAGTTGTTGCACTTCATTTTCATTTGTAACTGATCTTTGATAGACACTATGCGTATTTTCATATTCTTGGTTGAGCTTAATGTTCAAGTGAAACTTATTATTGCCGCCGATGGAAGATGTAGCACTCATTGGAAGTAGTGAAGAGCGCACACTAGATGGTATATTGGAGATAAAAATGGTGCCACCAAAATTGGTTGATTGTTGTGAAGGGTGCTATGCATGGTTTTGGTTTTAGTAGATAAATGTGAAGTTCTTGAGATATGGATCATGTCGGTCCTTTCAAATTTTCAAGAAGATCTCTAGAATGCAAGCTATGGCCAATTGAAATTTTTTCGAGGGACAGGTGTGCGGCAAGTTGACTACATTGGTAGGCATTCCATCCGGTGGGTTTCTAGACTCAGCAAAGTTCTAGAGGTTAGTGCACATCATATAGAGCCAGTGGGGTGTAACGACTTTCCAAATTTGTTGACCGCTTGAAGTTTGGCAGAGTTGCCAGAGGGATGGTTTCATGTGAATTTTCATCGGTTTTGAAGACCATGTAAGTAGATAAGAATACAAGCCAAGCCAACGGGGTGGTCAAGTTTTTATGGAGCATCAAGTCTATGAAGATACAGATACGGAGTTGATATATGGTGATGATGACGAGGATATGAGCTCAAGATTTTGGGAGACAAGCAAGTAGGATAGAGTGGATGAGTCCACATCCTATGCAAGGAGACAATCCTAATGATTCGGTGCTAGTAAGGGTAAATCTACCTTGTTGTGTGTCTGCTCATATGGTAATACAAAATGTGAAAGAAGAGCATGTTGAAGAGTCAAAGCTTGTGAAGGATGATATGCAGTCGAAGATGGCATGTGATACCTTCTTGATGACCATGCTAATGGTCATCACCATGACCATGCTAATGGGAGTTGCGGTGGAAAGTACTGTAGCAATGCATTTTGTTTGTAGCTTTGTAAATAATGGCAAGGCTTCATCTATGGATAGTCAAGATGTACTAAAAGGTCAAAAAGTGGACATTGATGAAGCAAAAAACAAGGGAATTTGGAACTTTTCTTGTGCTCATGAGGTTCCACCTGTCGTTGTCTATGGATTGCACAGGGCGATGCTGTGGATATAGGTTCTTTCGAGCCGGTATGGGCTAAGCATGATTTTGATTGGGGGATTTAATAATCCTATGGTAGATATAGATGAAGAATCACGGGTACTTGTTGGTAAGGCTTTGACCAGGATACAAGTGATGCAAGGGTTTACCCCTCAGAAAGGAGAGTTATGTTTCCATAAACAAATGTCTACTACTATGATTATGCCCATAGAGAAAGCTGTGGAGGAGTATTTGTATCAATTTCAATGCCCTCTAGAGGAGATCTCTTGAATGGAGGTTTCTCCAGTACATGGATGGAAGGGGGGTTCAAGTACCATTTTTTCATGTGTTAATGTGCAAGAGGATGTAGTAGTTGAAGATAGGAGGAGAGGGAAGGTTGATGCTTGGGTGGAGCCTTATCATAAGGTGTTGCAGGTAAAGGGGGGAGAGTAGGTTTTCCTATTTTCCCTAGGTGAAAGCTATGCTATGATGCAGGGGTGGGGAAACCAACTTGAGGTTTGGCATTAGGTTTGACAACTTTCTACCGCCAAGTCAGTTGAATGAGAACAAGATTTGAGTTGAACCAAAAAGGAGTAGGCTGAACATGATATGTTTTTTGTAGTAGTATACAGGTGTCCTTGAGGAGATCCATCTAAAGCCCTATCCAAGAAACCAAATGGGTGTGGGAGTATTGCCAACCCTGAAAGCCACCATCTTCCTCTAGTAGACCAATGTTCTTGATGCACAAAAAAACATGCAAAGAGGGTGCTCATACCTGTGAAAGTTAGCCTCTTGGCCCTCCAAATACATTCTTGAGTCATTATTAAACTCGACGTTCAAAAGCTCATCTCCCCTAATAGGAAACTCTAATCCATGCAAACCAACCTTATGTGAAGTAAAAAATCTACTCATCACCTCAACATACAAGAGAAAGAGGAAGGAGGCAAGATGGCGTACTTGTCCAACAAACACATGAGCATGAAGCATTCTCCTCTTCTCCCTACCAAAAGAACCTAACCATGCACACACCTATAGAGAGCTTACACTCCTCTAATACATGCATATGAAAACCTCATGAGAGGCAAAGTTCCCTAATCTTCTGATAAACTCTATCATGCACCTTCTCAAAATGAAGAAGAAGTATCACAAGATCCTCTCCTTAAAAACGTGCAAGGCATACACCTCACAAAAGGTAAATATTTTGTGATGATGTGGTCCTTGACAAAACTTGTCTGTCTCATATATAATGCTCTTGAGTAGTGGCTAAATTCTCAAAGTCACAGCCTTTGTTATGATTTTGTAGGCTGATTTGAGAATAGTGTTGGGATGCCACTACCAAATCTTGTCCAAGGAGCCTTCCTCCTCAGGGATAAGATAGATCAAGCCCTCACTTATTCTATCACACATCTCTCTAGTGTGCACAATGTGCTAATAAACACTAAAAAGACCAAAACACAGCATCTCCTCGTACTGATAGCCGTTTTTCGGCTCTCCATAAATGCCATAGTGAGTTAACCCACCCTACCAAAATCATCCAAACACTGTGGCTATCCCTACCATTTCATTGTATATAGGTGTGTGTGAGTTAAGGGACTTTTCCCATATCTTTTTAAAAACCCTCAGCTAGCTAGTCACTAGGCTAGTTGAGCCAAAAAAATATAAAAATATAAAAAATATAAGTATATTATGGCCCATTTGTGTGTAAATATTTCATTGTATATAGGGCCTAAATAAAAAGATTTTTCATAATTATTTTGGTATTTATTTAAATATTTCTACCTATGGTGTGTTACTTATGCTATGTACATTGACTCACCATTACCATATTTTTTCTTACCATTTTGCATACTCTTTATTCCATATAAAAAATAATTTCATGCAAGCTTCTCTTATTTTTGGTGTAACTCCATTCCAACAAAAATCCAAAAAAACTAGTTTTATTTATGTATATATTTTTTCACTATTGTGATTTTTCCTTCCTACATCTATTCTCTTTTACTCTCACAAATTAGAACACCAAAAATATTCATCTTTTTATGGTAGACTTATAATGAGAGAGATTTATTCTGACCCCTTTATATTTTTTCCACCTATATTATTTATATTTGACATGTACATATTTTTTTAGACCCCTCAATATTTGATTTTCTTAGTTGTACTATTCACTTATATCATGATCTCAACAATATCTTCAATTATAGACCTACCAAATAAAGTCAAGGGTATGTGGAATGCATGCATGTACCATGGGGAGCTCACTCTTGGAGGTATTCAAAAGAATCATCCAAAGAAGGACCTCACAAGGACCTTGTGCAGTGGAAAAAACAGTCTGTTTTTCTGAATTTTTAAAGATCACATGCTCCCCGAATTTGAAAAGGTGATACAAACAAAAGTTGTAGCTCGTGGGCTGAACTTTCACATCAAATTTTTTCATATTTTTTTGAGCTACGAGCTGTGAGCTAGGATTTTATTTGTGGACCCTAGTTTGCCCATGCTATGCAGCCACACTCCCTCTTCCACTTTATCATTTTCCTCTTTCACACACACCTCTCCACTCATCATCCCCACCTCTCTCACCACTCCTCTCTGCACCCTACTCACCTTCTTCTAAACCTTGAAGAATAAGAGAAACCATGGTGAACTCATGTTTCCTACACACACTTCCATTCCAAAATTGACCACCTAGTCTCATTTTTCCTCATCCATATTACCCATATCTATCAAAAAACCATAAAATTCAGCCTCTTCTCTTGAAAGATAGCATCATGGTCATTGATTACTCATATTCAATTACCTTGGCTCCCAAAGGAAGGTCAAGAGTGAAAAAAACGTACTGTCAAAGCTAGTGGACCGTCAACAAGCGTCAAAATTGACCCTACTCAAGACACTTGGAGCATCAACATTGTAGGAAATCCATGTTTTCTTACCTATTAAGAGTTTTTTCTTCCTTATTTGTATCTTACTTGGATACTCCCATTGTAAATATCCAATTCCATTTGTAAATCAATAAAATAACTAACTCTACTAATTTACTAACACTAACCTACTATGAAAAGTCCTATCACCTCCACTTCTCTCCTCTCTCTCTCTTCTTCATCTATCCACACCAACTTCTTGATAATTCCAATAATAAAAAATTAGATAAGTGCTGAAAATCTAACCCAACCATGGTTAGAGGAGTAACCCTAGCCTTCAAAATTGCTATAAAATGAGGGTGTAGCTAGCACAAGGGGAGAGCCATAAGCAAGAGCACTATGCTATAGTTTGAGAAGCCAAGCTCAACCTCTCTAGAAGGAGCTCTTGAGTGGAAGCTCATTGTCGTATGCTTGTGCATGTGTTGTAATAGGGGTGATTAGCACGGGAACTCTATGCCATTGTAAGAGAGAGAGCGATCATTCAATTGAGAGTGGAAAATCTATCATTCCTCCTACTAGTGTAAGCCTAACATTTGCTGAATCAAGGAGGGTGGATTTGGACTAAGCTTGGATACTTTGTCTCTCTTCCAACGTGAAGTAATGGACAACAATGATGTGTAAGTGTCTTGGTGATATTTTTAGTTCTTGATAGCTTGTGTCTGGGTGTTGTCATCAATTTAGCCATAAATCCCACATATTGTAAGAGGGCGACATGGTGGAGAGGACTCCCCTGGCCTTAAGACAGTGATTAGGGTGGCTTTTCTTGTGATGTGTCGTGGTGAATTTTCTCAAGCTATGTTGAACAAATACTAATCTCACTTTGATCGGTCATGATAGATTTGTAAGAAGGTATTAATGAAACAAGCACCCCCTCCCTCTTCTCTTTCTTTCTTACATATATAATTGTGTTTGCTTGATCATTGCCGATACATTTCAAAGCAGCCCAAGCACTATCTCTCTCTCTCTCTCTCTCTCTCTCTCTCTCTCTCTTTACGCGTCCTAGTTCGCATCCAAAACTAGGTGGTGCCCCAAATTTGTGTAGGGTTAGGTTGCGGGTTTATATGTGTGTTTGTTTTTTTTTCCAACCCCAACCCAATTGAGCAGCACGGGAGCCCACAAGGGTGCTTAGAGGCCACTCTTCTTGTTGCCCGCCCCGGACCGCCTCAAATTGGTGCCCCCACTGAGAAACGGCTTGTGTATGTTTTGTGAAGGCTCAACCTTTAGAATAATCAAGTAGCTTGCATGAATCACGAGAATTTGTATGATCCCTTCATTCCCATTGCAAGGCAAAAGGTACACATAATTGTTAGTACTAAGTTGCAATTTCAACGTGTAATTCTTAGAATTGTAGGTCCTCTTAGGTTGGTAGAGATAAACGTATCAGTAAATCCTTTTATTTTGCCTCTCATTAGGTACGACCTTAGTTTGGACGTCTATATTTTTGTTTTGTTTTAAGAATTAAGTCATGCATAGACCATGGATAATGGCCCAGGAATACAGGTTTTCCCCTTTCATTTCACTCCACACATTAGAGTAAACATTGCAATTAGTAGAAAAATCCATTTTCAACAACGTATGGTGTTCATGTTTGGTGCCCAAAGAGTAGGAGAAATTCTCGCGTCACCAAACCCTGTCATTCTACCTCTTATTGATTATCATAGGTCATTTGATGTGAATATTTTTATTTTGTTGTAGAATAGATTGCAACTTATAAAATATTATTGTGTAAATCTTTTAAAGAAACAAAAAACAAAAACGCGTCACTTTGAAATCAATTCAATGGAGAGCCAACGCCACATGTCTGGATATCCTCTTTTCTTTGGAGAGCCTGGAGAGGATGCAGAATTATTTTTAGAGAATTTCGGGATGTCTTGCCGTATCAAGAGGATAGTAAATGATCAAGAACGTGTAGAAATGTTTGAGGTGGTCCTTAGGAAAGATGCTAGCACTTGGTTTGACTCTTTGCCTGAGGAAGTTAAGGGGAATTACACAGAAGTTTTGAATCGTTTCAAGAAATACTTCTTTGATCCCCAAAACACTCAAAAACTATGGCAAGACATTGTTTCTCATAAGCAAAAAGACTTAGATGACTACTACTTTTACAAGCAAGAGTTTCTACGTCTTTGGGCTGTATGGGTGAGAAATGTTGCTAACCCTGGTGATGGTGCAGAGTTCCTAAAGAAGGAGAGGTTCATAGCCGGACTCTTTCCTGACCTTAAGGTAAAAGTTGAGGCGGGTGCACCGGCTACCTTTGATGCAGCTGAAACTAGGGCTGCTGAGAAATATAGGAAACTCAAGTGCTTAAGGGGGGAGGTTCCAATAGAAGGTCTTAGACCCGAAGGTAAGTCACAAGCATCAACATCTAGGGAGCTTCCTGAGGTAACGGCGGAAGTGATTGAGAAGTTAAATGAATCTTTAAGCAGCTTGTCAATTCACCTTGCACAAGCTGTAGGTCCAAAGGGACAAGCAAAGAAGTTTGAAGAGCGAGATTCACGACCTAGGAGAGTCTTGCAATGTTGGAAATGTCAGAGTCTAGGAGAGTCTTGCGTTACATCAAAGGAAGATTGGTTAGGAAAGGTCTAGTGGATGGGGGTGCACAAATTTGCATCATGACAGAGGGACTCATGCAAAAACTAGGCATGCACATCCATGAGACACCTGAAATTAAAGTCAAGATGGCAAACAATAGCAAGGCTAGGTCCGTAGACATTTGTAAAAATATCTTTGTGGAGGCCTTTGGCATTAAGAAGGCAGTGGATTTTTATGTTATGTCTACCAAAGGAAATGGTTACCCATTTATCCTAGGGAGACCATGGCTAATGAAAATGCAAGCTTTGAAGGATTGGGAGAGTGGAAAGCTAATTTGCAGGAATGACAATCATAAGAAGGTTGTCTTTGACATGAAGGAGCAAGGCCAAGAGGAGCTCCATGAAGAATCATCTCAAAGTGAGACGGAGGAAGACTGAACCGATAGCACTTCAGAAGGAGAAAGTAGCGGCAGCATTACTGAAGAGGAGTCTTCCATCGAAGTCATGGGGGTAAGGTTTAAGCCAAACAACCAGGAGACCTCTTGCCCAGGTTTGGAAGAGGTAGGTTCCCAAGAAAACCAAGAAGTAGAAGATGAAAGAATGCTAGAAGGTATGTTATCTACAACACTTACAAAGGATGAAAGAGAGGACCTCAAAGGTGTGTTAAGGAAATTTCCTAGGCTTTTTGCTAAAGACTACACCGATGTGCGTGGAGTAGATGCTGTTCAACACAAAATTGAGTTGAAGCCAGAGGCCACACCTAAGGCTCAGAAGCTACGAAGGCTAGGAGTCATCAAGGAGCAGGCATTACTCAAGGAGGTAAGAAAGCTTCTAGCAGCAGGTTTCATTTATCCAGTGGAGAATTTGGAGTGGGTCTCTCCCGTTGTTGTCACTCCTAAGAAAAATGGCAAGTGGAGGGTGTGTGTGGATTACCGTCCACTCAATGAGGCAACAAAAAGAGATCACTTTCCCCTCCCATTTCAAGATGAGATACTAAATGAGGTAGGTGGTCATGAGAAGTACATTGTGTGTGATGGCTACTCAGGTTACTTTCAAATAGGTATCGCATTGGAAGATCGGTTAAAAACAACCTTCATCACTCCTTGGGGTTGTTATGCTTTTAGAGTCATGCCATTTGGACTGACAAATGCGCCTGCAACTTTCCAACGCTTCATGAACATGTTGTTTCAAGCATTCTTTGGAAAGTCAATTAGGGTGTTCATTGATGATTTCTGCATTTATAGCTCAAAATCATTGCATCTACAAAGGGTAGAAGAAGGTTTAAAGAAGCTCTATGACATGGGAGGTCAACTCAACCCCGACAAATGTCACATAGGTGAGGATGAAGTGATCTTGCTTGGTCACAAGGTTTCCTATAAAGGCATTGAGGTGGATCCTTCAAAGGCAAAGGCTCTTATTGAGTTCCCATCACCCAAGAATCTCAAAGAGGTAATCTCATTCATTCAAAAGGTGAAGTATATGTCATGCTTTATTCACTTAGCTTCAGAGTTGCTTCATCCTTTGCAAAAGTTGACACAACAAGTAGAATTTGCATGGTCTTATGAGCTTGAAGAGTACTTTTGTAACATTAAAGTCATCCTGTCAGAGCTACCAACACTCATGCCTCCTTGTTGGGAGTACACATTCTTTGTTAGCTCTAGTGTTGGGAAAGAAACAATTGGTGCGGTTTTGCTACAACAAGATCCCCACAGTACCAGAAACTTTGCAATGTAGGCAAGCACCAACAAGGAATATACAAGTTCATTCCACCTAGTCTCATAATAGAGACAATCTCTAGCTTCATGTAAGATTTCTTTAGTCAACTTTCTCTTTATAGCTAACTCTATCGCAGATGGATAGACGTCTTCACCATCCTCACTCACATGCTCAATAAATTTTGATCCTTTGAGCATGACTTGACCATCCTTCAAGCCAAATGTTGTTGCTTTAACCATTTAGATAGCATGACTGGTTGCCATGTCTTCAACTAGCTTTTTCATCCCTCCTTTGCCAAAGATGGTCGCCAAGGGCTTCCCTGTTTCACTAAGATGTATCTTTCCCTCTTTGAAGAAGACAAGTTCTTTATCCAAAATTTATCTTTGAAGCTTTCACAATCCCTTCTTGGATGGTATGGGTTATCACACTATATGCAGCTATTTACAAACCCCTCTCTACTTTGAGGTCTTTGACTTGACAACTGTCCATATGTTTTTCCCTTTTCTTCAAGCCTTGCTAGCTTTAGTTTCAGCTGGTGTATGCCCTTCACAAGTTCTTCAAGCATAGATCCATCATCCTTATAAGCTACAATAGCAGGCTTTGACTGCTTCTCAGTAATAGCAGAATTTGGAGCACCGTTGTTCACCACCATCTTGTCTCTTCTACGTTGCCTTTTTTCCAATAGGGAGACTGCATCTTGTATATCATTTCAGCTCCTCTTCAAACCTTGCTTTGTATCATTGTCTTTCAAGAGAAGATATAACTTTTCTTTGATTTCTTTGCATGCTGCTTGTAGGAAAAGTTCTACCTTCTCCCTATCCAAGGAAGCTTGTTCAATTTGTGATAGCTGAGCATATCATCGCTCAAACTCTCTGGGAAGCTCTGTAGCAATTAGGCTTTACAACCCAATCTAAGAAATTTCTTTTGGTCACCCTCCATGTAGTTTTCTTTTAGAGCAAACTTGAATTCCTGTTCTGGTAGCATTTTGGATTGTCCTCATATAGTCTCTAATCTCCAAGACACATACTAACTCAAAACTTCCGACCATGTCTTCCTCGCACACTTGATTCAACGCCATTTCCTTCATATAATCTTGTAAATACTTTGTGATGTCTTTGCCATCAAACTGGTCAATTCTCAGCTTCATAATAGATTCTAGTGCTTTTGTGGTTAAAATCTGGCTTCTTTCCATTGCCTGTTGTTGCTGCATATACACGGCAAATGCTTGAAATATCTGTATATGGATTGATCTATACACTTTGTTAGCCATGGATGAGAATCTAGAGACACTTGGGATGCAATTTTATGGTGCAATCACCCACCCCGGCAGTTTTGCATTGGATTCACCAGAAATGTCGGAATATGTGCGGTCTAGTTGGGAAGGTGCAAAACCTTTGGTTGTGAGAGTTTTGATGAGAGTCACAAACACTTTAAGAAAAAGCGTTTATGGCAAATCACAAACCCTCTTTCTAAATATGGCTGAAAAACTAAGAGCGTTCGTGACAAGACAATCACAAACCCTCTCCCCTATTATGCTTGGAAATTGCTTGTTTTCGTAGACGAGTTTGAGATGAAAGAATCACCAATTCATATCCAATTTTACTTAAAAAGATCAATTAAGAACACTAAACTTTCATTCATGAAACTTCAACTCTCATAGAAGCATAACTTTCAATCAAAACCCAAACCTCTTTCATGGTATCATGTAGCCTCACCCCCAATTACATAGTCGTAGCATCAACAGTTGTAAGGATACACGAGCTTTCACCTTCACAACGATTATTTTCCAAATTTTCAAATATTTATGAGCTTCTAAATTGAATACCACACACCATTTTGGCAAGGGGAAACCCTAATTAACTCCCTCACAAGGTCAGATACAAGATTGCGAAGAGGCGGAATTGCATCACACATAGATTGAGCAACCATGGAAGCTATTGCACAATGGAAGAAAAGTGCAGTTTTTTTCAGTAAAAATCAGTGACCTCTCTCTTCTCCACGGAAATATGAGCTGATATGTCAAATTTTGGGCCATGTTGCCACTTTGGACCAAAACTAGGTCATTTTCATCTCATTTTTTACCCAAAAAATGCCATTTTCGATGCGAAAAATCCCAAACGGAGTCAAAAAAATTCCTAAATTTTTTGGATCACTTGCATAAGCATAGATATGCATCATTTTTCATCAATATACCATTTTGGGTCAGCTTCCATGCAATTCTGCAACGACGCCTGTTAGCCACTATTTTCGGCAATTTTTTCCCGCATCAGACTTTATAGGCGAGATGAGTGTCCCACCACGAAACACTTGCAATATGTACATTATCAAACCAAATGAAACCTCTTATCAAGTAGGAAAGCACGCAAAGGCACCATATCTAGGGCCACGATTCCCTACATAGGTATGTACACGATAGTGACCGCGCTTGTCGCTTTAGCATATATCACAATAAGTACATTATTGTTTTTCTTTCCATGCATCGCAAAGTGTCAAAAGTGAGGTGAATGTTTTTATTTCACTCTATGTATGTGCCACGGCATGAAAACACTACTCTTTTTAACACATGATTTATTATGGAGAGAGGATTATAAATATCCTTGATGGTGGCATTTCCCTTTTTGAGATTGACGCACGCTCTAAGTTTTCCAAATTTTTTTTACACAACTACGATAGGTGAAAACTAATCAATATGCTCAATTTCGTAGATGAATGTCACCTCCTTTAGTTTATCTATCTCTTCTTTGATTTTTTTCGCAAATGTTTTGTTGTACGTGTATGGACACTATCTACCAATCTTAGCATCACTCTAGAGGAGTCAACCCTAGATTCATTAGAATTAAAAAATACACATAATCTTCATCTCAATTCATGTAATTTCATTTCGTCTAATTTCATGTCATGTGATTGTCCTAAGGGTAGGTTCATAAGCTAAATCCCACTCTAATCGCAACCTAAGTAAGCCCTTGGTAATCTATAGGCTAACCAAAACGTTATACATCTTTCAAAGTGAGGGGATACCTAAGTAAGCTAAATCCCACTCTAATCGCAACCTATGTAAGCCCTTGGTAATCTATAGGCTAACCAAAACGTTATACATCTTTCAAAGTGAGGGGATACCCAAGTGGAATTTCATGCTCGTTAAAGGATAGGCTCACAGTTGGGATCCTATTTAGTAACCTATTTATTAACCCACGAAGAACATCAGAATCCTATATTCAATTATACATAACAAATATTAAATCATCATCAGCATAACTTCATTTGGAAAGATAAGTGAATGGAAGCATCACACATTTATAACATAATATGAACATAATAAATATGTCAATAATATGTCAATTGTTCGAATAACATAATATGAACATACAATCGACCTTAAATCTCATGAATTACGTTATTATATCTCTATCACAAAACATAGATGGGTTCTAAGATCAAACTCGTATATTTAATAAAGAGAAATTAGAAATTAAGTAAAGTACCTTTTTGAGGTTTTTACTACCCTTTGTGTATGTGAAAAGGACAGTGCAAATGGTATGAGTATGTTGGCATAATTTTGAGAGTAATTGTTTGGGAAGAATGAAGGGAGATGCCATCTTGGTGATTGACACAAAAACGGAAAGGGTGTGGTAGGTGGCGTGGTGGGAGGTGACCACAGGATTGAGCATCCGAATGATGCAAGAGATGAGCAAGATGACTACCTGGCATGTATGAAAGAGGGGAATGCAGTAGGCGAAGGGGGAGGAAGCAATGGAGCCCTTTTTGTTTATTTGTATGGCCTCTCATGCAAAGCACAAAGCCATCTTGGACAACCTGGTTATGCCATGGATTTGTCCTAGAAGAGGAGGTCGGGAGTTTGAGATCGCACTATTGCGCGCAAGAGAATTTTTAAGAGGGCAAGAAAGTAGGAAACACTCCCATACAAAATCTAGAGAAATTCCATATATTGAAAGTAAACAAAGCAATCATACTTAGCATACTTAGCAAGTAGAGCAAGTATAACACCATACATTGTTGTCAACGAATGTTCATTGTCTTTGTTAGTTCACAAGTATGCAAGCCGATCTCCTTGTTGCAGATCTAGTCCCTAGTTTTCTTCTTAAATATGTAATGTTTTTTTCTCAATTCCATTTTATAGTACCCTTCTGTATGTGAAAATGTGGGAAAGGATAAAATTTAATAATCCCCTCTATTGCGCTCATGTGATAGTCACATAATTCTTAACTTCCCCCTCCCCGCCGCGATTAGTGTTAGCATCTAAAAAATCTAAAAGTACGTGGTAAGATCCTAAGGGCGTAGGGCCTGCAATTTAAAACATAAACATGTTTCCAAAAACTTGGAGAACCTATGCTTGGAAAATTGACTAAATTGGATGATTTTTCCACTATTTTTTTCTTAAAATTGTAGGAACTCTCACCTTCAAATTGGACTTTCTTTTTAAGCTTTGTTTTGTATTGATGAACCCAAAGAATTTCAAACAGATATGTGTTTATATTCCCCGTACTCGCCAAAACAAGCGAGAGTTGACGGTGTAGTTTATTCTCTCATATCACTACAATAATGGATACAAAGAGTCCCTACAAAAGTACATGAAAATACATACAACATAGCATAACCCACTGTGCATACCTTGAGCATCTGATAGAGCATCCATGTAGAAGCCTCTCTCTCTCTCTCTCTCTCTCTCTCTCTCTCTCTCACACACACACACACACACACACACACAGGATGGAAGGAAAAAATGCACGCCTTCGTGAACAAAATACTACACATGTACTTGACTAAGGAGAGGAGAGGTAGAGGTGATTGGAGAAGAGCCACATAAGCACTGGGTACAATCTTCCATGGACCACCGTGCAAAAATTCAAAGCTTCTTCCTTCTAATAGATTTAATTTGTAGATGAAAAGTCAAGCTTAAAATAGATACATTTCTACTTTTGGTAAATATATGAACTCCTAAAACTCCATTTAGATCAAGATTATAGCTACTCTATAGTAAAGAGATAACAATTGGTCCAACGTCACTTGCACCTAGCCACTCATTGATCTGCTAAACAAAAAAACCATGTCATCATATCAATCATATCCATCCTCAATGCACCATCAATGAAACCAATTTCAAATAAACTCAGTCTTGAACACCATTTATACTGCTCCTCAATGCTCCACAACATTGCTTGATCTGTATCCACTATGCCTATGGCTATCATTTAAGTCTTTAAATATCACTTGAAGAAGCACTATATAAAGGGAAGATATATGCGAGAGCTAAGGGGAGTGTGGGAAGGAGATGACTAAAATATTCAACATTGGTCTCGATGTCTGTAGAGCTTGAGGTGATCTTGCAGAGTCGAAGACTTTTGTTTCCACACTTATGACATGTCTTTAGAAATCATAAGTGCAATTTTGCATGTATGCATATACCTATGTTTGGGGAGGAAAACAATGCTACCTTGCAACTTAAATTCCTTGCATAACGTAAGCTAGTGATAGGGGTTCACTTGTGATTATGTTTGTCTAACAAATGAAGACTACTATTGATGCATGGAATTAAGCTTAAAGATTGAGACACAACTTGTTTTAAGTAATCCCATAGCCAAGGTGCTGGTTTAAATTCTGTGGGCCCATTTCGTAACGGCTGTCACTTTTCAAAACGTGTACGGTGTACCATATCTCTCTTAGTAGCATTATTGAATGAGGATGACGAGAAAATGGAATTAAATAAATCCATATATTTTAATGCTACATCAGGTTATAAGTGTTACCCTTCTTCTTTCGAATCTATAGGTTTCTAACAAAAGCAATAAAAAAAAATCTTGTAAATTAGTCTTGTAAAATTGTAAAATATCCTATACAATTAAAAATCCCTAATTTTGAACTCATGTGTTGTTGCACATACATTTTTGACCCCCAATGCAAACATTAATGTGGATAAATCGTTGACACCTTCATGGGTTTATCTCAAGGGCATTGTTCTTGTACAAACTAATCTAAACTAGTTTATGATAACGAGGAGAGGTTTGCTCATCAAGATAGAGAGAATCATCAAGTGTTTTAGTGAATTTAAAACCTCTCCTCAAGATAGAGAGAATCATCAAGTGTTTTAGTGAATTTATAGTTAATTGAGATTATAGAAGTAAATTACAATGTTAATTTTGGAGAATGTCAATTTTAAGCCTAAGAGAGGAGTCGTAGTGGTGGTAAAGGATTTACTAAATACATGAGGATCGATACTATGGTTAGTGCTTTCACCAACGTTGTAAAATTGAAGGAGGACATGCGATAGTTGTGATTGCATACAAAGAATGGCTGAATGCAGCTTGCAATAGCATGCACATTTATAAAAAAGTATTTTGCTTGCCAGAATTTTATGAGGTTTGCGAGTGGCGAGTGATGTTCTATTTGAGCACCTGTCAAGTGACTTGTTGGTGTGGATGATGATGGTAAGACTGCAAGCAATTTGGCTGCTTCCTGCATTGATGCATCTCGAGGTTTAACTTGAACTTTTGCAACCACCTCCTCCACATCTTGCATAGACTCTCCCAACGAGCTTGCAACTTCCTCAAGCTCATCATGCACTACCTTGGTCCTTGCCTTTACCTGAGGTGAATGATTAAAATTATTATATGTTTTGAACAACTGGTTAGTAAACAAGCTTGACCTTAAACCTCAAAGCAATTGAAACTCAATTATTCATAATCTAGGTGTCCCACCTTGTCCATGATCACCTCCACTCTCTTTGCATCTTCCTCAACCACCTTAGCTATCTTCTCTAGATCTTTGTTATCAATTGCATCGGCAACCTTCTCAACGCCCTCTGCCAATTCCTCCACCACTCTAGATCCCATTTTTACCACATCGGTTGCCTCGTTGATATCATCTACATCAAAGCATTATTGAAGTTATGCATCTCTCTATGATATTGTATATACAAACAAGAGGGGGAGTTGGGGGGGGGGGGGGGGGGGCAATCACTTTGGAGATTAACTCTACCCTGCAATTGGTCTCATATGGCTAAATTTTGGATCTTAATTTTGGAAATGTTTTTTTTTTTAATAGAACAGGAAATGTATTAAGAAAAGAACTACAACATTGCCTCACAGGTGGGGAGAGGGGCTTCCCAAAAGCAAAAAGAAAAATTACAAATCAAAACAGGAAAAGGCCATAACAAGCCTAACATAATGTCTTTCCATGACTGCCATTTGTGTTCTCTCTGAATGAGATACAGAGGACCATTACCCACATTCTTCATTTGGTCCAGACAAGAGGTAGAAATTTTCTTCATCTGATAGACAAACTCTGAGGTGTTGTCCTCCTTTTTGCCATTGAAAATGGTTTTCATTTTGGAAATGTAGAAGATAATTGGTTTTGTACAATTTTGTTGTATGGGGTGCATTGTGCAAGTGGGAAATTTTAATGGCTCCATCGTAGAGCTTGGTATGACTATGAGGTTTACGTCAGAGGCGGTCACAATCCATATATAGATATCGTCTCTCAAAGGGACCTGAAATCTGAGAAATTAACTTTGGAAACCTTCCCCCAAGATGCTATACATCATATACTAGTTTTTAGAGTTGTCTTTGAGTTCAAAATTCAATAAAGAATTTCAACAAAACAAATTTCTTTAAAATAGAAATTTATGCATAAAACTGTAAGGTGTTGCTTGACTTAGACGAGTATTAAGTGATGTTCTTCTTTATGAAGGTCAATTAGAGGTTTGATAGCTTTGAGAGATTTTTAATTTTTTTATAGCAGCACTCACATTCTTGTGAGCATGATAAAAAGCACGTTGACGAGCTTTCCTAGGATTGCCTGGCCACATGACTCAAACCCAACACCCCGATGACGAAGGACGAGCATTCAACCAACCAAGCTAGCTCCCGTCGGCTTCCTATGGCTAAAATTTTATGCGTCTTCACAAACTAGTCCTTAGAAATGGTGATTTTGACATCTTTAGGGCATTTGAATTAGTGGGCTAAAAACTTAGTAGTCTATGGGATTTTAGCGAGGATTTTAGTAGTGGTGAGACCTTCTCAAGATGCCAACTAGCTACTTCTTTGTTAAAAGTTGGCGGTCCTATATGCTTTGCAACTATAGTTGATAGCAAAATGGGGCACTACTTTGGGGTGCTACCAAGTTTTGGCAAATTTTACCAGATTGAAGAGTGCAAATCCAACTTATGCAATGGAAATTAATTTTTAGGAAGATTGCAACCACACTCATCTCATGATTTGGGTTAAGTTTTCTACCTTCAATGGTATCTAGTAGTTTCTCTTCTTTCTTAAGAAGCCCTCCAATCATGCCGGGCAAGCGCCATATGAATGCGATGACGTCTAATATCCTGAAAGAAGCTCAGAAAGCAAAATGAATGAGTCAATGAACTAGCTATGGTGACAGAGCATGCTTAATTTATCAATAGATTAATTTAGGTTGGCTCACATTCGACGGGTGAAAATGTGCAAAATCATGTGTCGATAGCCGCTACGTCCTTCATCTGACGAGCTGAGATAAAAATGAACCATATGCATAATTAGTGTGATTAAGACCATGCCCGTTCATGACTTATAATTTTCCAAAATCCTACGTTTACAATTAAACTTTCAGAAATATTGCACCCTCCTACAAAATGTAAATACCTTCTAACACTGTGTTACCCTTGTCTATGTTAAAGACCCTTTTCTGTTGATGTTTTGTGCTAGTATAAGTCACAAGAAGATGTAAAATTTTCACATGTAGGAAAACAGAGTCTTTTTCAGTGTTTTTCATACAATGCATAACATCATGAGCTTCCGCTCGAGAGGCACCGCATACCTAGCTAGGTATGCAGTGCCTCCCTCACAGAAGCTCATGATGTTGAGGTAAGTCACAATGTAAGAATTATTGTGAGAATTTGTCCAAAATGTCTTCTTGTGAGTGAAGAGGCAGATGTGAGTTTGGGAGGAGCAGCTTGCTTACTCTACCTTATGCTTTGAGAGCTTTGCAATGAGTTTGATTCGCTTGAGGAGGCGCCCATCGATCGGAGTCTTCTGTCAATCAGTGGTCGAGATCTGAGTCCAGGCATAGTGTTGGTGTGGAATGGGGGGGTAATTGAGCTTAATTGTGGGTTAATTAAGGTGCGCTGTGGGTTGATTAAGGGATAATTATTAGAGGCGGCTTGTGAGTTGATTAAGGAGGAGTTGAGGAATGCGTGCTGTAATTGCAAGGAGGGCGCATGAGCCATATTAATCATGAACTGAATAGCAGTTGGATTGCAGATGATCAGATTGTAATGAAGAGATTATGATTAATTAAGGTGTAATTGTAATTACGAGATGCAACGTTAATTCTGCTGCTTGGCTCCTTCCATCGCAGTTATATTAAGGGGCCGGTGGTGTGGTGTCGCGCAGAAGCTACGGCCTTCTTTCTCACGCTCTCATGTTTTGACTGCGCTTCTGGCGGCTAAGAGCGAGAAGCCTCCTCTCAAGTCTCGACCACCTCGTCATAGTCAATTTCTTGTACACGCGTACGCAAGACTCACTCTCTCTTTCTTTCTCGACCAGTTCTCTCCCCTCTCTCTCTCTCTCTCTCTCTCTCTCTCTCCCAGACCATCTCCCTCTCGACGGACAGGTCTTGAGTTCAACTCTTTCCGTCGGCTAAATCTTTAAGGTCTCTTGGGATAGTTTCCTACGACGCAAAAACTCTCTTCTTCTTCTTCTTCTTCTCCCCCCTCTCTCTCTCTCTCTCTCTCTCGCACGCCCATATCAATTTATTTAAATCTTGTTCCAAATGCTCAACCGTTTTTAGAGATTGCACCCACACCCACACCCACATGTTGCATGGGTTGAACCATAGCAGGCACGCTTAAATCCTTGCGCCTTTATTGCTAGGCAATCTTGTTCAAAGTCGCATAAAATTGCAAAAGCCTTTCGGATTGCATCTTATTGGAAATAGAATTTCTTAAACACCTATTGTTGGGTGAGTGTCTCAAAGGGTGCGCACATGAAGGGCATTTCCTTTCTACTCCCACAATCGAAAAGCAAGGTGCAAACCGCTAGTAGCTCTTTGCACACACCTGAGCCATTCTTTAATAGTGATTTAGTCTTTAACCAACAAAAATCAGGGATGTTGCGTTCCATTACATGCTCAATCCCTACTTTCAAGGATTTTTGACACTGCAAAAAAAAATTCATGCCACACCAATTAAAATTGCCACACTGGCTAATTTTCTTGTGCATGTATGTACCCTTTCATTGGCAATCAAGTGGCAACCACATCAACACTCATGGCAGACCGCGCACATGTGCGCGCGCACACCCATACACATGTTTCCTTGTTGGCAAAGTAGATTGTTCAAGTTTCCAATGTAGAAGCTCTTCTCCCCAAGTAACCTCCAAACATTGCTTCTCATCTATGCCAATGTTACATCCATGATCTTATTGACCAACCTTCAATTATTTGCTTTGCCACCAACTCCCACCACGTCCTTGGATTTACTGCAACATTACCATATTCAATTATCTAAGGTATCTAACAGGAGAAAAATGAACACCAAAGAGGATTTGCACTCACTTGCATAACAACGTGAAATAGTCCTCTCATTAATAACTCCAACCCAGTCCAAGTAACATGGCTCAATCCTCCAAAAATTAATCGTTGAATGCATAGGAGCCAAGAAGAGAGTGACATTTTAGATACCTAATGACATGTGGATTATCCAATCGAGTGAGAAATGGATTCTGGTTCAAGAGCGTCCGCGTCACACCCATTCCTGAAATGAAATGTCAAAGAAAACCAAGAATGCATATCACAACAAATAATCGGTGTGACGCGAACGCTCTTAGGAAACCGGAAAAGAATAATTTGAAGTGTAGCTTATACAAAGTAATTACAGAAAGAAATGACCTTTTTGGGTTCACTCTATAATGCTTCTTTACCTTTCTTTTTGAGTTGTGAAGGTTGACATAGTTCTCAAATTACATCTTTGGCACATGTTTGGAGATTCAACTAATGCAAATTTTTCTCAAGACACATTTGTTATCCCGCTAGTAAATGTCATAAAACTTGTCTTCAATGGTAAACCCCCAAAGCTCAAACCGAGTAATTTGAAATTTAAATTTAAAACTTAGAACCAATGTAATCAATACCCCAAAGCTCAAACAGAGTAATTTGAAATTTAAATTTAAAACTTAGAACCAATGTAATCAATACACATTGACTTTTTCCATGTCACATGGCCAAACATGAGCTATTGGGTTTTGCTTTTTAGTTGCATGTTATTAGAGATTGTGATTCCATTTTACTCTTGAAGCAATGTTTCATGATAGGTCAAGGTTATCACATTATTATGGCAATGTGTATTTCTCTCCTATATATGTTTAATGGAATGTAAACTTCTCTAAATCTGCACTAACTCACTTTACCACATGTATGGCAATGTGTAATTCTCTACTATATATGTTTTAGTTTAAGCAAGGTTATCACATTATAGTATGAAAATGTGTATTTCTCTACTCTATATGTTTAATGTAATGTACACTTCTCTAAATCTGCACTAACAAAGTCCAACTATACCACATGAATGGCCTTAAATTGTTAGCATTTTTTTTAAATGTGTGTTTATAAAATTTCAAACGTGATAAAACTTATACCTTTGCATTCTAGTTTCAAAGCTATGTTTGATGACAGGTTATACCACATTAGAAAGCAAATGTCGTGTACTTCAAAAAGCATGAAAAGTGCCAGAGGAGTACTTGTTTGGGATGCCATCACTTGGAGTTTACTAATTATAGGATACCAAACAAGGGTAAGGTCAAGAAGCTATTAGTTATTTCCCCAACGGTTGCAAAGCGACGGCATATACCCAGGTGCAATCACTTACTCTTGCATTTTGAAATCTTATGCGACCACTCAAGATTTTTATACGAGGAAACAAATTCACGACAATATTTTTAGTCAGGGGCAATCACCTATGCTTTTTTCGTGAAGGCATGTGGCACTACTCACAACAGGAACTGCTAAACGTGATGTACTTCAGAAATCACAGATAGTGCTCGAGGAGCTACGTGTCTAAGTTGTTGTCTCTATAAATTCATTGTTTAAAGGATATGCCAAATGTGGGCAAGGCCAACAATCTTTGGACTATTTTCAATGGATGCAAAGCGAAGGCATCTCTCCATATGCAATCACTTATGCTTCCATCTTGAAGGCGTGTGACACCACTCAAGATGCTAATCCGGGCAAAAGAATTCACCATAATATTGTTGGTCTGAAAGAAATGTAAATGAAATCTACTCTTTTGTCTTAAAGGCATGTGGCACTACGCAAGACATTGACATGAGCAGAAGAATTCACGATCATATTGTTAGTAAGGGGTTGTTGAAAGAGATCGTTGTACCTGGAAATACCTTGGTCGAGATGTATGCCAGATGTCATCTACTTTAGAAAGCCTAAAAAGTGCTTGAAGAGCTGCCTATCTGGGAAACCCTCTCTTGGATATTTTTGAATTTGGGATACGTCCAACAGCGCCAACAAGGCCTGGAAGCCTTGGGTTGTTTTTCAAAGGATGCGAAGTGAGGGTATCTCTCTAGATGCAATTATCTATGCTTGTATTTTTAAGGCATGTGGTACTACGCAAGACACTAATATCGACAACAAAAGTCATAACAATATTGCTAGTCAAGGGCTATTGAAAGAAAACTTTGTGCTTTCCAATGCTTGGATCGACATAAATGTCTTGGGGGGTGTACTATGTAATCATGTTAATGTATAACGTGAGTTCGAAAGAAGGGGCTTTAAAATGCAAAAACTTTAGCCAATTCAACAGAGATACATTTGTTAACCCTCACGGCACATGGACACCCTATGATCTATAAACGTTGTATTGTTTAGAGTCAGGTACCGGGCTTGTCGGACCAATAGGAACAGGGTAAGGGTGATCGCCGATGACAGGCGCACTCTAACTGGAATATTCAAGGAGTTAGCTGGCTAAGTATGGGCGCCCAAGTGTGAATGGGGTGAGCTCATATAAAAGCCACTAAACCTAATTTTTACTCATTCTCTCATTGTGCAATAGAGGCCGCTCTTGCTCCATCTCCACCTTCTCCTTCACCATCTCCTTGTGTGTGTGTGTGTGTGTGTACGTGTGAGAGAGAGTGTGAGAGTGTGTGTGTGATCGAGCGTTGCGGCGGCACGATGGCGGCAAGGCGGCTGAGCGCGGCGTAGCGGCGTCTCCCTCTTCTTCGCGGCACGGGAATCCTTCATTCGCAACTACGCAGGAAGGTGAGTGACACACCATTCTTCCTTGTGAGCTTGTCTGTTGTATGACTGTGTGCTAGGAGCCTTTGTGGCTCGCACACGGCGCGCAGCAAGTCCCTAGCGTGACATGTTTGGCGCCGCTGCCGGGGAGCTGATGCGCGTGAAGCTCCAATGGCGACCTGTAAATTGTATTGAAGCTATTTTTTATGTAGGACAGGCGCGGCTTAAGTTTGATTATTGTCGTTATGCAAAAACAATAGAGAAAGACACAATGTTGTTGACTGCATTCAAGTTTTTTGTGTTCTGTTAAGCTCTGTTTTGCTAGTTCTATTAAGCTCAGATTTTAGCTTACACAGTTAGCATTTCTTGCGTTTTTGCGTTTTCTGCATTTTCTGGTTTGCACTGCACAGTTCTGTCAAGTTTCAATTTTCTGCATTTTCTGGTTTGTGCACAGTTAGGCGCACAGTTAGTTAATTAAGTAGGTTAGTAATTAGGTGAACCACTGATTAGCAGGTTAGCAGGTAGGTGGGATAGTAAATAGTTAGGTGAGGTCAACGCGCACCAAAACGCGTACCCAAAAAAAAAAAAATTTAAAAATTTTAAAAATCGAAAAATAAAAACGTGAGTGAGGGGGAGGTTATAAAAATGGACGGGAAAAAATCGAAAATATTTAAGCGTGAGTGACTGGGGGGATCACTAAAATTTTGATCGGGATCGGGATCATTTCCCCAAGCCCAAGCCCAAGCCCTCAGTCTTATGATATATACTAGACTCACTCTTATATACATACCCTACCCCCTCAAGAGGGAATGAGAGCATGTGGGGCAAGTCCTCCACTCTCCTCCCTTCTCTTCCCACTTGCACCCTTAGACTTGCTATTTGGAGCCTAGTTCCCCAGCTAGGAAAAAACTGTTTCGGGCTTTTCTGGAGCAAAATAGAACCAAACGGTGGGCTGTAAAGCATAGCGCGTCCCTCCTAGCGATACGCTCGTTTTGAGCTATTACACGGCCCATTCCACTACACGCTCTAAAAAATCTAGCAAAAAAACAAACAAAAAACACGCAAAAAACTAGTCACAAGGCCTCCTAGAGCACCTTTTTGACACCTGAGGGTATCAAAAGCACATGCACTTACGCTCTGGGCGGGTGCTAGAACACGAGCATATTGAGGGTGCCTCTATTCATATGGACACCCATTACCCATCCACGATAGGCTCTAGACCCTCAACGGGGACACAAGGTAGAACCACCCAAGACCCTAAAATAGCCGCTAGTGATTCCTCCTCCGACTCAGAAATCATGGAAGCATACCCTACCCAAAACACTGAGAGAGAAGGCCATGCACCTCCCGAAGCTCCACAGCCTAGTACTAGTATGTTTAGCCGTTTCATGGAAACATTAGGTAGAGCTACTCGCTCGGAACCTGATGCAAATGAAGCACACGAAGGGGGTGGGGAAGTGGACTCTCCTTTCACATCGCACATGGACCCCACACCCCCAAAGAGTGTCCATGTGGATATCCTGCCAACTTCTTACCAAGAAGGCCCTGTTGAGCTGCCTCCTTCAGAAGTTCCCTCTAGAGTACGGTTGGTGACAAGTAAAACCACGGGGAGCAACATTGCTTCTACCTCACAAGAAACCGTTAACACGTCGACTCTAGAAGGATTGTTCATTAATGATCATTGGACATACGACCTCCACACTGAGGTGTTGACGGATCTACACTCTGGCCACGCCTACCATGTAGGATGGATAGAGATTGTACAATCCACCTCTAGTGCCACGAGCATCGAAGATCAACAGAAAATGATCTGTAATGTTATCCATGGCATTATTCAATCAGAAAGGAAAAACCGAGAGGTAAATATACTCTCAACTGGCCCCATGAGATTTCTGGATACGAGTAGGGCTCAACAGCCTACTCTATCACAAATGGAGACTCCTCTAATGAGTCCCATGGACCCATCTTACGTCATTTCACCTGGGGTCTCTATGCAATCTGAGCCTCCGAGCGAAAACTTTAGCTTCCCTAACTTGGCTCAACCCTCTATTAAGGAAAACACAGTGCTCACTCCAGGGATAGGCCTAAGAGAGAATGTACCGATGACATCTACGGTTAGCGCAGTGCCACTACCTAGTGTCGTAGTACCTAATATGGGGCTCGACTGTATGTGCCTCTAGCCTTTTATGCACACATGGCCCCCACACCTCCAATTGTACCACTTGTTTATGCTCCTCGAGTGCCGCTCCCTAGCCCTTATCCGAGTGGACCTATGCCCGGTTATGTTCCATATCCTGCATCATCCACACATATGCCAAGACCGGTACCCGTCCCTCTCCCACATATGATTCCAAGAGTACCTCCACCGGCCCTGCCTCCTCACATAGGTGACTTGGCAGCGTTTGCTCAAACCATAGGTCGATCTATCGTGGAAAATATACGTCATGCATCTGATAGAGAGCCTAGAAGTAAGGCAGTATAAATTGCCAAACTCATGCAAAAATTCAATGGGGACGAAGATTCTAGAAAACACATTGAAGTGTTTGAACAAGTATGTGATTCCTTAGGGGAACGCAACGAACTACATAAGTGCAATGCCTTAAGCTTGACATTAAGTGGGAAGGCTGGAGATTGGTATAGAACCCTAAGGGTGGACGAGAAAACAATCTACCCTACCCTTTGAAGGTTGTTTCTAAAGGAGTACATACGAGAAGGTGTGCTTTGGGGTGTAGCATCTCAGCTACAGAAGGCCGAACGTAAGGAAGGAGAGTCAGTAAGGGACTTCATTAGTCATCTAAAGCACTTAAACTCTCGCTGCCCTGTAAATGAGCGCTTCAACAATAACCAACTGCTTGATCGATTCATTCGAGGGTTGAGGAATGAAGGAATCTATGATGGACTAGTGAGTAGAGGTATCACAACCTGGGAAGATGTCACTGCCAATGCAATCCAATTAGAGGACAACTTAATGATAGCAGGCATGAGGGTGTCTACTTACACGAGATCCACTAGCTCACAAGCCATTGAGTATGAACCCATGACTGCAAAGCCCATTTCCAATGAGCCAAAGGTATTTGAGACATTCTTGACAGACCTCACCAAGGCAATCCAAGAGTCTCTTAAGGATAATCGACCCCCTCAAAATAGTCACATGTATCCAAGAAGGGAGCAACAATGGTGTTCCATTTTCTTAGGTCCACATAGCACTAGTGAGTGCCCTACGTTTAGAGTAAAATTTAATGGAACTTGCAACGCATGTGGTAGGTATGGTCACCAAGCTAAGGATTGTTTAATGATCAAACGTATGATGGCAAATAGACCACCTGTAGCCTGGACGGATGCACCTCGAGCCCCTGTATTGATGCGTGCTCCACCTGTTGAGCAACTACCGCAACACATGGTCCCTAGATCTCAAAATGTTGTACAAGCTACACCGCTACCACCTCCTGTGCTAGGACCGCAGCCCCCGCATTCAAGAGTTGCCCCTATGAACCAAGTGGGTTGCGAGCCATCTAATGCTTATGCAGATGGCTGTGAGGAGGAAATAGACACTAGTATTGCCTACGGACTTGATACATTGGAAGAGTGTCCTATATACTACATGGAAGATTGTTGGGGGCAAGTCAAGCCGGTTTATCAAGCTGCTGCTCTCGCATCCAGAGGTCAAAATATCAACACCCAGGCTAGGAGGCCACCTCTTCAATGCTACGAGTGTGGTGGACCACATCGGGCAGCGGAGTGCCCTATTAGGCTGCAAAAGAATGCTGCAGAGATGCAAATGAATCAAGGGAGCACGTCTGCAATGCCAATACTCACATGTAATCGTTGTGGCATAGATCACTTGATTGCCCAATGCCCCTATAACCCAAATGTGCCTAAAATCACACCCCTAAATTTGGTCGAAATTGCTAGTGTGACATCGCCAATACCACCCGTCGCACCCGCTTATGCGATTACACGGTCCATGCTTCAAGGGCCAGGCCATATCCTCGAAGAGAGAGATACCGCGTCAGTTATCCAAGCAAAGAAAAAGAAGACACGAAGGAAGAGGTCGCAGAATACGAGAAATTCAAAACCAAGTTCCAAAACAAACATAGGAACAGGAGATGACCCCGTGTATATGAATGACCTCGAGGATGATTCAGATTCAATCGAGATAATGGAGACTAGAACCAATACCACAAAGGGAAAGACCGACAAAGAAAACCGTAACATGGAGACAAATGAAAACCGAATAAGAGAAAACCATAAAGAGCCTCTGAAAACACCACAAGTGTTTCCAAATCCAATCCAAGACCCCCAAGATAAACCGCAGGGGCAAAAAGGGAAGAATCGTAAAAATAAAATTGGGACGTATCCAAACCCAGTAAACGAGATTGAGCAGGTGAAACATCTAAGAGGTTTAGTGGAGGAGACTCAAAGGAAACTAGAACCAGAACCCATGCATGTCAAAATTCATGACACAGTGTTTCCCACGCAAGTTCATCCACCCCACATGAACCATAGACCATTAGCCATATCTAGTATCATCCAAGAAGGGAGTGAGGACGAGACATTAGAAAGTGAGCATACACCTTTCTTGTTGAAAAGGATGTTTAACGAAGGAATACCTGATCCCATTGAGGAATATGAGATTCCATCCTCACCAGTTCCTAGTCAAGGATCTACACCCTGCAAAATGCCAATGAATGTTGCCAAACTAGTGGACTTCATGTCTTCTGAGGTCCGAACCACGATCATAGCAAAGTTGTATGGAGATCCTGAGTTATTCCTTGCACTTCGAGCATTCCTTAACGGAGAGCTACAAACGGGATTACCGCAGTTTGCACAACCAAGTAGGCCTGACTCAATTATGATTGATGAGGAAAATCATGTGCAATCACTTGACTTAGATGGACACGAGTCTGTGATTGAGGTACCCATTAACGAATTAGGGCAGTATTTTGAAGGCGACGAGTCTAATGCGACCCTACCCATCACTACCAAGGGAATAACTATAAAGGTAATTCTTGATGGTGGTGCGGGAGTTAGCATCGTTACAAAAGATTGTTGGGAATCCATGGGAAAACCCCGCCTCAGTGTTACTAACATTGTGGTAAAGATGGCAAATGGTACCATAGCCAAACCTATGGGGATTCTCAAGGATCTTAAGATCAAAGTTCTAGGACACAAGGTACGACATACGTTCATTGTAATGGATTTCTCTAAACACCTTATGTCATATGAAATGATTTTAGGACGACCATTCATGGGGGAAGCACAAATGGTTCATGATTGGTCTAGAAATCATGTCTATTTGCAATTCCAAGACTCTGTCCTTAGAGTGGATTTGGTGACTGGTAAGGTACACCCCTTAGGGAATAAAACTATTATTGATCATCGCTCTGACACCACAGTTCACTCGGCCCCACTACAATATTGTTACACTTGTAAGAAGGATACAGACATTGGCCAAGATTCTCCTTACATGGATGTGTTACCTGGTATGATGGAATCAGACAACGTAGACTGGGTACACCTAGCTGCAACCATAAATACCTGGGGAAATAGAGGAACCACTTGGGTCACACCAGAGGGGGAAGAGGTACCACAAATTGCACCTCTGAACATGATAAGTGCCATACATGCATCTTCTAAGGGCAAGGCAATTGTAGACCAATCTGACAGTGACACCGATAGCTCAATAGAAGACTTTGACCAACACGACTCAGACACGGACTCCCAGAGTGAAACGGATTCTGAATCTCATGAATTAGAGAGTGGAGCAAGTTCAGAGTCAAAACATTCGGAAGGACCGATCACATCAACCGATGATAGCTCCTCCGAGAGTGAAGAGGACACCAACGAGAACTCCTTTAGTGAGCCAGATCTAAATGCAAATCAAAAGCAGGTCTCAAATAAGAAAAAGAAAAACTTTAAGAGGCGTCGATATCGAGCCAATGTACGTGCTAGGATAAAAAAGAAGAGATCCTCAGCAGAATGGCTCAGTTATATAGGAGCATGTGATGCTCATCAAAAATTGGTAGACGATTGGGGTGAATATCTCCAAAATGTTATGTGGTGTAGACTGTGACCCCATGACATAGCCCAATTAGAGATCATAGACAAGCCAAAGTTGAGCCGCACTGCAAGGAGGCGTCAAAACCAAGAGTTAGCTCGACAACACAAGAAAGCAGAAATGGAAGCACAGACCAAAGCACAACCAGAATCCACAGACTTGCATCCTGCACCAGAACATTTCAAATCTTACACCACAGGGGAAGCAAAGGTTGTGTACACAAAAGCCCAAAGAATACCTATCGATGGGAATAATGGAATCTATGATGGTCCGGCAATCGTTAAAGAAATAGAATTAGCTGACCCCGGTGAAGAATCAAAACCTGTTTTTATTGCCCAAGAGCTCACAGAAGTTGAAGAGGCGGTCCTCAAAGAGCTTCTCAAGGAATTCAAGGACGTATTCGCTTGGACATACCATGATATGAAAGGTGTTCCACCTTTTGTGGTCCAACATACAATCCCTAAGATTAGCACTGCGAAACCTGTACAACAAAGACCCTACCCGATGAATCCTAAGTACGCAAAGATCATTCAAGAAGAACTAGAAAAGCTTATCAAATGTGGGTTCATATATCCTATTGAACACTCTGAATGGGTGTCTCCAATAGTTATCGTGCCAAAAAAGAATGGGAAACTCAGGGTGTGCGTGGACCTCAAAAAAGTTAATGCAGCTACTTGAAGAGACCATTACCCCCTACCATATTCCGAACATGTACTCGAAAGAGTTGCAGGCAAGGAAGCTTATAGCTTTCTAGATGGGTACTCACGCTACAACCAAATCACGATAGCGCTAGAGGACCAAGCTAAAACTGCCTTCATCACAGAATTTGGCGTGTTTGCATTTCGTGTGATGGCTTTTGGCTTAACAAATGCCCCTGCTACATTCCAACTATTAATAAACACTGCTTTTAAAGAATATTTGAGAGAGTTTTGTGAAGCTTTCTTAGACGACCTTTGTGTTTACTCTTCTTGGAAAGAACATCTATCATGTTTGCGGAAGGTGTTTGAAAAGTGTAGGTTATATCGTATCTCATTGAACCCGTTCAAATGCCAATTTTGGGTCAAGCATGGAGTTATTTTAGGGCATATAGTATCTAAGAATGGTATCTCAACCGATGAGAGCAAAATTAAAGTGATTCTAGAGTTACCACCACCAACCAATTACAAGGGAGTTCAAAGGTTCATGGGACACGTGGGTTATTATCGACGGTTTATTTTATTTTTCGCTGAGATAGCACGTCCTTTGTACAAGCTTCTCATTGAATTTAAATGGACTGAAGAGTGTGACCGGGCCTATGAACAATTGAAGAAAACACTAGCAAGTGCTTCGATTTTAAGGACACCTAACTGGGATGTCGTTTTCCATGTGCATATTGATGCATCAAACTTTGCTATTGGGTGTGTTCTCACTCAACCAGGAGAACATAAATTGGACTATCCCATTAGCTTTGCAAGCCGTCAATTGAACGATGTTGAAAGGAACTACACCACTACAGAGCGAGAAGGTTTAGCAATGGTTTATGCAATAAAGAAATTTCGTTACTACCTTCTGGCAAACAAGTTTGTATTTTATGTGGATCATCAAGCGTTGCTGTATCTGGTAAACAAGCCATGCTCCACAGGAAGAATCACACGATGGTTGTTAATTCTTCTGGAGTTTGATTTCACGATTGTAGTGAGACCCGGTAAAAAGGCACGTCATGGCTGATCATTTGTCTCGCATACCCAATGGTGAAGCCCCTACAGGGGTTGATGATGAATTACCCGATACTTCCCTATTCATAGTTGAGACTATGCCTGAATGGAGTGAGAACATTGTTAACTTTTTAGTTAATGGTTTTCCACCCAAGGAACTTCGTAAGGATATCGCTCGAAGGCTAGTAAAAGAATGTGAACCCTATTGTTTGATTGCCGGAACTCTGTATAGATTAGGCAAGGACGATATCCTTAGGCGTTGTGCCCGCGAGGATGAATATTTGTATATCTTGCAAGAAGTACATATGGGCATAGCAGGAGGACATTTTTCAAGAGACCTGACTGCTAGAAAGGTGTTGCAATCAGGCTATTGGTGGCCAACTTTATTTAAGGATGCATCACTTTTTACAAAAGGGTGTGATGAGTGCCAACGTTACAAGACCACACAGCACAAAGACAGAATGCCCTTACATCCTATTAAAGTAACCCAACCATTTGAAAAATGGGGCTTAGACTTTGTAGGTCCAATTAGTCCCGCAGCTCATAACACTCAATCTCGATATATTCTAGTTGCTACGGACTATGTAACAAAGTGGGCTGAAGCTAAGGCTTCACAAAAAGCTGACGCGAGGACAAGAGCTAAGTTTCTTTTTGAGAACATTATCACAAGATTTGGTTGCCCTTTTGAAATTGTTAGTGATAATGGTACCCATTTTATAAATGAGGTAATAAGAGAGCTTACCACGACCTTTATGATATCCCACCATAAGTCTACACCTTATTACCCGCAAGCTAATGGACAAGCCGAGAGCACCAACAAGACTCTAATCTCTATTTTAACCAAGACGGTAGAAGCTCATCGCACTGATTGGGATTTGAAGTTGACATCTGCTCTATGGGCTTATCGTACTTCTTATAAAGTGGCTATTAATTGTACGCCATTCAAAATGGTATACGGCCAAGAAGCGGTTATGCCTTAGGAGTTTGTCATTCCTAGTCTTAGGGTAGGTTCACAAGAAGGATGGAATGGTAACCCCTTAACCGAGCGTTTGTATATCTTAGAAAAACTAGACGAAGAGAGACAGTTGGTTGTGCAAAATGCTCTTGTGGAAAAGGATAGGAGAAAGAAGTGGTTTGATCGTCATGTGAAGGACAAGGACATCAAAGTTGGTGATAAAGTCCTTATGTATGGAGTACGTAAAGAGAAGAAAAAGTTGAAATATGCTGGTAAAGGACCATATAGAGTATGTGAAATTACCCCACAAGGTACCCTTTGTGTGGAAACTCTTGATGGAGTTGAAACCATTGGATTCCTCGATGGGAGTAAATTCAAAAGATATTATGATCCTTTAATCCAAGAAGAACTACGGGCCATTCATCAAAAGAAGGCCGCCAAAGCACAAACCGAGTTAAAGAAGATACAAGCTCAAGCTGAGGCTAAGGAGCGACAACAACGTATAAGACAAAAACGAGAGGCTAACCTTGGAGTCACAAGTGCATTCCACGTGGAAATCGAAGAGGATTGGTTGGACTCTGACACACCTCTACGATACCCTATTGAGTTAAATAGTGCCTATGGAAAAGTGCTATATAACGCCTTATTGGACACGGGTGCTAAATATAATCTGCTATCCTATGGGGTGTGGTGTCAGTTAGGGAAGCCACCTCTATCTGAGAGTATTATCCAAGTCAAGGGTGTCAACAAGAAAAAAACTATGGTTTTTGGAATCTGGCACACTTCTGTCAGTTATGACAATGGAATTATAGCTCAAGACTTTTTGGTCATGCCTATTGGAACTATGGAGGGTAATATAAACCTAGGACGCACGTGGATGATAGCCACCAAATGCACTATTGATTGGGGGACTGGGGGTGTCACAACGCAAAAAACAACTCTTATCCCTACCACTCAAGCCATAGTCCCTGAGATATTGCCTAAGGAAATAAAACCCAAGACATTGCATGTCCAGGAGGTTGAACCATACGTCCCCATAGCCCAACTCTCTAGATCTTCAACTGATGTAGTTGAAAGAAATCTTGAGACACACAAGAACCATCCTAATATAACAAAGAAAGCATACAAGTGGGTCCCTAAAGCTTCTTTAGTAACCACGGCTGATGCTAAAAAACGGAAGCCTCGTAAGAAACGTCCCACTCGCTCCAAGAAATGTAAGAAAACGTGGCGCTGGATTCCTAAACGACTATTAAAAGCCCAAGGATACTATGATGGAAATGAGCAAATTTGGGTACCTAAACTTAAAATGTGTCCTTCCCAATTGACAACAAACCCATATGAGTCAAACAGTGTAACGCTAAAGCCAATGGCAGACCGTGGGAAGGGAAAGATCACAGAATGCTACACACCTAGTCCAAAGCTAGTTTGGGCTCCAAGGCAAACTCAATTTATTCCACCTAGCTCAGAAAGGGGGGAGTTCCATGAAGCTTCTAGCTCCTCATGTAATACATCCATAGAGGTAAAAGCTTTTACACAGCCTCCATCTATAGTAATGGACCTCAATGAAGCTACAAAAGAATCCACACCTCCCAGTGTTCAAGAATCACCTGATAAACCACTTCAAGTTCGATCCTGGGAGAGTACCTTACCACCCTTGCAACTTGACGAGGCACCTAGGGTAATAGAAAACTACTGAAAAAAATCCTCACCTATTACCAACTGGAACAATTGGTTTCAAAGGGTGACAAGCTCATTTCAAACGGTATGAACTACCCAAGGAAGGGGGGAGTGTTTGTGGACATCCATCATTCACTTGCTTCCCTCTCAACCTTTCTCCCTGACCTCTTAATCTCCGATCTTAGGGAATGTATATATAAAGCCTTATACTCACAAAAACAAGATAAAAAAGTAAAAGAGCAAGAGCCATCACACAAATCATAAAAACAAATTATGCACAAGAACACGACCCTTGTAATATTTGCACTCTAACCATCATCTATTTGCATGTACAGATATGGCTAGTACGCTAGAGTCATCCACTCCTGCCTTGGGTGAGAGGTACCCTCGTTACTTTTCACAAATATTTCACATGGTCTTTCCAGTGCTTGCATGTGAATGGGATTTGATAGGTACGCTAGCATGTGAGAGGAATTTTGAGGAGTTAGAATGGCTGATACGTCTCTTGACCACGTCTGATCCATACTTAGTAGAGAGCGTTTCTCCCATTGCACAAGCCTACCCTTTTGATCAAGATGTCTATAGGCGTCTAGTGACCTTCTTAGTAAACATGGGCACCTATGATGAAGAAGAAAATTTACATGACTACACGGATGGCACATATGGTCTCATGGATGATGACTTTGTTTATCTCGATGACGAGGATAGGGGTTTAGCCTTAGGGTTTCCCCCCAACCTCTACAATATCCTATTCCCTTGAATCTTTAGGGGGAGTGCAAATAATTAGGTTAGGGTTCCTTATGTTTTTTGTTGTGTTCAATAAATGTTGGTACCTTTTCCCACTAATGTGCCTCCTTGAGGTATTCCTTTTGTTCCCTAGTGTGTACAAGAGTGTGTTGATGTTGATAGGATTTGGACCTTCATGGAACCTTTCGCTCGTTCACACTTCAAATCAAGCGTGACCATCAACACAAACAGGTGTTTTATGTCCATTAACATTGCCCTTATCTTTTTGCATCCATGTTTGTCTGCTTTGATTGTGATTGGTAGCATAATATTCAGCGCATTTGCTTAGTATCAAACATTTAATTCAATGTAATGTTTTGTCATAATCACTTGTCTAGGTTTAAAAATCAAGCAGTCCGCCTAAGCTAGTTTGACCAAGCTAGGTATTAGAAATCTTCTCTTAATACCATGGGGAATGCCTTCCGAATACGCAATGGTTACTTAGGTTCTTAATCCGATTTAGGCAGCATTGTGTGAAATGTACTAGGGCTTTCTAGTGGGCTTAACCCTATTGACCTTTAGCTTAAGTATTATAAAGAGAGTTTACTAATGTGATGAGCCTGGGGAGGGTAACAGTGTTATATGACCCCCCAAAGTTACAAAATTAAAATGCTGAAAATGAACAAACAAAAAATCAAAGTGCCACAATGTAAATTTTTAAGCTGGAAGAGAAATCCCTGCTTAAATTGATACTTCACTCACATGTATCGCCTATGGTACTAGAGCCCTAGAGGTTCCTAGTGTGGGCGCTTTTCCTTGAAAAGCAAAAAACCCAAGGCATACAAAATAAGCACACACATCAAAATTGAATCAATGTGAAAAGACTTTGGGGGTCAAAGAAAAGGTAATCAGTCAGGCGATGATTTCATGAGAAATTCCTTTTATCGTAGCTTAACGACAAGGTCTTCTAGGTATAGCCTCTAGTCAACCCTTGAACATCAAATACTTGGCTCTCGCGATTAAACAACTTAATTGACCAGAAAAAATTGAGAAGTTACCCATGGTATTAATAGTCGAGCTCTAGTGCCTTTTGACCGTTAAATTAGCGACCCCGGACTTGTTTAATTTTTTACCTTTACATCTGTTTATGCATTTGATTATATTGCAATTTAATGTTTATTGCTGACAAATTGTCTAAAATTCTGTTACCAATCAATTTGTTTGTCTAAAATTGCATATGATTTTTAATTGTATATGCGAATGCAATTACTGTGGCACTCTTGTTTGATTTTGCAGTGATTGAAGAAGGCTACGCACATCCATGTCGACTGCTCTCCCATCTCGACGAACGAGCTTCAACTGGATAGCTTCCGAGGACGGAATCTACATCAGGAAGGGGGGCATGTTAACCCTCACGGCACACGGACACCCTATGATCTATAAACGTTGTATTGTTTAGAGTCAGGTACCGGGCTTGTCGGACCAATAGGAACAAGGTAAGGGTGATCGCCGATGACAGGCGCACTCTAACTGGAATATTCAAGGAGTTAGTTGGCTAAGTATGGTCGCCCAAGTGTGAATGGGGTGAGCTCATATAAAAGCCACTAAACCTAATTTTTACTCATTCTCTCATTGTGCAATAGAAGCCGCTCTTGCTCCATCTCCACCTTCTCCTTCACCATCTCCTTGTGTGTGTGTGTGTGTGTGTGTGTGTGTGTGTGTGTGTGTGTGTGTACGTGTGAGAGAGAGTGTGAGAGTGTGTGTGTGATCGAGCGTTGCGGCGGCACGACAGAGGCGAGGCGATTGAGCGCGGTGTAGCGGCGTCTCCCTCTTCTTTGCGGCACGGGAATCCTTCATTCGCAACTACGCAGGAAGGTGAGTGACACACCATTCTTCCTTGTGAGCTTGTCTGTTGTATGACTGTGTGCTAGGAGCCTTTGTGGCTCGCACACGGCGCGTAGCAAGTCCCTAGCGTGACAACATTAAAATAAGGGGTTTTTATATTCAATTTTGGAAAAAAGTCCTAAAATAAGGGGTCATTTTATTTATTCAGACATGTTAGAAGAGGGGTTTTTTTAATATCCCGCGAACGCACGTTATATTAGGAGGTATTGAACAGTGAACCCCCCGAGATGAATGTCAAATGTGGTATACTTCAAAAAGCACAAAAAGTGCTTGAGGAGATACATGTCCAACATGTTGTCCCTTGAAATTCATTCATTGCACGATATGCTTAACAGGGGCAAGGCGAGGAAGCTCTTGGCTGATTTCAATGTATGCCAATCGAGGGCATCTCTTCAAATGCAATCACTTATGCTTGCATCTTGAAGGCGTGTGGCACCACTCAACATGCTGATCAGAGAAAGAATTCATGATCCTAGTGCTAGTTAGAGGCTGTTGAAAGAAAACGTGGATGAAATCACGTACGCTTTCAACTTGAACGCATGAGGAACTGGCACTATGCAATACACCAATATGGGCAAAAAAAATTTGCGATGATATTGTGAGTCAAGGGCTTGACAGAAAACATTGTGCTTCACAATGTCATGGTCATGTATGCCAAATTTTGTTTACTTCAAAAATCACAAAAAGTATTCCCTCTCTTGGAGTGCTATGAATGCGGGATATATGCCCAATAGGGGCCATGACAGGAAGCTCATGGTGCTTTTCAGAGGATGCAAAGTGAGGCTATCTACCTACACTTGCATTTTGTAGGCATGCAACACTATGCAAGACATTGATATCAACAAAATAATTATGGACAATACTATTGTAAGTCAGGGAGCTCCTGCGACAAAATGTCATGCTTAGAAAATCATTAAAAGTGCTTTAGGAGAAAACTCTCAAGGATGTTGTATCTTGAAATTTAATTATTGCAAGATATGCCAAATGGAAGAAAGACTCGGAAGCTCTGAGACACTTTCAATGGGTGCAAAGCGAGGGCATCTCTCTAGATGCAATCACTTACGCTTGTATCTTGGAAGCATGTGGCACCACTCAAGATACTGATTGTGTCAAAAGAATTCAGAATGATATTGTTACCCTCAGGCTCTTAGGAGAAAACATCATGCTTGCCAATGCCTTGATCACCATGTATGCCAAATTTGTTGTACTTCAGAAAGCACAAAAAGTGCGTGAGGAGCAACTACCTTGCGTTTTAACACTCAACTACCCAGATTGGAAATTCAGCCCTAAATTTTCAGATTTCAACTCTTTTCCTCACCAAAAATCGCTTGGATCTGCCACTGCTAGCATTTCCACTTCAACCTGAACCTTCAGCAGCCCATTGAGCCTCTCCTCATCCATTTCCTTGACGCATCCAGTGCTCCCATTTCTACCCATCATCTGCTTCATCAGGATTTGTGTTTTCAACCCTGATTCATGCGAAAAATTGGATGTGTTTTTTCAGCTAACTTTCAACCCTTGTTTCCTCTCACATCAAGAGCGCAAATCAACCCCATATCTACCCCTTGGTGGCCTTTGGAAACCCCTCATTGAGAAAAGCGCATCAAATCAGCGTGAAGGTGCTTCATTTGAAGAGTTATCATGGCAACATTCCCCATTCAAGTCAGTAGAGTCTCTCTTGAGGTATTGCATGTGTGTACATTCCATACTGTATTGGGAATCGTGTGGGGGGGCCTTGAGAGGGTTGGTTGGGACCCCATTTGCTATCATTCTCATTTTCCCTTTCTCCCCATCTGCACATTTCTACCTCTCCCTCTCTCTCATTCCTTCTCTTCAGGGAAATAAAAGAAATCATCTCTCATGCTAAGTAGCAGACATCAATGCAAGAAAGAAAGTAAATATTTGGGGAAGTGTAGAGTCTAGATCTTGACCATTTTGACCTCGCTACATACGAAATAGAATAATTCACGATCATATTGTTAGTGAGGGATTGTTGAAAGAAAATTTCATGCTTGGAAATGCCTTGTTCCACATGTATGCCGAAAGTGGTGTACTTCAAAAAGCATAGATAATGCTCGAGGAGCTACGTGTCTTAGATATTGTCTCTTGAAATTCATTGGTTAAAGGATATGTCAAATGGGGGCAAGGCCAGCCATCTCTAGGTTGGATGGAAAGCAAGGGAATCTCTCCAGATGCAATCACTTATGCTTGCATCTTGAAGTCATGTGGCACCACTCAACATGCTGATCCGAGCAAAAGAATTCATGATGGTATTGTTAGTCACGGGCTGTTGAAAGAAAACATGCATACGATCCAAAAAAACGCACACACATTGAGAGAGAAAGAGAGAGAAACTAATTTAACGTCGTAGGAAACTAATTAAAATTAAAAGACCTAAAGATCTAGCCGACGAGGAGTTGAACTCAAGACCTATTATTCAAGAGGGAAATGGCATAATCAATCTATCATACTTGGCATGGGTGATAGAAAGGTTATACCATTTATCTCTTTTTATTGGCACACACATCCACACACGCGCACACACACAAGAAGAAGAGAGTTATAACGTCGTAGGAAACTATCTTAAAAGACGTTAAAGATTAGGTTATATGTAGACTTACATTAAATTAGATTTAGGTTTATTTTTAGCTAGATTTACGTTTATTTACGCTAGATTTAGATTTACGTTATATTAGATTAGATTTAGGTCTCCATAGATTGCGATGCCGCCATGAAGCGGGTGAAGAAAGCCCTCAATGGAATATAGGGTATTGCTGCCTTCACTCATGGTGGGCTCCGTCGATCCAAAAGTACTGGTGAAATGTCTTCAGAAGATAGGGAAGAAGGTGGATCTTCAGGGCGGCAAGAGTCACTACATCCCCGACACAATGACCATCTAGACAACCTCTAGTCATTCAACAGCAACTTCAAAGTTAGTAACAAGAGCAAGAACGGTCTAAAGGGCCAATTGCTGTCGTCAGATGTGGATGGAGATGAGGCAGCGCCACCGCCGGAAGTTAACTCTCACATCTTTAGTGATGAGAATGCCAACTCTTGCCGAGTTATGTGAAAAATTATGTGTTAAATCAGTTTTAAGGTTCTTATAATCCGTGTTAGTTTAGTTCTTTGTTTTTAATATAACATAATTTACGTTAGATTTAGATTTATGTTATATTAGATTAGACTTAGGTTTATTTAGGTTTACCCACACACACACACAAGAAGAAGAGAGTTTTAACGTCGTAGGAAACTATCCCAAGAGACGTTAAAGATTAGGTTAGATGCAGACTTACGTTAAATTAGATTTAGGTTTATTTTTAGTTAGATTTACGCTTATTTACGTTAGATCGAGTCCACGCAAGAATTACTTACGGTTTAGGGTTTAGAGTTAGACGAACAGTGAAAAGATCTACTGTGAAAAGATGTTAAGATGCTGTGAAGTGCTACAGCTAGAGAAGAGGCAAAGGGGTTTTGTCCACTACATGCAGTATCATGTAGACGTGGGTGTGTAGATTTCTTGTACCCACAAATATAGGTATTGACCAATAAAGACGAGATTATAACCCGGTGGTTGTGATCTCCGTGCACCTCTAGACCAAGGTGTGCGGGGATTGGACATGACTAGAGAATGTGAGGTAAAGAGAGAGAGAGAGAGAGAGAGAGAGAGAGAGAGAGAGAGAGAGAGAGATAAGACGAAGAATTCCAATAGAATATTAAATTTGTTGTCCAGGTTATAAGTTTTTTATCCTCATTATGAGAAGTAACGAGGATGTGGGACCGTCCAACCGAAACACCTATCTCTCAACGAGGGTCTTATGTCCTTGTAATCAATGCAAGCATGCTGTGCGACGGACAAGACGTGTTTCTTTGCAGCACGTTCGCGAATTTGGCGAGTTCGATCCATCTATTATAGATCGAGTTGTTGCCAATTATAACTCGTCGGACTCTGACGCTGGCCAACAAGCAGCAATCTTGCAACCCAATAGACGTGTTCGCAGGCGCTTTGGTCAAGCAGCATATGTGAGGCCACAAGATGTAGCCTCTGACAGCTCAGGGGATGATCATGCAGAGCACATTCCCAACGAGGCAATGTTTGAGCCCGAGATTGATGAAATGATCGAGACGATCATGGATTCAGAAAGGCTTATCTATGATGATATGAAAAGTGAAGCCGATACGCCATTGTATAATGGAGCACGTATGTCTAGATTGAAAGCACTCTTGGTTCTTCTCAACATGCAGGCAAAGTTTGGATGGAGTGACACTAGCGTCACAACGCTTTTCAGGTGATCTATTACAATTAGTTTACTTTAATAAAACTCTAAATGTATAATGATCTGATAGATTTTTACACGACTGTATCATATTTTTATGTTGTGTAGATTGCTGAAAGAGCACATACTACCAGCTGACAATGTGATGCCTGATTCCCGAGATGAAGCAAGAAAGATTTTGCGAAACTTGGGGATGGATTACAATTCTATCCACGCTTGTCTTAATGACTGCATTCTTTTCAGAGGGGAATACATAGACATGGAGAAGTGTCGGAAATGTGATTCCGAAAGATATCGAGTAGATCTCCACGGGACAAAAATTCCACAAAAGGTTTTGCGACATTTCCCTCTGCTTTGGGAGCCAGAGTTGACCTTAGAAATGTGGATCGTATGGAGCAATATTGGCCGCAAACAGCGTCTGATGGATCGATAAAACTCCCTAAAGCACCATGGATTTTCACAGGAGCCCAAGAACGCAAAGTAAAAGAGACCATTCGATCTTTGCGGACCCCCACTGGCGTAATGCACTCGCTCCGAACGTGTTTTACTAAAGAAGGAAAGCTTACCGGTTTGAAGTCACACGATTGGCATAAAATGTGTCAGGTACGTTCATAGTGGACTTTAATATCATTGCTGCACATACTTTACAGTTTATTTTACCGGTTGCCATTGAGGGATGTTTGTCTCTCGACATCCGTAACACAATCTACAAACTTGCAAAGCTGGTGCAATGGATCTCACAAAAGGAGATCAACATAGACTCCATACCATTCGCCAAACTAAATGCTGCGGAGCTTGTGTGCATGTTTCAGAAACATTTTCCTACTATAATGCTAACCATTCAGGTGCATCTTCTTGTTCACATAGTTGATGAGGTGGAAATAGCTGGCACAGTTCATTCGAGATGGATGTTCTTCTTAGAACGTTTCATGAAAACGCTTAAGGGATATGTGCGTCAAAAGGCACGTCCGGAGGGTAGCATGGCAGAAGGTTGGTTGGTATCAGAGTCCCTAGTGTACATTGGAGAGTGGCTAAACAGATTTGATAAATGCCGGGACACGCTATGGCGAACCATAGATGATGAGCGCATATCTGGGATTGTCATGTGCAATCTCGGTGTTGAGAAGAAGATGACGAAAGATCTAGAGGCTAAAATCAACCGATTTTGCATGCTTCACAATCCAGTGATGCAAAAGTGGATTTCACAATATGAGGATGCAAAGCAAGAGCGACAAAGGGCACGAATCGAGTGGAGACGGGGAATACGACCACCGATGCACTATCCAGCGGTTCTGGAGAGCCTACCAACCTTCATGAGCTTAAGATGGTTGCACAACCAATTGAAAAGCGCACAACAATGCGGTGACGAAGTGACTGAGGAAGAGTGGGAGTACTCTCGGGGTTGCGCGACCAAGGTAAGTTTACAATGTACGACTAGCAAGTGACTTTATTTATAAACGTTTGAACGGCCACTCATAATCTTTTTTCGTTGTAGTATAAGTCATACGCAGCAGCATGGTGCAAAGGTCGACATTTTAGGGTGGAACGAATCGACAAAAAGCGTTTTACTCAAGATTGTGGAATCATGGCAAAATTTGAACAGTCTAGTCGACGACGTTTCTTTGATTCAGATCCTGTGGTGGCGGAACTCACTTACTTCGGCACGCTGCAAGAGATTTTGAGGATCGATTACAAAGGATTTTTTGTCGACTTGTTCGACGTGCAATGGTTCAAGATAATCATGGAGGGTCGCAACGCTAGTGTGCGTAGAGGAGAGTCTGGTTTTCTTGAGGTGGATTCTACTAAGAAATGGACTGACCTAAGAGACACTTTTGTACTACCCGAGCATTGTGAACAAGTAAGTATGTAAATAGTTAACATCCCCCTTTTACAAGTTATGTGCTTGAAAGCTCTCATGTAAGTTATGTGGCTCTGGCCAGTAATATTTCATCCTACAAAGTCTACATCAAACTGGTGGTACGTCATAGAGGTAGCCCCTCGTAGTGCAAGGACGTATGAAGGCTACCATGTGCCAATCACAACGGCATCAATGGAGGAGATCAGAGAAGATGCTCAATCAGAAGCCGTTGCGGTGGTGCCAGACGAGCATCAAGATGCTACTACTCTATATGGGGTGCATGTAGAGGAGCTACAAAATGAAAGAGAGGATATGTGTTTAAACGGAGAGCTCTATATAGATATAGGAAGTTATGTTGAGTTATGCGAGGATGAGAGAGAGATCTCTTAAAGCCACAAATATTGTATTTGAACAATTTTGCTCCGTGTTGTAAAAGCTCTGGCTCTCTAAGTACCTTCCATGGTGTATAACGCTCTTTTCTACTCGCGCTCACATCTTTTGATTGAAAATTCTGAGTTTTCGACTTGCCTCTTCTATCACTCAATTCATTGCGTCATTGTATTTATATGCGTCATTACGTCATTGTATTTAATGGTCTTTGCGTCATTGTTTACTCTATTCATTCAATATTAAGTTTAAATATTCGTGTGTTTAATGCAGGTATGGATGATGAGGAGTTTCTTTCTTCTTTGTCACCGCAGCAGAGACAGTGGTACGTGGAGCGTCATCGCTCTGGCGCATCATCGCGCGTTCCTACTCCATCCGCATCTCCCTCTCTTTCGGAGCATTCGGCGCGCTCTGAAGCTTCGGCGTCGACGAGAAGAGCTTCACACTCGTCTAGACACCGGCGCTCTAGTGGTGGCGGTGGCGGTTGTTGTGGGGACTCCGCCACCGATGCCTCCACACCGCCTCGTGTTCGATGAGGCTCTTTACCCTCCCCTTCTTTGCCCGCCCCCACACCAGCCACAACATCGCCATCTACGCCAGCTTTTGCACGGCTGACTGTTCCTAGAAGCTACACACCTCAACGCCGCTAGAGACCCCTTCCGGGACACCCAGGTTCACGTGTCACCGGCCAGAGGGCTTGTCTTACTCCATCGACTTCAGCGGCGGCATCATCATGGATGATGACGGCAAGAAGGTGATCTTGCGCATGCGTGGTCTTTGCTCTCAGCTGTTTAGACACTACATACTAAACAAATGGAGTGAAGTACCAAGTGATTTAAAAAACAGAGTCATCAGCATACTGCATGATGAGTTTCCCGTTCCAACACGGGATCAGCGCTTCAATGAAGACCTGATGAAGATTCGAATGCGCGAATACTGCAAACACAAGCGTTCCGAAGTGCAAAAAGCAATCAAGAATGGGTGGAACAGGCCAGATTGGCTGGCCAAAGAAGATTGGAAGAATGCGAAGAAAGCAGCGCGCGAGAATCCCGACAAGTGGAAGTAACAAAAGGATGTAGCCAGAGCGCGAGTAGAGGCAGGAAGCTCGCACCACTTGGGGAGCGGTGGATGGGCATCATTTGAGGCCGATTTTGTAAGTGTTTTCACATTGCTCTTTATGTTCGATAGTTTAGGGTTTATGAGTTTTTTAATTCCAACATAATGAAATCTTTGTATGTTTTGACAGTGGTCGATGAGAGGACGTGATCCCACACTGTACGAGCGCGAGTACGCAGGAAGGAAGGGCTTAAACGCCCTGATGGACATTCTCAGCTCTCGCGGCGGCATGGTTAGTATTAGGGTTTACTCTTTTTTATTTTTTGTATTGTTTTATAAATGTCGTTATATGTTTATACTTACTGAAAGCTGTCTTATTGTCTTTTTTTGCAGAATCCGACAGATACGCCGCTTGGACGCGATGAGACATCTGACTAGACGACGTCAGTTTAGCTGTAGCTAGATAGCATTAGTTTAGGGTTTCTCATAGCTTATGTATCATGAGACGGATTTTATACGTCTTTTTGAACCATGTATATTATTACATTTGTCACCGCAGTTCCTTTTGCCAATCAATTCTTTATGCCTATGATGTTGTACAATTGTCATTATTACATTTGCCAATCAATTCATTTTGCCTATGATGTGTACAATTGTCAATTTTGCAAACAATGCGTCTTGTGGGTGACTATTTTGGGTCTATTATCTACCCTTGCACTTTTTTTAAAAAGTGAATCAAGTACAATATGGTTGATGGGTGGCAGGGCATTCAAAAAATAATTCTCTCGGGCGTCGCTATAACCGTCGCTATTTATGGCTCTGTAGTGTCGCTATGAGCGTCGCTATAGTCTTCAGTGTAACCGTCGCTATAACCGTCGCTATGAGCGTCTCTATATAGAGACGCTTGTAGCGATGCATATAGCGACGCTCTCGTAGCGACGGTTTTAGCGATGCCGGGGGTTATAAAAACCCAGTGTATTTCCGTCGCTAACAGCGTCACAAGAGCACACAACCTCTTGTAGTGTCTCTCTCTCTCTCTCTCTCTCTCTCTCTCTCTCTCTCTTTCTCTCTCTCTCTCTCTCTCTTCACTTCTCTACCTCTCTCTCCCATTCCTTCTCTTCAGGGAAATAAAAGGAACCATCGATCATGCTTAGTAGCAATCACCAATTCAAGAAAAGATGTAAATATTTGTGGAAGTGTAAAGTCTTGATCTTAACCATTCTGACTCCGCTACATATGGCACATAAAAATTCGCGATCATATTGTTAGTGAGGAATTGTTGAAAGGAAACTTCGTGCTTGGAAATGCCTTGGTCCACACGTATGCCGCATGTGGTGTACTTTAGAAAGCACAAATAATGCTCAAGGAGCTACATGTCTTGGATGGTGTCTCTTTAAATTCATTGGTGAAAGGATGTGTTGAATGGGGGAAAGGCTAGCAATCTCTAGGTTGGATGCAAAGCAAAGGAATCTCTCCACATGCAATTAGAAGGCATGTGGCACCACTGAGCATGGTGATCCGGGCAAAAGAAGCATTGAAAGTGCTTTAAGAGTCATCTCTCTAGGATTTTGTCTCTTGAAATTTACCGATTGCAGGATATGCCAAATGGAGAAAAGACCACAAATCTCTGGGACGCTTTCGATGGATGCAAAGTGAGGGCATCACTCCAGACGCAATCACTTACGCTTGCATCTTGGAAGCATGTGGCACCACTCAGGATACTGATCGTGGCAAAGTAATTCAAAATAATATTGCATTGTTACCCTTGGGATCTTGAGCGAAAATGTCATGCTTGTCATTTCCTTGATCGCCATGTATGCCAAATGTTTTGTACTTCAAAAAGCACAAAAACTGCTGGAGGAGCAACTGCCTTGCGTTTTGACACTCCACTGTGAGCAACCACCCGGATCAACAATTCAGCCCTACGTTTTTAGATTTCAACACTTTTCCTCACTAGGACTCTCCTGGATTTGTCACTGCTAGTGTTTTGGTTGCAACCCGAACCTTTAGTAGCCCATTGAGCCTCTCCTCATCCATTTTCTTGTTGCATCGAGTGCTCCCATTGTTGCCCATCATTTTCTTCATCAAGATCTACAATTTCAACCCTACTTTATGCGACATATGAGCTCAAACCTTTGGTAGCCCATTGAGCCTCTCCTTTGAAATTTCCTCGCTACATCGAGTGCTCCCATTGCTTCCCATCATCTGCTTCATCAACATATGCATTTTTAGCCATGGTGTACACAAGAGATGAGCTGTGTTTTTGCAACTAGATCTCCATTTTTGCAGCCAATCTTCAACGCTTGTTTCCTCTCACATCGGGAGCTCAAATTAGTCCCACATCTACCCCTTGGTGGCCTTCATCAACCCCTCATTAATTACCGTGGCAACATTCCCCAATCAAGTCATTAGAGTCTCTCTTGAGGTATTGCACTATGTGCATTCCATACCGCATAAGCAACCACGAAGAGGAGCATTGAGAGGGTTGGTCGGGACCCCATCTAGTGTCATTGTCCCTTTCTCTCTCTCCCCTTCTTCACATCTCTACCTCTCTCTCTCTCATTCCTTCTCTTCAGGGAAATAAAAGGAACCATCACTCATGCTTAGTAGAAATCATCGATTCAAGAAAAGAAGTAAATACTTGTGGAAGTATAAAGTCTAGATCTTCACATTTTGACTCCGCTACATACGACACATAAAAATTCACAATCATATTGTTAGTGAGGGGTTGTTGAAAGGAAACTTCGTGCTTGGAAAGGCCCTGGTCCAAATGCCCTGGTCCACACGTATGCCACATGTGGTGTACCTTAGAAAGCATAGATAATGCTCAAGGAGCTAAGTGTCTTGGATGGTGTCTCTTGAAATTAATTGGTGAAAGGATGTGTTGAATGGGGGAAAGGCTAGCAATCTCTAGGTTGGATGCAAAGCAAAGGAATCTCTCTAGATGCAATCAGAAGGCATGTGGCACCACTCAACATGGTGATCCGGGCAAAAGAAGCATTGAAAGTGCTTTAAGAGTTATCTCTCTAGGATTTTGTCTCTTGAAATTTACCGATTGCAGGATATGCCAAATGGAGAAATGACCACAAAGCTGTGGGACGCTTACGATGGATGCAAAGTGAGGGCATCACTCTAGATGCAATCACTTATGCTTGTATCTTGGAAGCATGTGGCACCACTCAAGATACTGATTGTGGAAAAATAATTCAAAATAATATTGTTACCCTTGGGCTCTTGAGAGAAAATGTCATGCTTGCGATTTCCTCGATCGCCATGTATGCCAAATGTGTTGTACCTCAAAAAACACAGAAACTGCTCAAGGAGCAACTACCTTGGGTTTTCACACTCTACCGTGAGCAACCACCCAGATCAACAATTCAGCCTTGCGTTTTTAGATTTCAACACTTTTCCTCAATAGAACTCTCTTGGATCTGCCACTGGTAGTATTTTGGTTGCAACCCGAACCTTCAGTAGCCCATTGAGCCTCTCCTAAGCCATTTCCTTGCCGCATCGAGTGCTCCCATTGTTGCCCATCATTTACTTCATCAAGATCTCCAATTTCAACCCTACTTTACGCGACATATAAGCTCAAACCTTTGGTAGCCCATTGATCCTCTCCTTTGAAATTTCCTCGCTGCATCGAGTGCTCCCATTGCTGCCCATCATCTGCTTCATCAACATATGCATTTTTAGCCCTGGTTTACGCAAAAAATTAGCTCTGTTCTTGCATCCAAATCTGCATTTTTGCATCCAACCTTCAACCCTTGTTTCCTGCCACATCTGCCCCTTGGTGGCCTTCATCAACCCCTCATTGAGACGAAGCCAAAGGTGAATCAAGTCAGCCTGGTGGTGTTTCATTTTAAATAATTACCGTGGCAACATTCCCCATTTTAGTCAGTAGAGTCTCTCTTGAGGTATTGCACCTATGTGCATTCCATACCGCAGAAGGAACCACGAAGAGGAGCCTTGAGAGGGTTGGTCAATACCCCATTTGGTGTCATTGTCCCTTTGTCTCTCTCTCTCTCTCTCTCTCTCTCTCTCTCTCTCTCTCTCTCTCTCACACACACACACACACACACACACACACACACATTCATTCTCTTCAGAGAAATAAAAGGAACCATCACTCATGCTTAGTAGCAATCATCAATTGAAGAAAAGAAGTAAATATTTGTAGAAGTGTAAAGTAGATCTCCACCATTTTGACTCCGCTACATAGGTTACATAAAAATTTACGATTATATTGCTAGTGAGGGGTTGTTGAAAGAAAACTTCGTGCTTGGAAATGCCCTAGTCCACACGTATGCCGCATGTGGTGTACTTTAGAAAGCACAAATAATGCTCAAGGAGCTACGTGTCTTGGATGGTGTCTCTTTAAATTCATTGGTTAAAGGATGTGTTGAACGGGGAAAAGGCTAGCAATCTCTAGGTTGGATGCAAAGCAAAGGAATCTCTCTAGATGCAATTAGAAGGCATGTGGCACCACAGAGGGTTTCCAATCAATGAGCAAAGAAAACCAAGCGAAGCCAAATTCCGAGAAAATATGAACAGCAGCACCCTTGGCAACTAAAGCAAATTAATGTGAGATTGAGATATATTGAATAAAATAACCAAGTTATGCTAGCTTCGACCACCCAACACCTAGACCCAAAAGGGTCATACATCTAAAATTGTCACGAAGTAGCAGAGGCTTCAAAATCTCAAAACTCCTTACATGTTGAGGATCTGAAAAAATCCCAAGTCATAGAACCAAAGCAAGTGTGAGTTGCCCAAGTGTGCACCCTTTTCTTGAAGTTAAGTCTTGTAATTTTTGAAATAAAATCTAATACTTTTCAAGATTTCTCTCTTACATCCTTAGCTACATAATTTACACTTTCTAGTACCATATACAAGCCAATCAATGCAAGAAATCGTGATTGTGATAAATTTCGAGGAATAAATTCTACAAGGTCTATTCAGCATTTTATCAACATTCGACAATCTTTTCCAATAACACAGCATGCCTTGCAAAATTTTGTTTATGTTGCGCTTTCTATAATTTTCACACCAGTAAGAATCCTTGACCAAGAGGGCTATACACATCTATGCCAATCCCGAGTTCACTGCAATTAATGTGAGAAAAGGAGCAATGTGAAATGGAATTCTTATTCTTTCATGTTCGCCCATTTTCTCCGTTGACTACCATAGTAAATGCAGCATGCATGTATGGAAATGGTTGGCATTTCCCACATCACACATCCACAAAGACCACTCTAGCTGGACCGCATGGGCATGTTGTATGGTTGATGCTGAAGGCTCAACTAGCCCTAGATGTTTCACCTTAATTTCCTTGCTCCACAAGCTTCTTCATTTCTGCTACCTATAGAGCAAAAGCACATGAAAGCTCAATACGAGGAGACTTTGTAAAAACTCATGTGCAAGTATGTGCCCCTAATTTTGGTTTGGGGCTTTATTAGAAGGTATCTACAAAGATCCCTTGATTTGAATGGGAAGGAAAAGGCAGAGGATGAGGGTAAGGTGGCCAGCTCGAGGAAAGGCGGAGGATGAGGGTAAGCTGCCAAATTGTTTTTGGTTTAAATAGGAAAAGCGTTTTCAGAAGGATATGTCTAAGGCCTAAAGCTCGTGGCACGTGGGAGGGAGAGAGACAGACACGGACTGTATTTTTGCCATGTGTGAGAAAATGGGATGGGAGCGGGGTAACATATTTTTTTAATTTCAAAAATTCCCAAAACTTCTTATATATATGTATTTTGGTTGAGAATTTCCACAAATTCAATGGGTATTTTGATAATTTACTGCCTTTTTTGTGCATCGCCATGCTCCCTGATGACGAAGACGTAGATATGTCTGAGACCGCCAAGGCACAGAGAGAGTTACAGTATTGTGGGTGTGCTAGAGAGAGAGAGAGAGAGAGAGAGAGAGAGAGAGAGAGAGAGAGAGAGAATTTGTAGGGGCGAAGGGAGGGGTTTGCAGAGCTTCGTTTGCTTGATTAAGGACTGGAGAAGAAGCCCTCAACAAAAAATAGGGTAGAAGGTGGAGACTGGAGGGTAGGGGAGGGTAGGCGATTGGCCCGCGAAGCTGTGGGGGAGAGCAAGCAAGGGACGCGACACTGTGTGGCTCTACATGATGATGAAAATGTTGGCGACAAAGCTCTTGTTTAGCTTCCACTTTTCGGGATTGCACAGGAATCTCTAGCACTAATTAATTAATGAAAGTGTAAGAGACCCAGTTTACAATGTAAACTAGTGACTGAAAAATACGCATATAGCTACATTTTGCATATGCTGGCATGATTTGAATGTTTTCGTTTTTTTAAAGCTATATGTTCAATGTTTGTATCTCATTAAAACCGTGGGAGCTTATCAAATAACATGCAGGTACTGATTTGAGGAAAGCTGCACTAAATCTCCACGAAAGCCTTTATGAAAAGTGAAAAGTGTAGTAACAGAGATGTGTTTTGGGTTTAGTGGACTTTTAAATAGTAGCATTTCTCTCTATCCACTTCATCAATTTCCTCTCAAGATCAATAATTTTCGTGTCCTAAGGATCAACGGTGATGTATCCATGGACCCTCGAGTTGTGGTCTCTTTGCTTGTGGAGCTCACAAAACAATTTTCTACACTCCCTTAGCCTCTAGGTAGCCCATTGCCTCACCTCTGAATATCAACAGGCCTTATTAGCTTTATTCGTGCATGAATTGCGGTATAGAGATGTTAACAATTGTTCATGCAAGTCCATTCTCCTGTCCATGGCCTCAACAAGGAGGATTGGAAGCCACGCAACGAAACGGTTGCTGGCAACCTTTAGGTCATATCCCCTGTGTTGCTATATCCTCTTCTTCTTCAAGGTCTTTGCATAAGCTAGCCAAGAAGAGCTTTACATCCCACTATAGTGTCGCGTGAGAGAGAGAGAGAGAGAGAGAGAGAGAGCCTATTTGAAACGCACGTTGTGCATGCATGGATCTATTCCTCAGTTAAAACAACCTGAATCGTCACACTCACTTGGTGACCTAGCGTTTCAAAACGCTCTTCTTCTCTCTCTCTCTCTCTCTTTCTCTCTCTCACACTCTCTCTCTCTCTTTCTCTCTCTCACACTCTCTCTCTCTCTCTCTCTCACACACACACACACACACAATGCTTGATTGCACTCGGATATTGCGACCAAGTTGGCCTTTGCAAAGGTTTCCTTCAATTCAGCCAAGTTTTCTTTGTAGGATTTGCATATAAGGGTCCTCTTCAAAGCTTCATCTGCATCGTCGTTGTCATCCTCCTCGTCTTCCGCTTCTGCATCAAGAAAGAGGTGGTTTAGCTTATTATTTTACAAGGCCAATAATGGTTTTTGAGTTCTGCATGGCAACTTTCTTACTCGCAAAAATCGTGTGGCAATTGACAAGCTAGGGAAGCCCCTACATGGTCACCCTTAAAGGAATCGCTTTTCAAGGTCTAATCTGTTGCTCTCCCCTTAGATTTTGGCAACTTGCAACGTGCTGCCGAAAACCACATCCCTCTCCACCTGAGGAGTCAGGACTCATGTGGAGGGCAGGTCACAGAAGAAGAACTGCAGGTCCCTCTGGTAAGAATAAGGCAACTGCTTGTGCTTCTCGAATGGACTACAACGGCTGCGAAGGACCGTCAGATCAAAGGCTCTCTCCAGAATACGAGGTCGTAAGCAGGGTAAGGCGAGATTCCTTGCTCCATTGCGAGTGTCCTTGCTTCACTAAGTCTTCATGGAGCTCTCCCTCTGAGTTCTCGCAATGCTGCAACATTCTTGAGTTCGACTAAGCTTCCATATCCACACTCAGCATAAAGGTGTGTGCTTGTGTATGTGCGCGTGCGTATGGCTATGTCTCTCGAGTCGGGTCCTCGGCCTTGGTCTCCCGGGTGGCCTCCTTGGCTGCCACTCTGCGCATGGGATGGGGTGGCGGATTCTTACTATGTGCAACCCTCCTACCTACTCAAGCAGCCCCCTATCAGACTGGCTGTTTGCTACTCCAGCCTCCCCTGTTGAAACATGTTGAAACCAGTCCGCGCCGGTGCGGACTGGTTCCAACATGTTTTGGGTATTTGCTGTTTAAAAAATCGACACCCCAGTCCATTGTTGGAACCTCTGCTACTCCAACCTCCCCTATTGAAACGTGTTGAAACCAGTTCGCGCCGGCTTGGACTGGTTCCAGCGTGTTTTGGGTATTTGTTGTTTAATAAAATCGACACCCCAGTCCATTGCTCAAAAAACAAAACTTTTAACTTGGAAAACCTACATGGTACCGGTAAGTGTGATAAATTTGAAAGTTTTTGCTTTAACATTTGTAGGCTTCCTCACCTTCAAGTTGAAATTGTAGAGGTGAATTTCAAAAATTGCAGGTGAAATTCTACTAAACCTAGGTTTTCTCTGAGCACTGGTTACTAGTCTAAAGCAATCCATGTGGGAGCGGACCGATTCTAGCACATAGCAATATCACTGATGACGGATTTGAACGTGCCATGATTTTTTTTTATTAAATAAAATCACGTTTCTATGAAAAAAAAACATGCAGAGCATGTTAGAGAAGCCAAAAAACTATCAGAACGGGATTGCGGCCTAAAGGTCAAAGACTTTAGAGTTGCGGTATTTTTTTTTGGCTAAAAATAGGAAAAATAAATTGGTTTTTGTTTTCTCTACAAATTTTTCCATTGGTTGATACATAAAGTATTCTTTTCTATGATTACCAATTCCTTGGGAGAACCATGATGTTGTAATTACATAAAACTATATGGGGAAATGGGGGGATACTCCTATGATCTTGGAGAGAGAGAGAGGGAGGAAGAGAGAGAGAGAGATTTTATTATCGACCTCGGAGGTCAAACATGACCTATGGGACTGAAGTTACATGTGATTTGTATGTGTGCAACTGATGAGCGATGCTCGATTCTCCAAAGTTGTGGTGATGAGAGTTGCAATGGAGAGCCCACATTGTGGCTATGTGTAGGTCTAAGTCATGGCTAAATATGTGAGTGAAGCAAGTTCAGATGTGACCAAAACCAGAGCACTCTAGTAGTGTGTGGTACTTATACTCCTGAACTTGCAGTGAACAAGACTTCACAAACCCTACACTATTCTAAACGCTAGTAGGGCCATCTAGAGAGAGAAGAGACCAACCCTTCGAGGACTCTCCTTTAAGCTAGGGCAAATTTTGAAAACTTGCATTGTAGCTTAAGCCAGCTTTCAAGATGTTCGCAATCAAATTAGATATTGCTTTGAAGATTGAAAGTTGTATTGGCTTTTGCAATTGCAATCATTTCAAAGATTGCTTCAAGAGTGCCCCTACCCCTAGTGCTTCTAGCTCTCCCACTCAAGTAACACTGCCCCACCTTGTCACCCCCAAAGGTTCTTTACCAAAGCAAGGTCTACAAGTAAGTAGAAATAATTGCATCATTAGATTCCAAAGAGGCACACACACAGCCAATGGCCAAACATCCTGACAAAATGGGAGCTTTCCCACATCCAAACTCGAGACACAAACCTCTAGAACGACACAACTCAAAAATAACTCTATCGAGGAACTCGCTCGTTCTTTTCATCACTTAAAAATAACTCTATCGAGGAACTTGCTTCTTCTTTTCATCACTCAAAAAAACTCGCTCGCCATCTTGTAAGACTCGCACCACTCAACATGCTGATCCGGGCAAAAGAATCATTGAAAGTGCTTTAAGAGTTATCTCTCTAAGATTTTGTCTCTTGAAATTTATCGATTGCAGGATATGCCAAATGGAGAAAATACCACAAAGCTCGAGGACGCTTTCAATGGATGCAAAGCGAGGGCATCACTCCAAATGCAATCACTTACACTTGAATCTTGGAAGCATGTGGCACCACTCAAGATACTAATCGTGGCAAAATAATCTATACTAATAGATAAAAGGGGAGGGGATTACGCCCCCCCCCCCCCCCACCACGTGTTGTGAGCATCTTCAATCGGACAGCTCCGGAGGTGTGCGCACTGCAACCTGCCGCTGAGAGAGAGAGAGAGAGAGAGAGAGAGAGAGAGAGAGGCGGCGAAGCCGCCGGCCACACTAGTTCAAAATAATATTGTTACCCTTGGGCTCTTAAGAGAAAATGTCATGCTTGCCATTTCCTTGATCGCCATGTATGCCAAATGTGTTGTACTTCATGTTGGGGTATAGGCGCCTGTGCCTTGCCCGGCCGCCCAGAGTTTGGGCGCCCACTGACTTGTATACCTTATACATAGCATAAGTGTATAGGGGGCTGCTCACTCTTTGAGTCTCCCCACCCATATCTGTGTGTCGTGTGTCTCCTTCTCTCGCTCACTCTCCGTTTGTGGTGCTCCCGGATCCCCTTCAATTGGTATCAGAGCGTAGGTGCGGAGGGAGCGCGTGTGTGCACAGTCACGACGACAGCGGAGAGCCAGTTTTATTCCTAAAATCGCGTCTACGCGCGCGCACTTTCAAGAGTGCAAACAGGGTTTCGACTTCGGCATCGGCAAATTCAGCTTTCCGAGAGCGTTTCCATCAGGCGTTCTAGCGTTTTACCCCCCTTTCGAAGCCATTCGAGCCATCATAAACCTCATTCGAGCTACGGTTGAGGAGCTGCGTTTTCAGCCCTCTTTTGGCAGTTTATGCTGCATTTTTTGGTCGAAACGGAGGTTTTTTGGCATAGCTTTCACACCCAGACTCGGATACATGTGATCCAAGAGTCTCCCTTGGGGTTTTGGCACGCTCCGGACGCGCTCCTCATATCAGAATTTTAAAATTCTGAACGCTGAAATTTCTGTAGCAGCAGTTTTTTATTATGTGTCGAGGATTCCACACATGGTTTTCTCTCAAATGTGAGAGTGATATTTGTTGCAAGTTTCCTCACAGGTGGGAGGATACGATGTATGCCTTATGTGGTTGATGCTCAGGGAGACTAATGTGATTGCATTTTGAGCTCGGCAATGTATGCCTCGAGCATGTTTTTTGGCAGTCACAGGTAGAGCAGATATTTGTGTACTAGATTTGCAAGTGTTTGCAATGATGTATGCAAAGTGTGGAGATTGGTGCATGCATTTGGAGTGCGGTTGGATGCACTTTGGTTGCTCATGGTTTTGAGCGTGCAGTCAGTTTGGTTACTGGTTTTGTGGCCGTTTTACTGACGAAACTCTGACGAAATTTTCCCAGGAGTTTTATGCGTATCATTTATGCGATCTAGGTAGAGATTGCAGGTTGCACTCAGCATTTGCGTGCTGTGTTCTCTGCAGGTGGGAGATTTGTGCGTATGTATGCATCGATACCGCACAGTGTGGGCTTGGTGATTCGCTCACGGTTTGACAGGCGTACAGTTATCTTTGCACACTCACAGGAGTGAGTATTGTGATGTATGCTTGCGTGGCTACGAGCTAGGTAGCCGGATTCGAGCACTAATGGCTTGAGGTTTTTCAGCAAGTTTCAACTACAGGTTTACAAGTTTACAGGCAGGTTTGAAGGCTTATTTGGGCATTGAATTTTCAGCCATTGTTTCCTCTTTGCAGGTATCCATGTATGGCTCAGTTGTAGGCTGATCTGGGACACGTTTGTGACTTGTTTATGCAGTTATTTAAGAGCTGAATTTTGGGGCTGTTTTAGGGCTGATTTGCAACCATATTTTACAGCCATATTTGCAGACTTTTGTTGATGCGATTCGAGCCAGTTTAAGGCTGATTTGGTTGACATTTGCTACTCATTGTTGGTTGCTCTTTTGCGAGCATTATGGCTGATTTTTCATTTGACTTCCAGCGTTATGGTTTGACACAGTTTGATGGTGTAGATTTTGTTGCTTGGAAGGAACATATGCTTGTTGCATTGGCGGATTTGGGGCAGGATAAACCCTTGTGTGGTTTATCGGCGAAGCCCAAGTCTATGCGTGATGATGATTGGCAGGATCTTGATGAGTTAGCCATGTCTACGATTTGTTTGCATCTGGTTGAGTCTGTTTACTGGCAGGTCTCGAGGGAGACTACAACTCATGCTTTATGGCAGAGTTTACATGCTATGTACGCGACATCCATGTCTACAGGGAAGTCTAATCCCACTTCTATGTCCATGGGAGAGATTGGTCCCACACGCAAGTCTCGACGGCATAGAGACTTGACATGTTGGCATTGTGTACATAGAGGGCACATTAGGCGTCAATGTTTCAGGCGTTTGAGACAACGCAGGCGACAGATGCGTGATGCAAATTTGGGCATGACAGATGCTAGTGAGATTAGTACAGTGGTTACTGAGTATGCTTGTGACGGCGATGTCACATTTACATCTAGCTTGTCTTCAGACGATCTTATGTCTACGGATTACATATCGGATTGCACATTGTCTTCACATTGGTTACTAGATTCAGATGCTACTTTCCATGTGACATCGCATCGTGAGTGGTTTAGCACGTTTTCTAGTGGGAGACTTGGTTGTGTGCACATGGTTGATGGTGTTGTGTATGACATTGAGGGTGCAGGAGAAGTATGTTTGTCCTTGCCCAGTGGTATGAGATTTACCCTGCGTCATGCGCGTTATGTGCCAAATCTGAGATGGGATTTTATCGCAATCAGACAGTTACGGAATAGTGGATGTCAGATTTCGCTTCGAGAGCGAGATTTTGTGATGTATTTGGGTTCGCTAGTGATTGCGAGAGGTGCCAGGAGTGGTACAGATTACCCATTGCATGTGGATCACGGGAGAGACGGTGTTGTCTCTGTGATCATGCACCCAGGTAGAGAGCGAGAGAGCAGACGAGTCTCTTTTGCTCATGGGTTGCAGGGTACTTTGCATGGAGTAAAGAGTAGTGAGCTCGTTGTGCACACAGTTGGGGCACTACTTGAGCAGTCACACAGAGAGGTGACAGAGTTAGACATGCATGCTTTGCTAGTGACTAAGCAAAGTAGAGAGTCAGTTGTGCGAGATACTTCTATGCAGGATAGACAGGTAGAGAGGTCTTGCTCTAGTGAGTCACGACAGGAGGACGTTGTGCAAGAGTCTATGCATACGGAGTTAGAGCATGAGAGCTCTAGTGAGTCACAGCAGATTGAGTGGTCATGTTTGCAGTGGATGATTGCAGAGGAGGCTGAGATGTCAGCGATTATGCAGTCATTCCTTTCTATGCTCGACAGTGAGCATGGGGATATAGTTGTGCAGGATATGTCTTTCAGCAGACATCTAGAGCAGCTAGTTTGCTCTGAGGTTGCACGACAGGTTGATGCGTCTTTTGTGGACAGTCAGGAGATGCATGTGGCTGACACGCCTTGTCAGTCAGAGATGCCTATTGCCAGGGATATATATGTTGATGCATGCTCTGTAGAGCTAGCAAGGCCCGCTAGCATTGCATCGGCATTCGGTGGTCTCATGTATGAGATGCTGATCTTGAGACCGGATATCGCAACTGCAGTGGGAGCATTTGCAGTTGGGGTTGTCAGTCGTTTGTTGACTGATGATGGCATAGTGCACGAGGGAGATATGCAGGTATTGCGTACATACTTGCAGTACGTGTGTGGTACGTCTGGTGGTGTATGGACTTACACGGGAGCAGGACAGCCGGATGCACACAATCACAGCCAGCCAGTAGGCATCGGTTGAGAGCGGTTTTCTCTCACCTTTTGTAGTCTTTAGACTAGGTTCCCTTGCTTAAAGGCACAGTCGCCTTTAAGTGGGAGGTTGTTGGGGTATAGGCGTCTGTGCCTTGCCCGACCGCCCAGAGTCTGGGCGCCCACTTACTTGTATACCTTATACATAGCATAAGTGTATAGGGGGCTGCTCACTCTTTGAGTCTCCCCACCCATATCTGTGTGTCGTGTGTCTCCTTCTCTTGCTCACTCTCCGTCTGTGGTGCTCTCCGATCCCCCACACATATCTGTGTGTCGTGTGTCTCCTTCTCTCGCTCACTCTCCGTCTGTGGTGCTCCCCGATCCCCTTCACTTCAAAAAGCATAGAAACTACTTGAGGAGCAACTGCCTTTCGTTTTGACACTCCACCATGAGCAACTACCCGGATCAGCAATTCAGACCTGCATTTTTAGATTTCAACACCTTTCCTCACTGGAACTCTCGTGGATCTGTTCACTGCTAGTGTTTTTGTTGCAACCCAAACCTTCAGTAGCCCATTGAGCCTCTCCTCAGCCATTTCCTTGCCGCATCGAGTGATCCCATTGTTGCCCATCATTTGTTTCATCAAGATTTGCATTTTCAACCCTACTTTACGTGACAAATTGGTTGCATTTTTGCAGCCATATTTCAGTCCTTGTTTCCTCTCACATCGGGAGCACAAATCAGCCCCACATCTACCCCTTGGTGGCCTTCAGCAACCCCTCATCAAGACAGATCCACAGGTGCATCAAATCAACCAAGAGATGCTTCATTTTGAAGAGTGATCGTGGTGACATTCCCCATTCAATTCAATAGAGTCTCTCTTGAGGTATTGCATGTGTGTGCATTTCATATTCCATAAGAAACCGTGTTGGGGACACGGGGGGGGGGGGGGGGGGGGGGGGGGGGGGGGGGGGGGGGGGGGGGGGGGGGGGGGGTGGGGGGCACTTGAGAGGGTTGTTTGTGATCCCATATGGTGTCATTGTCCTTTTCTATTTCTCTCCCCCTATGCACATCTCTCATTCCTTCTCTTTAGGTAGATAACAAGTGATAAAATCACAAGGCCTGCCTTTGAGAGGAGTAGTGGAAGGTAAATATCACTATTGCAATTTAAACAAGTGCAGTAATTCGCAATTTCTAAGGGTTGTGTCTCATTGGATTGGTGCAAGACATAGAGCAATACAGAAATTGAAAGACAAAGCAAAATTTGCAGTGCATACAACCAGACTAGACTTCATTCAATGCAAACCATTGCACTATATGTCATATGTTCACAAGCGTCCAATGGGACTCAATTTTAAGTCCAAGTTCAAAGCCTTGCCATGATTCAATACTTAAGTGCTTGTTAAATTGTACAAATTTTCTTCCAATGCAAGATCGGAATTGAGTAGACTTGTGAGTCTTACCCACTGAAGGTAGATACCCTACAAGCTTAGTTGGAGCAGCACCAGATGGCAACTACCAACAATAGACAAGGGGGAGGAGTGCATTAGCAATGATAAATCCGGTCAACACACAAAGATGCATATAGAGGATTATGGCTACATAGACATAAGAGGTGGTTGAGACGCATTGGACAAGGCAAAATAGGAAATCCTAGCCAGCACAAGGCGTCATATTCGTCGGCAATTACAATGGACAACCCTTCATTTTACGTTATGGGAGCTTCGACCATCCGGCCACATCAATACTTGCGCTTAGACTCTCTCATGGAAGCCCTTTATCATCTTTGCTTTATTTTCCAATCTCAACCTCAACAACCCCAAATGGTTCGGATTTCAAGATCCTTTTGCTTCGCCTCTCCAACGCCACTTCAAGCCTCTCAATTTAGCTCACCTTCAACTCCCGAAGCTCATCTCCCAACCCCCTCTGCAATGTGTACTCCTCTTCAAAGCTTGCATTACAAACCCCTACTCAACCACAATACCCCCCTTATGAATGCTTTTGGCAAACCTTCAAGGCTAACCGTCTTCTCTCCTTTGCGCTCTCCAAGCAACCCGGCTATGATAGGTCAAGGAAAAAGGCGCTCCTGAGACGATTATTGTAGGAGATGTTGTAGCAGAGAGGGGGGCTCGAGAAGGGGCGGTGTCCAGCAATTGCCCTCAGACATGTAGCAAACAAAGATATAGGGAATGAATCACAAGCTCGAATGGTTGTCAATGCATCGACATGCAAGGAAAATAAAGCCAAGCCACCATCAGTATGGTTTTTAACAGAATCAATCCTAGCAAAAAGGGAAACCCTGAGCTCTTCAATGTAGGTCTCAATGAAAGGATCTACAATGAAGATTTTGATCGTGTCAATGCAAACGTCCACAATGTCGAATTAGAAGTAACTAGCATTTTTTCTTTTGACCACGGGAGAAGTAACACAATGTTCCATACCAATTGAAGATTTTCCCCTCTATGGAGAAAGATTTTCTTCCCTCATCTGTCGGTGATCACGAACAACAACAAGGCTTCCTTGATTATCAGGGCATTCCCTTTGTCAGGCGGCTTGCAACCGTCGGGGAGGGATTGCGAGCACCTAAGGGTTGGCTGACTGCAGGCAATGAGGCTTGAGTTGTGCTTGACCCACAAGCTGGGGAGCTGTTGCAAAGTCAAATGTGGTGCTTGGTTAGACTCCTCTCCTAGTGGCAAATTTGCTTTGGGCACAAAAAACAAAACACGATCTTAATTCGGTTGCACGTTGAAGAGTGCACTGCAATAGACCACAACATAGACGCGTCAAGTTTGCCCCACAAAGAGCACGTGTATGTTGGCCATACTTGCGCTAGTAGAAGAATGGCTAGCAGGGCTTTCCTCAAACAAATATCGCCTACACCTTCTCGACTACGTCTTGCCCGGAGTTCGGACTTGGGAGCAACTCAGCAACTTAGCAACTTAGCATGACTCTCTAATTCCGGATACGCTGCATGCTTGTTTGCAGGGCGAGGAGGAGGCTCAAGGAGTTTGCACAGTTCTACAAGATAACAAGAAGATGAAGCAGGGCTTTCCTCAAACAGGGACGCCTACACATCCTCAACTACGTCTTGCCCGGAGTTCGGACTTGGGGGCAACTCAACAACTCAGCAGAACTCTCTAATGTCGGATACGTTGCACGCTTGTTTGCAGGGCAAGGAGGAGGCTTAAGGAGTTTGCGCAGTTCTACAAGAGAACAAGAAGATGAAGCCAGGACCCAAGCAAAATATTCACCACTTGAGCAAGCCAAAGACAACATAGAAATGACCAGCACACAACAAACTCACTAACGCCAAGGACAACCAGGCCATGCAAGCAAAACGCTCGAAAGCATGGGGCACGGCTTTTGGCACTGCTTTGGGAGGCCAGGCTGAGATTCCCAACGAGCAAAACCCGAGGGGATTGACTGGTTGGCTGGCTGTTGCGGGATCATGACAGTGGAAGCACAACCAAAACACATCAGCAATAAGCATCGGCGAGAATCAGTGGGCCCCACGACAAATCACATACACTTCACAACCAGGCGGCAACCAAAATATGCAAGGCAAATGACGATCAACTAGTAGAACCAGTTTGCGTCAATCATGCAACCTGGTGGTCTTTGACACACAATATTGGATGCTGCACTGGGCTCGGTGAGTTGGCACGCTTGGAGTGGAGGCATTGGATGGCGAAAACAGGATCAATTGAGCAAAATACATTGCCCACAACTTCAAGCAAAGCATGCCCACTCAAAGGCACAGAGCCATAACGCAATAACCCAACACAGCACTTTCCCGACACGAACAGCAAACAAATAATTGCACCCATCAATCCAACAACGCAACCTGTACGTCTCAGTTGAAGAAAAAAACCTAGGAAAAATTTATGTGCAGAAACAACATTTCAAGACTACAGTGAGAATTCAAAAAAGCAATTCAAGTCACAAACCCTATCAAATCATGCCAGCGCTGGTCCCCAATGGAGAAACAACCAGTTTAGCCAGTGTACACTCTCATGTGTCACAAGTGAACTAAAAACACGGGTCAACGACGACCTGCACAAACAAGCAGCAAGCAACCAGGACAGCATTCTCCAATACAACACATTCAGGGGAAAAAAAACCAGCACCAACAACAAAAAATGCACCATTGGCATGTGCCAAGCCAACACCCCGGACGAGTCCCCCGATTGGACGAATAGCAAAATCGATTTTAGCACATAGTCGAGCATGACAAGAATCTAGTAAAAAGGCAACAAAGTGAACCTCCGAAGAAGTTGATACTCTCACCATCGGTGGGTGAGCCGTTACTTGCACTACCCTCGCCAGCATCACCACCAACACAAGATGCCATGATGACAGAGGAGCTCCAAAAAACTGCCAAGCTCTGAGATGAAACTACATCAGCTTCTTACAAGGCTTCAAGCACTAACAAGCCATGGTGGATATTTTAGCAGCATCCAACTTTATGTTGTCAAGAGGCACTTCAAATCTGACCTTTTACGGCTTGCTAACGACAAGCATTCTCAAGAGAAATTGTAGACCACAGAAAGTACATTTGCTGACGACAAGCATTGTCAAGAACAATTGTAGACCACATGGAGACGATCTTTCACCACACAACACCTCAAATCTGATTTGGTAAAAGAAAGATGACTTGCTGGCACATATAGAGAAGAAGCACACAAAATGTTTCATTCAACACCTTAGCAAGATTATAACCAATTGAGACAAGGGCTTGCACAAGACAACTTTTCGGGGAGAGCTTGAAGCTAGACAATGCATTTTACACATTACAATATACCTCATTTGTGCCTTCTAGATAAGATACAAGAACTGTGTCGGAGCTTGCAGAGAAGCCTCAAAACAAGTTAGTGCATCATATTTTGGTTGCCTTCCAAAGACGTTGCTGTTAGCCACCAAAACTGAGGACGAGCTTAGCATGATCGGTCAAACCACAGCTTTCCGCTTCCAGCATGACGTGATGCACCGTAAGCCTCCAAAGGCCGCCGCAAGACCTGCAGCCACAAGACGAAGACCTCCATGCATCGCTTCCTCTGCCAGAAGCAGTACGCCCAAGTTTGCAAAGCACACGCCCCCATAAGAGTTAGAAGTGCATCACCTCCTCTTCCAGAAGCAGCGCGCTGATGTTTGCAAAGCACATGTTGTCGTAGGACAACTGCCACTCCAACCTCAACCACTTCCTCGGCTAAGAGCAAACAACGAAAACTGCAATGCGCCACCTCCTCTGTCGAGAGCAGGGCGAACTTATAAAAGATTGGAAAGCAGGCTTTAGAAAACCCTTGCCACGTGGCGCTTATCCGGCCGGCCTCGGCAATCCTATTGCCTTCCCCATGCCAAAAATCTATAGTCTCAATGTGGCTCTTGGGATTTGTGGAACCACTCATGCTAAGTATTTATCATTAACCTCTACCGCTTTCAACGTTTCATTCTTTTACATGCACCCAAAATCTTTTCCTTGGTAAATGAGGATTCATTTCATATTTTAAAACTCAAGACATGCCATCATTAGATTTACACACTCTTCATTTAAATGAGTGTCCACTATCTCATTTCAACCAATTAGCATTTTTGGCCTATCAAAAAATGCTTGAAAATACAACTCAACCTTTTTCTATTTTAGTAAGCAAAAAGAGAAGCCATCTCTATAGCCTTTGCCCTTTGGGCAAGCCAAAAAGAACCATCTCTCATGCTAAGTAGCAATAATGCAAGAGAATAAGTAAATATTTGTGGAAGTGTAAAGTCTAGATCTTCACCATTTCAACTTTGATGGACCTGACATCGAAAAATTCATGATCATATTGTTAGTGAGGGGTTGTTGAAAGAAAACTTCATTCTTGGCAATGCCCTGGTCCAGGCGCAAATTACTCAAGCGGGGCAAGCGGGGGCTACGTGCGATTGTAGGAGGTCCGTTGCCGTCAACCGGCATTGGGAAAAAATCATTTTTACAAAACATACAAAAATTCCTCCAAGACAAATTTGAACCGCAAATTTTCTAATACTAGCCAGTTTTTTTGCAAAATTACACTATTTTCCATGTATTTTAAGTGGAATTTTCAACTTCTTGCCCTCCCCTCAACCGGCTACTTTGATTTTGCAACCGGCTCAAGGCTAAGCTGAGGCACACTTTTCCCGAACACTGTTGAACAATGCTAGAGAGAGAGATATAGAGAGATAGAGAGAGAAGAACCCCCGCCTCGAAAAAGAGAAGAACCCCTGTCTCGAAGAAGAAGAAGAAGAGAGTTTTAACGTCGTAGGAGACTATCTATACTACAGATAATGGGGGAGGGAATTCCGGCTCCCCTCCCCCCCCCCGCCCCCCCTCTGCCACATGGCACAATTTCCTTGCTCATGCAAGTGTGGCCTGCAAACCCGGCGCTTAGCAAGAAAGAAATAGCGGCAGCCTGTGCTCAGCGAGAGAAGGAAACGCGAAGAGAGAGAAAGCCTCGGACTCGGGAGAGTCACGATACCGGTGCAAATTACTCAAGCGGGGCAAGCAAGGGCTGCGCGCGATTGTAGGAGGTACGTTGCTCTCAACCGGCATTGAAATTCGCTACCACTTACCTACTAAAGGTTGCTTGAAAATGACACATTTTTCCAGAACATATAGTGAAGTTGAACCAGCGTTGGGGAAAAATCATTTTCACAAACATACAAAAATCCCTCCAAGACAAATTTGAACCGCAAATTTTCTAATACTAGCCAGTTTTTTTGCAAAATTACACTATTTTCCATGTATTTTAAGTGGAATTTTCAACTTCTTGCCCTCCCCTCAACCGGCTACTTTGATTTTGCAACGGCCTCAAGGCTAAGCTGAGGCACACTTTTCCCGAACATTGTTGAACAATGCTAGAGAGAGAGAGATAGAGAGATAGAGAGAGAGAAGAACCCCCGCCTCGAAAAAGAGAAGAACCCCCGTCTCGAAGAAGAACAAGAAGAGAGTTTTAACATCATAGGAGACTATCCCAAGAGACCTTAAAGATCTAGCCCGAGAGAGAGAGAGAGAGAGAGAGAGAGAGAGAGAGCAGCAGATAGAAAACGGCACGATATTAAGTTGCGACACATTTTTTCTCGAACATTGCTCGCAACGGATGGCAGTCAATGAAGCGTAACTCGGGCCAGAATTGGCAAATCGAGAGCTATAGAGAAAAAATAGGTTTATTTTACGGGGTTTCACACTATTTTTCTCTTTTTCGAGGCGGGTTTCTCCTTTTTTCCTTGCTCTCAACCGGCATTTTTGAAATTGAAAACGGCACGATATTAAGTTGAGACACATTTTTCCCGAACACTGCTCTCAGCTACGGTGAGCTACCTAAAGTTGTTGAACAATGCTATATATCTATACTAATAGATACTTGGGGAAGGGATTCCGGCCCCTCCCCCCGCACACGTGGCGAAAGGAGCTTCAACCGGCAGCTTTCAGGCCTGTGTTTCCTGCGCGATGCGACACAGTAGACATGCGATGAGACAGCCTGGCCCGATGGTCCCTGAATTTCCTCGCCCCCTTGCCACATGGCAGCATGTGCTTGCTATAGTCAGTGTGGCCTGCAAGCCCGGCAACGAAGTTGCTGAGAGAGAGAAAGAGAGATACACTGTGCAGAGAGAGAGAGAGAGAGAGAGAGAGAGAGAGACGGTCCAAGACGCAGCAAGAGAGACGGCCTATGTCACACTGCAACGCCCGCCCCAGTTTTGCTGCAGCTTTCTTTCTCTGCCGAGTTAAATGCTCTCTACCCTCCTCTGTATGGCTCAGACTTCATGGAATCCTCAGCTTGCACGCCCCAGAGTCAGGCCTGTCTCTCTCTCTCTCTCTCTCTCTCTCTCTCGCTTCAATATTCATTTGCAACACAACAACCAGCGTTCGTGAAAAACCACAAATTTTTGCGAACATAAAAAATTCCTTTTCATGAATTTGCCACAATTTTTTTTTCTGAATCTATCTATCTAATCCCCCCCCCCCCCCCCCCCCCCCCCCCCCCCTCCACATGACATTATCTCCTTCCTCAAGCAAGTGTGCTGTGCATAGCAAGTCTAGAGTGCGATCGAGAGAGGGCCGGTGATGACAGGCTCAGGCCCTGAGTGCGAACTAGAGAGAGAGAGAGAGAGAGAGAGAGAGAGAGAGAGAGAGAGATGTACGGGTCGGGACAATGGCACGGCCTCAAGCTCGGGCTCCTGGGGTCAATCATTGCAGCGTCGTAGCAGGTTGTGGGGGCGCCAGCTATGGCGTGGTGAACCAGGGTAGGCCAACGAATCAGTGGCAACAAGCCAAGGTGCACGAACGAGAGAGAGAGAGAGAGAGAGAGAGAGAGAGAGGCTGTCCCAGTTGTGCACAAACGCCGAGAACCAGGGAGATGGTTAGTCGTAGTGGGCGAGAGAGAGAGAGAGAGAGAGGTTGTCCTAGTTGTGCACGAACGCCGAGAACCAGGGAGATGGTTAGTCGTAGTGGGAGAGAGAGAGAGAGAGAGAGACAGAAGAAGAAGAAGAAGAACACACACTACTGTGCCGTGTTCGAAAAAAATGTGTCTGAGCTTAATATCCTGTCGTTTTTAAATTCAAAAATACTAGTTGAGAACAAGGGTAAAAGGAAAAATTCCGTCCCAAAATAAAGAAAAGTAAACTTTTTGAATTCTCCTCTTGGCAAATTCAAGCAAAGGATTTTTGTATGTTTGGGAAAATGATTTTCTCGAATTGACACAGAGAGAGAGAGAGAGAGATGTACGGGCCAGGGCAATCTCATGGCCTCACGCTCGGGCTCTTGGGATCAACCGTCGCAGCATCGTAGCAGGTTGTGGGGGCGCCAGTTATGGCATAACCAGGGTAGGCCAACGAATCAACGGAAACGAGACAAGGTGCACAAACCACACACACACACACACACACACACACACACACACACACACACACACAGAAGAAGAAGAAGAACACACATTGGTTGTGCTCGGGAAAAATGTGTCTCAACTTAATATCATGGGCATCGTGACTCTCCCGAGTCCCAGGCATTCTCTCTCTTCGCGTTTCCTTCTCTCGCTGAGCACAGGCTGCCGCTGTTTCTTTCTCTCGCTGAGCACCGGGTTTGCAGGCCACACTTGACTGAGCAAGGAAATTGCACCATGTGGCAAGGGGGGGGGGGGGGGGGAAGGGGGGGGGAGCTGGAATTCCATTATCTGTAGTATAGATGATGCCTAGCATTGCCTTGGTCAACATGTATGCCAAATGTGGTGCACTTTACAGAGTACAAAGTGTGCTTGGAGAGTACTTGCCTATCTGAGATGTCATATTTTGGAGTGCATTGATTTTTGGTGCCCAACAGCGGCAAATACCAACCAAGAGCATTGTCTAGTTGCAATCACCTATGCTTGCATCTTCAAGACATGTGACATTATACAAAACGCTGATATGTGCAAAACAATTATCAACCAAAATTAATTGTACTTTGGTCGGGTGTATAGGTCAATATATATATATTGCTTGTCTACATATATTGGGTCTCTTACACTTTCATTAATTAATTAGTGCTAGAGATTCCCCTGCAATCCCGAAAAGTGGAAGCAAAACAAGAGCTTTGTCGCCAACATTTTCATCATCATCTAGAGCCACATAGTGTCGCGCCCCTTGCTTGCTCTCCCCCATAGCTTCACGGGCCAATCGCCTACCCTCCCCTGCCCTCCCGTCTCCACCTTCTACCCTATTTTTCGTTGAGGGCTTCTTCTCCAGTCCTTAATCAAGCAAACGAAGCTCTGCAAACCCCTCCCTTCGCCCCTACAAATCCTCTCTCTCTCTCTCTCTCTCTCTCTCTCTCTCTCTCTCTAGCGCACCAACAATACTGTAACTCTCTCTATGCCTTGGCGGTCTCAGACATATCTGCGTCTTCGTCATCAGGGAGCATGGCGATGCACAAAAAAGGCAGTAAAATTATCAAAATACCCATTGAATTTGTGGAAATTCTCAACCAAAATACATATATATAAGAAGTGTTGGGAATTTTTGAAATTAAAAAAATCTGTTACCCCGCTCCCATCCCATTTTCTCACACATGGCAAAAATACCCTCCGTGTTTGTCTCTCTCCCTCCCACGTGCCACCGGCTTTAGGCCTTAGACATATCCTTCTCAAAATGCTTTTCCTATTCAAACCAAAAACAATTTTGGCAGCTTACCCTCATCCTCCGCCTTTCCTCCAGCTGGCCACCTTACCCTCATCCTCTGTCGTTTCCTTTTCATTCAAATCAAGGGAAATCAAGGGATCTTTGTAGATACCTTCTAATAAAGCCCCAAACCAAAATTAGGGGCACATACTACTACTGGCCCTTATAATATTTTAGTAGAACATTTCATTCATTTCTCTCTCACACAAACATTAAAAACATAATGCTTAGCATTGCCTAGGTGGACATGCATGCCAGATGTGGTGGCACTTTACAAAGCATTTATTTGAGGTGCCCAACGGGGGCAACACCATGAGGCTTTGGGCTATTTTTTGTAAATACTAACTAAGAGCATCTATCTAGTTGCAATCCTGAAGATGTGTAACATCATACAAACTTCTGATATGTGCAAGACAATTATTGACAAAAATCAATTGTACTTTGGTATTTTGTATAGGTCTATATGGCATTTAGAAGATTTTAGGTCTATACGGCACTTAGAAGATTTTAGTATAACATTTCATTCATTTCTCTCTCAAACGAACATTACAAACATAATGCGTAGCATTGCCTCCGTGGACATGTATGCCAAATGTGGTGCACTTTAGAAAGCATAAAAAACGCTTCGCGAGCTTCTCTTTGGATCACCTATGCATGCATTTTGAAGACACGTGACAACATGCAAAATGTTGATATATGCAAAAAAAAACACTAATATAAGCAAGACATTGATATTTACCAAAGTTTTCCAAAAACACCCAAGACTTTGATATTTACAAAACAAAACAATACAGCTACGTTCTCTCTCTCTCTCTCTCTCTCTCTCACACACACACACACACACACACACACACACACACACACAAACATAATCACAAAGCCTAGGCCAGAGGGCTTACTTGCAATGCTTGGTGGCTCCAAAGAGCTTTCAGAGCTCCGATGCAAGTGATGCATCGCTGATGCAATGCAGTAGCTTCACCTTCAAGAGCTCCACGTCAACTGCGGGCAATGACACCACGTAACGGCTTCACCTCCAAGGCTTTGCTTCAACTATTGGTAATAACACTGTGTGGTGCTCTAAAGTAGCACTATGTAAAAAGACAGACACGTAACAACTTCATCTCCAAGGATCTGCTTCTAGTGTTGGCAATGACACTGTGTGGTACTCTAAAGGAGCACTTTGTAAAGAGAGAGATAGGGCATGAGAGAATTGGAGATGGCTTGCAAGGGAGAAAGCAGGGGAAAAAGGGGCACAGGATGCATATGCGCTATAATAAAACAACAGATAGAGATGAATAGAGATAGAGAGAGGGGGCAACGGGAGAGGGAATTAGTTTCCCCCTCATCTCCATGATTGCCTTGGCCGCCATGCTTGATTCTCCGGTCTCCTTTCTCCTTGCGTTAGCTTGTGCCTCATGGCACATGGCAGCACAAGGGTCTTTAGTAAACAGTAAGATGCCAAATGTGGTGCACTTTACAAAGCATAAACAATGCTTGGGGAGATCCTCTTTGGATCACCTATGCATGCATTTTGAAGACGTTGGAGAGGGGGAATGAGGGAACAAACACAAGGGCCTCTCTATAGCTCAGAGTATTCACAACACCCCTATCCTCTTGAAAAACACCTTCAAAGAAACACTTTACACTAGCAGACCACCGCCTCCTCAATTTCCACTGTGCACACACTCCACAAATCCACCACACAGTGCACACCTATAGTCACGGCCTCTCTCCACCCTTACACACACTCACAACTGCTCAATCTCACTCTCTCATACAAAACATCGTCGATCTGGGGGGGCACACACATCCGAGGGGAAACATGAAAGCAAGAGAAAGAGAAGGGGGGAAGGGGAAACAACAGCAAGAGGGGCAACTGTGGCTTGATTGCACTTCAAAAAACATGTCCACTGGCTTGCACTACCATCACCATGGCCATTTTCCAGAAAAAGTTACAAAGGGGCTAGCTTGCTAGAGAACTCCACTTTGCAGGCTTTCAAACGGCATCCAAAAAGCCAAGAAAAAAGCCCCCAATTTGATTTAATTTTGACTTTTATATGGGGGCCTTAATTTTGGACAATTGCCCTCTTATTGGTCCATCTGGCACCTTGATTTGGCATTTTTAGGAAGGGGGCACCGCCTTGTTCTATCTGCTTTCTTTTGCACTTGGGGGGGGGGGGGGGGGGGGGGGGGGGGGCAATAGCGACGTCGCTATTGCCGCCTATGGATTTTTTCATTTTTTACCCCTTTGTGGGCTTAGTCTGCAATGCTCTATTGGCTTGAGTTTGACTCTTTCCCTCTCTCTATCCGACTCCTCCTGCACTTCTCCCTTCTTTTCTTTTTCCATTTAGTCCGGCTTTGCCCCTGTTCTTTTCCTTTGCTTGGCCGGCAGCCTTGAAATGGCCCTCCTTGGTCTTCTTGCACTTGGTTCACCTCTGTTGGACCTTGCTCAGACATGCTTTGGAATGGGCCCCTTGGCTTTGCCTTGACCTTTCCTTTTCCCAGACGGCCTTTGCAATGAGCTCCTTGCCGCCCTTGGACCCTCTCTTCCTTTCTCTTTGCTCCATGTCTGCGTCGTGGGACCCTCACCTTGCCAGCTAATTTCCCGGCCGCCTTAGGGCTTTCTCTCTTGGTTACTTCACTGCCGTGGGACCGTCCTCTTTCATGCAAGGGGGAGGCAATAGCAAGGTCGCTATAGCCCCCCTTTGTTGTTTCAAAAGCTTGGGGCCCAACTGGGCCGTGGGACTAGCCGCTTGCCACGTCATTATTTCACATTGGCCACCGCCGGCAGTCGGTCCCCTACACGCCACCGCGTCGCCCGCCCTTGGCCAAAACCGCCGAATGTGCCACCCTGCACGACCGCCGACCGCCGCGGACACAGCGTCAACGGCGCTCCGCGCCATAGCTCACGGAGCTCCAAGGGAGCTCTCCCTTTACACTTTCCCAAGAGGGCTTACACCGTGACTCAAATACCCCTGGCTCCGGATGCCTTATGGCACATGTGGGGCAAAGTTCGCCGGCCATGTGGCAGTTTCTCAGGCACTCCTTCTTACAATGGCCTCCAAGGCCTTTAAAAAACTCACCACTTCAACTAAAAAAAACCCTTTTTTGCCTTCCTTCTCCCGGTCTCCACATTTTGCTCAATGGTCGAAAGTTCGAGCCGCTAAGCCATGCAAAACCTTTGCCGTATCGGCCCCCTAGCCGTGCAAACCTCACCACATTCTAATTCCCCTGAGCTCGCTATCCAAGGCCACAAAAACGGAAAAAATCATCTGCAAACCTTTCACTGCCCAAGGCTCCCAACTTGATCCTTCCGCATCTTGCCAACCTAGTGTCCGATTAATGCACCGTCGATTTGTGCTGGCTCCACATGATGCACACTACCATCGAGAACCTTGGGAGTCCAAAACGATGCCAGATGGCGCCTTTCCCAATGCGGTCGAGTGGGCTCAGACCCGGCCCCCGAAAAACCTGCAATTGATCATAACTTGCTATTCCGAGCTCCGATTCGCAATCCGAGAAGACCAGCCTGCTGCACAACTCGGGCACTACACATGTATATATTGACATCAACCCCCGACACCTGTCCCCAACTGCCCTGTCCATCAGGGATCTGCAACACCTTCCAACTTTAAACTACAATATCTTGACTCTTGGGGCTCTGTTTGACAAGGCGACTGGACCGGCTTCTAGAGCACGCTGAACACTACATTCCATAGCACTAACTTGGCATTTCGAACACCTTCATTTGCCATCCCATCTGGAATATCCCGCAACTCTTTTGGCCTAAAAAACCAGTTCAGACATACTTTTCCGCTATCCTTGGGTTGCCCAAGTCCTGGGCACCTACCCTAGCCTTGTGCACTGCACTTGCCTGCTACCTCTGCCTAGCATAGACCATCTCCTAGCTTTGACCAACTTTGGCTGCACCATCATTGCCCAGTCCCCTTGTCGAACATTTATGTTAAATGTTCGACCAAAAGCATATGTACAGAACTTTAAAACTGGCACACCAAACTGACGATTTAACAATAGGTTGGTAATGGGACACTTTTATGTCCTGTTAAGTGACCATTTTCCTTGAAATATTTCAAGAGTTTCAAAATGGATTTTGAGGTGCTATCTGTCTAGAAAGTTGTCTCATGAGCTGAAAAAAAATCGACATTTTCTTTTGGAATATCAATTCCATCTTTAACCTTGTCCTTGCACAACATCTCACAACCTAAACTGTGTGAAAAATCGGGTCCTGTTTTTGGCTTTTTTCAACTTTTTACAACTATACCACTCTAGAATTCATGTTTGTGAGGTCTATAATGCTAGAGAACTATCTTTAGTAGTCCTCAACATGTCCTGATGCTTCTAGGGAGAAATAAATGTTAAAGGTGTAAGTTATGACCAAATCACAAAAATTGTCAAATCCTGTTTTTTAGCCAATTTTAGCTCTTCTATGATTTTTTTGGTGGCTTTCATGATATCCAAATGCAGTTTTGATTTTCTATGTCGCATATTGTAACATAAAGCTAATATTCCTTGAGTTTTGGGGCACCTAATACCCTATTTTGCATAGTAGACAACGATGGTTGATTTTTTCAATTATAGAAGAAAACGGAACATATATCAAGTATAGCTGTTTCAATATTGTTAGTTTCTTGTGACAACTACATGTATTTTGTAGGTAGTAACCATATCTAGTCATAAGGATCAAATTTGGCTAGATATTGAATAGTTTCTATGGGATTCTACAACTCATAATGTTGAACCCAATTTTTTCATGTTTGCTGTATTTAGCACTTCATCTTTGTCCCCAAGATTCCCCTTGGTAAGAGATGTATTATTCTTTTGACATGCTCCATGGCTCCTTATGAACCTAAAGGACAATAGGGAACTAAGAAAACATGCATATATTATTTTTATTGAGCGTGGCTATAGAAACTTTGATGATAGGTTTGCAGAATGGTAAAAATTCAACTTTTTTGTACCTATTTCTTTTGGCAAAACAAAAAATAGTGAGTGAGAAGCAATCATATGTTCTGATCACCAACCCATTGAAGTTAACTAGGGAATTTATCTCAAGTCCTACAAAAATCCCTAATCTTATTTTTATGCAACAAAATGTAGGAAATGATTGTTTTGATGAAAATGTAATGGTCCATCAACTTTGGAGGCTTGGTGTGACCAAAAGATGAGAAATTTTACAAGTTTCTTATTTTTTCCATGTGTAGTAGGCCTTGAACTATAACCTCATGAAAGGATTTTACAAAATGAGTGGATCTACTATGGTTTTGGAGGTTTTTTTCAAAACCCTGAAAGGACACTTTTATGTCCTGTTAGGTTACCAACCTAGTGTTAAAGCACTCACAAATCCATAACTGTATGTACAGACTATGTACAAAAGCTTCATTCCTTTTCTCTCGCACACCGCATGCTTTATGTGTGTTGCCCACCCCCCTTGACTATAATTTGCTACACTTCAGGCACTAAATCCCTCTCAAAATATAGTTTGAGAAGCACACCATTCACCCTGTTCCTAAGAAGCTTGCCATTTGCCCTTACTAGCTGATAGGTCCCATTCGGAAAGGCCTTTTTTACTTGATACGGACATGTTCACTTCTTCTTGAACTTCTTCTGGAATGTAAAATTGAGGTAGCTTTCGTACTTCATGACCAGGTCTCCTTCCTCTATCTTCTTGTCTGGCAGGTTTTGAGTGAACTTGGGAGCCCGCTTCTCTCTCTGCTTCACATAGTAGTCCGCTGCTGCCTCTCTGTCCATTTGCAAAGCCTCTAAACTAGCTATTCGATCGTGTAGAATTCCTTGTTGAGTGGAATTGACACGCCACATGCCCTTTAAAGCACCTAGCTGCGCATGTACTGGCAACACAGCTTCCTTACCATAGACTAGCTCGAATGGAGTGAAGTTTGTAGCCACTTTATAGGATTTTCTATACACCCACAAACACTTCTCTAGATTTTCTTCCCACTCGACTTCTTGCTTATACACGTACTTCGTAACATCTTGACGATTTGACCATTAGCAATCTCGACTAGACCATTGCATTGGGGGTGATAGGGTGAGGAAAACTGATGTTGAATCTTTAACTTTTCCACTAAGGCACTCATGAGCTTGCTTCTAAACCTCTGACCCCTATCAGAAACTAACACCCATGGAACACCAAAACGGAAACAGATGTTATCAAACACAAACTGAGCCACCACATTGCATTGGGGGTGATAGGTGAGGAAAACTAATGTTGAATCTTTAACTTTTCCACTAAGGCACTCATGAGCTTGCTTCTAAACCCCTGACCCCTATCAGAAACTAACACCCATGGAACACCAAAACGGAAACAGATGTTATCAAACACAAACTGAGCCATCACATTAGCATTTACTTTCTTTACTGCTTTGGCCTCAACCCACCTTGTAAGGTAGTCAATGGCTACCACCACGTGCTTTTTACCGCTTGTAGACTTTGGGAGAGGGCCTATGGCGTCCAGGCCCCACTTCTCAAAAGAACTTTGTGCAATGATGGCGCCCTGTGACTCCGCTACCAATCGTCGTTCACCTATAGTTTGACACTCGTGGCACGTCTGGCACCAGTAATGCACGTCCTTCACAATCAGAAGGCCACCAAAAGCCTGCTCTAAGCACTCAAAATAGAACCTGGTCTTTGCCCTGGTTTCCACTTTCTTCGTGGCATTGCTCCAACACCATTCTATCTCTTCTTTGTATAGCACCCTTCTAAGCACTCCGTCACGCCCATAGTTCATGAGATCCTCACCCACCAGTGTGAATTTGCGGGCCTTTTGCACCACTCTTCTCTTTTGCAGCTTAGACAAACCTTCTGAACATTTCTCTATACCCAAAAAACCTTTAATCCTTTTTAGAGTCTCCCTACCTACATAAGTGGTTGGGACCACATATAGACCTGCGACATGCACCTGCACTTTGCTACTTGCTAGTTGATCCGCCTCTTGGTCTGCTCTTTTCTCACATGCTTGAATTGGACCTCTTCAAAAGACTCCAGCATCTTCTTGATGGAAAAGAACCAATGCTTCAAAGAATCACGCTTTACCTGCCCTTGGCCTTACAATTGCTTGATAACTAGCAATGCATCTCCCTTCACTACCAGCCTTGAAATACCGAATTCTATACATTGTTTCAGACCCAAATGCAGAGTGAGATACTCCGCCTCATTATTGGTGTGGACATCGTCCAGATCATACGCCTTCAAAAATATAGTTTTGTTGAATGGGTCGTGTATCACCACACCTCCTCCCGCTTTTTGTACTACCCTTCGATATGCTCCGTCAAACCACATTGTAAAAGCATCCTCCAAGTCGGGTTCCTCCTTAGCTTCATCTCGCACCACCCTTGGATAGGTCGGCAAATCGATGGCCTTGCTGACAAGAATGCGTGCGAGGTGAGACCGACTTGTGTGATCTACCTTGAACTCAAATTCGAACTCTTACAGCTCCAACACCCACTTCATAATCCTCCTACCTGGCTTTAAATGTAGCACTACCTCTGGCAATAGACTATTAGCTGTCAACACAAAAAACTTGCACACAATCAAATGCACCTTGAACTTCCTGCAAGCAAAGACCAGAGCCATCACCCATTGCTTTGCCTCGGTATAGGTAGCCTCTCCTGGGCTAATCACCCTGCTCTCAAAGTATATCGGCTTGTAACTCCTCCCTACCTTTTGTAGTAGAACCGCTCCAATAGGAACTGTGCCCACCGTCATAGACACATAGAAGTCGTTCTCTTGATTGGGAGGACATACTGGTGGAAACTGACTCAAAATCTCCTTGACTCTATCAAAAGCCTCTTGAGCTTCCCCATCCCACTCATAACCATGCACCTATTGAGCCCTCTTTTGAAGAGGATGTACATATTGCGACAACATCCAAAAGAAACGTGATAGATACTTTAGTTTATGAACAAATGAAGCCAAACCTTGAGCATTTGATGGCGGCTCCATCAACACCAACGCCTTCACCTTCTTGGGATCAGCCTCTATGCCATTTTGTGACACCACATGACCTAACAGTTTCACTCGAGGCTGTGCTAGCTTGCACTTCTTGGCGTTTAACTGACCTCCTTCTTCATCTAGCCTTTGAAAGCATAATTGGAGCTTCAATAGGTGCTCCAATCTTGAACTATAGCAGCCAATATCATCCATGAAGACCCTAATAAAACGGCCCAGGTATGGACCAAATACCGTGTTCATCCAATCTTGGAAGGTGGCATATGCATTCACCAATCTGAACGGCATCGTGCGGTAAGCGAAACAGCCCCATGGAGATATGAATGTGGACTTCAAGTGCAATCTCTATCTAAAAGTACCCTAAAAAGCCATCCATAATCGAGTATCTCTCATGCCTAGCCACCTGGTTTAGGATCTCGTCTTGAAATGGCAATGGATAGTGATTCCTCTTGGTCACGAAATTCAGTGGCTTGTAGTCAACACACACTCTCCATTTCCCATTCTTCTTAGGGGTTATGACCACTGGCGAGACACACTTTGACTCTTTCACAGGATATATGATGCCAGCATCTAGTAGCTTATTGATCTCCTACCAAAGGGCCTCCTTTTGGATTTCCCTAATCTTCTTAGCTTCTATGCGTTAAGTTTATACCCCTCCTTAAGAACAATCTTGTGCTCTACCCCCTTTGCACCTCGCAAATGCTTGTACTCCATCGCAAATAGATTTGGATAGGACTCACACAGTTGAACATAGACTTCCTTTTCACCCTTGGTTAAATCTTTACTCAACATTCTTGAAACCTCCTCTATGCTTAAACCATGAGCTTGAGGCTGCATACCTTCTTCTTTCGATGGGGAGTCATCTATGGTGCCCCAAATAAGTCTGCATCTCTCTTCAGCATGTCATCTTCGTTCTCCTCTTCCTTTGTGCTAGTATAGCCTTCATCATAGCTTGTCTCTATCTCTGTCTCGTAGCTCATCGTGTTGCCCTTATCTTTAATTGCCATAGGATGAGAACTGCTCTCTTTGGTCTTCAAATCTAGCACAACCTGTCTTCCCCTCTCTTTGTTAGGCAAGGTAAACACTTTGTTCTCCCAATCCTGCTTTGTTCCTATGGCCAAGAGTCATGGCCTAACCAAAATGATCGGATAAGAATTATCCCCTGCCTTCATCACAAAGAAGTCTACCAGACACTCTATGCCCATCACCTTGACCTTTACATCCTGCGCCACACCCAGACACCTGGCTTTGGTATGGTTGGACATCCTCATGCGCACATTTGACTTGACTATTGCCTTGACTCCCGTCTCTTTCATGGCTGCTTCCATCATGACACAAACCTGCGCTCCACCATCTATGTAGGCTTGTACCTGCATCCTTTTCTCTATAATCGCATCCACAAGCGGAAGAACGTCAGTGGGGTTACCTACCCTCAAAGCCATATTTTGCACCGCTTGCACATTCTCTTTAGCTCTCGGTAGCCTGGTGCTAACACTTGTCGACCACTGCCTTCTTAAATTTGGATTTAAGGCTAACAGCTGACCAAAAGTAATGTTTTCTTTCTTATTTTGAACGTCACTCACCAGATTGTACTCGGGATAGCCACGCCCTAGCTAGAAATCCGCTTGTTTGATTTTGTGAAGCCTCCTTCTTTTGCTAGGCTCGGGCTTCTCTCTACCTTCGTACACCTTCTCTTTGCCTTTGTGAGCTCTAGTTTCCCACTCTATCTCTATCTCCCTCTAAGCTCTTGCTCTCTTATTGGCCAAAACTTCGACATCCTGCTTATCCACCCCGATAATATTCACTCTTGGACCTCACCTCCGTTTTGCGGAGCCGGCTACACAGGATTCTCCACCGCTTTCTCTCTTGGACCATTGTATTTTCCTTGCCCTCGATCTCTACCAAATAGTGGGTAAATACCCCATAAATACCTCCTCTCTCTCTCTCTCTCTCTCTCTCTCTCTCTCTCTCTCTCTCTCTCTCTATATGGTTGAGGACAATCTTCTCCACAATTGTAACATCTACCTGGCAACGGCCGTGCCCTGCCCCTTGCTCCTCTTGGTTGTCCTCTATCCATCACACTGAGCCGCAACTCCTGCATCTCTTTGGATAAATCTTGCACCGTGCGCACCTAATTTTGCGGCACAACAGCTACACCTAGATTTTCATGATTTTCTTCGTGTATAGCCTCTCTCGGACTCTGCGGTTGAACATGGGCCATCGTCTCATAGCCTGACACGCCCTGCTCTATCTTCTTATTTATCTTTCTGCTCTTTGATCGGGCAATCCCTACCGCACCATTGTAATTCTCTAGACTCTCAAAATGGACTTTTTCTCTCACTTTGGGATGCAGACACGCCATGAACTTGTCTAACTTGAAATAGTCTGCATTAGCCAGCTGCATGGATGTCGCTAGCTCTGCCCAACACTCTTCAAAATGACCCAAAAACAGATTGAATTCTTCACTCACATCTTGCTTAAGTGCCTTCAGCTTTGCATCCATCTCGATTGTGGACGCCTCTTTGCGAAAGTCGTGAAGAAACCTTGCCCGTAGAGCCGGCCACGCTTGCTTCGGCTCGCCTCCTAATGCTTCGTACCATGCTTTAGCTCTACCACGTATCACCAAAGGAAAAGTCTGCATTTTGCTATCTTCGTTCAGCATACACAACGATAGCATATACAGCTCGAAATCCCACATCCACTTGTCAGGGCTCTCTTCACCTGTGAAAATCGATCCATAGCTTCTAGCTGCCATGACTTCCAATGCGAAAAACCCCTTCTTTTTTATTAACTAGGAGCAATCAGCTTGCTGCTCCGTGGGGGCACTAGAAGATGGAGAGGGGGAATGGGGAAACACGCCTGGCACAAACACAAGGGCCTCTCTATAGCTCAGGGTATTCACAACACCCCTATCCTCTCAAAAAACACCTTCAAAGAAACACTTTACACTAGCAGACCCCCGTTTGCTCAATTTCCACTGCGCACGCACTCCAAAAATCCACCACACAGCGTATACCTACAGCCACGGCCTGTCTCCACCCTTATACACACTCACAACTGCTCAATCTCACTCTATCATACAAAACACCGCTGGTCCAGGGCGCACACACATCCACACAACCGGCACCAAGGGGAAACATGAAAGCAGGAGAAAGAGAAGGGGGGAAGGGGAAACAACACAAAGAGGGTCAATTGTGGCTTGATTGCACTTCAAAAAACATGTCCCCTGGCTTGCACTGCCATCAACGTGGCCATTTTCTAGAAAAAGTTACAAAGGGGCTAGCTTGCTAGAGAACTCCACTTTGTAGGCTTTCAAACGGCATCCAAAAAGCTAGGAAAAAAGCCCCTAATTTGATTCAATTTTGACTTTTATGTGGGGGGCCCTTAATTTTGGAAAATTGCCCTCTTATTGGTCCATCTGGCACCTTGATTTGGCATTTTTAGGAAGGGGGCACGGCCTTGCTCTATCTGATCTCTTTTTCACTTGGGGGGGGGGGGGGGGGGGGCAATAGCGACGTCGCTATTGCCCTTTAGGCATTTTTTCATTTTTTTGTTTTTATGTTTCATTTTTTACCCCTTTGTGGGCTTAGTCTTGCACTGCTCTATTGGCTTGAGTTTGACTCTTTCCCTCTCTCTATCTGACTCCTCCTACACTTTTCCCTTCTTTTCTTTTCCCATTTGGTCCGGCTTTGCCCCTCTTCGTTTCCTTTGCTTGGCCGGCCTTGAAATGGCCCTCCTTGGTCTTCTTGTACTTGGTTCACCTCTGTTGGCCCTTGCTCGGACATGCTTTGGAATGGGCCCCTTGGCTTTGCCTTGACCTTTTCTTTTCCCGGACGGCCTTTGCAATGGGCTCCTTGCCACCGTCGGGCCCTCTCTTCATTTGTCTTTGCTCCATGTCTGTGTTGTGGGACCCTCACCTTGCCACATAATTTCCCGGCTTCCTTAGGGATTTCTCTCTGGTTTACTTCACTGCCGTGGGACCGTCCTCTTTCATGCAAGGGGGAGGCAATAGCAAGGTCGCTATTGCCCCACTTTGTTGTTTCAAAATTTTGGGGCCCAATTGGGCCGCGGGACTAGCCGCCTGCCACATCATTATTTCACATTGGCCAACGCCGCGGCAGCTGGTCCCCTCTCACGCAGGCACACAGCGCCGCACCGCCCACCCTTGGCCAAAACCACCAAATGTGCCACTGTGCAGGGCCATTGAGCGCCAACACAGCACTAGCGGCGCCCAGTGCCATAGCTCACGGAGCTCCAAGGGAGCTCTCCCTTTACACTTCCCTTAGAGGTCTTACGCCTTTTTAAGACTGGGATCAGAACACCTAGCAGTAGAGAGCAAGGGTCTAGGCTGGAGCAAAATGTTTGGTCAACATAGAAAAACACCTCTTTTGGACCCACGAGAACCTGGGTGGCACCCTCCCCCTCAAAAATGAGAAGCTATCAAGCACTTTGTAGCGGAAAACGTGGAGAATGCAGTTCAAATCTCTCGCTTGCAATAGAATGTGCTTGCAACTTTACACTGCGCTAATTTTATCAACTGGTTCATTTGCTTCTATTTTTAATAGAATTACTGCCTCCATCGCTTGTGAACAAGAAGCCTACTCCTCTATAAAAGACCTTATCTATGAATGTTTTACTAATAAAATACACCCTTTTTCAACTCAATTTTTTTTTTTTTCCTAAAACCATTTTATGGTCCCTTCTAGAGTTAGATGAAAGCTCTCAATTTTCTATCAGGATCATCTTAACCCATCCAAAGGCTTGGTTTGACAATGGGATGGCGCAAAGGATGTGTTGTTTGCAATGCATTCACAATAAAATACCTTGTCCCATTCTGGGCCAAACAATTTTTGGTCGATATCCCTCCCCCCCCCGACCCTCACAAAGCGAGAAGATAGTAACCATGTAGTGTGCCAAATGGGCTCCAAAGTTATTCTTGTTGTCACAATAGACCATTGCATTTTTTTGAGATTTTTTCGTCTAGGATAGTTGCCACTTCCGCCTTAACTTGACATTGCAAGGGAGAAATGGAGATCCAAACACCTCCCTCTTCCATCAAAATGTCTAAATCAACTTTAATTCCCAAATCTTCCAGTTTTAATGACAAAGCTGGAAAACTCTCTCTTCCTTCGTGATCCTCTCAAAACTTGGATTGATTGTTGATGTAGAGCCCTTGTAGTGGCAATAGACAAGTTGCTATTGTGTAGCAAGATTTTATCCTCTCTCATGTGAAACCTACCTTTCTCTTTGAAGTGATAAAGCCTTATGGTCTTTTTTGTGTCTCCTCCATTCCTCTCGTTCTCTCTCTATCCCCTATCTCTAGTAGTGTATACCAATGCCCTGGGTATTGATCTCGCTCTCTTTTTGGTTTTCTCGAAAGCTTTTGGTCGGTGTTTGGTAAGACTCGATGTCTCAAAGTCGGTACAAGGTACCGAGGAAAGCATGGATAGGCGGAGTGAAGGCAAGAAGGTTTTAGACTCAAAGATTCACATAGAGAAGAAAGGAGAAATCTGTTCAACAAATGGAAACTGTTAAATAAAGTGGTTAAAGACAATGCTGGTGGTGGGGCAATCCAGAATCACAAGGAGAACGTGTGAAAATCAAAAGATAAAATTTTCCATTACGTTGAGCAACATTCTTGGGACCAAATTAAGCTCACATCATTTCAAGCAGCCTTGCTGGATTGGAAAAAGGCTTACCTTACATGGTGGGGTGGGCAACATATCACACATTACATGGTGGGTTGGCATTCTACGTATACAAAACAAAATTTTAAATTGTACTCTACTGACCATTTTGCTTTATTTCAATGTAGCACATACTATTCAACCATGGTCCATATTTTGCCAAGACATACGGCTCACTATCAATATGGTCCACACAAGGCATGGAAAAAACCCACTACATGGCAAGAACATGTTATTTTAAGCACACTCGACATGGGGGAGGAAAAGAAAAGGCCAATAGCCTATTAGAGTTACACCAATGGACTTATAGACGACTAATTCGTAGAGCAAGGCAGAAGGAACTTCTTAAGAGTTCAGAAATTACACGGTCTTTACAACACATCCGCAAAGAGAAGAAACAAACGGCTTGGGGAGCTTCAAATGCGGCGGAGCGCCATGCGAGGTGGCGATGGGTCACGAGCCAAGAGCGGGAGAAGATGGACTTGAGCCCGTAGTTTTTATCCTCTTGGATGCACCTCCGTCTTCCTCACTTTGTACCTCTTCAATGTGCAAGCTCTGCAGACGAGCTCGTTCCCTTGTTGATGGAAGTATCCCCATGGGCATCGGGCATCTTCTTTCCCTCACAAACAACCGCTTGTTGTATGGATCTAAGCTTTCCGGGTCTTCAATCCCTGCAGCCAGAGCCTGAGCTGTGTAGGACATGTAATAGGGGGCTCTGAGTGCTTGGCACCCATACCCAATTCCAAATACGCGTAGAGCAAACTGTTTCTCAATCAGAATTATTCTTTCTGTGTTTAGTGGGAGGGGGTGCCCACCACACAATCTTGTAATAACTTTCATTGCAAACAGTGGGAGATTTGCATTGTCATCGGAGTATTCCTTGTGGTATATTATGATCTACATAAAAATTGCAATGAATTTATGGGCCGTAAGTGAGATGAGTACAATTGCCAAGTACTTGAATTGTTTCTACAAACCTTTTTGTGGTTGAAACGCCCAATGTAGTGAGACAACGCCGCATCCTTGCCTTGGACTCCAGTGACAAGCCCTTGCCGTGAGCCTCCCGCTCTTCTAAGGAGACTATCGTCATACACTAGAACCTGGTAGCAAAAAAAAATGATCATGATATTTTATCACTGGGCCATCTCTAATACCATTTGAATGCACAAGAAAAGTTACCATCTTATTCTCGTCCATTTCCAGCATCGACCTCCCCCACAAGTGAATAGACTGACTATTCATTACCTGATCTTTAGGTGCCACATGCCTTCCCATGTTTTCCAAGCCGAGTTGTTTTGTTGTCGATTCAAACTACTCATCTGTTGGCAAATTCGCTTCTCTGGACTTCGCTTCATTGAACGTATCTTTGATCAGTTGCCACCCTGAAGTGAACTGTGAGTCGTGGATAGCTGTGTCAGCAATAAGATGTTGGTCAACTCCATCATCGTCCACAAACCCCATGTCTGCCTCACAAAAAATTGCAATTTCCGCTAGGGAGTAGTCCTTCCGTATATTGAGCTCATGCATGATATCTGTGAGCTGAACATAGTGGGTGTTGCTCGCCATAGCAAAGCTAGGAGCACAATTCAGAGGCAAAGTCACTTCCTTACTTGGACTTTCTTGCTTGCACCCTATTGATGCATCCGCAAGAGAAACAAGAGTTAAGCTCGCTTCAAATGTTTCCTTTAGTGCCTCTACCCGCTCTTCTTCTGGTTCGAACTACACCTCCACATCCTCTACCTCTTTCTCCGGTGCCAATGGACAACTACCAAAAGTTGTTGACTACGAAGTCTCTGACTCACCATCCGTCTGCAAGTATAAGTAACAGACAAACCCATGGTATAATTCCACTAAGCGACACTTTTTGAAGTTCAAACACTTGTCTTGTATAAGCAGTGCATTGGAGGGACAATTTTATAGACAGCGATTCAGTCTCCTTGAAGCACTCTTGTCAGGGTCAAGTTCGGCTGGGTGCATATATCTCATGCCATCAACTGTCATGGAATTTTCACAAGTGACTGTCTCATACTGTTGCAAATGGGTTTGTAGGTGCTCAAATGAGCAATGTATAATCCTCTGTATAGAAAAATCTGAATTGAACATTCCTTATAGTTCTGGTGCACGGTGATGAGCATGGGCGTTATATAAGAACGTGAATAGTTTTTCTTCACATGTATCCTCGCTCACGTCTGTCTCCAGGACTATGATCCCCATGACTGAAAGAAAAAGCAAGCCATAACTATTTGGTGTCATAACCAAGCGAATGTTGAGCCTCAAGTACCCCTCAATGTCTCTTTTCGCTTGGTTCTGTCCCGTGCACTAATGTCATAAGAGGTGATGTTAGTTGAGTTAGAACCAAGCGAGTAGGGGCCCCAAGAATCTCCGAAGGGCCCTATTCGCTTGGTTCTGTCCTGTGCACTAATGTCATAAGAGGTGACGTTAGTTGAGTCAAAACCAAGCGAATAGGGACCCCAAGAATCACGAAAGGGCCCTATTCGCTTGGTTCTTTCTCATGCGCTAATGTCATAAGAGGTGACATTAGTTGAGTCAGAACCAAGCGAATAGGAGCCCTAAGAATCACCGAAGGACCCTATTTGCTTGGTTATGTCCCGTGCACTAATGTCATAAGAGGTGACGTTAGTTGAGTAAGAACCAAGCGAGTAGGGGCCCCAAGAACCACCGAAGCGCCCTATTTGCTTGGTTCTGTCCCGTGCGCTAATGTCATAAGAAGTGACGTTAGTTGAGTCAAAACCAAGTGAGCAGGGGTCCCAAGAATCTTTGAAGGACCCTATTCGCTTGGTTTTGTCCCGTGACGCAAGCATTCGGAACAGGTGGATAAGAACAGAGCATTTAATGTTATCAATGATAGATTTATAGGCGTACTCACTCACTATGCCCAAACTTAGGCACGGTCACATAAGGAGTAATTATTCCAACCATGAATCCGGTACGGTCACATAAGGAGTAATTACTCCAACCATGCATGCGTTTTTACCCTAACGCAGTGGCTTTGGTGCGCACACAGTTAACAGCACGCAGGAAGGGGAAGGGCACGGAGAAAGAACTTGTCTTTGCAATATCCAATGGTGCCGAGTTGGATGGTGATGCGCAGGCCACCGACAGCAAGAACCAGAGGGGGGCGATGGCGACGCGGTAGCAAAGGACTCCACCCAGTGGAGGTCGCTCAACGCAGGATCACGAGAAGTGGCCAAGCGGAAGAGCACAGAAAATGCAAAGGCAACGGCGATCTGTTTGTTCTACTTGGACATGGAGATGGAGACTGCAAGGGCGATCGGTGTCTGACTCTCAACGCAGGATCACAAGAAGTGGCCAAGGGGAAGGTGCAGAAAATTCAAAGGTGATGGTGAATGCAAGGGCGATCGGCGTCTGACTCTAAACGCAGGATCACGAGAGCTGGCCAAGGGGAAGAACGCAGAAAAGGAAAAGGCAGCGGCTATGGAGATGGAGATGGAGATGGAGAAGGAGAGGGAGATTGGAGTATGTCTGACCCTAAACGGTCACTCAAAAAGGCACGTGGGATGCACTCTCAAGGACAACTAGTAATAAATTGTCTCAGATTCATTCCCATGCAGTACGATTCACCAACCACAATCTCGTGCATAAGTGAAGTAGTCACCCTCCCCGAGGTAAGCATTCTAAGTTGAGGCATTATCCCTGCCAAACATCTCAAGTTTCAACTATTCTGCCTCTTTTTGCTGTCCTCTACTGTGCATCATTCTAATTAACTCTACCCCCATCGATGCTACGTGGTAAGCAAACTCCATCACCTCTTACTCTCGTACATCCTCCTTCTCTTACTCTTGTTCTGCAGTGCTTCAGTGACGCGGAACTCTACACACAGTGAAGAGGTATGCTACTTACTACCCTTCTGTGCACTTGTATTTTGTGTAGTCAGTATCACTTGTATTTTGTGTAGTCAGTACCAGGCGAGTAAGGGAAGGTAAACCCTGTTTACTACACCTTTTCATTTGGTACTGACCATCATCCTTGGTCAGTACCAAGCGAATAAGGTAAGGTCACTTAGTCCGAAGAGCCCTATTCGCTTGGTACTGATCAAAAGAAAAGTTAAGTGATGTCTGCTAGTACAGAGGTCAATACTAAGAAAATAAGGGGAAGGTAAACCCTGTTTGTTGTGGATTTAGAGTTTTTTTTGCCAAATACGCGTTTTGATTTTATAAGAAAGAAACAAAATTACAACTGAACACTGGATTTTAAGTTAGAAAACACTTCAAACTTTACAAAGAGTGGCCTACTAATTTTCGGGGGTTTAGGGTTTGCAATAACCATGTGGTCCTTCTCCTTCACAACAGCGAGACTATCTCTTCCTGAAGCCTGTTGGCAAAGTTAATGGCTTCCTCATATTTACTGGCTAGCTCAAGCACTTCATCCTTCATTTCCTGAAGCCAATTAATGATAGCCTCCATAGAGCCATTCTCGGTGAGCAATCGCTGCATGTCTTCAGGTCTTCTTGCTTCTAGAGAGTCTTTAAGGATTGAGACCCTCTACCTGACGATCAACACTTGCTACAGCTTAGGCTAGCATCCTGCAGAGAGCATTTAGCAAATAAGCTCTTCAAATTAGGAGCTTGGAAATTGGGAGCAGAAAGCAAAGAATTACCAGCGGCTTACCTCGAGAATTGACTCCCGTGTTGAGAGCACCCACTCCCGCGCTGCGTCAGTAGAGAACATTAAGGGTAACATTGGGGGAGGGCCAAGGGGGGACCTCCTGAGGAGGGCCCGGATGCGGTGCTGTTGGTGCTGCGGGAGTATACCTTGGAAAGGCATCACCACTATCCTAAGCTTCTTGTAGTTGTTTTGAGAAACCCTGAGGGAGGTTCTGAAACAACTGTTGCTTAAATAGACTTTCATACATGCCTAAAAAGCAGAGCCTAGGTTTTGGCTTATGAGTGAGTGGTCTGTGAGGGGTGGTACCGCCATGCGGTTTCATGACAGGTGGACGTGTGAGAGAGATTCAATGGTACCATCCCCCTGAGATTAGGGGAGGTGATGGGAGGGAACGACATGACGGTTAGGACCGCATGGATTTAAACATCTCCTTCACATTGGTATTTTGTTGCAGCGGATGCAAACTTGTTCGCTTTCTTGTACACTTTTCTGAGGTCACTACCCAACCAATAAGGTATTTTGTTGCAAGGGATGCAAACCTGTTCGCTTGGTAGTGACACTAGGAAATGTAAGTGATGTCTGCTATTACTATTTTCTGAGGTCACTACCGAGCGAATAAGGCAAGGCAAACTCTTTCCTATGCACCTATTCGCTCGGTAGTGACCTCGAAAAGTATAAGTCATGTCTTGTCTGCTATTACTATTTTCTGAGGTCACTACCAAGCGAATAAGGCAAGGCAAACTCTTTCCTATGCATCTATTCACTCGGTAGTGACCTCAGAAAATATAAGTCGTGTCTACTACTATTACTATTTTTTGAGGTCACTACCGAGCGAATAAGGCAAGGCAAAATCTTTCCTATGCACCTATTCGCTCGGTAGTGACCTCAAAAAATATAAGTCATGTCTGCTATTACTATTTTCTGAGGTCACTACCGAGCGAATAAGGCAAGGCAAACTCTTTCCTATGCACCTATTCGCTCGGTAGTGACCTCAGAAAATATAAGTCATGCCTGCTATTACTATTTTCTGAGGTCACTACCAAACGAATAAGGCAAGACAACTCTTTCCTATGCACCTATTTGCTTGGTACTGACCTTTTTTGAAATCTGAAGTCCCTTGTGCTGACAAATGAATTGTCTTTTGGTGTTATGATATTGTAGAGATGCCTCGTGTAAAGGCCTGCGCTAGGAGGGCAACATGTGAATCTTTGAATGCTCAAGGAAGAAGACGCCGATATGAGACGCACAGAGGTGTACTACAAGCACTACACACGATAGAACGACACATTCAACTTGCTATTCCATGTCTCCCTTTTGAGCGAGTAGTGCGGGAGATTTGCGAGCAGTGGAGAGTCGACATGTGATGGGCCAGCAGTGCACTACTCTGCCTTCAAGAAATCGCTAAAGACTACCTCGTGGAATTCTTCAGCAATTGATATATCCTGGCTGCCCATGCACACTGCGTCACTATCATGCTGCGGGATTTTGATTCTCTTCGTAGGCTGCGTTTCGGCTACAATGGGCTACTTCAGCCAGTGCCTATCCGGGATAGTAGAACCATGGATATTCTCAACATCCCCCCTCTCCATCCTTGTGCACGATAGACAGAGCCATCTAGCGCTGAAACAAACAGCAGAAGGACCCGATCATGGGTCGAGAGAAACGACACAGATGGGCAGGCTGAGATAGCCGCAGAGGGGCATGAAGAAGCCATAATGGACCCCGAGGCAGTCATGGAAGAAATAGAGGCAGTTAATGAGGCACAAGAGTAGGTTAGGGTGGAGCCTGAGACATCTATGGAGAAACCAATATTGAAGAAAAATGATCCGGATCCTGAGAGCCTGAGGCTATTAGGGAGCTTGAGGAAGCCAGGGAGCCAGCTCAAGAAAGGCAAGGACAAGGCTCTGCATCACAAGGGCCATCCAACGTATCGGATGAGTCAATTATTTTAGAGAAAATCAACGAAGAGAATGAAGAGGAGTTGAGAATTTTGTTGAGCTCAGTGCCTCTGCATGCGTAGATACAGCTGCCTGCAAGGTCAGAGGAGGCCTGCATTTTCAACCTTGATATTGTAGACTTCCTGTGCATGCGCAGTTTCACCGACTTGCTCGCAACAAATGAGGTCGTCAATGTTGATTTGTGGTAATTCTCATGCTCTTTAATTATCATGCTCATTAAATGGGTCTCTACCAAGACATGGGTCAATACCAAGTGAGACAGTGGCTAATGAAATTGGATAGTGGTACTACTCGCTCGGTATTGACCCATGTTTGATGTTATTTGACATGGAAGCTAAGATTTTTTACTACGCAAAATTTGGGCAAAGTAGGGCGTTTCACGGTCGTGTAAAAACATAAGGTCCATTTGGGTACATTTGGAAAGCAGTGTCTCTTTGTAATGTGTTGCTAACTCAAGTGGTTATGTATGTAGTACCGCGAAAAAACTTGTATGCTGTGTAGATCATCTTTTGTTAGAACATGATCTAGGAAATGTAGTTTGGCACCAACGGGTAACCATACCCACGCAGGCTGATGACTATAGCTCTGGCTGGCGAACCTGTTTGAATGCCCTGTTGCTCATCAGTCAAATTATGGATATACCGAATGTAAGTAATTTGCTATTTTATTGTTTGCTGCAACGTATGTATGAAGCAACAAATATCTATATCACGCTTCTACAGAAACTTCAATTACATAACTACACCCCCAACGATGTTCAAAATTTTTCTTTAATGGCCATCCAACATATTATAATCTCGGTAAACAGACGCACAAGAGAGGAAGCGGTGAGAGCTGAGGAGTTCGAAGAGGCTCGCATAAATGAAATAACGCAACGCCACAATCAGACTCAAGAAGAAGTTCGAAATATGCAAGAAGCAATAAACCAATATTATGCGGACGCCACAGAAGTAGAGGAATGGGCTACATGTCGACGGCAAGAGCAGGAACACCGGGAAGCTTCACAGTGCAAGAAGCATCGGAAGCCATGAAAGAGGCCCATGATTTCGAGCGACGCGAAAGGATGCTCGAGACCAGCGTCCCCAGAGGCAGAGGTAGCAGCAACCGGAGGAGAGCGCACGGTAGCAACCGGAGTAGAGGGCAAGGGACGAGTGGCACAAACCGGGGGAGAGGACAGTAGAGTAGGGAAAGGGAGAAAATTACTTGTATAAATCTTGACAGAAACAACACAATATGTAAAGTTTTGAAACATTGAAAATGTACATTTTTGAAACATTGTTTGACCGCCAAAAAATGTCTTTGCATTAGTCATTTTGAAGAGTACATCATGGTTTGCATGGCATCAAAGCTCTTTGCGTGCACAAGGTATGTGACCTAGCTTCCGGTGGAAGCAATTAAGTGAAGTGTATTTGTTAGTGACTCCTTGTACAATGTTGTTTTCTCCTTGCGCCTTGGAATCTAAAAAGAAGAAAAAAGTTAGATTCAGTCATAGTGTATTAAAGACAATCAAAATTTATCGATTTAGTAAGCACCTTTCTATGTTGAGACTGAATGCATACAATTCCGACAAAAGTGGACGTTCTTCACATGTAAGATCTATCCTAAGCTGTGCAAGAGTTGTGCTTGACATTGTCTCCGTCATAGTAAGTAGGCCGTCTTGAAAGTAGAGCTCCATTGATAAAGGTTTGGTCTCAAGGCTGTTCTCTATATCTTGGTCGAGTGGAATAAGCTGCCCACTAAGAAGATGATATCTAATATAGTAAAATGATACTAAGAAATTTCGAGAGCTTATAATGAACTTGCAAATTATGGACTTCTTTTGCAAAATAGAGATTTTGTTCTGTGATTGTTTCCTATCCTAGTTGTTATCATCTAAAAAGTCCAAACAGCTCCTCTCAGACTTGCAAATGAACATTGTTGCGGTAGTTCTTATTTTCTCATCGAAGAAAAAATCTAAAAACACTTCAAGAGGCATAAATAGTGCGAGCCGAACTATTGTTGTGGCAATTGAATACTTGAGGACTTTTGTATATCCTGAAACAAGTTATTCATGAAGCTTTCACTAGTTTGTGAAGTAGGCAGGGACCAATCCTTGCTGTCAAAGGATGGAAGTGACAAAGGAGCTACATGACCCCAACCAATGGAAGTTCTCGGTTCCACATATGACATATCATAAAAGAAAATTCCATTATTTGCAAGTTCCTTGTGTTGTATTCCTCGGTACATTTGCTCACCAATAAACGCATGGAAAGCATCAAATATCCCAACTATGCTCTCAACTGGTTGCCAATCTGTCCTATTTGATGGATAAATATCTGAAACATCCCAAAGATGATATCCACCACTTAATATTAGAATATAATCATGCACTAAGCGAGATGCTGAAATAACTTACAGTTGGGTCGATGCCTTGGAAAACTTGGAGGAGATGTTTGCAACCTTAAGTCTGCATGCTGGAAAGCATGTTGTATGAGAACCTCTTTCACCCGATTGCTTTGTGCACACACTTTAAACTCTTTAACTTGACCCTTGAAAGCCTCCACGAAATCATTGCGTTGCCTCCTCTTCCTCCTCCTAGTTTGCAGTAGAACCCAACTTCCGATAGTTATTTGAGATGGAATCCATGCTTGATCGTCTGTAGTATAACTGTTAAAAATTCTAACATAGTCAATGGTAGTGCTATGCCTTCGAGAAGTAGACATGGTGTGCAGTAGAATGAATACACAAAAAGGTTAGCGCAAATATGAAAAAGGGAAGAAGTTTTGAGAGGGAAGTAGAGCTACTCAAAGTCATATTTGGGCGGGAACAAAGATACTAGATAGAGTCTTCGATGAATTTTCTGAAATTCCTCGGTACATAGTTAGTACGACTTACGGCATTTATGCCTTGAAACTTAGGGATTTCAAAATGACGTGATCACACTGTAATTTCAGGTTAATAACAATAGAAATGCAAAATAACAAATATTTTGTTAATTGACATTCATCTTTTTTGACCTCCAGGGAGACCTAGAGACCGGCTCGTAGCCCGCCAGGCTAATTAGTTGGCCCGCCGGGCTAGTGAATCTTCCTGGCGGTCATGCCAGGTAAAGCTATTTTCCCGCCGGGCCCGCCGTGGCTATATAAAGGTGACGCCGGTGCTTGTCTTTTCACAAAAGAAGTAATTCAAAAGTCTTCACCAAACTTTCTGGCAGCTTCCACATTCTCAAAGCAATGTAGCAATAATTTTTTTAACCCTTCCTTATTTTATTGATGTTTTTTTTAGTTTTTTGCGTTAAAACTTAAAGGTTTAAATTTTCTTTTATCAAATCATCGTATGTGGATGCACTGGCACATGGTTGCAATTGCGGCTAGGTGTGTCATTGAAAAAGCGTACGATGATTATGTTTTTATGCTCCCAGTCATTCATGCTTCGGCACATGGTTGCAATTGTGACTAGGTGTGATGTTGCTAGAATGACACGAGCATTTGTTTGAAAGAAGTAACCGTGCGTGAATGCACTGGCACATGGTTGTAATTGCGGCTAGGTGTGTCATTGCAAAAGCGTAGGGTGATTAGGTTTTATGTTGCTCCCAGTCATTCATGCTTCGGCACATGGTTGCAATTGCGACTAGGTGTGTTGCTGCTAGAATGAAAGGAGCATCTGTTTGAAAGAAGTCAGCGTGTGTGGATGCATTGGCACATGGTTGCAATTGCGGCTAGGTGTGTCATTGCAAAAACGTAAGATGACTATGTTTTATGTTGCTTCCCGTCATTCATGCTTCGGCACATGGTTGTAATTGCGACTAGGTGTGTTGCTGCTAGATTGACGGTAGCATCTAATGCATGAATGTGTGCTCAAATAATTTCATAATGCTTCATATTCTTGAATCTTGAAAGAAGACATCGTGCGTGGATGTACTGGCACATGGTTGCAATTGCGACTAGGTGTGTCATTGCAAAAGCGTAGGATGACTATGTTTTATGTTGCTCCTAGTCATTCATGCTTCGGCACATGGTTGCAATTGCGACTAGGTGTGTTGCTACTAGAATGACAGGAGCATCTGTTTGAAAGAAGTCACCGTGTGTGGATGCACTGGCACATGGTTGCAATTGTGGCTAGGTGTGTCATTGCAAAAGCGTAGGATGACTATGTTTTATGTTGCTCCCAGTCATTCATGCTTCGGCACATGGTTGCAATTGCGACTAGGTGTGTTGCTGCTAGAATGACAAGAGCATTTGTTTGAAAGAAGTCACCGTGCGTGGATGCACTGGCACATGGTTGCAATTGCGGCTAGGTGTGTCATTGCAAAAGCGTAGGGTGACTATGTTTTATGTTGCTCCCAGTCATTCATGCTTTGGCACATGGTTGCAATTGCGACTAGGTGTGTTGCTGCTAGAATGACAGGAGCATCTGTTTGTAAGTTGTTGTACGGTGAGGCATTGGAACATGGTTGCAATTGCGATTAGGTGTGTCACTACAAAAGCGTACGAGATCTATGGTCTATATTGAACTTTTTCTTTCACGTAGAAAAGATCCAAATGCAGTGGCACATAGTTATATTTCACAATGTGTTGTTTACAATAATACCATTGCAGGCAAAATGGATCCTTCTGCTACTTCAATGATAGAGTTCAAAAAGAAAATTAGACAATTGTTGATTACGATCGTCAGTGCACTAGATCTCGACGATATAGCGCAGATTGTTGCAGATGAGTTTAGATTGCAATCATTATACAGTGAGATTGCCCGCAAAATGTTGTTGTTATATCCAGACAAAACAACCGAATCAATAAACTCATTACTGAGCAGTTGGGTGGGCAATTTGTTGAAGGTGGCCTCTGATTTGAAAGAGGAATGTCCTCAAGAAGTAGACAAGGGTAAGCTAGAGCATTGGAACACTAGATGGAGAGCTGAAAAGGAGAGGTCAAGGCGAGCATCCCACATAGACACACAGTTTGGCCTAAGCAAGAAAATGCGAATGGCTATCACCAGAGTTGTGGGGAGCAACCAAGTTGGAGAACCGTTTATTGAGGAGGTTGTCATTGAGGGAACATCGGGTTCTACTGCTTCTGCCAGTCACCTGGAGAGCAGTATATACAATTTTGAATGTAGTATGACTCTCGGCATTCCAAATAAGTCCATTAAGAAGATCAAGTAACTTGGGTCAGGGGCTTATGGCACAGGGTGGCAAGTTCATATCAAAGGGATCAGTTTCCTTCCTGCAGCGAATACTTATTGTGCCAAGGAGTTCAAAGGACAGGCCAAGCATCAGTGGAAAAAATTTGCATCAGAAAGTGGGGTAGATCTCAACCATAGAGGGATTGTGAGGATTATTGCCCACTCTGTAACGTTGCCATGGTTTCTGATATTCCCCTACTTCAATGGGGGAACTTTAGGTGATCTTATGGAGACAGTGCCCCATCCACATGGATCTTTCACGATGCTTGTAGCTCATCAAGAGGGGAAAGAAAAGATCCCTGCAGACTTTAAATGGGAGCAGCCCTCTGAAGACCAAAAAACACGTATCAAGAGTCTGTGTAATCATGCTCCCTCGTTGATCCATGCCTTGGTGAAGGCATTGCGATTCGCACATGATGAGGGAGTGATCCACAATGATCTCCATCCATGGAACATCATGTTGGACTTTACTAAGGATCTCACTCCCCATATTGGAATAATTGATTGGGGATTGGCTCTGCGTGTTGGCTTAGAGACACAAAAGACCAACAATACCGATGAAAACTGGAAAAAGCTTCATCCTTGGCGAGCTCCTGAGTTACTAGATGGCAATCACCCGTGCCCATGGACCAAGGCCACAGATATGTACGCCATAGGATGGGTGATATGGCAATTTTGTAAGTTTTGTGGAGAGTTCTCTTACTACTACAGCACAGATTGGTTCAAACATAAGGTTTCAGTGGAGGTACAAGCCATATCTAGGATTGTTGTGGAAGGTTGGGTGAGGAAGAAATCCACAGAGAAAGACCTTGGCACTTTTAGACGAAGAATTAGAAAGATTTGAAGCCCAGCCAGAACGATGCTTATGCCCTCCCTCTGAAATGAGTGTAGCCTTTTTTTGATGGATATATGATGTACTTTATGAAGCAGGGTTTTCTGAGACTTTTGACTTATAAAAGCACTTTTAAAATTTGGGTTTTATGCGCCATGGATGATGTATGAGTAATAAAAACACTTTGTTATATCTCAATAGACAACAAATTTTCTATGAGTTTTGTTTTTTCTCTTAAGTTTCAAGCAATAAGCCATGTGGAATCACTGATTTTCATTCATTGATTTAAAAAATGGTGGTTACTCTTATATCAATTGATTTTCGTAAAATGGTGGTTACTCTTAAATCAATTGATTGTCGTTAAATGGTGGTTACTCTTATAGCAATTGATTATCATTAAGTTTGTATGTCGTAACTGAAGTATAGTGTTTAGTCAGGATATGGATAATGATAATCAAAGGGCTAAGTGCCCTTTTGAGCGTCTCAGATCCATGTGTCAAGGCGGTGGAGTGAATGACATCGCTCGAATTGCAGCTCGTTGCTCCCAGTGGGCCAATCGAGTGGGTACACAATGGAAAGAGGTGAACTCTAGGATTGACCGAGAAATGGTCAAATCCATATGGCCAAGCGTTGCAGATAACAACATCAAGAAAAGTCGACTCAAGCTATCACAATGCATTAATGCAGACATACGAGACAATGGAGAGAACATATATCTTGATGTTATGGGTCATCCTATGCATCATATGGATTTTCCATTGTGGTTTACCAAGATGTTATACATGCATTATGTCTTGGGTGAAGCAGTGGACTTCAGGTCAAGGACACCTCATATGACGGTTGAGGACATTTGCAGCAGTGCAATCACCGTCATATGGCAAGAGATGTCATTGGCACTAGAAGGTGAATCAATGGAATTGCACCAAGTTAAGGAGGAGCTTCAAACTCAACTCAAGCAAGCATCACAAGCTACACAAGGATCTCATGCAGAAGCAACCCTAAATAGAGACTTGCAAAGGGAGGTGAAGGTGCTATCTCGCCACGTAAAAGAGTTAGAGGCGACTATAAAAAAACAAAATGATGCCACATTGATTGATCACCCAACATATTGAGGCCCCTCCAGCTTCTGGTGAGCACGGTGGTCCTTGCCCCATATGTAGATCATTCTTTCATGAGTGGTGTGGTCACTTTAGCTTGCCATGTGGACATATGTACCATATATCATGCTTGATGCAAAGCATGATGAATAGCTTTCATTGTGCTATATGTGAGTATGAGATATCCAAAAAGCTATATGCAATGTTCAAAATATCGGAAGACTATAATAAGCTTAAAGGTCAGCGTGAATAGGAGAATGAAGATATTCTCATAAATATTTCGCTATCACTTGGATAGTTTTGTAACATTTGAAAACATTTACTCGTTGTCTTGCGAGAATTTATTAGTGAATTGTGACTCAATGGATTCTGAACTTAAACAGAAGTCACTCAATGGATTCGATAATCTATTAATTAAACCACCGTTGCTTGCTACGGCGGCGGGTCAAAGTTGGTTCAATTTTCAAATTCTCTTCAATCTCTTCTAAAGTACATGTAGTTTCTACTTCATGAGATTCCCCTTGCAGCTCACTATCTTCGTCCACCTCATCATTGGTTACATCATAAGTCCAGCGCGACATCTCCTCTTTGTAGTTCTCAGCTTGCACTCTTGCCAATAGCCGATGGTTGCAATACATATACACCAATTTTTCAGCTCTTGAATTTAGAAGGCGGTTTCTGATGGTGGAATGTACATATTTATATGTACTCCAATTTCTCTCAGAACTTGAATTGGATGCACATTGGGCTAGGATTCTAACAGTTAGGCGTTTAAGGGTGGGTGCACTACCACCATTCATCATCCACCACTTCCACGGTGGTTCCTCCGTGGCAAGTTTCTGCACAAATTCTATACCAAACTTACCCTCTTTGAGTTTAAACTTCATAAGATCAGTAACAGCTGATGCATGCTCATCAGGATCAGCATAAAACCTACTGATGCATGCCCATCAGGATCAGTAACAGCTGATGCATGCTCATCAGGATCAGCATAAAACCTGCGTATCACATCATAAAAGTCTTCCAGCACCTCCTCATCAAGTTTGTCTATTTCCATTGCCCAATACTCTGGATCCAATAAGAAAGCTACGCTATGTAGTGGACTATGTGCTCTAACCCATCGACCATGCATATACTTTCTCAGAATTTCTCTCCTCTTTTGAGTGAATGGTGTCTTCCAAGGCTTCACAATTGGCTCCTAGGGCTCCTATGGATTTGCAAGGCTTTCTTGAACACTCCACCAAGCCATCCACACCTTACCTATGTTAGGCAAGGCAGAATCCAGTTGGCGTAATGCAAGCATAATTGGCATCATGACATTGTGCACATCCACCACATCATCCGAGAAGTGGCGATCAGCTAGTAGATCTCTGATCACCCCTATTTTGCTTTTTATCTTCTCCCTTTGACCGGCCTCCCATTCTGAAAAAGTGGCACAAACAAATGTCTCCATCACAGCATTCTTATTTTTTATTAGTGATTCTACCGTATAGTAGTTGGTGCAAAATCTAGTTTCGCACGGTAGTTTTAACATAGTAGACATCCTCTGACGGTACATGTCAAGAACCCTCTAACGCTTCAAAACAAACTTGACTATTAAGAGAGCATTGTCTACTATCCATTTGAACCACTCTGTGTCATTACTCTTGTACCAATCTTGCAATACCAAGTTCAAGCTGTGTGTACTGCAACCAGCACTATATAGGTGAGAGAAGCGACGTTCAAGTATCCTACCTGCAGCCCTGCAATTTTTGGCATTGTCCATGATTACTTGGACAACATTTTCTTTTCCAAGTTCCTCAAGTGCGTCGCCAATGATGTCAGCTATAAAACTGCCAGACTTTATTTGACTAGATCTATCCACAACTTTGATAAAACATTCACCACAAGGACATACAAGCATGATGTTGATCAATGGCTGCCTTTGAACGTTGGACCAACCATCACTAACCATGGTGTATCCAGATTGTTCTGTTGCATTTAATATTACCCTTTGAATATCCTGTTGTGTGCTTGTGTAACATTTATCCAATGGTTGGTTTCTCATATGGTGATATGTTGGAGGGGTAAATCCAGCACCATACTCCCCAATGCGTTTCCAAGCTGACTTCCATGCATCACGGGTGACAATGGCCAATGATCCCCCGGTGAAATAGACGGTGATGGAGCATAAGATGTCGTGCGCACACTCACACACCCAGACAACTCAACACAACACAAGGAATTTACTTGAATTCCTCACCTCACTTATTGTCACTCAAAATATCCCTAAAAACTCTACCCACAAGCTCAATTCAAATTCCAAACGCCTCGACCTACAAGCCCTTGCCTGCCCGCAGACACTACAAGGTGAGTCGAGGTGATCAACACTTGAAATCACGCTTGATGGTGACCAAAATATACAAGAAAAACCATCCAAAAACCAAAAAATCTAGCCACAAAAGACCACTCTCAAACCATTGCAAAAGCTTCACCAAACACCACTCTATTGGACTCTTTGGAGTAGAGCCAACCCTAATGGCACCAATACAAGGTCACATAGTCTTGCAGAAAGCCGCACCTTCTTCCCTCAATTTCTTGCACACAAACATCCATGGAAACCTTATAACTCCCATAGACTCTCCCAAGTGAAAAATTGAAGAGAGAAAGCTCTCATTCACTCCTCCTCACACGCGAAAACAGGACGCGAACGCAACGGGACTGCATTAGACAACCTATAGGAACCCTGCTTCCTCCCACACACAGAGGGGTGAAAGTGTTGATATTACTGTTCAAAATTCCTCCCTCAGCCTCAACACTCACGCCACCGTGAGTGATGTGGCAATTGGAAGCCATTTCACACCTTTTTTGACCATTTTTTGACCTTTTTTGGCCCAGTTTTGACCCCCGCGGGGCATTTTTCAGAGGAAAAACCCCAAACGGACTCCAAAATTCACCAAATTTGTACGCTTGATCCTCAATACCCAAATCACTTTTCCACATCCCCAAATTCTATTTTTGACCACTTCTAGGGCGGTGCACGCATCACCGCAGATCAAGCACCGTAAATAGACAGTTACTGCATGTGTCAAACGTCTCGAGCGGGATGAGAGTACCCACACTTGTCACTTGCATTATTTACATTCTAGAAAGCTCAAACACATTCTCTAGAACCAAAATAAGCCACCTAAAACCGTATCCAAGGCCCCGATACCCTATACAGGCATGTACATATGCTCGACTGCGACACGCATATTTACAATGTGCACATGTTGCACCTTTTTTCGAACTTGAAACCACTTTGCAAAGCTCCCAAATGCATGTATTTACATCTTTTTGTACATATGACCATGCATATAAACGCTACCATGTACACACTAAAAGCGGTCTATCATCATTGCCCACCCTATAGGTAGAGCATTTATGCTCAACCAAGAGACTATTTGCATCTGGAACCACATCCCTCGCAAAATATTTCTTTAATCACGATACCCATTTATTCTGTAGCGCAAATGTTCACCAGACAATTTTTCCAACTCATAGGTGCCATTAGGAAATATATGTTTCACTCTGTATGGACCCAACCATTTGTCCCTCAACTTCATTTGAAAAGTAAAATCCAAGTGAGAATCATACATCATCACCAAATCTCCTTCTTTGATCTCTTTCTCTGGGAGCCTCTTATTCATTTTCTTCATCCTTGTCTCTGCTTGTTGAAGATAATAATCACTGGTTTTCTCTCTATTCATTCGCAGCAACTCTAGAGAAAGAATTCTTTCTTGGAGCTTGTCATTATGCTCACCTTGCATTCTGCACAACAACTTCAAGGCATCCAACTGCACTTGTATGGTCATAAGAGCTTCCTTTCCATAAACAAGTTCATATGGTGTAAACCGTGTTGACACTCTATACACAGTTCTATAAGCCCACAAACACTTTTCCAAGTCCAAGTCCCACTCTTTAGGATGCTCTCTAGCATACTTTGATAGCATCTTCACAATTTGACCATTGTAGTTCTCAACCAACCCATTGCATTGTGGGTAGTAAGGAGAAGAATGCCTATGCTGAATTTTCAATTTCTCCATGAGCAGCAACAAGTTTTCCCCTAAATCCTGGTCCACGATAAAAAATGATAACCATAGGAGCTCCAAACCTGCAACACACCTGTTCATATAAAAAAGAGGTCACTCTTCCCGCCATTACATCTTTTACTGCTTTTGCCTCCACCCATTTTGTCAAATAGTCCACAGCCACAAACCTTTTACCATTGTTGGTCCTTGGCATTGGACCTACAGCATCTACTCCCCATTTTGTAAATGCATCAAAAGACATTATAGCTTTCTAAGGCTCAGCTAAAAGCTTCTGATTTGCAAACACTTGGCATTCATGGCATGACTTGCACCAAAAATAAGCATCTCTCATCATAGAGGGCCAACAGTAACCTTCTCTTAAAACACGAAAGACAACCTGATCCTTGCCCTGATGGCCTATTTCTTCATGGCAGTGCTCCAAAATCAAGCCTATCTCTTCTTTGTATGGCACTTTTCTCAAAATTCTATCCTTGCCATAAAGCATGAGATCCTCACCTACCAATGTGTAGTTTCTTGCTTTTGCAACTATTCTCTTACGCCAAACCTTTGACATGCCCTCTGGACATTGCCCTTTACCAAGAAATACTTCTTGATCTTGTAATGATTCCCTTCCTGCATACAAGGCTTCCTTGACCTTTAAAGGAGATACCAAGGCATCCAACTTGTCCCTAGCCAACTCATCAGCTTCTTTATTCTGCTCACGAGGAACATGCTTAAACTGTATCTTCTCAAACTCGCGCAAAAGCTTCTTGATGCCATAGAACCACTTCTTCAAATTGTCTTTCTTAACATTCCACAAACCAAGCAACTGATTCATGACTAGCAATGCATCCCCTTTTGCAATGACCCTCTTCAGTCCAAACTCAACACATTGCTTCAACCCAAGGAAAAACGTGAGGTACTCGGCCTCATTGTTACTTTCAGCTTCATCAAGATTGTAAGCTCTACAAAAGATTACATCGCCTTTTGGGTTCTTAATGACTACCCCACCGCTTGCCTTTTGAAGAACTTTCTTGTATGCACCATCAAACATCATTGTATACACATCTGTAATATCTACTTCCTCTTCATGATCATCCTTGTCAACCCTTGGGTAAGATGGAAGCTATCCCCCCTTATGTACCACTATGTCCGCCAAGTGAGCTTTAACAGAATGATCCACTTTAAACTCAAACTCATACTCTTGAAGCTCCAAATTCCACTTTAAGATGCGCTTGCTAGGCTTCAAATGTTGTACTACATCCGGCAAAAGATTCGATGTGGTGAGCACATAGAACTTTTGGGGCAACAAATAGGTTTTAAACCTTCGACAAGCAAGAACCAAGGCAAATACCCACTGTTCCATTTCCGTGTAAGAGAACTTGCTTACATTCTTCATCTTGCTCTCAAAATAAACTGGCTTGAAGTTCCTTCCTTGATTTTGTAAGAGAACCGACCCAAAAGCTACTGCCCCACACTAATAGATACATAGAAAATCGACTGCAAGTGAGGAGGACTCACTGTTGGTAAAGCACACAATACCTCCTTGATGCCATCAAAATCCTGTTGCATGTCTTCATTCCATTCAAACCCTTCAACTCTTTGACTCAATTTCTGGAGAGGATACACATACTGACATAGCATCCAGAAAAAACGTGACAAGTACCTGAGCTTATGCAGAATGATGCCAAATCCTTTGTGTTGCTGGGTGGATCCATAAGTAATAAAGCCTTAACTTTCTATGGGTTAGCTTCTATTCCATTTTGGGAAACCACATGTCCTAGAAAATGGACTCTGGCATGAGCAAACTTACACTTCTTTGGGTTGAGTTGCCCACCCTCTTGTTGAAGCCTTTCAAAACTCAACCTCAACTTCTCCAAATGTGTGACCCTTGAGCTATAACACCCAATTTCATCCATGAAGACGCGAATGAACTTACCCAAGTAGGGACCAAACACTCTATTCATCCATCCTTGGAAGGTAGCATATGCATTAACCAGCCCAAAAGGCATTCTTTTGTAGGCAAAACAACCCCAAGGAGTAATGAAGGTCGTCTTCAATCGATCTTCAATTGCTATCAAGATCTGAAAGTAGCCAGAAAATCCATCCATGATTGAGTAACGTTCATGACCTACAACCTGATTGAAGATTTCATCTAGAAAGGGTAGTGGATAATGATTCCTTTTTGTGGAAGCATTCAAAGGTTTGAAATTGACACATATCCAACAGGATCGCCAAAGGATGATGGAGCAAAAGGTGTCGTGCGCGCACTCAAACACCCAGACAACTCAACACAACACAAGGAATTTACTTGAATTCCTCACCTCATTCACTGTCACTCAAAAGCTCCCTAAAAACTCTACCCACAAGATCAATTCAAATTCCAAACGCCTCGACCTACAAGCCCTTTGAAGTGTTGCAAAAACTCTTTAAAGTTAGCATGAACATCTTGCTGCAAACCTCTCAATTTTGTTGTCGCTTCTGTTGCGGTTAGTTTCTTTCCAGACCTGTCAAAAATTGCCAGCTTCACCTGCTCCCATGTTTGCTTTTTTTCTTCCTCTAAACCTTCAAACCACTCGCGAGCTTCTCCTTTGAGCACAAGAGGAAATACATGAAGCTTTGCTTCATCATTCACAATGTGCATACCAAGCATATGCCATTCGAAGTCCGCAATCCAATCCTTCACATCCTCCTTCCCTGTAAACACTGGCCGACTATACGCCATCCCTTTGAAGTTGCTTCTCCCTTGTGTGAGTAATTCCACAAAATTTGAAGTCTTTCACCTCAACCAAACCACCACTTTTCTTCAATGAAGCTCAAACTTCACAACAAAACCGCTTCACCTGGGTGCACAACCGGCAAATTTCCGCTCCCCAGCAGGATCGCCAAAGGATGATGGAGCAAAAGATGTCATGCGCACACTCCCACACCCAAGAAACTGAACACAACACAAGTAATTTACTTGAATTCCTGACCTCACTCATTGCCACTCAAAAGCTCCCTAAAAACTCTACCCACAAGCTCAATTCAAATTCCAAACGCCTCGACCTACAAGCCCTTGCCTGCCCGCAAACACTACAAGGTGAGTCGAGGTGATCAACACTTGAAATCACGCTTGATGGTGACCAAAATATACAAGAAAACCATCCAAAAAACAAAAACTCCAGCCACAAAAGGCCACTCTCAAACCATTGCAAAAGCTTCACCAAACTCCACTCTGTTGGACTCTCTGGCACCAATACAGGGTCACATAGTCTTGCAGAAAGTCGCACCTTCTTCCCTCAATTCCTTGCACACAAACATCCATGGAAACCTTAGAACTCCCATAGACTCTCCCAAGTGCAAAATTGAAGAGAGAAAGCTCTCATTCACTCCTCCTCACACTCGAAAACAGGACGCGAACGCAACGGGACTGCACTATACAACCTGTAGGAACCCTACTTCCTCCCACACACAGAGGGGTGAAAGTGTTGATATTGATCTTCAAAATTCCTCCCTCAGCCTCAACACTCACGCCACCATGAGTGATGTGGCAATTTGAAGCCATTTCACACCTTTTTTGACCTTTTTTGGCCCAGTTTTGGCCAGTTTTGACCCCCGTCGGGCATTTCTTGTAGGAAAAACCCCAAACGGACTCCAAAATTCACCAAATTTTCTATTCTTGATCCTCAATACCCAAAGAAGCTTTCCATATCCCCAAATTCTATTTTTGACCACTTTTAGGGCGGTGCACGTATCGCCGCAAATCAGGCACCGTAAATATACAGTTACTGCATGTGTCAAACTTCTCGAGCGGGATGAGAGTACCCACACTTGTCACTTGCATTATTTACATTCTAGAAAGCTCAGAAACATCGTCTAGAACCAAAATAAGCCACCTAAAACCATATCCAAGGCCCCGATATCCTATACGGGCATGTACATATGCTCGACTGCCGACACGCAAGCACGCATATTTACAATGTGCACACGTTGCACCTTTTTTTGAACTTGAAACCACTTTGGAAAGATCCCAAATGCATGTATTTACATCTTTTTGTACATATGACCATGCATATAAACGCTACTTTGTACACACCAAAAGCGGTCTATCAACGGCTTTAGCTAGTACAAGTTGTGCTGCTTCTAAGGCAAGCGTTTTGAAGCTCGTCTGTAAGCTAATTAACCTATCTACTTTCTGACGATCCTACTTGAAAGTCAGGAGATCCATGGTTTGGAGGTGTAGTTCCATCTATATGAGAAGTTGGTTCCCTGCTTTGAGTGCTTCCATTGGTGGGCGTTACACCCAATGATCCCTCGTCCTGGTTTGATCTTATCGATAACAGGGTGTGATGGTCGAAAGTAGAGAGTTTTGATCTTTTGCTCATGGAAATTAGCTTACCAATTAAAGATTTTAAGCGCATGGCTGCTTCTTCTGCACCTAAGCCCTTGCACTTTCCTCCTTGGATTCTGGTATTGCCACCTAGCAAATGATCCCTTATTCTTGGTGCTCCTCCAGATTTCTCTTCGCCACAAAAGTTACATTTCCAATCTTGATACTTATTTAAATTTGTGGAAAAATTCCACTCAGGTCCTGGACTTTTTCCACCTGCCTTTCGCTTGCCCTGCGAAGTGGTGCCCTGCGAAGCAGGACCTGGCATCGAGGTAGGAGGTCTCCTCAAGGAAGCCAGGCTTGAGACACCAACATCACCGCTCACATTCCCGGTGAAAGACATACTTATTGGATGCTTGCAATACCAATAAACATAGCTCAGTATGCTATCTCTTCTTTCAAGTATTATTCAAACCAGACATTAGTGTTATATTCAATATCACACACAAGTGTAGTAGTGAATCCTGAAGGGAATAAACCTCAATCTACTCAAACATGAGTAAGAAAATACAACGGTGAATCAAATATGTGATCAGTCCATCCCAAAAGTAGAGATATCGACCCAAAGATTCACCTTCCTACCTCCTTTCATGAATCAGTCTAGTCCAAAAAAGAACTAATGACCCATGATTGGAGCTCTAATCGAAATAGCAAGCAAATACAGCAGTGAATCAAACATGTGACCAGTCCATCCCAAAAGTAGAGATATCGACCCAAAGATTCACCATCCTACCTCCTTTCATGAATCAGTCCAGTCCAAAAAAGAACTAATGACCCATGATTGGAGCTCTAATCGGAATAGCAAGCAAATACAGCGGTTGGTGAATCAAACATGTGATGAGTCCATCCCAAAAGTAGAGATATCGACCCAAAGATTCACCTTTCTACCTCCTTTCATGAATCAGTCCAATCCAAAAAAGAACTAATGACCCATGATTGGAGCTCTAATCGGAATAGCAAGCAAATACAACGGTGAATCAAACATGTGATCAGTCCATCCCAAAAGTAGAGATGTCGACCCAAAGATTCACCTTTCTATCTCTTTTCAAGAATCAGTTCAGTCCAAAAAATAACTAATGACCCATGATAGAAGTTCAAATCAATATAGCAATCAATTTAGCAAATATAACGGTGAACCAAACATGAGATCAGTCCATCCCAAATGTAGAGATACCGACCCAAAGATTCACCTTTCTACCTCCATTCAAGAATCATTTTAGTCCAAAAAAGAACTAATGATCCATGATCAGAGTTACATTAAGTTTTAATTTTTTTAAAAGACTATTCATTTTTTTACCTTTAGTTTTTCTTCTAAATTTTAAAGGATGACCAAATTTAGAGGAAGAGGTGATGTGATGTGATGTCTATAAAAGGGTTATATAGAGCCACCAAATATGGAGGGGGTACACGATGGGCCAGGCGGGATTCTTGCTTGTCCCGCCGGGTTTCATATTAAACCCGTTGGGCCTGCCGGGATTGTTGGTTGTCCCGCCGGTTCTACGTTTTCTACCGGTTTTTGTAGGTCATGACATTAGATATGTTATTAACATGAAAAAAATAGTGATAATAATAACAATAATTAACATTTAACAAAATGCGTCATCGTGTAATTAAAATCCCTGCTTGAAAACGTGAAATTGTGCAATTTGATGAACCAAAATAATATTTCCTCCTTTTTTTTAAAAGGGCTTGACTCCAAAATGTCAATTTTCAACTTAACGTTAGCCTCTTCCTCATTGGTCGAGCGCCACTCTCTCTCTCTCTAGAACTGAAAGGCCCAAAGTGAGTCCGGATTTCTTCTAATGATTTTTTTTTAACCTCGAGATTAATAGTTGAATTTGTTGATCCTAGCAAATTATCCTTGTGTAACACGGTGAAAGGACACGAGTTTAGTTGTGTGCATGATTTGTGTGCCGAAAAGAACACATCTAGATTGCAACGCAAATCCTGTGGCCATGAGTTCAGTGGTAATGCGACAAGGATCAAAGAGCATCTGTTTTGAGTCCCTCGTAATGTGGAGACCTACCATTGCTTGAGCAATTGTGAGCGAGCACACCATAACTCGAGCGAATATCTATGATGGTGGCATTGTCAATGCAAATGGCCTAACTCAAAAGTTTCTATTAAAATGTAGCAAGAACCATATGAAAACAACAAGACATGAATTTTAATTCTAACATCCATGCTACAAATTTCTCAATTCTTATGATTAGTCACACACATTGTCAATGTAAACTTTTTGCCTCCGATTCCTTGTCGATGCATATGACCTAACAAGAAAACAAAGCAAAACATAATACTAGTTTTTGAAAAAAAATGGATAGAGCTTCCTTTGTTCATATGTCAACATTTCAAAATAAACCCATTAACCTTTTAAGGCACCTCACATAAGGATTTGAAATTCTAATCATATTGATTCAAAGAGTGAATACTTCTCATCCACCACTCAATACATTGAAACATTAACTCAAAAGTTTCTATCAAAACATGACGAGAACCATATGAAAACAATAAGACATGAATTTCAATTTTAACATCAATGCTACAAATTTCTCAAATCTTATGATTCGTCACACTCATTGACGATGTAGACTTTTTGCCTCTGATGCATTGTCAATGCATATGACCTAACAAGGAAACAAAACAAATCATAGTACTAGTTTTTGAAAAAAAATGGACAGAGCTTCCTTCGTACATGGATCAATATTTCAAAACAAACCCAGTAGCCCTTTAAGGAACCTCACATAACGATTTGAAATTCTAACCAAATTGTTCCAAGGAGTGAATACTTCTCATCCACAACTCAAAACATTAGAACATCGACTCAAAATTTTCTATCAAAACATGACGAGAACCATATGAAAATAATAAGACATGGATTTCAATTCTAGAATCAATGCTATAAATTTTTCAATTATTATGATTAGTCACACTCGTTGTCAATGTAGACTTTTCACCTCCAACGCATTGCTAATGCATATGACCTAACAAGAAAAGAAAGCAAAACATAATATTAGTTTCTAAAAATAAATGGACAGAGCTTCCTTTGTGCGCATGGATCAATATATCAAAACAAACCATTAGATCTTTATGGCACCTCACATGAGGATCTATGATGAAGTAATGGTAGCACATATCCTGAAATCAATGGCTCATCACACATGTTCGTCTTAATCCCACACAAGCTGCCACTGTAGGGGTTGCACCACATCCAAACTTCAAGCAAATGCCTCCACGATGACAATGGAGCTCCACAAAGCATGAAACAAAAGAATGACTCCACTACAATCCACCTCGCAATGGCTCGCCTGATGATGATCTGGCTTGAGAGAGCTCCGGAACATGATGCATCATAAAAGAATCTGATGACGGCATGCCAAGGCAAGAAAATAGGGCAATGCTCTCTGCTACAAAGCACGGTGGATGCATACCTATTGGATGAACCATAAATAGCACAGAGAAAATACAATATAACACAAGAGGCACGATTAGAGAAAGAAACAACATCAAGCATTAGAATACCAATACAAAGCAAGTGTGTACCTCTATGGAACCCCCAAAACTCTCAAAATAACCATAGCTCCATGATGGAGTACTACAAGATGTTGATGAACAACCATCTGTGTAGCACGACAAAACGTCTTCACCGACCCAATGGCCTCTGCTGTTCAAAGCATTAATTATTAAAAGCACTTACAATGATTATTACTATCATAAGTATCACTCACTTGCCCTAGACACCATGATTGGAAGCCAACCTGAATTTGCTAGAGTCGAGAATGTTAGGAAATAAGACGTAGCTAAATAGATATTTGAGTAGATTACTTAATGGAGAGAGATAGATTTCACACACAAGAGATTATAGAGTAGAGAGAGAGAGAGAGAGTACACACGATATACATGGTTCACCCAATGTGGGCTACGTCCACGGGAAAGCAGCCACTCAATGGCTTTAGTACTTCAAAACAAGAATTAGTTTACAAAGGGATTATACCCTTAATGGAGCTCCCGCCTTCCTTCACTCTCACCAACTCACACTCACCTTGTTGCATCAACTTCACACTATGAAATGTGTGTAGAAATGGCCTCCTTTTATAGGCCAAAAGGGCTGCCCTCTCTTATGAGAGGCAACCATGTGTAGCTGCCCTTGTGTGAATAAGTCCAAATCAGACCCTCCAATCCATCCATGTGTGGCCGCCCTTGTGTAGACAAATCCGCTTTTGAATTCGGCCACCGGCCATTGACTTCCGACCACCAGCCATTGACTACCGGCCACCGGCCAACCGACGGTTGTTTTTCGACCACTTTCCGGTCGTCGTCCGGCCATAATATTTCGGTGAGGAAAAAAAATTTGATTTCCGGCGAGTGATTTTCCTTCATGTACGATGGCTTCTCTTCATAATGGGGGCCTTACAAATGTGCGCTTTTACCACAGAAAATTACAAGGGTAAATCAGGCTCCATACTTAACAATCTCCCACTTGGAGACTAATCTCCAAACCAAACTTGTGACTGCTTTCCATTCTGGCTTCTTATCCTTGAATGCCGATTGAAGATGAGCAAAAGCTCAACTTCTCCTTGTTGACCACCTTTGTAAACATGTCTGCAAGATTTTCACTTGTATGCACCTTTCCTAGCTTTAGCTGTCCCTCTTTCAAAAGAGTGCGTATAAAGTGATATCTCACCTCAATGTGCTTTGTCTTTGAATGAAAGGCTGAGTTCTTTGCAAGATGGATAGCGCTTTGGCTATCACTGTACAAGACACAATTGTCTTGTTTGAATCCAAGCTCTTCTAAGAATCTGTGAAGCCACAAAATTTCTTTGCTTGCCTCCGTCATTGCTACATACTCTGCTTTCGTGGTAGAAAGTGAAACCACTTTCTGCAGCTTTGAAGCCCAGCTTACTGTTGTGCCTCCAACCGTGAACACATAGCCAGTAGTGCTCCTTCGAGTATCTTTGTCACCTGCCATATCTGCATCAGCATACCCTTCTAGAAAAATATCAGTTCCTCCAAAATACAAAGCATTTGTTGTCGTCCCTTTTAGATACCTAAGTATCCACTTTACAGCTTGCCAATGCTCTTTACCTGGGTTTTCCATGAACCTACTCACACTGCATGTGCAATGTCTGGCCTTGTCCAAACCATAGCATACATTAGAGAACCTACCGCTGCAGAATATGGAAATTTAGACATATAGGCTATCTCCTCTTGTGTCTTTGGACACATATCCTTCGTTAGTTTAAAATGACCAGCCAAAGGTGTAGAAACTGGTTTTGCATTTTGCATTGCAAACCTTTCTAGTACCTTCTTGATGTAATCTTCTTGAGATAGCTTTATTGTCTTCTTCGTCCTATCCCTTGATATTTTCATACCAAGTATCCTCTTTGCAGCACCTAAATCTTTCATTGAAAAAGATTTAGATAGCTCCTCTTTTAGGTCTTTGATGTCCTGCATGTTAGCACTTGCAATCAACATGTCATCAATATATAACATTAGGATGATGAATTTTCCATCTCCCAAATTCTTCGTGTAGACGTAGTGATCCGAGTTGCATCTTGTGAATCCATGATCCAACATCCATCGATCAAACTTCAAGTACCATTGTCTTGATGCTTGCTTTAAACCATACAAGCTCTTCTTTAATCTGCAAACCATTTTCTCCATACCTTTTACTTCATACCCCTTTGGTTGAAGCATGTAGATTTCCTCCTCTAAGTCACCATGAGGGAATGTCGTATTTACATCCATTTGCTCAAGATTTAGATCATGAGTAGCCACAAGGCTTAAGAAAAGCCTAATTGAGTTCATTTTTACAACAGGAGAAAATATTTCATTGAAGTCAATACCTTTCTTTTGAGAAAAACCTTTAACCACAAGCCTAGACTTGTACCTTTTCTTCCCACCTTCTTCTTCCTTCACCTTGTACACCCATTTGTTTTGAAGTGCCCGCTTACCTTTAGGCAACTCAACCAATTCCCATGTTTGGTTACGATGTAGTGAGTCCATCTCCACTTGCATGCTCTTCGTCCATTCTTCTTTGGATTCATGTTGCATAGCTTCTTCGTATGATTCTGGCTCTTCAGAATCTGAGATCAAGAGATGGTTGAAGGAAGGAACAAACCTTTCTGGAGGTCTACTTGCTCTTGTAGATTTTCGGGGAATAGGTTGAGGCTCCTCATTTGGTTGACGTTGTTGCACATTGTCATCGTTTGCAGTCCTTGAGTCTTCACCGTCCTCAAGCTCCATGTACTCATCACCTCTTTCTTTTGTTTGTTTTCTTTCCAAGTAATCTTTGTACATATTTTGTTCGTTAAAAATTACATCACTACTCCTTAAGATTTTACCATCTTCAGGATTTCATAGGCGATACCCAAAGTCACCTTCTCCATATCCAATGAAGAAACACTTTTAAGACTTTGCATCTAGCTTTGATCTTAGGCTTCTATCTATGTGCATGAAAGCCTCACACCCAAACACTTTGAGAAATGCATAATTCACTGGTTTACCTTTTCATGTTCTTCTGGAACTCCCCCATCCAATGCCATTGAGGGTGACCGATTGATTAAGTACACAGACGTAGTTACAGCTTCCGCCCAAAGCTCAAGTGGTAGGCCTACATGTAGCCGCATGGTTCGTGCTCGCTCCATGATTGTCCTGTTCATCCTTTCCGAAATCCCATTTTGTTGAGGTGTCCTTGGGGTTGTCCTTTGCCTCCAAATGACATTGCTAGCACAAAAGCTTTCGAAAGCTTGGCTACAATATTCCCCTCCATTGTCGGATCTGAGGCATTTAACCTTGGTACCTATTTCATTCTCCACAAATTCTTTCCACCTTTGAAATATGGAAAATACATCGGATTTATTCTTCATGACATAAACCCATGGTTTTCTAGTCGCATCGTCTATGAATGTTACATAGTACAATGAGCCACCAAGGGATGGTGTACTTGCAGGACCCCAAACATCAGAATGAACCAACTCAAGTTTTTTATTTTTTCTTTCATTTCCTGATTTTTGAAATTTTACCCTCTTTTGTTTACCGTAAACACAATCTTCACAGAACTCTAAGTCCACTTCTCTCAAACCTGGTAGAAGCTTCTTTGTTTGAAGGATTTGCATTCCTTTGGCACTCATATGCCCAAGTCGGTAGTGCCACACCGCACTGTCAACTTCTGTAGTTGTTGCACAAGCTAAAGGTTGCGTGCTAACAGTACACAAGTAAAGTGTACCGACTTTTTCTCCCTTGGAAACCACCAAAGATCCCTTTGAGATCTTCCACCGTTTGTTTCCGAATGCAATGTTGTGACCTTCATCGTCCAATTGTCCTGTAGAGATCAAATTTTTGCGAAGAGAAGGAACATGCCTAACATCTTTAAGCTTCCATTCATTTCCGTTAGTAGTTTTGACAAAAACTGTACCTTTGCCGACAATCTCACAAGCTTCATCATCTCCCAAGTATACATACCCAAAATTACCTTTGGTGTAGTCTTGGAAATGTTGCTTGTGTGGTGTCGTATGGAATGAAGCCCTGAAATCTACTATCCAAGATTTAGACACATTGTCTAATGAGAGAATTAGAACATCTTGCTCTACTTTACCTGCCACATTGGCCTCCGATGTTGGCTTGTTGTCTTGAGACTCTGTCTCCTTCTTCTTCTTGGACCAACAATCCTTCTTGACGTGGCCCTTCTTGCCGCAGTTCCAACATTCAAGAACTGACTTTGTGCGTGACTTGCTCCGCCTTGAGCGATCACGACCCTTTTGGTTTTTGAACCTTTCCTCAGGCCTTCCTCTTGTTTCCACTGTGACAGTGCAGCACTTGATGATTCTCCTGTGCTTCTCCTTCGTATTTCCTCGCTTAGGAGAACACCCACAATATCATGAAACTTAAGAGTATTTTTGCCAGAGATAGAATTACTTACAGCCATCACAAGGCTGTCCCAACTATCCGATAGAGATGATAGTATAAGGAGAGCTTGCACTTCGTCATCGAAATTGATTTTCATCGATCGAAGTTGACTTATGTTTGTGTTAAATTCATTTAGGTGTTCTGCAACTGAACCATTCTCTGTCATCTTTAGATTGAACAAGCGCTTCATAAGAAATACCTTATTGGATGCCGATGGTTTCTCGTAGAAGTTGTCAAGTGACTTCATTAAGTCCTCCGTGGTCTTCATGTCCGAAACATTGAAGGCCACTGTTGATGCCAAGCTTAACCGGATTATTCCCAGTGCCTTTCGATCAAGGACAATCCATGCTTCATCTGCCATTGTTGTGGGCTTCTTTGCAAGACCGCCTAGTGGCAAATAGAGGTCCTTCTGGTAGAGATAGTTTTCAATCTGCATCTTCCAATGTTGGTAGTTTTTGCCGTTGAACTTCTTAATCTTGAGCTTCTCTTCCTCCGCCATAACTCCCACTCAATTCAAGGAATCCTTTCCTTGAGATAATTTAGCTACGAGCAAACCTTGCTCTGATACCAGTTGTTAGGAAATAAGACGTAACTAAATAGATATTTGAGTAGATTACTTAATGGAGAGAGATAGATTTCACACACAAGAGATTATAGAGTAGAGAGAGAGAGAGAGACAGTACAGACGATATACGTGGTTCACCCAATGTGGGCTACGTCCACGGGAAAGCAGCCACTCAATGGCTTTAGTACTTCAAAACAAGAAGTAGTTTACAAAGGGATTATACCCTTAATGGAGCTCCCGCCTTACTTCACTCTCACCACCTCACACTCACCTTGTTGCATCAACTTCACACTATGAAATGTGTGTAGAAATGGCCTCCTTTTATAGGCCAAAAGGGCTGCCCTCTCTTATGAGAGGCAATCATGTGTAGCCGCCCTTGTGTGAATAAGTCCAAATCGCATCCTCCAATCCGCCCATGTGTGGCTGCCCTTGTGTAGACAAATCCGCTTTTGAATTCGGCCACCGGCCCACCGGCCATTGACTTCCGACCACCGGCCACCGGCCATTGACTACCGGTCACCGACCAACCGACGGTTGTTTTTCGATCACTTTTCGGCCGCCGTTCGGCCATAATATTCCGACGAGGGAAAAAAAAAGTCTCAGGAGCTTCTGCCCCCGAGGCCCCTAACGTTGCCCCTGATTTTTGGCTATGAAAATTTTGATTTCCGGCAAGTGATTTTCCTTCACGCACAATGGCTTCTCCTCATAATGGGGGCCTTACAAATGTGCGCTTTTACCAAAGAAAATTACAAGGGTAAATCAGGCTCCATACTTAAAAGAGAATTCTAGATGAACACCAGCACGTATATGATCCTCAATGCAAAGGTCCTAGGGATGTAGAGTAGACGAGCTTGCCAGATCCAAGAAAATAAAATCAACAGCAACGGCTCTCCTCTCTTGAGTATATATTATAGCCTCCAAACATGCCCGTGAAAGATTCTCATGTACAGGGATCCATGTCGGATTCCGGACTCCCTTTTGAAGTGTGCAGAAATGGCAATGTAGTCCCCCACTATGGCCATGCACTGTGTGTCAACAGAACTAGATATGTTATGTAGTGGAGACTCCACAAGGTAAACAAATGAGATAGTCTTCCTAGCCATGACCATGCCAAAAGACACTGGAGCATCAAAACAAGATTAAATAAGCCATCTATGAAGCATATTTTAGGAAAGAGTTAATAAATTTTCATAACGCAAACCAAGCATTGTGTCCACATCCTCCTCTATGATCATATCCACAAGTGTTTCCTTTCCTTGTGAGAGTTGTGTGCATCTTAAATAAAACAATTTAAATCAAAATACTACTAACGTATGATTGTTTGGTATGCCCAAGAGTGAAACACATCTGCATGTCTCTCCTCTCATCTATCTACTGGTGGATTTTGCATCACAGCATCCCTCGACATTGTCTCATGTAGCTCTCTTTCACGACCAAGAACATGACCTTTTTCCATATCTATCCACCATAGACAATTCTCAATCTACCAAGGACTCAAGGTGCGCATACTAGAGGGGTACATGCAAGTGTCTTGAGTAGCCATCGGAGTCCATTGTCTTGCCAAAAAGTTCATGGTAGGTAATACATTCTTGGATACCAAAAACATAAAGAATCTACAATGAATAGTGAACAAGTTACATGAAGTTCTTCACATAGGCATAACAAATTAATAAAATTGCAATTAATAAATTGTCCACCTAAAAGCCAAACGTTGTGCTGCCATTCGTAATGTATCTACCTTCTTCAATGCTTGTTTCTCCACATCCTTTGTCTTTGATCCAAAAGACACTTCAATTGGAAACAAAATGGGCCTAGCTTCAAATTTTATGTCCTCAAAATAGAATGGTAGGGTAGAGTCATGTGGCAAAGACACAACGCCGGGCACATCTATAAGATCTAATACAATCTGAAATGCCCTTTCAAAGACTCGTGCCAAAAATCCTCTCTGCGAAGCCCCCCTACAATCCCAAAAAGAGTGAGAGAAAAAATAAGACACCATAACATATTCAAGATTAATTATCCACGATAATCTTTCATGCAAAAGATGTGATCTCCTTTCTTAAGATCATATGCACCCCTTGTAATCTTGTCCGCTTAAAGCAAAGAAATCCAATGAATCTTGTTTTGAACAGGAGCATCTTGGAGTGCTATTAAGTTCAATTTTCTAATGTAACCTAGCTATCATTACCCCATTTCAGAGACAAAACCCCTGTGAGCCAATCCACCCCAAGGTTAGGATCCACAATGTTTAAGTAACTACAATAGAAGTATGAAAATGATAATTACTCTAATTATGTATTAATTATGTATTGTACCATTCGTCACAAACAAAGAGTAGATGCAAACAAATAAAGTACCTTCCCAATGCGATCGTGATATTTGTGTGTGATCTCCTGATGAATTCTCTTCTCTTCTCTTCTCTTTGACATTCTCTTCTCTTTCTCTTTTGTCATTTGAATCTAGAATTCAAAATAAGCATGATTATATTAATAATCATGCATGATAATGACAAAATAAAGCATGTAATTTGAAACATACATCATAGACCAATCTGCCAAGGTAACGTCGAGTGAGCGGATACCAAGGCTCGGAACCTTTGGCATATTTTCTTTGTACAACGGCAATAAGAATTTGATCCTTTTTAGGTAAACCATTTAAGTACATCACATGATCTGCTGCACAAATGTGTGTAGTATTAACGACCTCATCACGAATATGAGTAGCAACCAGAGCATGAGTATTCATGTTGCATTAATATATCATGTTAGAATTCAAGATAAATAACTTAAATACTAGCAAATCTTGCACAAGCGAAACACTTACAAGTTCATTCTTTGCAAATTTCTTAGCAATGCAATCTCTAGCACTTTGGTAGGATTTATGATAGTGCACAAAACACGACAACGCTTCTCCTTTGAAGTGGAAAACCTTTCTTTAATTGCCTCTGTCCATGCCACAATACGATGATTCCCTTCCTTAACATAGAACATGTGATTGATAAGATCTTGAAACTTTGTTTTTTTTTGCAATTCACGTTTGAATTCATCATTGATCTCAGTCCATAGAGATCCATGTTGCTTTGATCTCATCTTGAGTATCCACAAAAGTTAAATTTCAAACAAAATCCAAAGAATGTGAACGATGGCACATAGATAGAAAGTATTGGCATACCTGTCACGAAGCTCTCCTCTCTTTTGTATGTCAATAAAGAGATAATGAAAGCTCATTTTTTTGGCATATAGGCTTCTTTTTCGAAGGCAAACTTCAAACCACTAAGGTCATCTCTCAACCCTCTTACCCTTGTATATGGAATCAATCTGCACAAGGGAATGGAGAGACGATCAAAGCAGCTAAATATACATATGCTCTCAAGCATATTTTCTCCCCTATGCATGAAGGATTTTTTCTCACCCTCCATTTCTACCGCTGCACTAACGTCGTCCCTTATCTCCCATGGGACTATCTGCAACCCGTTCTTCTCAGGGGCTAGTGTCTCATCGATCTCGTGTAAAGATCCTTGTCCATGTCCATAGATAGAATCTCCTCTTCTTGACTCCTCTACCATGGTAGTAGCAGAAACCGAGGACATGTAATCACTACTATCCACCAGACTATAAGAGACACCATGAAGACTCCTCCTTCTCTGGGCAGGACCACGGGATCTAGGGCTGATCCAACGTAAATAAGCAATTCAATATTTTTAGTAGCCTTCAAAAAGAAATCGGTTGATGTCACAGATAATGAAACATAAATTATTGTTATGGAATTAAAAAAATGGAACAAAATTTGATTTATATTTAGAGCATTATTATACCATACCCATAAGATACCTCTCTTAGAAACCCAGGTTCGATAAACAGACAAAGCTTGTAATGTTTAAGAATTTTGGGGCCAATATAACAAATGGTTATCTATTTATTCAAATATTATTACAAAAATGCAGATATTTAAAACTTTGACCTGGCAAGGGGATGCCCTCTTCGAGCCGATGTACCATTTTCGCCTGCCATCGATAGCCCTTGTTGTAAATTGGCCTACACATCACAACACTCTCTTTGAAGCCAAAGCTAAACATTAACGGCCACACACATTGCCTAAGCTTAACTAAGGACTAAGTAGCTCTACATTGAAAGATAATGGTGAGCAACAATTGGCTAAGTAAACCAAACATTATACCAAGGGGAAATTTCAAGCCTACATCAATTCCAATATTTTACATGTTGGTAGGGCCGCACGCCGACGTGCGATCACTGCGAGAATGCAAGTTTGGTCACAGTCAGCCCGCCCACGGCCAAGTTGCAGTTATGCTCCCTCAACAGAATCAATTTGTCTCAATCTATTTCAAATATCATAACCATTTAAGTATTCACAATCGTTTGACCATTCACAATGTTTTAACTAGAGGCCATGCCCGAGACAGTATTGACTTGAGAAGGTTTGTATGCAGCAATCAATTCAAAATTAGCCTTAGCATGGCTTTGGAAGCTATGTTAGCATAAATTCAATAAATTCGTTTCTATGTTACTTCATGTCTATGCATCTATCAATTCCCACATTGCTATGTTAGCATTAATCCAGTGTATAAGGAGAAGGAGAAATTCCGCCCAAAAGAGAGAAAAATAATGTTAAAAAATAACCTTTTTTCTTTTCAGAAGCCTGTGGAGTGAATAAGATTTCGGACGCTGCCCGTAATGAGTGGCCGCAGCTGTGCCTGTTCGTGATGCTCCGTACACAGAAGTCGATTGGCAGTGCGAGCCGAACAGCAGCTCAAATCTTGAGCGCGTGCTACTTGCAATAGGTAATAGACATCGTCCTCGACCTTTGTGTCACAAGCCCTCCATTGCAAGACCTTTGTTGCAAGCCCTCTGTCGCAAGACCTGCAGCAAGGTTTTGGGGAACCTTACCACAATACCCCTCTAATTTGTTGAAAATTCCCAAAAAAAACCCCCAAATACCCTTTTATCTATTTCGGTTGGCTTGTTCAAGATTTACTAATCTTTATTCCTTTTGACAATGTCGATCCGTTCTTGCGTGCTTAGCATGTAATTAGTCAAACAAATTAAAAGCCTACGTAACCAGCTCAATTTCTAGCTTTAGCATCTTGTATTAATAGACAATGAGTCTTTACTTGGTGAGCCTAATGTTCTTTTCTGGGTATTTGAGCACAGAACGGGCCACGTTCTCCACTTGTCTGACATTAGATCTTGCAAACACATCCTACGCTTTAAGTACTTTGCCAAGCTTTTTTAGGCACGCTCGCTTTTCATATGGCCCGTTTATCATCCGTCGTGTTGGTTGCGAGAGCTGCAGGCTAAAGTGAAGTCGAGGCTTGAAGAAGAATAGGGGCGCAAACGTTGCTGGCAGAAGCTCGTTGCGTCGGCTTTATTTCTCTCTCCACCTTGGTTGCAGGACATTGTCAATAGCAAGCAAACCTTGTAGCTATAGTTGTCCTATGTTGCAAATAAATAAAAGAGGAATATGCGATAGAGAAAGAGACAGATTTCCCTACCTGACAGTAGAGAAAAACGAACGAGGAAGTCAGACATCGATCCCATTGATCAGCACCTCGAGAGTAGAGACTCAATAGCACAACACTTTTCGAAACTGAGAAGGGGAGAAGGGCGATGATGGGTTGAAAGATTTCAAGTACTTGTGCCTTTTTTTGAAGGTTGCAATTATACAGAGCTGGAAGCCTTGTTATAATAAAGTCTTAGCAAAGTTTATGATTGACCTAGCCTAAAAGAGTGAGAAGCAAACAAAAAAAGTGAGAAACAAGCAACATTTGATGAAAGCCTTCTCTGAAAGCTATGTCGATAACAACGGCACAAGGAGATCCGCAACACAAGGAGTCGATTCATGCAAAGAGGAGAGCAAGACAATACTGTTGTAGCTTGCGGTTTATTGTCGAATAGGAAACGAGCAGTGCGTGAGTCACCCCAGACCTTGACGAGTGTGCGTTTTTGCAATGAAGGACAACCTCAAGTAATACGTAGCAATGGCGATGGATCAACAGAGCGCCTTTTCAGTACCCTCCTCGACTTTCTTCTCTTCAGGATGATCATACCCGATTCTGAGTTCTTGAGAAAGGCCCTATAATATTTTGCACACCATCTTCTATCCACTCATCAACACCAATTCCACTTCACCCGTCCTTTCGAGTTCCTGACGAAGGCCAGATATTTCTACCGCCATGTGCAGCCTCTAAAGCCTTGTCCTCACCTGTTGCTCGTCCTTGTCACACTGCTCCACAAAGGCAGCAATTCGTAGGTTTGCAGATGCGCAACAGTTTGATGATGAAGTTTTTTCAAAGCCAGCAGTATCTTCAATATTCTTCAGGTAAGTCTCTGGCCATTCTTATAGAGAGAGAGAGAGAGAGAGAGAGAGAGAGAGAGAGAGAGAGAGAGAGAGAGAGAGAGAGAGACATGGAAACCGTTGTTGTTGATCAACAAAGCGCGGTGGTGCAGGTCATGAAAGGGCACGAGGCCTGCTAACTTGCCTCTAGTTATATAGTTCAAAATCCGGCTATTGCAACTCTACATGTGGGGATGAGAGCATATCACAAGCCCTCGTTTGATGCCTTGCCTCTCATGTGTGACTTGCTCTCTCGACAATTTTGGATGTGTGTGTGTGTGTGTTTGTGTTCGTGTTTAGTATCGCGTATTCATAGTTGATTGCTCGGCTATTCATGGTTGACTAGCCAACGCCTTGACAAGCTGGCTCTTGAGCCTCGTTGGCCCGATGCTAGACCTCCCAGGCTCAAGCAAATGGAGAGTGTATGAGAGCATTCAATCCATGTCGTAGATTATAATACTCTAAGAGCCGTTCTCCACGAGGCGTCCTCCTAGAGTCCGTTCACTTCTAGACCTCAATGCTTTGGATAAATCCTTCAAAAAAACTCATCGTAAGCCTCCTGTCACACACATTGCTTCCTCTCCATCCTCTCTTACACACACCCTTTTGTGCTAACTAGACTTGCTTGGTGGACGTTGCTTCTATAGAATATAGCAGGACATGTGCAGATTTACATCAAGCATCTAGCACTAAGGTCATTAGGAAAAATATGGACTCTCCTTGGGCCTTTTTGATTAGTGAAGGCTTAATGGAGAACCAATGAGAAGGCTCTTGGGATATCACCTAGAGGGGGAGGAATGGTAGGGGTGTAGCCTAATTGTCTCCCTCTTCAATGCTTGGTTCTTAGAGAGAGGTGGGAGGTAGGTTTGGGGAGGGGGGGGGGGGGGGGGGGGAGGGGTAAATAGGAGGAGAGAGGTGTCATAAAAGAGGGAGGGACCCCCTAAAAAAAAACGCGCATGCTTAAAAACCCTAAAAATTGAAATTTTTTTAAAAGTTCCAAAGTTGACCCATTTGCCTCCAAAACTGCCCCAAAACATAAACTAACTTAAAAAAGTCAATTTTTTCTCCCAAAATCTACTTTTCTCTCTCTCCCTCATTATTTTTCTCTCCCACACTCTCCCTCTTCTCCCTCCTCCCATTCTCTCTCTACAGTCAAGGCAGCCATAGCCAAAAGCTTTCCACCACTCTCTTCCTCTCTCTCCATAGCTCCCCCTTCTCTCACACCTCCATCAACCCTCTACAGTCCCACACTCCATAGCTGCCCACAGCTCCACTATCCTCTCTACCTCTCACTCCTCCCCTCTTTCTCTATCTCCATTGTCAAAGCCACCACAGCCACCATAGGTAGCTCACCTCATCCTCCCCTCAGTACTTAACTCTTTCAAATCCCTTCCGAAGTCCAACTTCCCAAGCATGTCCACGCATAGACGGCCCAAACGAGAGATAGAGGAGATTGTGTTGCACAACACAAAAGACTCAGAGGGGGTATGGATCCCACAAGTATTCAAGAAGGGTGCATGGATCTACATGCAACCGTCACGTGCTGGACCTCATCGCGTACGGTGTCGAGGCATATTGGAATGTCATTGGAAGGGACGGCTATTGGCATTCAAAGAAACAAAATCCGGAATGGTGGCCATCGTGCAACACGTCTACAGTGCAGCTGAGCTCCACCTCAAGAGAGCTTCAACTCAATTTGCACCTCATTGTAAGTTTTCATGGTTTAGCTATCCCATGCATATGTAATGCTTACATTTATGTGATCATTATGTTTAACTAAGGGCATTTGTAAAGATGTTTTTCCATCCAGGTTAGTTGAGGAGCAGCCGCTTGAGTGCCTCTCAGGCACGTTCATGGTTGTGCATGCTCACATTGGGGAGCTTATGTTTCCTAATGTTTCATCGAAAAAACTTACCGAGCAGCGAATATTCATGTACTCCCACAAGTACGTGGTGCCGAAATCAAGCCAAAGCTATGGTAGGTTAGAAGCCATGGAGACATCCTCATTGCAGAGTGCAGAATGGCCAACTCCAGACCATTGGGCTTTGCTTTCTTTCAAGCGCAAGGTGCTGCAAGATTTCCAAGGGTCCCTAAAGTTTGGTAAGGCAACCAGATCGGTGGGTCTCAGTTGGCATTGTCCCATTCATTTGTTTGTGCATGCATTCCGCTCTCTACCGATTGTAGAAACGCCAACAATGTTTTTTTGCAAAGAAGTTGACATAGATGCGCGCAATGGACACCATTCTAGGTGTCAATTGGGGCTATGTTGACGGTTTGCATGATGGTGACCGTTATAAGTGCAATGTGTCCCCCACACAGCTTTGCCTTCGGTATTTGAAAGCAAGGTGCACCTTGTATGTACGGTTTAGCTATGAGAGGTGGATGCACAAACGTGGCAAATGGATACCCTTGCAGCTGACAGCCGAAGAGATTCAATCCTTTGAAATTCGTGTCCGCATGCCCAATAACAAGGTGAAGGTGGTTACAATGAATCCACATTGGACTCTTGCCAATCTTCGGGAACACTTTGTCATAATGGGATTCGAGGATGTCGGTAATGCAAGTTTCAAACTAGAACAACGCAAAGTCTGCTTTGTGCTTGCTTAGCTACCTTTTCTTATTTTTTGTGGGTTTTTGTATTTTGATTGGCCATTTTTGGTTGTATAGATTGGAAGGCGGATGGAGGCCACTATGCTTGTTTACAAAGATTGAGCTACATACGAAATCATCTTGTCTAAGTGAATTGGCTTGTAACTTTAATCGTTTATATATTGGATATTTTATTAAAGATTTTGAAAAGTTTTAAGGTGTTGTACTTGATTTTGTACTTGAGTTTTAAGGTGGTGTAAATTTATTTTTTAAATGCATATTTTTTATTTTTTTCGAGATAGAATATGTCTATATAAGGAGGACCACCTCCTCATTTCACCATTTTCATTCCAGCATTGCAGAGAGACCTAGCATACCCAATCACGCAAAGAGAAGAAATGGCTGCTACTAGTGCATTAGATGCATTCCTTACTGAGGTTGGGCATGCAAATCGCCCTGAGCTTCAAGCATTTTTCACAACCCAACCAGATTTGGAAACCACCTTGACCCTCCACTCTCAATCTCTTGAGCACATTACTTCATTCATTTCCACGTGCATGGGGAGATTCATTGTTGAGTTACCAAACCGGCCAAGGCAATGGGTCCCTGAAGGCCTTCTCCACCACATCTACCAAGGGGACAGGCCATTTCATCAGCGGCTTGCACGCTTTGCCACCATAGCACAACCCACCGGACAATATGTGCGGCTTGAAGCTGATGATGTGCGAGCAATCCGTAAGGGAAGGATCGGAAAGAAAAATTTCTCTGTTCAGGCCATAATGATCTTCCTCCTTCATGAGTGCCCAGCAGGCCCTGACGTAGTGCTACCTCACTTGCAGATCGGCGGGGTATTGGCTGATGTGAAGGACCCCAAGCCCGCGGCCATTGACTCATCCGCAGAGGAGAGGACGCTTTCCTTGACTTACCCTGTAGGGATTCAAGGCCTCTTGGAGGCCTCTCCATCAGTCGGTTCATCCTCCGGACCGCCAGAAGGAACCACCACTCGGGATGCCATCCCTGAGGTAGAGATTACCCGCTTCTCCTCCATTGTGGTGGGTGGGGAGGAGTTTGTGTTTATGCACAATCTGGAGAAATCCTTTGAGCTTCGCATGGATGAGTGTTTCGCCATCCTCGGTGCCCATGGCAAGTTTGATCTTGATACCACCACCTCCCATGACAATGATCTCCTACTGCCCATGGGGAATACTTTGGCGGACACAGTGGCGATCGCACAAGCCGAGGTGGCAACGGCCGAGCAAGCCAAGGTGTCCGAGGAGGAGTTTGTGGCCGTGCAAGCCATGTGTTTGGCTAAACGCGCAAGAGTGGATTCACCACCACCTGCTGCAACACTTGTTTTGCTTGATCCAAAGGGGAAGTCAAGCGTGGATCTTTACTTGCACCCGGATGCCGATGAGGAGGATCGTAGACAAGAGGTATAGATGCTCACTTACATTTGATTGTTACAAATGATTTTTTTAATGTTATATGGTAATTCTGTGCCATATCTTAGAAAACCTATGTTTTGCAGGATGTTCTGGAGGTTGACGCCTGGGCGCAACGGTCAGGGGGGAGGAGGACGCCGTTCGGACCTCAAGCGGCACTTGCTCACTACCTCGGCACACTTCCCACTGGTGTCGTGGTGTTTGTCCATGCCGACTACTCTCCCAATGGTCGCTACAACATTTTTGCTGTCTGTTCACTCTCCAAGGCGTTGTGTTTAACAACACTTGCCCAAACGGCCAACCTTGTAGTGCTTGTAAAGAAAGATTTTGCAATATCCACTTTCGGTGTAAACTTTCGCGGGCACCTTTTTGCCCATGTCGGCATGAACCAAGCTGTAGGGGTTAATGACACCCAAGAAATCACAACCACTTTACTTAATAGGGAGCCACCCCAAAAGGCCAAGCGCCAGAAAATTGTAATTAGAAAGATCCTAAAGCAAAATCCGGATATCATGCAAAGCATTGATTTCTTTAATGAAACTACTTTTTGTTGTCTATGACTCTCTTTCTTGCAAGGTTTTGAATTTCTTATATGTTGGGCTTCCATTGTGTATGAGAAGCACCATAATTTCTCCTATGACTACTAAAGGGTCTGGCAGGCATTAAAATTTTAAAAATGCATACTTTGTTATATCTAGGTTTCCAAAGTTATGTATGTGCCTAGTAAAGGGCTTGGAAGTCCCTAAAATATGGTGCCACAAGGGCGCGCATTGGGGCTTTCCATCAACTGATGAACTGTGCAAATGCGCGCCCTTGTGGCAGATGAAATTGGACACATCGATCTAAGAGCATACCCAGGTACAAAACAGAGTGACAAGACATTAATACCCAGTTGCAAAAGAGAAAGACATGGATACCCAAGTAACCTTAAGCCCATCTTGCCCCAGATACCTAAAGTTGTATCAACAAACCACAAGAGTAAACTGTGGAAATATCTAAGTCCTTTTTGGAGTATAGGAGCATACCCAGTTACAAAACAGAGTGACCAGGTAACCTTAAGCCCATCTTGCCCGAGATACCTAAAGTTGTATTAACAAACCACAAGAGTAAACTTTGTGGCACTATCTAAGCCCTTTTTGGAGTATAGGACTGACATGGACTAAGGGGGGATGTTTTCCAGCAGCATCTATGCTAATTGAAGCATTGAAGCAAACAAAACATACTTATTTCTTGTCAAAATTATCTGGAAACCACAAGAAAGTGTCTGGAAAGCACTAGGAAAGGCTGCCACAAGGGCGCGCATTATGTCCATCCATAGGCCTCTGGAAGCCCCAAATGCGCGCCCTTGTGGTAGCCAATTTGGGGGCATTCCAAGCCATTTTCAACACTTTGTAGATGTTTTTGCCATGCAATAGTGAGTCACATAGCATGGATACATCAGGAAGTGCATGCCCCACTTAGCCAAGGTGCTAAACGTAGGCAATTTTTCACAATAACAAGCTAATGGCTACATACATACAATAGAAGGTAGACAAAACTTGAACCAGTGCTACATTGCATGGTACAAAATTAAAACAATACAATGTGCAGTGGGGTATACAATAAAAGACGATTATATTCAAATTCTTCCCAATACAATGCACAGAGTGGGATATACAATCAAAAGACGCTTGTATTCAAATTCTTCTCGAGTCTTGGAGTTTCGTAAATACAAAAAGGTTGATGCCTAATTACAAGCTACTCCTCATGGCGCAAACGGCGAGCAAGCTGCATATCCTTGGGCATAATGGTTACACGCTTTGCATGGATGGCACAGAGGTTAGAATCCTCGAATATGCCAGTTAAATATTGCTCTTCTGTCTCTTGGACTACCTCTATGGCCACGAAACCCATCCGAAACTGAGTGTTGTACAATTGCAAAACCTCCCTGGATAGCCTTGCAAAAGGGGCCCTCCGAATCAAGAGCTTGGTGCTCTTTTGATAGTGTCGAATCTCCGCAAAAACACGGCTGCACTTTCTTACCTTCTGAGGTCGACGTGGAGGTGCATTTTTGGCACGAGTCGGGGCAGCTTGCTTCCTCTTCTTGTAGACAATGCTCTTTCTCTTTTTTTTCTGCACAGGCACTTCCAACACCTCATAATCTGATTCCACCCACTCTCCATCTAATTCGTGCTCTTCACTATTGACCGGATGTGATGGTGTAGGTCCACTCCCTTTAGGAAGTGTCTTACCCCCAATAGACATGTGAGCCTGATAATTTTGTATTTGGACGCCAACCCATGGGGCATCTTCATCCGTTTGCGTCTCTTCGGAGCCTTCTGATGGTTGCTTTTGGCTGTTTGTTTCTTTGCCCTGGTCGCTCTCATCCTCCCTGTTGCCATCAGAATCGTTGGAGTCCGATGAATATACAACAAGGCGATGCTTCCGTCTCTCTTTTGCTCCTGTAGAGGACTGGCCATGCTGATTTGAAGCTCCAGCTTCTTCTGTGTGGACTTCACCTTGAGCTTGTGAAATTCCAGCTTCTGTTGCTTTCCTTTTGAGTCGTTGGCCATCCGGCCCCTCTAGATATGCAATCCTAGCCGTTTGTTTTGTTCTTGCCATGGTAGCACCTAGTAGGGAAAATGACAAAATGAGCCCCTTCAACCTTTAAATAGGTTTTTTTGAGATTTGGGCCCTTTCACACTATGCGGCCAATTGAGTGAAACTCAAATAAAGCAATTGAATTTAACAACTAAACCTGGATCATGCGGACAGCTGACGCGATGCCCAAATGTTGCCTTTTTGATATTTAGTTGCACGCCAAGATTCATGGCCCAGGGACGCTCGCAAGCGTTTCCACCTCTCGGATGTTGCAGTACGGGAAGCGTTGCGTAACTGCTTTGCTAACATCGATTCTCTTTCTTTCTCAATAGTACGAGTTCTCCCAAAGGTGTGCCTAAAAAACCAGTTAAACATCTCTTGGAGGTAGTTGGAGTGTGAACTACCACCACCATGCCGAGTATTCTTGAAGTAGACTTCTTTTGCTCGATAGTGGGACTTCTCCATGCCTTGTGTAGTCCATATATCAAGCGAACCATAGCGGTCCATGAAGTATGCACCATGCGCATAGAGAATGTGCTAAAACCAAAAAGGAGATAAGCGAATAGAAAAGTTGAATTTTCAAACATTGCATATGTATTAAGTCCGTTAAAACAAACCATGTAGTGTGTAATCTTTCTTTCAGACCATCCGTCCTTAGCGGCCTTTGTGAATTCATAAAGCACCTTCTTGAACTCCTCTCGCTGCTCAATGGGGGTGCTTGAAAGATTCATGAATTGCACAACCTTTTGAAAGGATGACCATACTAGCTTGCATTGGTTAGCAACCTCCACATTGGGATCTTTATCTGTCTTGCATGAACACAAATCTTTCCACAACTCCCACTGCTTCTCACTTGCTAGATCGACACTTGCATTGGAGACTTTGACATCTTCTTGAAAAATCGACGTGCCTTGGCTCCATTCATGGAAACCTTCTGTGCCACCTCATATGTCTTCTCCCTACAAGTCTCTGCTACAATGTTCACCCTTGATCGGTGACATCCAATCTCATTAAGGAGCGTCTCCACCCCCTGCAAGGAGTCTTTTGACCGTTGAAGGGGCTTCATTGTGAAAGCATAATCAATGTGATGCTTTAGGATCCTATCAAATATTCGCATAAACGCATGCAATGTACAAAAGTGAACATTGTTGAGGGAGAAGGGAATTATGGGGTTCCACCCAGGATCTTTGCTATCCCTATTGGGCACCTGTAGCATATCACATGAAAGAACCGAAGTTTGCCACTCCCTATTTATATGGTTATCATTATCTTCGTCCTAACCTTCCACTTGAGTTGCTCGACTTGTCTTGTGCCCTTTCGTACAGAATGGACAGGGAAGTAAAGAATTTGCACCTTGTTTGCATCCAAGAATGCACTTTATGGTCTTTAGATCACCACCTAAATGCCATTCAACATCAAACTCCCCACGTCCTGGAACCATGAGATTCTCACCGTTTATTTGAGCTTTAATGACCTCTGTGACCCATGGGATTCTACTGAAAATCCATGCAAGGACTTCATGTGTCTCTTTCGAAACTTCAATTGCATCAAGCCACCATATATCCTTCTCTGATTGCACACTAAAAGAGGGCTTTGTCGCTTCACTCGAACTGCAAGATTGCTTGGCATAAGCTAGGGATTCATTCATAAGCATGACGCTCATTCTCTCCGACTTTCTCCCTTTAACAATTACACACTCATCCAACTTCATCACGAACACAAGCTTGCCTTCAAGAACTTCCAACAACATAAAGCCTCAGAATGCTTGTTATGACACATCATAGAGCATGTAGGCAACTCTAAACTAACCTGCATCACTCAAATTGTAGAAAACAGCCATGGACTGCTGCAATCGTATCAAGTCCACAAAGATATTGTTGAATTTGGTGTAAACAAACCCTTCGGTCTGCAACACACTGTTAGAAACAACACCGCTTCCCTTCCCGCGGCCCTTCCTTCCTTGTGATTTGCTACGGAGCGGCTGAAGAGGCATCGTGTCTTCAATATACAAGTAGTCCCCTAATCGGTGAACAACATCTTCATTTGACACCTTCTTGGCAATCTGCACTTTGTGAGGAAGTGGGAATAGGTTTTCCGTGACTCCTCGACTCCTTAATGCATCTTTTAACACTTGATGTATTGCTTGATAGCCCTTGGTACTAATCCCAACAGCATCACAAATATCCTGAACATCTAGATCAGTGACAATATTAGAAAAATCACTAAGAACTCTCTTAGTGATTGCGTCTTTCAAGTGTTTTTCCTCTGGAGCATCAAGCATCCCAATAAAATCCTCTTTGTTGAAACAAGAATGAAGTAAAGTAGCCCTAGCTTCCGCATTCTCGCCGCCGCATGTTTCTTGGACGAAGTTCCTATTGCCCAAAACAACAATGATGAGCCGTATTAGACTTAAAAAACATGAGGGACATAACATGTTACCTCATAGCTGTCACCCTTCGTTTTCTTGCACCTCCACGTGGTGCAAGAGTCTGAATTTTGGACAACTCTCGTTTCCTCACCCTACCTCCCATGGCAGTACTCTTCATGTGTGAAAGAGTATCCTCAAGCTTTTTAATTACATTTTCCTTGGTTGTGATGGTGCTCTTTGCCTCCTCAAGCGCACTAGTAGCTGTTTGCATCTGATGTTGAAGATTGTGGAAACTCCCATTGAGCAACTGCCAATGACGCAAGTAGATCTCGGACCGCGCAATCTTGTGTTTGTTGAGTCTCTTGCAGTAGCCCAACAAACCTTGCTCTCCATTTCCAACGTATTGCAATAGTGATGGAATGTTTGTAAAAGACGGATGAACATTGAGAGAAGGATCCTTTGGATACAAGCATCCGTCTGTCCAAAGATCCACATTCTTCTCCCCTTGAGCGCGGCGTTCGTTGGCTGAAGGTAATGTACCCAAGCATGTTTTCTTTGTCGGAACATACTCTTGAGGTAGGCATAGGAAAAGCCCTGGAGACCTACCGCGTGAAGAGCTTGCTGGGACATTGGTCACGTCGTCAAGAGGCATTGTAGGATGGAGAGATGGAGCTTGAAGGATGGAGAGATAGAGCTTGTAGGATGGAGAGATGGAGCTTGAAGGATGGAGAGATGGGTGTGTAGGTGCAACAGCAGGTGCAGGTGCAAGGGGGATGGTGTAAGAGAGGAGCTTAGATTAGGAGGGAAAGTTTTCAATTTTGGGGGGAATTTCCTAAAAGTTTGGAGGGAGTCAAAAAATGTTAAATTTTGAGTAATTTAACTTAAAAATATTTTTTTTATTATGTGTATATGTTGGGGGTACTTTTTAGGGGGGAATAGAGTTTTTTTGAAAGTTTTTGAAAAAAGTCATTTTTTTGACCTCTTTGACCCACGGATTTGCTTAGGTGGCATGGGAGTTAAGAGGCCACTTACAAGTTGGCCAAAAAGTTAGAGAGAGAAGACCCCCTACCCCCCTACTTTTCAAATGGTTTACCCCCCCACTTCCCTACTTTTTAATGGTTACCCCCCCCCCCCCCCCCTTCCCCTTACCTTTTTAGGGTCAAAGGTGGAGGAGACCCTACCAAAATAGCCCCATTCAAAGCCTTTGTCCCCCTTAATCTTGGCAGGCTTCCTTTAAATTAGGGATTCTTACAAGGCCCATGGAGAGTCCATTTTTTTCCTAATGGTAAACAAGTACAAATTTTGTCGGATCCGCATTTGCAATAGTGATGAGCAGACTAAATATGGTGTTTTACTCTATGGGGACATCGAACTCAACACACCCGTTATCATGCGACCTTGCATAGGCAGAGTAACAGACGAATGTATTGTTTGGCTGATGAAAGTTTTCCCAACATGGAGTTCTCTTTCGAAGGTTAGATTCAAGCATCGATAAGTCCCATTAGCAGAACCCTGCAATTGGAAAGACTCCTAGACTCTTGAGGACAGACCCTAGGTACATATGATAGCATGCTACTGCATGGCCAACGAGTTGTATAATTGAGGAGAATCCCTGCATAGTCTACAAGGAGAGGTGCATTGCAAATAGGAAACATGCTATAGCATAGGACAAGAGAAAGAGTTGACGGCTGAGTAGAGAGAGATAGTGCAATTTTAACAAGGAAAAATCTATCATAACTCTTATGCAGCGAGCCTTTGACATATAATATTAAATAAAAATGTTTCTCTTCAAGCTTAATCAATAGATCACATCCCCTGAATTTGTCTTAATGCGTGTTTTGTGTCTGGCACGGAGGAGATTTATTCACAACACTGGACGTTTCAATTGCACAAGCGTGACTCCAGCTCGACAACACTACAAGGTTCGTTATCTGTATCCAACACCCCATGACTATGCGTTGCTTGGCACAAACACATAAACGCTACGGGACAGGGCACGGCTTCCGTACTTTCTTATGATTTTTGGAGAGACCACAATGCCAACTCTCCACCATACTTTGTATGGAACCTCTGCATGACGTGCACTTTATACTTTGTAGTTTCAGTCTGTGACGTTCATTGTAAGACGATATGTTTAACTATTCACATTGCTTTTTTGTAGCTTGACTCAAACATTGTCCTCCAGCTTGCACAATTGGATGACATTCCGTACACCATTTATCAGGTCGGTAGTGTAGTTCAACTTTTACCATATGTTTTCCTCACTAGTGCATGCTCAATTTCGATCATCGTATCTATATATCAAATAGACATGCATTTCTTTTCTCACAATTTGGCAATTCAATCTATATATTGAAATAAAGAAAAATTGCCAGCACGCTCAATTTCGGTCATCGTATCTATATATCAAATAGACCTACATTTCTTTCTCACAACTTGGTTATTCAACCTATATGTTGAAATAAAGAAAAATTGACTAGTCTTGATTGAGAATAAGATGGGTGTCTCAAAGATGGTTCCATGGTTTAGAGACTAAATGGTTGATATTACCAACTTTAATGGTGCAATCTTCAAACAACTACCAAAGAAGATTAAGTTGCAACCCTTTTGCTCGATTCAATTACCCTCTTTAGTAGCCCTTTGTCGTATTGAGGCGGTCCGGGGGCGGGCAACAAGAAGAGTGGCCTCTAGACACCCTTCAAGCTTCCGTGCTGCTGCTATGGGGCTGGGGCACAACACAACACAAACCAAAACAACAAACCCACCGCCAAATCCCAACTACACAAGGGGCCACCTAGCTAGTTTAAGAGCGAACTAGGACGCAAAGGAGGAGAATCGTTAGAGCAACCCACAAACAAGCAAGGAATTACACTAACCCT